>NC_140620.1:46463812-47663812 GCF_057382275.1 Copadichromis virginalis
ACTCTCCTGGCTGATGAGGTGAGTAGTATGCACTCAGATGACTGTGTTATTTCTTCCTTCCAAGCAGGTGGAGAAGTGTCCTGGGGAGAAGAAAAACCAGAGAAGTTGAGGTAAACAAATAACAGCCTCACTCGACAGATGCTGTTGCCTCTTCCTGCCTACTGGCCATGGCTACAATTGTGTTTGTTTCGACTTTAGCCAGCACAGCCCACACAGACTGTGCAGAGGCAGAGCAACGATTTAAAAAGAAAAAACAACTTACGTGCTCTATTTTGACATCGCCACAGTGGGAACATGGTGTGAGGAAAAACACCAAGGACGCCGGTCACTTTTACATCAGCCATGTACTTTAAAGCTACATTTTTGATCAAGGTGAGATTGCAGCGTTATTGTTCATGAGGAGTCAAACGAGGACTCGGACACTCAGGTATTCAGTGATGTCACCTTTTCCCACCAAATCAGAGGAAGATGCTGTGAATAGGAAAACAAGCAGGCGGTGAATTAAAGGAAAAAGTATTATAAAGCTTCTGAATCAGTGTTTTGCACTGATTGTTTAGGACTTTAATGATTTTAATGAGTAGGGAAACACTGTACAACACTTCACCCCTCCAAAATAAGACTCCTGTACAGAAAGTGTTCGACCAGAATGAGATCTGGTGGACGCACATGATTTATATCAATTTCAGTATTAAGTGACCCCTTCCTACCCCATGAATAGTGTCATTGTGGCGCCACACATATACCGATGTGCTCCCTCCCTCTCTATAGGTTGGAGGTTGCTGGATCAGGAGGAGGGGCATCAGCAGGTCGTCCCGTGCTTCAGTCATAATTAGGGATGGGCGGAGTTGATTTTATTTTAGGTTTCTCTTTTCAAATTCGCCTCAAATATGAACTACAGCAAAATAAGCCTTTTGTGTTGAATGTCAAGTTTAATTATATACATACATGCCAACCCTCCCGATTTTTCCATGAGAATCCCAAATTTCAGTGCCCCTCCCGAAAATCCCCCGGACCCACCATATCCCAGAATGGTCCAGCCAGTTCCAGTTTTCAACAATAGCTACTACTACTGCAGCTACTTAGTTTTAATATTACTCTTATTACTCTTTCTGGGTCGCAAAATATACTTTTAGCATATTTGCACTCAAGAATGTAGCTGTGTAAACTTCAAATATCTGAGTGGTCATTCATTTATGGTCAGATTCAGCAAACTGACAATGTGTCTCATAAATCATGACTCCCCTACATACACTGCCTTTATAAGGCCACGTATCAAGGTCAAGTATCGGTCTTGGTATCGGTATTAGCGTTGGCTTTACTGGCCCTATATTTACTTGGTGTAGAATCAACACCAAAATTTCGAGTATCGCACAGCTCTAGTCCCCATATCTGTCTCCCGTATTTCCTGATCATCCACAGCGACTCATTCTTCCATGCTCATGCAGACCACTATTGCTGTAGTAGCAGTAATCAGGCTCTAGTTTTTTGTGTGCATTACTTATCATTAGCTTCATAATATGGATTTTCGTCCTCTCTCTCTGGTTCCTCTCCCGGTGCTTGTGGCTAAGGAGTAATATTTTTGTCTTAGGAAACACACCTGTTACAAGTGACTTCCGAAAAACTTGCAAAGGAAAAGAAAGAAAATTAGGTTTCTCACCTGTTTACTTACCTGCTTGCCTATTCCCCGTCTGCATCCAGAAGACTCCCCAGTCAGGTCACTCGCTCCCCTTGATTCTCAAGATACTTTCCACTATGTACAGTCTGCCTTCCTCTAGCCTAAAGAATCGCCTGCCATTTAGGATTTTGGAAGGAGAGGCATCCTAGTGTAGTGGTTAAAGCATTTGCCTAACATGCAAAAGATCCCTTATTTAATACAGGGAAGAGTCTAAAATCCCTGGGAAGGGTGTGTCAGGCTTGGTGTAAAAAAAAAATGCAGAAGCTTTAGGTAATCTTTGGTTTACAAGAAATTCCTTCACACTCGTGACTGCCTCCTTCTGAGTCCACCTCCTGTAGTTAATCATGACATAAATGTGATGCTCCAGAATAGCTATGTACTAATTTACAGTGACTCTTCCATCTGAGGAGACAGGCGGACAAAAAACCATGGCAGCAAAAAGAAAGAAAACAAATATAGCCGTGGGATTTCCTCGCTGTGGGCTCAAGGGTTCAGGTTTTCTTTCATCCTGAAAAAATAAAGTTAATCTGAACTGACAATGATCTGAATGGCTGCTGTATGGATGGTGAAATCGATGTTCATAATTAGCTCTTCAAAATGGAAATTAATTCTGACTTGTGGTTAAAGTTCCACAAAGTTAGCAAGTACGGGAATTTTACACTGAAACGGATCATTACAGATGATTGTCTTTTGTTCCCCCTCAGTGTTCAAATAGGGATTTAAATTATCAGAATTAAAACTGAGAATTATAGAAGGCATATAAAATACATTTTGCCTGGTTTTTATGACTTCACGTTCATCTGTGGCTCACTGTGGTAGCTGGGGTTCAGAGGGTAGAGCAAGGCATCAACTAATAGGATGGTTAATGGTTCAACCCCAGTCGTGCATGCCTGGGGCAAAATACTGAATCCAGAGTTGCTCACTGAAACATGCTTTCAGTGCCCAAGTAAAAGATAAAAGCATTCTATGAGTTCTATGAGTTCTATGAGTTCTTGTCCTTGTATCCAAAACATAACTGTGTAATTTGCACATCCTTTTATGTTTATGCTCATCATGGAAAACCAGTGAGGGCTCATAACTTTGCCACTCTACAGCCATCGTCAAAAAAGGGCAAGCATTACTCTCAGTGCACGCCTGCATGAAAACTGCTTTTGAGTGAGTCCGTGTTTTCCAGGAAGTGTACGATTGCATGTTTGCAGCAACAGGAACCAGTGATAGGAAAACTGAGAGGGACTTTCCTTCTCTGCGCATGCGGACAGCCGGTGATCAATGGGCTAATAGACTGCCAGACCACAGCCAGGTGTGACACCTGCTGCTACACTGGCATGGAGAAACGACAGGAACAACAATGCCAAGGCTGTTCTGTGCCAGCAGTATTGATGGGGCCAAAGTCAGCACAGGTATCATCTGCAGTAGACGGTTCTGCCCCACCGGCTTGGCTAGGTAGAGTACCCACATGTACGGGTGGATATTTCCATCAGACTAAAACGATGCTAACAAGTCTTTCGGGATGCAGGATGCAATGCTGATGTTATCAGTGTCAGAGTGTTATCAATAGCTGGGTTAAGTGAATTCTGCATTTATTATTGATGGCCTTGATGCCCATCTTGACTCAAGAAACATACGTACATCTGCCCATTTTCTTCACCGCTTATGCAGTTCAGGACCTCGGAGAGCTCGAGGCCATCCCAGCTGACTTTAGGGTGAGAGGTGTGGTACATCTGGGACAGGCTGCCAGTCCACCACAGCCAGACAGCAATACACTCCCACATACACACCTATGGCCAATTTACACTCACCCAGAGGACACCCACGTAGTCACAGAGGGGGCTCAGCTCACATTGGGAACCTGTAGGCTGTGCTGCCCATCTCCAGAAACACAGCGCTGAATTGCTTTGCATATGCTAACTGTCAAAGCTGACTGATTTACAAGATCTGCAAATTGGGTAAGTCGCTCAGACAAGCTTGTTAAAGAGTATTTTGCAAAGCAGGTGTGATTTCTGTGATACAATCCAAACTTTTTTATTCTCTCATTTTTCCAAAATAAAGCCATCGAGCCAATTTACAATCTTAGTTTTCAAAGCAAAAAGCAACAAAATACACCATGCATTAAAGATAAAAGCTGCACTACGAATACAATTTTGTTTTTAAATCTGTATCCCTCCTTGTATTGTGGAGTGTTTGTGCCTTTTTTGAAAATATCTAATCTTCACCATTAAAAGAAACAAATAGGGAACTCAAGAGGAAAGCACACGACATTAAAACCCAAAACTAACTACACAATTTTGAAAATAAGAGAAGTTTTAGTTTCACAGAAATGAAATTCACCTGCCGCTCACTTATCAGGATATTAACATCCATACTGTATAAAGTGTTGGTGCCGTGTGCCGCTACATTATTAATCTTTTCACACGATCCGTACACAAAGACACTTAGACAACAAACAGATATACTTAGCAGCACTACGAGCTCCACGCGGTACTCTTAACCCCACACAGGGTCTGAAAGTAAATTTACCTTAGTATACTTATCCGTCAACCTTATCTGCATTATCCAAACAGTTGCTCACCAGGGCCCAACTGACAGATGGGTTTCTCTGTCCCAGACTGTGTTTTCAAAATAATCATCACAGCACTATTCTTAATACACTCTTTATGCCGCTTGCAGGTGGAAACTCTCTCAGTCATTATCCGGCACAGACGCACGGATTTTGACCTTATCTAGGCTAATGAATGAACCTGGAAAACGTAGAATATAGAGAAAGCAAGATCTAAGATGGCAGCATGCTCTTTGTTTGTTACGTGTTACGTGTCCGTCTAATTAGTTGTTTTTAAAAGATTTTTTAATCTATCTCTTAACGTATTTCTTAACTAATTTTTTTAACGTATTTTTTAACCAGACAGTTAATATTGCATGGATTGTTTGGAAAAACGTGTGGTTGGTAGATGCTTTGGAAGTTGATGGATGCATCTTCCTGGAGCTAACAAGCCTAGCCTGGCCCTGTACCGTCCTCCTGGAGTTATTTGGCCTAGACCCGGCTCTATCCCATCTTCCAGGAGCTAACTGGCTAGGGTCTGGCCCTGCACCGTCCTCCAGGAGTCAATTGGCTTAGGCTTAGGCCTGGCCCTGTGCCATCCTTGTGGAGCTAACAGGCTAAGGACCAGCCTTGTACCATCTCCCATGAGCTAACTGGCTTAGGACTGGCCCTGTGCCATCCTTGTGGAGCTAACTGGCCTAGGTCCGGCCTTGTACCATCTCCCATGAGCTAACTGGCTTAGGCCTGGCCCTGCACCGTCCTTCAGGAGCTAATTGGCTTCGGCCCGATCCAGCATCTTCCCACAGGAGCAAATTGGCTAAGATCTGCCCCTGCACTGTCCTCCAGGAGTAAACCGGCTTAGGCCTGGCCCAGCGCTATCCTTTTGGAGTTAACTGGCTTAGGTCTGGTCCGGTGCCATTTTCCTGGAGCTAACTGGTTTGCTTCACCCAGAGGTCTGTACTGTTCACTTCTGTTAAGTACTAAAATTGTGGATGATGGCAGTATTTACTATTCTAATTTGCCTCTTGGCCTTTTTGGACCCTCGGATAAGCAATTGCTTATGGACACATAGCAGGGGAACCTCTGAAAATGATTTTTATCTACAAAAGAATTTTGAAAAAGGCACACGCTCTATAATGTTGCAAAAATCAGAGCAGTTATCAACTCAGTTGGATCATGACATTAGTTTCATGCATGTTTTGCCCAGAGACTTACCTAAACTTCAGTCTATTCTGGCCTTGCATACTTATTTCATTTGCCCATTTAATGGAGGTTTCAGCTCGGGTTCAACATATCAAAGCATTGAACCCAAATCAAAGGCGAAACAGAGGTTGTTGATTGTCTTGCTTCTACTTTTGTCAGGAAATGTGCAACCAAATCCTGGCCCTGAACTGCAATATTCCCAGACTCCTTCTGATTTTAAAATAATGTCTGGTGTCAAATATATTCATCTTAATGTGCGCAGCCTACTACCGAAGATGGACATGGTCAAAATTTGGGTTAAATCTACAGATGCAGATGTTGTTATAATTTCTGAAACTTGGTTAACTAAATCTATTACTAATGAAGACATTAACATATATGGGTACAATGTATATCGCACTGATAGGCCAAAAAAAGGAGGCGGTGTAGCTATTTATGTCAAATCAAGATTTAATGCTTCGATTGTTCTGTCCCAATCGATATGCAAACAAATGGAGTTTTTGGCCTTGAATGTAGATATTGCTAATACTTTTTCGATAACCATTGCTGGGTGTTACAGGCCCCCATCTGCTTCAAAAGAGGCATTATCTTCATTAAAGCACCTTTTGGCTAAACTAAATTATACCGAACTACTAATGGCTGGAGACTTGAACTGGGACTGGCTAAATGCAACTTCTGGTGAATTTAAAGAATTCTGCGATTCAATTAATCTTACCCAGCTAGTCTATCTTCCTACCAGGCCAAATCTTAAATGCCCTGAAAAGTCTACATTAATTGATTTGGTTTTAACAAATGTACCTCATAAATTCTCTTCACTTGGTGTTTTCTGTAATGACCTAAGTGATCACTGTGTTGTTGCTGTTTGCAGAAATGCTAAAATTCCAAAATGTAAGCCACGCATAGTGTGCAAAAGGAATCTTAAACAATTTAATGAACAGGCTTTTCATCATGATTTGTCATTAGTTAATTGGGAAAAAATCGGACTATTACCAGATGTAGAGCTAGCTTGGACATATTTTAAGGAAAGTTTTATGGGAATTGTTAATAAACATGCCCCCTTACGGAAAGTTAGAATTAAAGGTCGAGAAAATCCTTGGTTTTCGCAGACACTCGCAGATAGCATACACAAGCGTAATAGAGCATGGGACAAGGCGAGACAAACAGATACTTCCACTGATTGGTCTGTTTTCAAACAGCTTAGAAATAAATGTACTTCTCTTATTAAAAAGGCCAAATCTGAATACTTTTTGTCTGTCACCACTGAGAACCTCAATGATCCACAGAAATTTTGGAAAGTAATCAAGTCTTTTTCCGCCAATAAAATGACTCAAACCTTTCCTAAATCTGTTGTAAAAGATTCAGTCTCAATTAATGATAAAACTGAAATTTTGAATTGTTTTAATGAACACTTTCTATCAGTGGGTTCCTTGTTTGCTTCTGCAGAAACTTTTTTAACAAATACTTGCCCAGAACTCTCTATGTTTTCTGGAGACTGTTTTAACTTTGTACCTTTTAGTGTTTATGAAGTGCATAAAGCTTTAAAGGCTTTGGATCACAGAAAACCTCCTGGTCCAGACTTGATGGAACCTTATTTTTTGAAGTTGGCAGCTGATTTTATTGCAGAACCACTCTCAATTCTATTTAATTTTTCAATTAAAACCAAAGAAATTCCAGCGGTTTGGAAATCAGCTTTCGTTTTGCCTTTATTGAAAGGAGGTGATCCATCGGTGTTGACTAATTATAGGCCAATATCAAATTTGTGTGTTTTATCCAAAATCCTGGAATCTCTAGTTTGTGACCAGTTGAAAGAGTTTTTGTACTCTAATGATATTGTCTCCAAATTTCAGTCAGGCTTCAGGAAAAAACACAGTACTAACACTGCCACTATGAAAGTGATAAATGATATTATTGTGGCACTTGATAAGAAATTGTACTGTGCGTCACTCTTTATTGACCTCTCAAAAGCTTTTGACACTGTTGATCATGCAGTCCTAAAAAACAGACTGCTCAGCCTTGGATTGTCAGAACATGCATTAGCGTGGTTCTCAAATTATCTGAAAAATAGAACCCAGTGCATTAAACTTGAAGGTCTTTGTTCTAAATTTGTTGCTGTCCACAAGGGGGTGCCACAGGGCTCAGTTTTGGGTCCCCTTCTGTTCCTTTTATATATCAATGACTTGGGTCAAAATGTCTCAGACACAAATTTGCATTTTTATGCTGACGACACAGTTATTTACTGTTATGGATCATCTCTTGCTCAGGCCATTGAAACTTTACAGAAAGCCTTTGTTGCTTTCCAGCATTCACTTATTCAGCTAAAATTAGTTCTCAATGCTGACAAGACTAAGCTAATGTTGTTTTCCAAGTCAAAGAAGGTCCCGGAGCCTATTCCAGTGGTGTCCACCCTTGAAGGAAATGTCATAGAGATAGTTCATGAATATAAATACCTTGGTGTCTGGATTGATGACTCCTTCACCTTTAAACCACATATAGAGAGACTAGTAAAGAAACTGAGACTTAAACTTCGTTTTTTCTTCCGTAATAAACAGTGCTTTTCTTTTGCAGTAAAAAAACGTCTTGTCACTGCAACCTTTTTATCTGTGTTAGATTATGGTGACATTCTGTATATGAACGCTTCTTCTTCATGTCTTCTAATGTTGGACACGATGTATCATGCTTCCTTGAGGTTTATTACCAATTGTAAATACCCGACCCATCACTGTGATTTGTACTTAAGAGTAAAATGGCCTTCTTTGGCCATTAGAAGACAGGGGCATTGGTACACTTTTATTTACAAAGCTATGCTTGGATTGCTGCCTCCTTATATTTGTACTTTGGTCACAAGGACAAATAGTGGTTCTTACTCCTTGCGCTCAAATGATCAGCTGCTGTTGTCTGTTCCCCTTGTCCGCACAGAGCTGGGTAAGAAAGCCTTTGTCCACTCTGCGCCTTTTTCATGGAACATGTTACAGAAAGACTGGAAACTAACTGAATTGTTGTCTTTAAATGTTTTTAAAACTAAACTCAAAGGCCTACAGGCTGCCTCAATAATGTGTAATTGTTTTGTGTAATTTTAACTTTGTTTGTTCGTATGTATTTGTCTTGAAATGTGCTGCCTCTTGGCCAGGACTCCCTTGAAAAAGAGGTCTTTGATCTCAACGGGACATTCCTGGTTAAATAAAGGTTAAATAAAAATAAAAAAATAGCTTTAGTTTCTTGTGTTTGGTTGGTTTTAAATACATACGTGAGTCTTGAGGCATCACTGATTATTTTATATTTTGCAAGACAAATGTGCAGTAGCTTCTTGACAGCCACCCTTCCACTGAGACCATTTCTGATGAGGCTTCAGTGAACAGTAGATAAATCAGCTCAAGGCCCAGGTGTATCTCTCAAGTCCTTCCTGGGTTGTTTTTCCTGTTTCTGTTTCTTCTTTCAGATACTGCTCATCTGCTGTATATATATGTGTTTTTCAGTCTGCCACTTCTTTTGTCCTCCATTTGTGCGGTATGCTGAACATTTTTAAGGACAAACTGCGCACAGTGCTGAGATATTTCAGGTAACGAGAAAACGCAAATATTTTCAAATTCTTTAAAAATCTAGTTTAACAAAAAATGAATGAATTCCCTTTTTTATACCCAAATTTGAAGCAGCACACTGGACTTCTCTGAGAAAATAATTCTCTGTGTAATAATTATTACACTCTTAAATCCTACTACTTATTCCTGCGTCTTTTGTGATCTTACAAAGCTTCAAACGACGCGTCGACTATTAAATCAGTTGTCGACGATTTTGATAGTCGACGTAATCGTGACTAGTCGACTAATCGTGGCAGCCCTAGTTCTGATATTTACATGTTTACACATCTGGATGTTTACACATGCATGTTCAAAGCAGTAATGAGTATGTGTTGAATCTACCTAGTTGTTTTCCCTGCATTGATCCAAGTATAGGATTTCCTGGCTTCTGATTGGCCAGTGAAGTATTCATGAGGGCTGCACACAGGAAGTGTTTTTCGTTGTTGCGGTGCGCTTAGAGTAAAGAGGCTGCTAAGAAAGTTATCCGTCTCCATCTTGCTGTTTCTAATCGTTCGGAGCGATTCCAAACCACACAGCGAACGCTCACGTTACGTTCATAACAACTTTTATATTTTAGCATTAAAAATATAATTTTGATTAAAGATCTCACATATTCCATTAAAGAAACACCGACAATGATTTTAGTAATTAACAATACTGTTAATTCAGGGCAGCTGTGGCATAAATATTGGCCATTGGTCTAATATACTCAACTAGTACTATACTATACTAATATACTATTCAGGAAAAAAATGGCAATTTCCAGAAATTCAACTAAAGAAATGGGAACAAATTATGTGTTTCTGACCGGCTGCCAGTAACAAAATGCCTAAAGATAAAATTTAGGATTGTTTCTTTGCCAAGTTGTCTGTTTTGTGTAGACACAACACTGGTTCACCCCTTGAGTTTGGTACATGTTTAGGCTTGAATGACTCAAATAGCTAAACAAACAAACCCCGTTCCTCTGAAAATGATCGGGTACAAGGACTGGACTAAAAGTGAGTGAACAAAGAAAAACTGGAAGCTGTTGCTCAACACCACTTTACGAATGCAAAAAAGTGGCACCTTGGAAGCAAAATATAAAGAAATCAGGAATGGCTCAAGACTTTTGCACAGCACTGTAGATGTGAGTGAAAAAAAACCTTTGGCAGATGGACAAGAATAAAAAATCACCCCAAAAAGTTTAAGCATAGACACTGAGTGGCTGTTTTGCTGGTGACAGGTGACATCTTCCTGTCTTCATTCATGCCACACTTTTACTTTTTAAAAAATAGATTGAAAACAATACTCTTTAGGTTTGACAACAATCATTAATGCTTCAGCGTCTTTAAGTGTCGAGCAGGCAGCTCGGGTACGCGTCTTTATCTGAGGTCATAAACAGCAGAAGCTCCTAAAAAAAGATGTTTGTTTGAAGGTAATTAAAAAATAATCTAAATCCAGAAGCCAATTACGGTGCTGTAAAAATGACTAATTTGGTCTCTTTTTCAACATCTTGTCAAAAACTTGGCAGCTGAATGCTGAATTAGCTGCAGGGAATGAACGGCTCAGGATATGAAGACCTACAACACTCAATCCAAGATTTATTACGCAGAAGAAGTCACTTGTTCCCTGTCAAAACATGCCCAATTTGAAGATGCCTCGCATGCCTTTTGAATCAGTCTTGATGAAAATAGGATTGCACAAACCTTTGGAGTTGAATGAAAGATGACATCCAAGTTCTCGGCAGCTAATTTGGTATTTCTTGAATAATTCTGAGAATTTGATGGGTGACAGAGATATTAGAGGGATTTTTAGAGTGGAGGTGGGAAAAGAAATCCACCAAGTTTTGACAGTTTTGACTTTTATTATTAAAGGTAAAAACAACAGGGAATCACTTTCATTGATTAAAATCATTGTGCTTTTATTAAGTGTCTCCTTTGGTGTATTCTCCAGAGTAGAGGTGTAGAAAATGTGGACAGTGGTGGGCTCTTCCCCAAACGCAAAGATCTTTAATTTATAATTTCGTCTTTTCCTACTATCTGGTAAATCTGTCATTTTCCAGTTTGTGCTGCAGCTGAGATACAACTGCTGTCTCTGCTGCGTAACACATAATCATTTTCTACAGCATCCCGTTGATATCCCATTCATCAGCCTCTGCCTTCTAAAATGACTCCCCCAGGTTGTGAATGACAGAGAATCAGGAATCAGTTGAAGCCACAAAACAAATGGAGCCCCACAAATAAACCTGCTCGCGGGTTCAGACTCTTCCATCACGCCATTAAAAAAAACAAGTGTTAAATGCTTCTCAGTGTACAAATATCACATGAATCATAATAAACATCTTCGGCTATCAGAAATCATGTGTGATTGCCGATGTGTCGAGACAGCAAACTCAATAAAACCAGACGATCTGGAGTATCACAGTCTGGGCTGATATCGATCAATAGAAAAATTACAATCATAATTTTCTTCTTCATACCATTACTGCTGATTGTAGCATATACATTTTTGTATATATGTTCATATATTTGTCAAATTTGCATCGGTGAGTGAAATTTGAATCACTGTTAAATATAAAGTGAAGAATTTGAAAAACTATTAGATTTCCAGCGATATTAATATCAACAACGCTGCCTCTGCCTCCTCCACTTAACACCTAACTCCACCAAGTCCCTAGCCAGTTAATGTGAGCTGTTTTAATTAACGATAGCCACATTAGCTGTTGTGATTAAGGTGGAGGCTAGCTGCTATGGCTAATAATAAAACTAGATGGATGCCAGCATACCTCAACTGGCTGAGCAGTAGGGGTGGGTCAATCATAATATTGGCAATACCGACACAGACCAATGGTATCGGACCAGTACTAGTGCGACTGAATAGATGGTGTGTTTTAGTGTTTTAACTAATTATTGTTGAGAGTAAAAAATCACAGTGATTTAGTGGTCAATGCTCTCCCCTGTAAAGAGCCAGGTCGTAATTTTGTGTATTCCTTCAGCTCTTTCACACCTGAGGGTAGCACTGTTCATTTTCGCTTCCGATCATTGGCTGAAAATTGGGACCCGTCAGGACTCGAGTGGTCCAACTCCCTGTTTCCAATCAGGCTGTGTGTTTAGTTGAGTACTCTTCATGATAGGCAAGTTATTTGTGTTTTCCTTCTAGACTGTTTTGGGTTTTTTTTGGCTGTGCCCAACCTGATGTTTCCTACCTCTAACGATAAATAAAGTATTCTGTTGTCGTGAAACTGCAAAACTTGTGGTTTGGACCTACATTGGGAGCAGCTAGCAGATTCGTTTTTGTGTTGCACTTTGGTTTCCCCTATGCATAAGCTGGGTTTTTAAGTTAAAAGTGTCAGTATTAGTGTCAGCAATACTGGCCCTGTATTTACTTGGTATCAAATCCATACTAAAGTTTGCAGTAACACAGACCACTACTGGGCAGGTGACCCCAATGCCAATGACCAGAGTGGTTGCATACTGGTATTCATATTAATCTTAACTGTTGTTTCGCTTATTTTCTTCCTAGATTGATGGCAACTCTTTGTACTGTCCTGTTAATAAAGTAAATATAGAATAACAATGATGATTAAGCTAGGTAGCAAACTGTATAGCATACTATGTCTAAAGTATCAATTATTTGACACTTTAGTATCGTTACTGGCTATCGGTATCGGTATAGGAAATCTAGAACTGCACCACATAGGTAGGTGGATATAATGCAAACCTTTCCCACTTAAAGCGCTTAATGTGTTCACGTAAATCTCTGCCACTTTTTGAGTATTTAGTTTTGTGAGTTTTGAATTGTTTTCATTATGTTGTGTGAAGAAAAAAAGAATTAATTCAACATGGTGACATCAGCTTTATTAGCTTTACAATCGCAGCCTTCAATGCATGCCAGTTGTATTGGATTGTATTATTTTGTGCTGAACATCCTATTCATGTCCACCCTGCAATAGGTGCCTCCGGTCATGTTGCCAACAATGTGAAAGTACTACCAAATCATTCCTTTACAAGACTAAATAAAAATAAGATTTGATTGGGTATCGATTACTTCTAGATGAAACAATGGGAGAAAGGCTTCATGCTCCGATCTCTCTCCAGTAAGCCTGGAGCTCATTATGAGTGCTGATAACAGAGCTATTTTTTAGAGCCTCTTCAAAGGACCTTATAAAAAAGAAAAGATAATGAGATCACTGGACATTTTGCACAAGCCTTATTGAATCTATAAAGCAGTGCTGTGCGCTGAAGTATACCCGGACAGAAGAAACTGTCAGAAGTTTGTTGTTTTTTTCACACTGGATCAGCAGACAAAGGCTGTCTCGGTCTGGAGAAGGATGCATTTGCACTAAATGTCCCCACGTAACCGAGGCTTCATCACAGAACTTTATGAGCAATGCTTATAACTCATGTCTCAGGGATCAACCTGTGTTTTGTTCAAATAAAACCAACCTGGATAAGAACAATATCCTCTGAGATCTTGAGCGATCACTGTAGGTCAGCGAGAAAAGGCTTTCTAAGAGACAAACCAAAAGTTAACCAACCCTACAAACATCTAAGAGAAAAGCAAGTGATGGAACCACAGTCCCCTTTTTGGTTACAGACCCATCACTAATCAACTCCTTTGCTGTTTCAATCTTCTTTCATCTCCAGCTTTATTTTCAGCTATTGTGGGAGCACCTTGGTTCAATATCTAATTACCAGAACTGCTAAAAGTAGTAAGAGGCTCGCACACGGAAACATGGGGCACCCTGTTGAGGTGAGAAAGGGTCACATACGTACATCTCTGTTTTCCCATTACTCAGCACACAAACTGCTTAAAAGTAGACAAACCGTAAGAGGCCATTGTGGTGACGGAGAGAAATTTAGGGGCTTGCTCTGGACACTATACACAACTTCAAAATTATTTATCATACTGTAAAACCTTCAAAGAGAATTAGTGTTTTAATTTGGTGAGTAGTGCGCCGTGCTTGCTGTTTATGATTCCACATCAAAGAAAATGGCAGAGTGCTAATGGTAGGCCATGTTCCCGGAGTAAGCTCTGCACCAACTCAGACACAAATGGGCATGTATTAATGTCAATTAGTACAACCGTCAAATTAGCTTCTAAACTGCAACTTTATGCTTTTATAGAAATGAGGCAGAGATAAGACAGGGGTGTTCATCGAGTTAAATTGTGTAACCTTGCAGGGGTCGCATGTTTCATTAAGTGCTGTTAAAATAAATAAAATTGGGTCGCAGCACAAAACATCTGCAGCTATTCCAGTGAAGCCAACAAAAAAACACCTTTGTATATTTGTTGTATTGAAGGGTTTTTGTAGGAAAATTTTCACAGCGTGGGAGCTGCTACATCAAAAGTCTACAAACCAGGCGAATAAACCCGCAGTGTGTGATTACAGAATATACTGGCCAAGGCATTATGCAATGAAGACTACATGAATGAAACACATGAAAAGCTGCATAGCAGTATTTTCAAAACAGTTTGGTGAGTAATGTTCAGTCACAGACCCCTAAGTTAGGCACACCTGTTCAACTGTTTGCTCATGAATACTTTGAATCATCTGGCAGCAAGTTGATGGATTTATACATGGTCACAATGACCTGCTGAAGTTGAAGCTGAGCATCAGAATGGACAAGAAAGGTGGTTTAAGTGGCTTTGAACCAGACGTGCTGGTCTAAGGATTGGAAAAATCTACAGCAGCGGTCCCCAATGTGAGTTGTTTAGTACCGGGCCACAAGAGTTGAGGCACGGGTGTGAAATTTATGGTTTTTAGGGCTTTTATTGTTATTTTTTTTAAATGATTTTTAGCATTAACTCGGTTTCCCTGGGACTTTTCCCGTGTGTTATGAATAAATCGTATTTTTTTGGTACCAGTACTGTTTTTATTTGTTGTATTTATCCGCAACACCTTAAAGGCCGGTCTGTGAAAAAACTGTCGGACATAACCGGTCTGTGGCACGAAAAAGGTTTGGGACCGCTGATCTACAGGGATTTTCCCACACAACTATCTTTAGCGTTTATAGAGGATGGTCCAAAAACCAGAAACTATCCAGAGAGCAGCAGTTCTCTGGGTGGAAATGCCTTATTGATGCCAGAGTTCAAATGAGATTGCTTTGAGGTGGTAAGAAGGCAACACTAACTCAAATAACCACTAGTTACAACCAAGGTATGCAGAAGAGCATCTCTGAATGCACAGCATGTCAAACGTTGAAGCAGATGGGCAGCAGAAGAGCACATCGGGTGTCACTGCTGTTAGAGAAGAACAGGAAACTGAGGCTACAGTTTGCACAGGTTCACCAAATTTAAACAACAGAAAACTGATGGGTATTTGGAGTAAACAGCATTTAAAAATAATGGATGTTCCCTAGCTTGTATCAGTGTTTCAAGCTGCTGCTGGTGGTGGTTTTGTGTTCTTGGCACACGTTGGGTGCCTTAGTAGTGCCTGAGCATTGTTTGAACACCACAGCCTTCCTGAATATTGCTTTTGACCAAGTCCATCTCTTCAGGAACACAGTGTACCCATCTTCCGATGGCTGCTTCCAGCAGTATAACACACCATGTCACAAAGTTCAATTCATCTCAAAGTGATTTCTTGAACATGACAATGAGTTCGCTGTACTCAAATGTCCCCCACAGTCACCAGATCCAATCTCAATCCAATAGAGCACCTTTGGGATGTGGTGAAACGGGAGATTCACATCATGGATGTGCAGCAGCGGTGTGATGCTATCGCGTCAATATGGACCAGCACCTTGTTGAAGCCGTGCAACAAAGAAATGAGACATTTCTGAAGGCAAAACTCTGCACCAGAGAGCAAAGTGGCTGGTGAGTGTATACTTCGAACACAGATGGCTTAAAATGATGGCAACAGCGGGCTTGCAGTTTTAAAAGTTTTCTTTTAACAACTTCTTCTGAAAACTTTTTTTTTTGACTTCATGAACTACAAAAAGTAATTTCCACTGAAAATCTCTGAAGTGATTTTTTTTGTTGTTGTTCACATGTTTAACCTGTTCACATTTTTGCACCAATTACTCCCTTTATTCACAGAAACCTTAAGCTGTCAAACCGATAATAAGTCAGAACGCTATTACTGATATTAAGGTGGTCATTACATGTAATTAGTTAGAGAGAAATAATATTTCAAAGCTCTCATAACTGTGCTACTCAGATCAACTTGTCAGTCACTTTCATTCCCTGATTACTCATTCATTAGAAATAAATTAAACTGATGAATTAAAAAAGTAATCGCTGGCACTTAAATGACTCATTAAGACACGTACAAAGGTACACGCTATGCGGCATATCCTATACTTAGCTCACTAGTTGAAGCAGGCCTGGCGTTCATTACACAATCTGATCTTTATTAAACTGATACTTACAGTCCAACACAGACTGAAATCAGGAACTTGTAGTGGTTTATCAGTATGCTTAAAGGAAGTGAAATGCATCTCAGTATCTGAGAATAAAGCATCTGATTAGAGTTCTGCAGGAAGCTACCATACAGCCAATACAAACAACCTGTTTTCCAAGCATGAATATGACATTACTGGTAGTATAGGGCACTCGATAAACCCAAATATATCCTGATGTGAAAGTAAAGTAATGAATGTTTTATATGCACATATATCTACAAGTCTTCCCGAGCCTGTTTCACGGGTGTGAACATGACAACTCAGTAGGTGTGTAGGAAGTTTCATTAAAGCGAAAGAGCTTTGATCATGTACTTCACCTGTACCATAAAGCCTCTACGTCTGCCATGCAACTGGCTGCACATATGAAGCCTGCCTTTATAGTTACATCACTTTGAGATTTGACTTGAATAAACATGCCGTGCTGCAGTTGTATACCTCCGTTCATTTCGCATCAGCGCCTCGTCTGTCTTCATATCGGCGTTTGAGTGTGTGGACAAACACCAAAACGACAATACGATCTTTTAAAAACAGAAATTGTCTAGTGACAAAAGGACAAACAGGCCTCCCTTTACAAACATCTCCATCTTCACATTAAACTGCCTCCCTTCAGCATTAACGTTACTTTTTTTTTTTTTTTGCACTTTGTTAGCTAGCGTCTGCTCAGAAGAAGCACCTGTTTGTTTAGCTTAGCCTTTGAACAGAGTGCATGCACCAACACAGAAAATAGAGCAGATCTATAAGTGTATTAAGAACCTACAGGTCATTTGCATGCTGGATTCAAAACTGTGAAAGGCCAGATTTGGCACTAGGTCCTTAAATGGGACACTTCACTGGTCGTGGATCGATCCCCCCGCTATTCTTACAGTATCCATGTGTCAAAGTATCCTCAGACAAGATGGAAGACCGTGAGTTCCCCCAGTTCATCATTCAGAGTGTGATTGTTAGATAAAAATGTTAGATATAGATGATCGGGTGAATGAGACTTGAAACAGAAAGCTCTTTGAGTGCTCATACTGGGTAGAAAGGAGATGCATATATAGGGACTATGTCCAAGAAACAACCGAAGCAAGCTTGCAAAATTTCGTTCGTAGCACATTTCATCCTTTGTGGAAGCACAATGTGCTGCACAAAGAATAAGCTGCCACAGAGATTGCAGCACAAACTACTTAAAAATATACAGATGTAAGCCAGTGAATTATTGGCAGTTAATTAGCAGTAAAAGTCAATTGAAAACAATCAAAAAAGGAAATAACAAGTTATGTGATTGTGTGTTTCTTATTATTTTGCCACACCTTTAGAAATCCAAAGACAGCCAGCCTAAAAACACTATAGTCGGTATTTGATTCATTTGTTTCTGTTTCTCACCTGTCCAAAATCCACCGAGCCCTCCTTTGAGTTGGTATGAAGACAGGATTTTAGACATTAGGTAATTATCTTTGATAGAACTACTTACGTTCTCTCGTTGTTAACTTATTACAATTACCTTTTGAATAATAGGTTACACTAAGTGCTGCTATAAGTTAATTTAGCACTTAATTGCTATTTCCTGTAATGGTAGGCACGACTGTCTATATAGGCAAGAGTCACAGCTCTTCTGGAATTTAATTGTGTGTCAGGAAATGGCAGAGAGCAGGTCACAGCGGCTGTACCGCCAGGAGAACGACTAAAGGAGGGTATTATATTTTTCCTTAGCCTGCATGGGCTTTTCATCAGCACTGGTCAAATTGATCTGCACAGCAATAACCCACTATGAAATACTAATACAGTCTGGCATGTTGGGCATTGTGCAAATAGGTGTTGCGCACTGAACTCCAGCTAACAGGACCGACGCGCTATGTCATCGCGCACAATCATACTACAATAATGATCTCTGTTTGACGGTAATTCATAATGCACCGCACACAAAAAACTGTGAGTTCAACTTGTTTTGTGAGAGCATATTCAAGGATACTTTCCTCCGTTTTCTCTCCACATAAATTGAAGAAGATCAAGTTGTTGCTGTGGTCGATTTAACCGAAGGCCGCCGGAGCTTTTAAGTCTAGCCTTGATAAAGTTTATATGATAAGGACCATCGAAAGTGGGAATTTAGAAATGAGAAAGGCTTTTGGGCAAAATAAAAAAAATAGAACAAACAACGCAAAACACGATTATATTAATTGCACTATGTGGCAAACAATACAGACAGAAAAGATAGCAAATGGGTCCACATCTCTTCAGACTAGTGTTTAAAAATAATTTCATTTTTAAGTTGTTTTGCATATAAGTCTGTGGCAGTAAGATTATCCTTATTCTTTTAATAAATATGAATGAGAAATGATAATTCGCTCCTTTTGAAAGCAGTAACAGTTTATATGTCTGGTACAATAAAAACATACTCACATTGAACAATTATCTAGCTTACCGAAGCACTGTTTTAGTTTTAATACACCAACTCAGAATAAGATCTGACGACACAAAAGTCCTGAACTATTAGCAAACATCAGAATCTACATTTAGACTATAGTAGGAAAAAAGAAAAATCTGAAAATGTAGTTCTCATTTTTTAAATTATTATTTTCTATTCTTTAGCGCTGCTACTGTGCTGCCACTGAGGTGATGTGTAAAAACCTCTAATCTACCCTGAACACATTTTATGTGTGAATAGACGTGGAATTCTTCCACACATGAACACGTATAATGATTGCCAAAAACTGCCGTCCTAATCTGCCGCGCGAAGCAAGATTTGTTCAGGTTTCATGTGTGAAAAGGAGACTCGCTGAGGCCCGGCTGCAAATAAACTGTAAAGTCATCTTAAATGCTGCGTATTCATAATGTTCTCCAACGGGACCAGGCTCACACAAACACAGATGTTATAAATTGATCTCAGCGCGATGTTGCAGCCTTGAGCTCTAGCTGGCAATATGGGAAATTGACTTGTATCTTTTCATGCTGTATTTGAGAACAAGAGGTTTCTCTGATTCGCCTCTCTGCATGAGGGAAACGTCGATAACAGGTGGATAAACTGGCTGGAGGATGTTTGCAGGAGCTGCATCAGTCTCTTAATAAAGACCGGCACTGGAACACTGGTTGGATCAGTGTCTGCACGGATGCAGTTTTCCCTGGATTTCTTAAGTAGGCACTCCTACTAGGAAGAGTAATGACAAGTCATTCCCAGCAATATAAGTATATGGTGTATCTGCAACGCACCAGGGCAGCACAAGAAAAATAAGCCAAGTTTTACACCATTTGTATTAATTTATTTTGGTGGAAAGAAAGCTAGCATGCAAGCTGTTACACTCTCACGGTTCACTTGTTCGTGCAGGTTACGTCGCCTAAAGCTATAAATTAACTGTGGTGGAGGCTGGCAAACTAGCACAAAAGGGTGAAACAAAAGGTCCGCACAGTATATATTTTATTTTCTCTTACACATTTTTACTAGCGTTCTTTCTTGTCATGTTTTTGTCTTGCTTTTCTCTGGGTGACAAAGGATATCTAAAAGGTTTGACCTTGGCCTCACACCTCACAGCAGAGACAGCTCGGGCTGATCCAAATTGCTCTCTGTTCAAAGTCTGATTGGCATTTCAAAAAAAAAAAATAAAGAAAGAAAGAAAAGTCCATCGATTTGTCCAGGTTATTTCCTCCACTATGACACACTCTCCGGGCTGTTATCCCAGCAGGAAGTTGACTTGTGGCCCGGTGTAAAAAGCAGAGCCGGCTGAAACCACCATGTAACAAGTTATGGTTCAAGCACAGCAGAGGTGGACAGATGATGGCGAAGACGCAGAGCAGTACACTAACACAGACTGAACTGTGAGATATATATAAACACAGTTGTATTCAAAAGAAAAGAAAAAAAAACACCAATAATGCCAAAGTCACCGAGTGTACAAAGTGCTGAAAATCCATAGGCCCCAGTAACACCCAGCGTGGGCACCAGAGTGATAGTACATCTCCTCTGGCAGTATGGCCTTAGTATACACAGGGGTCTCCAACAATGACTAATGATGCTGTCCCATCTCCCACAGGACTTGGACAACACTTTATCTATGAAGCCAGGGATCTGCCTTGTTCGTCTCTCATCTCATCTCTTTGGAAAAAAAAACACAGCTTAGTGGTACTGTCATCATGGTTTACAGACTGGTACCGCTCCATGAGTTGTTTGGTACCGGGCCGCGAGAGTTGAGGCTCGGGTGTGAAACTGATGATTTTCAGGGTTTTTATCATTAACTCGGTTTTCCTGGGACTTTTCCCGTGTTGTAGTTGTGCGTCTTATTTTGAAAGAAATATTTACACGTTACCATAGCAACCGGAGAGCATTAAGGGGCAGAGACGGAGATGTTACTGTCAATGTTGTTGGCGCATTTCAAGAGGATCCTACTAATAAAGTTACACAATTACACAGTGAATTCACGTTTACTATTATATTTACAAAATACCACAGTTTTTCCCTTGGTTCCCATACGGAAAAGAAATAGTAAAAACTTATATGTGATTACTCATGAAAGTGGCCACTTTCTCATTACTTTCATACATTGTTTTACTAAGTATCAAAAACATACAAGTTTCATTATATAATTTTTCAAGGGATCTTATATCTGTTTTCACTCTTGTATGGTTTTCATACAAGTTTCACACAAGACAGATACAAACTTTATAAGATTTATATATATCTTTTCCATATGGGTTGTATCATTTTATTTTGGCTGGTCCGTGAAAATACTGTCTGACATTAAACTGGTCCGTGGCCTAAAAAAGGTTGGGGGGCCGCTGGTTTACAGGATGATTCACTAAGCCATGTTCAAGCCATTTTGCGTACTACAAAACCACAGGTCACAAGTAGCACAACACTAAGGAAAGAAACAGAGTTACACAGAGTTTCAAACAATGCTGTAGAGCAATCTTTTTATATCACTGTTTTGTGAACACTGATCAGGCCGAACTTTATGACCAATAATGTGGGCATCAGGGAAATGGAAGAAGGTGGTCTGGTCACGGGTTTGATTTGTTGACTTGGTCTCCAAATCCCTCACATCTCGATCAGATCGAGTGTTTGGGATGTGCTGGACAAACATAGAGACCCCCACCTCACCTTACAGGACTTAAAGGATCTGTAGCTTGCTTGGTGCAGATACCTCAGCACACGTTATGGGGTGTAGTGGGGTCCTCGACAGGTCAGGGCTGTTTTGGCAGCAAAACAGGGTCCAACACAATACTAGGCAGGTGTTATTCCTGATCGGTGTACAGATACATCACTCAACAACATGTAAAATGCTAGAGTTCCACTTCATTTGGGTTACACAATGCAGATTAAAACAACTCTACTTCCATTTGTATTAATGTGCTATCAAAATGCTGAAGAATAATGTGGCTTCCTTCGATTTTAGTGGCAAGACTTTGAGTATTTAACTTGCAAATCTTTAAATTCTACCAAGCTGGAACTGGGTAGATGGATTGATTCTTCCTTTTTTTAAGTAAGTCAGTCTCTTTGTGGTTTAACATTTTGTGCTTCAAATTCAGAACAAAATAAATTGTCGGAATTAAATTTGACTTTCAAGAAGTGAAGATTTCAATTCTTCCTTCATAACGAATGGAAATGAAATTAATACATTAGATGCGATATTTTGTGTAGAAAACCACATATTAAATATATATGTAAACTTAATTTTAAAGTTACAAGCTGTGGTGTAAGTACTATGTATGTATTTAGATCTCTGATAACAGAGGCATGAAAGGCTTGTGACATTGACATTACTTTTACCTTTCAAACTATCAAGTGTATTTTGAAATAATACAAAAGCCTTCACATTTGTCCTCCAGCGACCTGCCATTGCAGACAACAAGGACCATAGAAAGAAAACATACATTCACCTGGAGTTGGTCTCCAAAATGCTGTTTTCAAATCCGCACCCAAATGAACCCTTCATCCACATCTCTCCACAGTAAAGCCACTAGCCTGACAAAAATATTTAGCCCTGCCACTCTCTTGATATTGGATATGTCACCCTCCATTGCCTGTACTATGGAGCAATGTCAAAGTCATTTTGCCTGTGGTGATTTTCTGTACCATGAGCTGCACAATACCTTTCCTGGAGATGATGCTGTCCATGAGAAGAATTTCAAAAAGGAAAAGTCTAAGGGTGCCATTTCTGGAATTGCCCTGCCACAGAGATGCAAACAGGCGATTTAACAGACTCTAGTGAAAATATATAAATTGCTTTACACACAACCGGCCTGCTGATGTCTGCTCACTGAACCAATCTTACCCTAAATACTGACAGACAACTAGCACAGTCTTAGACTGACATCTCCCTCAGTTTCAATTAAGACCTAAAACATGACAAGTCCTGTTAGATTACCTCACATCATTGCCGTCACCTAAATAAAATGCCTTTCCCATCCATATACCAATTATCAGCTTCCTGAAACATACAGCAAATGGATTTGAAATTAACCATTTTTACAAACAGCTGAGGATGCACCTGCTGCAAAGAGGATAGAAAAAAGTTCCCACAATGTTATAAGAGCTTAGATACAGATAGCTTCAATATTTGGGAACAAAGCAATTTACTGTGAATGAATAAAATTAAATGCTAGAGATAAGTTTGTATCATACAGTCTTGTAAACAATATCTACATTTGACATCTGTCAGCATGTCCTAGCTACCATCACACATATTCCAGTGACTAATGACAGCTCGTAGCAATGAAAATGCTAAAGCTAACAGAGGTGAGTTAGCTCTAAATGGTAAAGGGAAGTTACCTGTGCATTTCTTTAAAAAAAAAGCAATGCACATGAGAAGCACACATCACACAGTTATGACAGTTAAGAGACTGATAAACATTAGCATGGCTGCACGGGCCAAATCTTCTGAAATCACACCTGAAATAACATGTGCTAGCATGCTAAATATATGCTACAGCACATGCTAGAGTTCTTCTCTCCTGACCAATCACAAAAAATAAAGTGTTACCCAACATTATAAAGAAAAGGCACAAATGCTTAATGGGAAAATAACCAACACAGCATTATACCTCATCTGTCCAAAGCCAATTTTCTTCTCTTTTATTATCTGTCATCAATATCTTTAAGCACATCCTTCACGTTATTAGCATTTAAATATCCACCACTTTCACTGAATTATTGCCTCGTTGGACCAGCCAAAATGAAAAGCTTTTAACAGAAAAACTACAATGCCAATATTAATGTATGATACATTATTTGTAAGGTGTCACCTTCGATTTTTTTGAAGATTTGCATTTTTAGCTTGTGGACAAAACTTCTGAATGCATGTCAAACATAAGTCATGTTAGATATCATGGTAGTATCTACCTAAACGTATTTTTAAACGTAACACTGAATTTATTCCTTCTATTTCATAAGAAAAAAAACCCCACACCAAAATCCATAAAATTCATCCTGCTGTAGCTAACAGTTAGAGCTGCACGCTGAGCAAACAAGCAGACCTCCACAGACAGTGAAGATGTGCCAGTAATTACCTGGTGCCTCCGTACGCATTTTGTTGATGACATTACTGTGTGCTATCTTTCAGCTTTACCACTGTCAAAATAAATATAAAAAAAAAACATGTAACCTTACTGGCAAGATATGAGGACAGACAGGCAAAAAGAAAAAGGATGGGATTATAGTGCACACACTGTGACAACCAATTTGGCAAGACAATCCAGGCTGCTGCAATGTTTCACCAGGGGACGAGAACTTTACATGAAATGTCAGGGCAAACATTGACCGTGACAGGCTGACCATTGAGGTAATCCATTACTGTGCTCTGATAATGGTCCCATGCGTGGAGCCTTCAGAATCTCTCTGAGTCTCCCCCTCAACACCCTTGGGGTTTAGTGAGATGACTGTGAATGATGTGAGTGATGACTGTGAAGATGAATGACTTTCGGTGGAGCCAAGTCTGAGCTGCAAGTAGTGCACAGAGACTTAATATACCACCTTCAAATATGTCTTCCAAGTAAAAGAGCCAAGATCAGCCCATCTGCTTCAGATATTATGCCATCAGGTACAACTCTCATAAACACTTCAGCCGAGAGAGACTTCTAAACCGACTGTAATTTAATAGTGCTAATACCCAGTAAAGCTATATGGAGAGATACAGCCTGGTAACACTAATAAAATTAAAGTGAGAGCGTTTTCTCATACTCACTATACAACAAGATGACACTTCTCAAGTGTGTTTGCCAAAAAATAAACTTCATTTTCTAATTTCATATGTGAAACCGACGTACCGGGGGAGGACTCACACGAGCACAAGGAAAGCATACAAACCTCAACAGGCCAGTGGATTTCAACCGAGGACTCTCTTGCTGTGAACCTAACCACTGCAGACCCCTGGAAGGCAAAAATAGTGGTCCATCACTCCACTGAACTACTTCTTAGGCCTGCCAATTTATTTTCCATATGCTTCACACCACAAATATTTAGATTGTGTCTTCAAATAAAGATGAAAAAAACATATGTGAACAAACTTCAAGCTTTTGTAATCCATGTACAGAAATAATCACGGCAGTTCACAGTAGATTATTCTGCCAGACCTCTGTGCTGGTAATATTTTATATATATCTTGTGGAGAATCCCACCTCATATTCTGCTGCCAAAATGAACAGCCACAAAAGTACGCTGAGTAAGTATGTCGAAAATGGATCAGTTGATAATGACTCCATCTCAGGAAAGACAAGACAATTCTTGAATGACAAAGCATGCGTGTGAGCTAATTAGCTAACATTAGCTGTCTAAATTGACCCAAGGTTTGTATCATGGTCATTGTAGTAGGGAGCAGCAATACTTTAGTTAACACAATACCTGCTTGCCAATCTAATAAAACTTATTTCACATGCCTGCTGTAGCTAACAGTTATCTACAGCAGGCATTGCAGGTATATCCTTTTAGTAGCTGCTATTTTTAGTAGCTAATGCTAGCAGTTTGCTGATAACTTAGTACTCCACCTTATCTTCCAAGTAAGTTGAGCTCAGAAAAACTAACCTGGTGATAGCGAGAATCTTGATATTAAAGCCAAGTACACACTAGGAGTGATTTGCGGCGACCAGAGAGCATAAAAAGTGACTGAAGTTTGGCAATTCCCAGCGACTACAGGTAACTGCTGCTGACGCTAAGTGAGCGGGACTCTCTCTATAACCTTTTAGATTAGTCACTGAAGAGACTACCAATGAGAGTGAGGAATACCGGCAGTAAATATATTATACTTTAATGTATTTACTAGCAGGTCACCCTATAATAAGTAGAGGGTCACCTAGGCAACTGGAGCCTGGAATGCTACTAACTGGGAGCGAATCAATGAGCAAATCGCTTGCAGTGTGTTAGACTATTAAGACTAAAATAGACATCCAGATCCAGTGTGTGTGTGATGTCACTGTTTCTACTGCCATTTTTTATATACAGTCAATGGCTTACTTGCGTCCTTTCTGTGAAGAAAAGGGGGAATTGGTCGAATTTACTCACTGCAGACGAGGAGGATTTTGGTTGCGCGTCGATAGTTTTTGCCTTGCACGAAACAGTTGCAGTAAAAACAGATGTAGAGAAATGGGGCGAAAAAGGCCCTGTTTTCCCCTCCGGGTGGGTGTTCCTATAATGATGTGACATCATGTGAAAACCATGAATACAAGACTTAATTTAAAAAAAAACACACACACACACACACACACAGAAAAGAGATTCTGTTGCACTGCAACAGAAAAAGGTCGGACCACAGCGAGGAATTCATTGCCATGTTGCAAGTCAAAGTGAAATGATAATTATAGCCACAGGAACCGCAGCTCTGTGGGCAATAAAGAGGAACATGGGTATGGATGAAAAAAGGGATTATTTTAATGGGTAAGAA
The DNA here is from genome assembly GCF_057382275.1 of Copadichromis virginalis. Lineage (NCBI taxonomy): Eukaryota > Metazoa > Chordata > Actinopteri > Cichliformes > Cichlidae > Copadichromis > Copadichromis virginalis. The sequence continues at coordinate 46,490,029 of NC_140620.1, forward strand.
TTCTGTATTTGATGTACTGAGGGAGCACTGAGTTTGAAAAATAAAATGTGCACATGCATTTAAAGTCTTTAAACGCAGGACTGGCTTTGTCTTTTTGCCAGGAGCGTATTTATTCTTCTAATTAGGCACACTCTACAAAAGCAATTAGATCCGTCAATAATTGCTCAGGTTCCAAAAGTAACTCGTACATTTACTGGAACTTTTTATACGTACATTTTCAGGTAATTCTGATATCTATTTTAAAACAACAACATTTCAGAGGGGACAGAGGGAATTCATGTGTACACGGTTAATTTTTCTTGACCACTGGCTTGCAGCTTGACATTACATTACAAGAATATATTCAGAGGTTCCTGCACTGCTCACAGGCAGCCACACTGGTTGCAACCCATCATCTGGTTTGCTCACAATATATACACAAGTCAATTTCTTTCTCTACAGAGCAAGTCAAGCTGTCAGGATGCCTGTCAAATAATGATCTACATGCATGCACAATGGGAGGGCACAAGTGCACGTGCCCCTGCCTTTCCTTTTAACAAAGTTCTTTCTGCTGCTCCTGATATCTGTGAATATTTCAGCAGCGCTGGAGCAGGCAGGCTGCAAGCTGACAATAAAAGACAAAAAGGGGAAAAAATGAAATAAAGTTACAGAAAGAAGAGAACACTCTCAAGCTGAAATACAAAATTGCCCACCACTGTGGTTTTCCTGTCACCAGAATCCTGGGCCAGTCTGAGATACTCATTTATTTGTTTTATTCTGTCTCTCACTTCACATTCACAAGTTCTGGGGCTTTTCATATCACTCTGTGTAGTAGAATGTACCCATTGTTCCCCCCTGGAGATTAAACACCACGAAATGTCAATTTGAAATAAACACTAGGAGGAAAAAAGTGACTCAAAATCCAAACCCAGCAAAAGGAAGTGAAGGTGCAGGGAGAGAAGAGAGATTAGAGAGAAACTGGGGAGGCATGATAGGATAAGAAAACAGGAAAAAAAAGAGAAAGGGTGGGGTCCAAAATGTCTTCGGTCGTGTCTCCGGTAAAGAAAGAAGAAAGTGTGAAAGTGCTGTAATAAAATGTTAAAAAATAAATACATAAATTTTGGACCACGATGCCAAGCAAATCCTTTTTATTCCCCGAGCAAAAAACAGCCGTCTCGGAAGAAAAGCATTTCATTCCTGCACATTTTCTGCTACGGGCAGTTGGAGGAACCAGCAGCCAATGCGTTGTAAAGTGCCACAGGAAGCTCGGGTGAGGAAGGTTAATGAACCCACCTTTTCCATCGTCCCAGTGGGCGTTTTTTTATGGGAGAAAAATTAATTACTTGTGACAAATACACCGGCACTTGGATGAGCTGCCATTTCTGCCAGGCGGTCTGTGAACAAAAACATTTTTCCAATGCGGTTATATTAGCCGTGGACTTGCCTAATCAGCGCCCGATGCACAAACTTGCCTCGGCACACACAAAGAGACACAAAACCAAACCCTGCATCCCGAGACACTGACAAAACATGACAGCGTATAAAAAATGCAAAGTTCACAAGCACTGACACTGATGGCGTGCTGTTTCCAGAGTAAAACATTGTACATTCTCTGCCATTATGACTTCGTCCTCTGGGGAAACAGCCGTGTGAACTGACAGACATTCTTCCTTTTGAGCTCCCTGCACAGCAGCGATTGTGCCTGGAACCCTTACAAACACAGGGTTTGAGAGTTTTATTTATTTATTAAATGCATTGCAGCAGCATGCTCAAAACTCCTAATGAAATAATTTGCTCTCATTTCTCCCACGAGTATCGTCACGATTAGAATGACGTTTTAGCTCGTCCCCCCTGCCAGCTGCATATTGACCCTGTTAATCATGCTGCTAAACGCCGTTTCCTTTTCCGGATCGGTCAATTTGATGAACTGTTCATTGGCTTCCAGTTTTTATCTGTTGTACAGTGTCCTTGGGTGCTTTGAAAGACGCTATTTAAATAAAATGTATTATTATTATTATTATTGGAGGATGCCAGGGTCTGAACCAGGACTATTAAGCCAATAAAGAATATGGAGTTTTAATAATTAAGATCATGCTGGCTTATGATTGCGTTCAGAGTTCCCAGCAGACGCTGTGGAGAACATGATATTGCATACAAATTAATCTTAACTTCGATGAATTAAAAAAAAGAAATGGGAAATAAAATGTTTTGGGAACATTAGACACCCAAAGCGGCATCTGTAAATGATGCTTCTAGAACAAGAATTACAACTAGAGTGCTGTGCAAAAGTCTTAAGTCACCCTTCATTTTGGGGGAAATATGGGAAATAGATGCACCTATAGTCTTCAGGAATAGTTCTACAAGCTTTCTGAAGGACATTCAAAGTTCTTCCTTGATGTTGGCTGCCGTTTGTTCTGTTCTCTGTCAAGATGATACCACAATGCTTCAATAACACTGAGGTTTGGAGAGGCTAGTCTATGACTGAAAGAGTGCATTGTGTGTTTTTCTATCCAAGTATATTTTTACTGCAATGTGTTTGGGATTATTGTCATGCATGAAAGATGAAGCCTTTCGAGATAGTATGTCATGGTGGACCAAAATCTCATGTGACTTTGCTTGTTATCAGTTTTTTCTCTATCACACAGGGGTAGAACTTACCCAGTATGTCAGTAGGCAGGCGGTTCTTCCTCAGTGTCCTCAAGAAAAAGAGCCGCTGATGGGCTTTCTTGACCAGGCTGGAAATGTTAGTTGACCAGGACAGATTCTCAGAGATGTGGGTCCCCAAGAACTTGAAGCTGGAGACCCGTTAAAGAGCTGTGCCATTTATGTAGATGTGGGCATGGGTGTCTATCATCTCTCTCCACAAGAAACTGGAACACTGTTGTGTCCTGGGACACTTTATGTTCCAGCTACAAATAATTTCTGAGAATCAGGAGAAAAAACACCAGGAAATAAGCAATACACATGATAGGTAGACATAAGACTTTGTTTTGAGAATTCTTTTTAAAAAGTCTATTGAGAAGTCTCTGTTCTGTACTTCTTCATCTTCAAAAACGTAAAGATTACGTCAAAAAGAAGTCCAGCCACTTTCTTTCCAAGCTCCTTGGACTACCATGACCTGGATGACTGAGAACCTACACAGACACTACTGTATGAACCGCACTAAAAACTAAAGCGTGTGCACATGTCTTAGCTCACCTTAAATGCTTTCAGCTAATAACAGTAAGTATCCCTTAAGGGACATAAGATTCACACCTTTGTATAATCCTTATAGAGAAATACCAGTAAGAGCGGCAGAGACTTGAGGTAAAGGAAGAAGGGTGCAAAAGGTGACGAGTTTAATGGTGATGTCAAATCAAAATAAAGCAAGAGGAGGTAATTCAGCAAGGCTTTGGACACTACTGTCAGTGAAAGTACTGAAGTATAGCCACAGTAGGACAATTAAATAGCTATCCATTTCCTCTAATGGTCGCGTTTGGTGGCGGAATGACAAATTAGAATTCAATGAAGTTGTACTTATTATAGCTGGATGCTTGCCTTTAATGTCTGTGCAGTGGCACCCTGAACTCACAGACAAATTACCCAGAACATCACAGTGATGAATTATTTATGTGATATTGGATAACGGACACCTTTAGTTGAAACTTCCACACAAAAAAAGGTAAAACTTTGAATGTGTCAAGTGGCTCTGCGGCTCGGTTAGCCTGTTTGATGTGGTACAGAATATCTGGGGGGGAAAAGCTGGAAGCTCTGCTAAAATGTAGATAAAAACAGAATTCAAATAGCACAGAGGCATCATATTAAATGTTTGGGAAAAAAATTTACTTCAGGATATTTTATGTTAAGAAAGATATGCTTTTTTTGGATTTACAGCAAGCAGCATGTTTCAATGAGGATGGCAAAGGGGCAGGAAAAGATTAGAAATGTTGTGTGCTGCCTAAAAAAAAAACCCTCAACAATAACAGTGTAAAACTTTTTAGAAAGTCTAACAACTAATTAGGGTAGTAGTGTCATGATAGGTTATTAAAAGATCATCCAGGAACACCAAGCACCAAGAACTTTTTGTTTAATGGAAACATGCCAAAATGTTCTACCCCACAGCAAGGGATGAGTTTGGATTTGATACCAATTTCTTGAAGCATTATAAATCTTGTTTTTTGGTGCCTGTGACCCATCTTATTAATTTATCAATCACGCAGACAGTCGTTCCTCTGAGTTGGAAGGTGGCAAAAGTTACACCAATTTATAAATCGGGTGATAAAACAGACCCTGCTAATTATCGACCTATTAGCATACTCCCTATCTTTTCAAAGATAGCAGAAAAGTGGGTTGCTAACTCTATCATCAAACATCTTAATGACTCCAATCCGGGTTTGCACCCCATGCAATTCGGATTTCGCACTCTTCATTCAACTGAAACGGTTGTCTGTGTTTTTGTTGAGAGAGTGAAATCTTACTTAGACAAGAGCAGTTATGTTGCGGCTGTTTTTCTTGATTTCAAGCGTTCGTTTGACACTGTGAATCATCTTAAGCTCTTGTCTAGACTGTCGACATTTAACTTTAGTAATCACACTGTTAAATGGATACAGTCTTATCTATCAGATAGAAAACAATGCGTGCAAATAAAGAATAGCAAGTCACCCTATCTTTACTGTATGCAAGGTGTCCCCCAGGGTTCAATTCTAGGCCCCCTGTTATTTTCACTTTATGACTATATGACTTGCCTAATGTGTGCAAAAATGTGGACAGGATTATGTATGCGGATGATACGGTAATTTTTACGCAAGCCAAAACTGCTGATGATGCAGCCCATCAGCTTTCACTGGCATTACATGATTTACAAAAATGGCTGAATGACTCATGCTTGTGCCTTAATTTTAAAAAGACTGTATCAATGTTTTTTAGTAAACCTAAAACAACCGTGGCTGCAGTAAAAGTCTGCTTGGGTGCACAAGAATTCATTAATGTTGAGGAATTTAAGTATTTGGGAGTGCTACTAGACTCTAAATTATCCTTTAAAAAACACATTAAAAAAGTAGTGAAAACTGTAAATGTTAATATACAGAACTTTAGACATATCCGCACATCATTAACAGACACAGCAGCGATTACATTCCTGCATTCTATGATACTGGCTCATATTGAATATTGTATTACAAGTTGGTCCTATACGAGCTCTGCTGCTATTGGGCCAATTGAAGTATGCTACAAAAGAGCATTGAAAATATTAGATAAAAAACCTTTTTCATATCACCATTGTCAAATTTTAGAAAAATACAAGTTTTTAAATTTTACTAATTTCAAATTATTTAAATCTGCCTGTCTAATATACAAAGTTATACATGGTCTGGCGCCTCCACCAATGAGTGATTTTATTAAACAAAAGTCTAGCAGTGTTGCCGGGTCTCGACTGACTCGAGCCACTGTTAGAGGTGATTGTGAACTGGCACTCAGGCGGACCACCTTTTCACAGAATGCTCTGTCATATCAGGGAGTGAGCTTCTGGAATAGTCTTCCACTGTCAGTGAGGGAAAGTACAAGTCTACCCATCTTTAAGAGTCACTTAAAAGGGCGGCTGAGGGACACACAAATATGTAATCATGTTTAATAATCATGTTTTATATTGGACGGGAAAAAGAGTTAGTGTATTACAAAAAGGGAAACAACTGTTAGTGCAATGGGTGAACGCAATATCACGATGGTTTGGGCATGTACAATACTGGGGTTTGTGCAATATAATTGATGTGTTTCCGTTATTGTTATCTATACTGTCCTCTGTGTCCACTCTCCTTGTCATTGTTTGTTCTAGTATAATGTGATCACTGTTTTTGTCCTTGTCACATGACCTGTAAATAGTGTCTCTGTATGTTTTTACTAACTTGTGTTTAACACCAACCTGCCAGAGGGTCTGCAGATGGAAATTAGCCCAAGGCGATAATCTGGCATATTTACATTTGTTAAAATGTTCATTAATATGTATTGCCCCTCTTTCTAAAAAATAAATAAAATAAAATAAATAAATAAATAAAACAAGAGCAACACTGTCCAAGAAAAACTTACTCTTTGATCTTATGTGAGCAGTATTACAGGATGACTACTTCTAATCCTCCTCAGTGTTTATGCAAGCAGTCCACCAACATGCTCTGAGTTACGTCTGGGTGATACTCCATGTGCAGTGAGCTGCTGAATGGTAGAAGGTTTACAGTAAAATCAACAGAGTTAAGTTACATTTTAACAGCTTGTGGCACCCCATTATCAAAAAGGTCCTTTAACATTTCTTGGTCTTTTTGACACTGACCCAACGCAACAGTAGACAGATACAATATATAGATGGAGATGTTCATACAGAGTTTTGATTCCGCAAAGCTCTGAGCAGCACTAATGCAGAACCAGTGCAATATCATGCTGGAGCCTTTAATCAGCTCTGACCTCTGGGCGAAGGGTCTTGCTGCCTTAACTATGTGGTCTGCTAGGAACAGACACACTGAACTGATTCCTCATGGCAGCGATCCACGACTCCTCATTAGCGAAGTACACAATGCTAACTAAGTGTAAAGAAGTGTAGCTTGAGCCAGCATCAGACTTTACAAGCACTGGAAAACAAAGTAGGTTTAAGAGCTAACTGGGCAAGGAAAATAAAGGACAGACCATTTCCTCCAAACTGCAAAGGCCAAAAAAAAGGACAATGACAAAGCCTTCCCTTGTGCCCATAGCCAGACATAGCGTAGCATTAGCAGTTATTGGATAATTTTGTTTGCCTTTGATCACTTTTCAAGGTTAGGTTATTGGGTTAGTTAATATTACAACAGCTATGCTTCTACAAATCCAGCTTCATGCATGCTATTGTTCATCTTTGAGTTTGCTAACTTTGTATCATTTCCCCACTCTGATCCTCTCCAAATGGCATTAACACTTTAAGAAGACAATATTGAAAAGATATAAACAATGCAATTTTCTTCCTAGCAAGTCCAAGGACCGAATAAGGCTATAATTGCCCATGCTTCAAGCAAACAATGAAAAAACGCATTCAAATGTACAATTTAATCAATTCACTTATCATCTAGGTGGCCTGTTGGGAAACACACTTAATTGACACTATTTGCACTGAACTACTGAAGGAGCAGCAGCATAGATTGCCTTTAAAACTCTCTTAGTGGCACATTTATAATTATGGAAACACAGACACAGATGCTCTGGGTGATATGATGGCATCAGAAGGCTCTTAATTTAATGCAGGCACATCATTTGTCCTATGGGAGCTTCATCCTAATATAGGAGCTTATTGCAGATTTAGTTAGATCCTAATTTCGGTCATCACTTACATAAAGGACAAGCCAGAATTGCTATTACACAAAATGCACTGTAGGACATCTCTCAAGGTTTTGACTCTTTTTTTAGTTTACAACTCAAGGTCTTAAAATTATTATATTGTTGTAGGAGTTATACATTGGAGTGCAATTTCTTCTATGTGCTAAAATTGTAGACATTGTATTTCATAAATATATTTGTATTGCTATAAACACTATAAACAGGGACTACGGCTGTACTTTCCACAATAATAATAGTTGGAACTCTTTCCATCCAGTGGGCCATTTGTTGCCCTAAATTGCTCCCAAGACAAGGCCATTTGGTTCACTCATGTATGGTCTACTACAAATGCTGTATTGTCAGAGGCTTGGAGACTTGTCATGGTTTGGTTATCTTAGCGAAGAGAATACCACAGCTGTCTACGATATAAATGAGGCCATGGCTCTGAATTGAAATAGATCTTCGCAAGCTTTGGGGTCATTACTTCAAGTTAGATGGAAGAAAGGTGAGTTTGACTTAAAGTCGTATCTCAGCAGACAATGTAAGGTCATGGCAGTTGTGCTAATGTTGCGGCAACAGGGTCATATAATATCACGATTCCTGAAAGTGTTCTGCTCTGTTTTGATAATTTAGTTGAATAGGGAAAAAATCTAAATAATAAAATGTGTACAAAATCTAGCAGAAAAAGATAAAATTAGTCATTAGGATATACATGATACAATGATATAGCTATTCTAAGACAATGCAACTTTTGCAGAAGTTGATGGAGTAGTGGAGTAAATGAAAAAGGCACGTGGGAAAAAAACATCATGTCCAAACTGAAGGGTAAATAGCTGCACTGTTATGAAAAATCTTCAACAAAGTGTTGAAGAAGCAACATATTTTTTTTATATTAACCAATCCAAAACTTTATATTTTGGCTGAGGATTTTAATTTCAGTGTGTGAAAATACAAAAAGGCTTCGAAAAGTATCATTGTCACTGTTTTTGCTCTTTGTTTTCTTATCTGCCACTGTCAAACGGGATGGATTTGACCTGACAGGCTCACAAACCACAAAAACAGAAGAGAGACGAGTATCAACCAGGGAGCTGACAAAAATCAAATGGCTTCAACAACTGCACAGATAAACTGTTAGGCACCAGAAGCCTGTGTTTCTGGGTAATTCCAAATATTGGATTATTGTACTTTGGTGATATTTTCTTATCATTTTTGTGACCTCAAAGAGCCACTTGGCACTATGATGCAGTCTCTTAACAAAGTCCAAATCCAATCTAACTTTTTTTTTCAGAAAGAAAAACAGTTCAGAGGCAAAACTACAGTGTAAATAAATGACTTATTTTTTTAACCTTTAGCAGTTACTGGGAGGATATTTTTCACTGAAATGCCTCATGTTTCAGTCACACTAGAGTACAAACAGGATAGCACCCGATTTGTGATGAGGTAAATAAGAAATCGGTGGTTGTCCAGTGATTACATCAACCTTTTTCACATGGGGTAACCAATTGCAAGTAGCAAGGCAATTGTACAGGACGTCTGGTGGAAGGCAACCTGTCTCCAAACAGTCGTAACTCTGAAACTGCAATCACTTCCTGACAAATACATGAAGGTTTGTAAACAACTCTTATATAAAACCAAATTTCCTCAAATGTGAGGCCATCTGTCCAAGCTAGAACTGTGGGGCTGCAATGGGCCAGTCAAGGTGCACACTTGAACCCAATTAAAACACTGTGGTAAGACCTTCAGAGAGCTGTGCACAAAAGAACACCCTTAAATTTCAATGAACTGAAGCCAAAATGAGACTGATTAAGTCAGAAAATGATTCCTTCAAGTTATTGCTGCTAAATTTGGATCTATAAGCTATTAATTCACATGTTTACTAGTTTTTCACAGGACTGCAAAACTGCAAAAATATTCCTGTTCCCACGACTGGATATCATGAATGTAAACAAGAATACACAAGCGCATCTCTACAATGAATTGCCGCGATAAGAGTCTGCATTGTATCTTTCTTTTTCACGTACAGTATATCATACAGTATTACTGCCATTAAGTGTGACATTTGCACAAGCAGGCCCTCAGCATAACAATCAACTATATTACAAAGTAGCTCCTTCTCCCTCTCCATCCGTCTGACAGTTCAATTTCCTGTGCAAAGCTTTAATTTGGAGCATCCTCTCTGCGCCGTATCGGGGTTTTCGATCTTACAAGGTCATCCTTGCATAGAGAAGAAAGGGCTATTGTGCAGATGTTCATATGAAATGTGATTTTTTTTTTATGTTACCCTTATGCCACGGCACCTCTTGAGCAAAACAAAGCTTATCTGTGGGGTAGGAAGGGGGGTGGGGGTGCACTTTAATCTTATGGATGTGTTCTCGTAAAAAGAGCCAGCGGGCATCTAGTTTTGACAGCTGCTGCTTAGAGCTAACAGAGCGGTTACAAAACACACTTTCACAAAACATAATGAAAAAGTACCGAACACGCTGAAAACGCTGTCCACTCGACCACTTCTTATCCACTGAGGCGGTGGCACAGAGCAGAAAAGGCGGTCAAGTGTTGCACTTCTAAGGCAAATCTAGTATAATAAAATCTATACACACACACACACAAACACACATAAACACACACTAGTGGTATTTTATTGATTAAGGAAAACCCTTAAAGTAATTGGCTAAAGTCAATCTAGCCAGATAAACTGTTTTCTTGCTTCATTAAACGGAACCACAACTTCTGCTTCAGTCATTCAGAGAAACTTATTGACCCCTCCCACACACACACACACACACACACACACACACACACACACACACACACACACAACCACCCTGTGACATTTTGATACAAGACCCATGGATCTGAAATAAAAAATAACTGTGTTCGTTGCCCTTTACACTGTACAAGAATTAAGTTTGGTTTTGCCTGCAAGTCCCTGTAAACGCATTTAGTCTCCGACAGGATGGATGAACATGACTTAGAGCTCGATACGCAGTAAATCCTTCAGAAGTGTGATGAGTAGGAACTAAGCATGTCTCGTGCAAGATGATTCATATCAAAAACACTCGGGCATCATGATAACCAGATTATCATTTAATCCTGACTGCAGATTTATTTTTCTTATAATTACATAGTATCAGTTGCATTAGCGGCAGCACTAGATTCCCATTCATTTGCACAGCCAGCACGGTGAGTGCTTGAGTTCGATTACAGCGGCCTTCGTATCCACTCTTGTTTATGTTCCATTACTGCTGCATAGTACATCATCTACCTTTGGAAGTAGCATCGGATTAAAAAGAAAAGGTACTGGATCATTTTCAGCAAACTAGTGCTGCATCACATTAATGCTAATGGGAAAAAAATTGATAAGAGTAATAAAAAAGAGGCGTTAACCCCTGTAAAGGATTACCAAAGCCACGCGTGAGGTCTCAAGTTGATTTTCATGCTTTACAGATTTGGAATGGAAATCAATGGCTACCCTCAAGGTGAAGACCCAGCGTAGATACGGTAACGCACGCTATCTATATGAAAACATTCACTTGTGCGTGCATAACAGCACCAGCTAACGTTATTCCATTGCACAACCATCCCAAAAGTGCATGAAATGAGGTTTTGAGTTTTCTTTTTATGTATTATTATTTTTATATAACTCCGAAAGCCTCTCATCTACACATCAGCTACAGACAGTGCAATATAACTGCATGTAAGCATGAGGAAGTTTGTCCTTTTGTAGCAGATTACAGGGCGCTCTCCCAACTAGTGACAAATAGGATTTGTAGTGAAAGATAATCCATCGGGATATTTTCTTTTGCTCACTGTCCAACTGTGGTAAATAGTTTAACGCTGGCATTCTGCCTCGAAATTAGTTTTATTCAAGACTTGGAAATAAAACTAAATCCCGATTTAATCACATCCTTCTGATCACATTCAAACATGAAAAAAGGCTAATTATGTAATTATGTTTTGCTGGAAGATAATGTCACCACAAAAAGTCACAGTTAAACCTGAGCTGACTGATAAAAACGGTGAAAAATAAATGTTTGGTACAACAGAGAGTAATATTTAGTTAGGGCATTTTTTCAGAGATTAACCAAAAGTATATTAACATCTAAATAATACCTCAAAATTACAAAGTCAGCACTTTCCGACACTTTTTCCTTCTTTCTTGTTTCACTGTGAGCTCAGTGCTGCTCCTGCTGTTACAGTGGCCACGTAGGTGGGGGTCTTTTTTTTTGTTTGGCTCTTTTGCCATCAGAATTATTGTCTAAAAGCAAAGAAAGATGCCCAACGGATTTACTTTACCAAATGGACCATCCCAGCCTTGCCGTAATGGTCTATTTGATTCACCTTTCATTGTTTATTTTATTTTTTATTTTCACTTGCTAAATACGGGACAGACTTGACTGAGGAAAAGAAAGGGAGAAAGAAAGCGGGAAAGAAAAACAGCGGGGAAGAGGGACGGGGATAAAGGGCAAAAAAAACAAAAGCCAACAAAATAAGCAGACAAAAAATACATAAATCAATCACCTGGATCACCCGTTGAGAAAGAAAAAAGAAAACAAGCAGAAGGAAAAAAAAAAGAGCAACATAATAAACAACATCACAATGATCTATGGGAATATAACAGTAAATACTAAATATTAAACATTATTGTGCAGCACGTAAGATCGACAGCGTACAGTGTGCTTTGAGGTAGCAGCCAAAAAGGGTGTAGTTTGTGTGTGCGAGCACCTGTGTGTACTAGAGATGGCACGATACCACTTTTTTATGTCCGATACCGATATCATAAATTTGGATATCTGCCGATACCGATATGAATCCGATATAGTGTTTTTTAATCAACAAAACTGTTTTTTAAATATCTTGCTGCATTTTGTATAAGTTCATACTCAAGTTTAAAACAACAACTACACTAAAGCTATTCTGTTATACCTGTATGCAAAAAAAAATATTTCATAGTTCAGCAATACTGATCAATCTAATAAACTTAGACCTACACCTTCCTCCCTATTCTGGTATTTTAAAGAGTACTTAGCGTAAATATTAAGCAACCTAACTAATAGGGTTCCAACTCCCAGCAACAACAAAAATAAATAAATAAAAAATAGGGAACCACCCCTCACGCTCCACCTCATGATGCTTAATCAACGTAATCAACCTTAATTTGATGCAGTGTGAAAAAAAATGCACAGAAATCAATTATTTTTCAAGAAATATTAAATAGATTCAACATCTTTCTTCAACAAAATTGCAGATGGCACAGATGGTACCTTCCCAAAGGAAAAAGTACTATAGCTTACTAGGGTATATATATTAGACTTAATAGTCACTATATACAGTAATGGACTTCTATTCATTTTACATCAAATTAAAACTTTGGGTGTCAGATAATTATTTATTAAAAGCTCGACATTTTAAATGAGAATAAGAAAGAAAAGTATGTCTTTGTGCCCCCTTTTCCCTGTTAATGCCCTATCAGCCCCCCTGGCTAAACTTTGCTAGATCCGCCCCTGCACAGTTACCAGCCGTCAGCTACGTAGAAAAAGATCCTGGTGTAGAAAGTAATATCAAATAAATTCTAACAACAGCTGATCAAGCTTAAACGTGCTGCTGTTGTTCAGCCGCTGGTTTCCTCTTTCTGGTGCAAAGTGGGCCAAAAACAAACAAGAGAGACGGACTCCCGACAGAAAAGCCGATCAGCTGATCATTAAGCAGTTTCATGATTGAAGTAGCAGCAAGAAGAAGCAGTCGCTTGTTAAGCTTAACGCAGGAATGCTTTACAAACATTCAGAGATGGACTTACACACTTGCTTTACTTCTCTCGGGATAACTTTGTCGGAGATGAAATGCCGGGTTGCTAGCGAAGCTCCAAATGCTATCCAGACCACCGACAGGTCCCGCATGCCACAGCCGCTCTATCACGTGATGCATACTGCTCCGACGTGCTAACGTTCTGAGGTGAGTTACGGCGTGTTGCAAGTTTTGTGAGGTGCTTTCGTGATATTTAATGGATCGGATTACATTTTTTATTTTTCTCCGATATCCGATCCAGTAATTTAGGTCAGTATCAGACCGATACCAATACGTAATATCGGATTGGTCCATCTCTAGTGTGTACACCTGTGAGCATGAATGCGCTTGTATTTAAAAGGTTCCTTCATGTAATGATCTGCTAGAGGGTGTGGGGGGGGCCACAGCCCCGTCCTCCAGGGCATGAAGCAGGTATGGAGGAGATCAAAACTCCAGACATCCAGAGGCCCCCAGAACACAAGAGACCAAGGAAGACCAACAGAGGGGCAGCCGCGCCACTGTCCCAGAAAGAGCTGAGGAGAGTCCCAGATGAGGGCTCACTCAGCAGCCGCGGAGCAGAAGCCAGGGGGAGTTGCAGTGACGCGCCCATGAGCTCCGCCGGCAGCCAGCCGTGCCTGAGTGACCGAGCCCCAGGCCGAGAGGCCAAGGGCACCCCACCCATAAGCAGCCACCAAGGAGTGAGCCGGTGTGTGCCTGGACGCCCATCCCCGGACACAAAGAACCACCAACGCACCGATGTCTGAGGGTGTCTGCCACTGGAAGGGGAAGTGGTGGGGGGACATAGGCCTCCAAACCTTGGAGGGCCTGAGATGTCCCCAGAGAGGTGGCGTCTGATACCCAACCTGACATATAGACACAGACATACAGGCACACACAGACACAAACATCCATTCCCACCCTCATGCTCTCATGTGCACTCACTCCACACTCAACCAACGTGGAGACAGACATAAAGAGACGCTGTACACACGATCACACTCCCCAAGCGTACTCTACGAACCGGGTCTAGGTACCCTTGCCCCTGGAGGGGGGAACTGCACCCAGACCCAGGTGGTGTTACCCTTTTCCCTGCGGTGGGGAGAAGCAGACCGCCCCGACTCCGCAGCAGCAGGGAGGCCCCACATTCCAGACCCCAATCGGACGGCCAACTCCTCCTCCTAGCCCCCCCGCTCCAGCAGGCCACAGAGAATGGGGGTGAGAGAAGACTCCAAACCTCCCTCCACCCGCTCATTGTAGTGTTGATGCATGTGTGTTCTAAGGTGGCAAGGTGGTAACAGCGGCAGTTCTGACAAGAAACACTGATCAGGAAACAACATTAAACACGACACAAAGGGGATTTAATACTGCTGAAAAACCTGTGTCCTCTCCGCCATATTTATATCTGGATCAGCTCTGTTGTTTCACATTAGCAGCTGCGTCTCACTCAAGTAGACAGCCAAACATTCATCAGTGACCCAGCGCGGGAGCTGAATGTAAAATGCCAGCAGAGTTATTTTAAGTCCAAATGAGAGACTGATATTCATTGTTTGGTTTCGTCGCCAGCACTTTCACTGCATATTTCTCTATGATTACCAAAATACAGCATAGCCCTGTATGCGAACACGGACACCTTACAGTGCGAAGATGATTTGTGTTAATGAAACATCTGAACGTTAACTAGATGTTAACACCAAGCAGGCTTTGATTGGATACTTGCTGCCTCTTTGCAACATTGCACTCGTGTAGTAGTGAGCTACTACATCTGTAGTATAGCAATGTACCTAAATACTGCACCGACTGGATTTTTAAGAGTAGGATAATTGCATTTTTGTAGCAGATCCAATGCAAACATATATTTGCACTCTCAAGTACATTCACTCTAAATATACCTGGACTTTAGAGCAATTGACTCACCGTCCTCTCCTAGAGAGCCATTGATTGAAATTAAGCCAACCCAAAAAGGAAAAAAGAAAACCAGAAGCAGCCAATTAGTCTTGAATTCTTAGTTCAACATCTGAAATCAAACTGCTTAATCATTGCACAAATCCTCTGACTCCCTGCAATCGTCTTCTATTGTGCAGAATGCAATTGCAGATTTATACTAAAATACTTCCCTGTCAGGCTGTGAAAACAGAGTCTGTTGCACTGTTACCTTAATCATAAAACGCAATTAGAGTTGAATAAAATTACACCTGTGTTATAAGAATGTGTAACCATTTATTAAAAAGAAAACCAAACGAACCTAAAAGCATAACAGAGTCAAACACTAAGTGATATGAAATCAGGAAATTCCTGTTTTTGTGCAGCTTTCATCTTTTAGAATCCAGAGTTCACCTTCGCTCATCCAAGAAGTGCAGACTGAACCAGGTTGCCCGGCGACCAGATTAGAAAACATGGCACTTTACAACTTCATCATTTGTATCTAACTGCGTGCCGCTATGTGCTAGCATCCATGATATACCACGGTGTTGGTATTAGCATCGAGCCATATCCAGCCCCTGTGATGAAAGCAGATGTGTGCACATTAGTGAGAGCATCCCTTTAGGAGATCTCATTAAATTGCTGGATCGCAGCAGTATCCAATCAACAGTATCCACAGAGAATCCAGAGGAATATTTTGTAGCATTCTAGCTGGGGCTGCAAATAATAGTTTGGGTGGGATTTGTCCTTTCTTTTTACATTTATTTAATTATTCCTTCATTTTTGGCTCTAAAATGTTTCCATGCCAGTGATTAGTACATTGAAACATAGACCTCCAACAGCAGACTGCCTTATCTGGGCTCTCAATAGCATATTTCCCAGGAACGCTGATTATTATCAAGCTAGGTCAAGAGATTAATGGATCTGTAAGATTATTTAAGCTACACATGGCCTTCGTGTTGGCTAACATCAGGAAACTCTCCACTTTCTTCTTTCCCTTTCGGCCAAAGATAGAAAACAATAAAGGAAAATATCTGCAGTGTGGACATGGCTGTATGTTCAAAGGTTTTAAAATGCTGGTGGTGCATCTGGGACCGGCCACCTAGCCTGCCGTGACACTATCGCCACATTCAATCTACAGTATGCTGATTCTATCATAATAAAGAAAATTGGCTCAGCCCCTAAGGAGAAGGGCCCTAATAGAAAATAATTCTGCCCTTGAAACACTCAGGGCCATGCTTTGATTAGATGATGCTATCTTTTGTTTAGACTTGAGCATCTGGGGCAGGACCATGTGTTCATATATTTAATTAAAATACCATTGGCTGCACTGACAAAGGGTACTTATCTCATCAAAGTGTTCACCCTGGATTTTTTCTCTTAATTCAAAAGATTATCTTTGTTGATTGGCCATAGAGGTGGGATGGATGGATGGAGGCGGGAGAGGGGGGGGGGATGCGGGTGTGCGATGATGAGTATGGAACCCATTGGCTCTTCAGAGCACTGGCTTGTCTGTTATCCACCTTGACTGCAAGCCAGACCTCATCACAGAGCGCCATCTGGCTTGGAGACAGAACTATTTTACCTTTATCACCGGATTTTTTTATCATTCATCTAGGAGGTGCAGGAGAGCATAATTACTGTCATTATCGCTGTCACAACCTTGCGGCAACAAAATTTGTAACACTGACCCACCAAAAATTATAACAAGCCCCCGCTTCTACCGACGCACTGTCAAAGTACAACAGGGGCCAAGCAGGTTTCAGATCCATTACTAAGTGATTATATCAGTTTTTCAAAATTAATAATCTGGTCTTTCAAATGACAGAAAACTGTAATAATATTTTCATTTTGCAGAGTACACTGACTTGCAGCTTTTATTGATCTGATGCCATCTCGGCCTCACAGAAGCTAAAATGTGCTTTCAAAAAAATTTAATTGACTGTATTGGAGTATATTCCATATTAAAAAATATCATTTGAAAAATATATTTAAAATATAAAACTTTACATTGAAGTGTTTAGTTTTAAATACAAATAATTAGTGTGTAGATTATGTTTACCAGTATGTGCCTGTGCTACTGCACCGTTTGGTGAACAGATATACTGAACCAAATTGTGAAAAGTAAAAAAATAGAAGTAGCAGATGTTGTTTATATAAATGAATGGAAGATAATTATGCTGCTGATTGCTTGTTTATAAGCTGCAAAATGTATTTGCACCTATGTATGTTTAAGAGACCACACCATTGCTCCTTTGTCTATAACATAAATGCACTACAACACTCCGATTAAGTGCATAATTCAAAATGTATACAATTGTTCAGCCCAATAAACACCCATATAGTAAAAGAACTATAGAATAACTTCATTGTCATTGAGGTTAAGTTTTATTTGTACCTGTAAATTAAATTCATCTGAAAAAAAGCAGGAAGATGATATGATGCGGGGAAAAGTGGGGGCTATTTCACATTGATATTCCAGTGCCATCAATACATTTACACAGTTATTTATCAGACATAAAACTTCTAATCTTATTCTTTCAGCTGCTGCCTTATTCACATCGCATTCTCACATATCATCACAGCAGATGGATCTACATAATTGATTTGGCACATATTTTTATACCAGATGCTCTTCCTGACATTCATCTGATAAATTTGATGTTACTGTTGTCAAATTACAATACTTTTTGCCTTCACTCACCTCTTCACTCCCTATTTGTTCATACACCACTTTGCATTTAGTCATTAGTTAGTATGAAACTCTGGCTTTCTTCCATGGTGTGTTCTTTTGTCCCGTCACCCTCTCCACATCCCCAAACGGTCGTCCTCCTCCCTGGTTCTGCAGGTTTCTTCCTGTCAAACGGGAGTTTTCTCTTCCCACTATTGCCAAGTGTTTGCTCATTATTGGATCGTCTGATCTGATGGGTTTTCTCTCTGTTATTGTAGGTTTTTTTTTTTTTTTAACTTACAGAGCAATGTGAGGTGACTGATGTTGTAAAAAATGAATAACTGTCCCAGGGGTGTGTGGCTCTTCCTGGTCTCAAACCAGGGATCCTTTGCATGTTATGAAAATGATGCTAATCACTACACTGTGGAGCCATTAAATCTTAACCGTAAACTTGACTTCATCAGTTAACGTGCTGTAAAACTGACGCCAAAAACACTGCTATTTGCAGATATCAAGAATGAGTATTGAGTATTTGCTAAATTAGATGTTACTGTTGTGAAATTAAAAGGATAAGGTTCTTTTCTAAAGTGTTCTAGGTGAACAAATGCTACAAATCTAGTCTGATGGTATGCGGTTGCTAGGCAGCATGATGATGTCATATTATCTGATACAGATGAGAACCTTCAGAACCCTAAGATGCACCTGTGTGGCAGTTTTGGTCGGTCAACTTGTGATTGCGTGGGTGGAGTTTGCGGACAAAAAAAGATACAGTTTGTGGATTATAATAAGATTTTAGGAAACATAAGCATGCCTGCATACAGTCCATTTATTAATCCCAGCTCTAACTGTACAGTATGTAATCTAAAACACTATAATAATAAACTGCTATCTGTGATCCAGTTCAGTTATCCAAGGTCAACGTGTTCAAGTCACAGCCAGCCTGAGTGTAAACAGCACTGCAGCTGAACTGAACTAAAAGCTTTCAGACCACTGAGACCATACCTAGAATTAAGTAAAACGACATCATGCTGCAGTAGTCATCTCGGTTATGTATAGCACACTCATCCCGCGACCTGAAGTAACACTTCAAAAAATTCCCAGGGCAGCCATTACCGCTTTCCAGGCTTCGCGTGCTTCTCCTCCTGTGGCCTGCGCACCGCAAATGATCTTCCAAATGAACTCACAGAGGATTCTCGTGAATGTCACGTAACCTGTTTGCCCGTGGCATGAGGGGCCTGTTTGCTTCTCCCGGGCGAGTAAGTGTTGTGATATAGTCAGGCGTTTAAGAGGTACAAGAGGTTTTGCTGCTTATCCCTTCAGTCATAAAGCCAGGCAATGATGGGACACGATGAAGTGTATTTACGAGTGAACAAAAGTCAGTAAAGCTACTGGGAGTGACTTTAAGATATGGAACAATGCACAAGGGCATACGGATATGCAAAGATGACGCCGTGTGATTTATGAAAACATGCGCAGGATACACAAGAAAATAAAAATAACAGAAACACACTCTGAAGTGACTAAAGCACCCATGTAAAAGGTTGCTGTAGCAGATCTAATGCTAATTAGCACCATGACTCAACCTCCTCTATGACAGTGAACTGAATATCTTCACTGCTGTTTCCACAAAGCAGACACTTAATTGATGTCGCCTTGGTCCCTGGGAAATTGTGATAGGAAATTTTAACTACTTTCTAGCACATTACAGACATTTAAAACTGCTGCTAGCCAGCTTCCAGTGTTTACATTTAATTATAGCAACTGTAGCCACAATTTTAACGTGACCTTAAAACAACACTTAGAGGGAGGCAGAGGGAGAAACAAGAGAGTTCATTCATGTCACTGAGCCAGAAAGTTGACCTTGTTCACTTCATCTGTGCCAATACCCTATCCCTAACCCCAACTCTGACCCCAGTCACTCAGAATATTTAATTCTGGTTTTGATGTTAAATTGTTTTTCGAAGTCTTTGCAGTCATGGAACAAGGAAAAAAAAAAACGACAACTCAGTTTTACTTTTCTCCAAAATAGGGTCACCACCTATGTTCACAACCAATGCCATTGCCATAACTCCTTAACTCCATCACTATTTGTGGAAAAATGTCTGAATTTTTGTTTTGAATCTGAATACAATTCTGGCTCATATGTCACAATATTATCACAAACAGATTGAATTAATTGCTCTTTGACCCCATTCAGCTGCAGACTGATAGCAGGCAGCAAGTCCATTGCAAACGGTCACAATAATTTTGGTCCTGCCATGGTCTCCAACCACTGTTTTCCCCAGTGTTACTGTAGCATAAAATACAATGATTGCCACTCTTTCAAATCTTTGCTTTCTTGGTTGCTATGGCGATTGCTGGCTTGGTTCAGACGGGAAAGAAAATTTAGTTGAAATATATTACTTACAAATTTGTGCACTCGCACACAAAAGAACTTGACCATTTATGTCCATGAACATGAAAAACCGGCTGCCTTTTTGTGACTATTTCACATGTTGTTATGAGACCTGGTTGCTCAGTAACACATATTGTTATCTCGTGTTTCACTAAAGCATACACCTTGCCCAAATTAGTTTTCAAACATGTAAGTTTTTCATATGTGCTGTGACAGCCATGTGCTAAAACACTTTTCTGTGTAGGTTAGCTAGTTTTATGGCTAAAAACAAGCTAGGTTAGCTTAGCCCAATGTACTAGGTTAGCTTGTTTATAACCCTTGTGTTGTCCCATACACTTGTTTGCCATACACCTAGTCGTCATTTTTGACCCGAGGACAACAAGCTAGGTTAGCTTGTTTTTAGCCACAATTTAGGATCTCCATCTCTTTTTCTCTCTCTAAACAGCGGGATAGATGATGAGGTTACATCCTGTAAAACAATATTAAAAATAAACCAGCAGAAAACTCATAATGTGATAAACTCTTTTTCTTTTGGAGTCGAGCTCAACAGGAGCAGGTGGGCAGGACGACAAATTAAAACTTGCTAGCAGCATTTGTGCTACTATCATCTCCAAAGATTTCATATTCATTACTTAATGATATTAAGCCATTCAGCCTGTTTAGTTCAATTACAAATTAAGAGAGAAAAAAGACCAGTAATATTTCTAACACTTCCCAAGATAATCTTTCTTCCCTTGAACAACTGTTCTTCTTCTAAAATGACTTGCAACACTGATAAGAGCTCATCCTAAACAAAAACTAACATTTGAAAATTAAAATGAACATAGTAATTTGGTAGAAAGCATTATGTTCATGTGAGGATCATTAATCAAGGTGTCTTAAACTTGGTTGTGTGGATTGAAGACCACAACCCCTTTCCCCTATTGCTAATAAAAATCCCCAAAGTTTGCAGTACAGTGGGGCAAAAAAGTATTTAGTCAGCCACCGATTGTGCAAGTTCCCCCACCTAAAATGATGACAGAGGTCAGTAATTTGCACCAGAGGTACACTTCAACTGTGAGAGACAGAATGTGAAAAAAAAAATCCATGAATCCACATGGTAGGATTTGTAAAGAATTTATTCGTAAATCAGGGTGGAAAATAAGTATTTGGTCAATAACAAAAATACAACTCAATACTTTGTAACATAACCTTTGTTGGCAATAACAGAGGTCAAACGTTTACTATAGGTCTTTACCAGGTTTGCACACACAGTAGCTGGTATTTTGGCCCATTCCTCCATGCAGATCTTCTCGAGAGCAGTGATGTTTTGGGGCTGTCGCCGAGCAACACGGACTTTCAACTCCCGCCACAGATTTTCTATGGGGTTGAGGTCTGGAGACTGGCTAGGCCACTCCAGGACTTTCAAATGCTTCTTACGGAGCCACTCCTTTGTTGCCCGGGCGGTGTGTTTTGGATCATTGTCATGTTGGAAGACCCAGCCTCGTTTCATCTTCAAAGTTCTCACTGATGGAAGGAGGTTTTGGCTCAAAATCTCACGATACATGGCCCCATTCATTCTGTCCTTAACACGGATCAGTCGTCCTGTCCCCTTGGCAGAAAAACAGCCCCATAGCATGATGTTTCCACCCCCATGCTTCACAGTAGGTATGGTGTTCTTGGGATGCAACTCAGTATTCTTCTTCCTCCAAACACGACGAGTTGAGTTTATAGCAAAAAGTTCTACTTTGGTTTCATCTGACCACATGACATTCTCCCAATCCTCTGCTGTGTCATCCATGTGCTCTCTGGCGAACTTCAGACGGGCCTGGACATGCACTGGCTTCAGCAGCGGAACACGTCTGGCACTGCGGGATTTGATTCCCTGCCGTTGTAGTGTGTTACTGATGGTGACCTTTGTTACTTTGGTCCCAGCTCTCTGCAGGTCATTCACCAGGTCCCCCCGTGTGGTTCTGGGATCTTTGCTCACCGTTCTCATGATCATTTTGACCCCACGGGATGAGATCTTGCGTGGAGCCCCAGATCGAGGGAGATTATCAGTGGTCTTGTATGTCTTCCATTTTCTGATGATTGCTCCCACAGTTGATTTTTTCACACCAAGCTGCTTGCCTATTGTAGATTCACTCTTCCCAGTCTGGTGCAGGTCTACAATACTTTTCCTGGTGTCCTTCGAAAGCTCTTTGGTCTTGGCCATGGCGGAGTTTGGAGTCTGACTGTTTGAGGCTGTGGACAGGTGTCTTTTATACAGATGATGAGTTCAAACAGGTGCCATTCATACAGGTAACGAGTGGGGGACAGAAAAGCTTCTTACAGAAGACGTTACAGGTCTGTGAGAGCCAGAGATTTTCCTTGTTTGAGGTGACCAAATACTTATTTTCCACCCTGATTTACGAATAAATTCTTTACAAATCCTACCATGTGGATTCATGGATTTTTTTTTCACATTCTGTCTCTCACAGTTGAAGTGTACCTCTGGTGCAAATTACTGACCTCTGTCATCATTTTAAGTGGGGGAACTTGCACAATCGGTGGCTGACTAAATACTTTTTTGCCCCACTGTACATTGGGCCACCAAGGTCCAGAAGCTGAGACGTTCCAAACACCCTATTTTAAATCAATGTGGGCTGCTAAAAAGAAGAAGAAGAAGAAGAAGAAGAAGAAGTAGCTTATTTTATTTTATGTGCTGAGGCTGTCAGGTCGTCCCAATACACATAGCTGTAGATGACATTGATTCACCTTTCATTTGGAATTCTGCCAGGCATTCAGCCATTGATTTTTCAATAGTAGGCAAGATATGAAATGTGCCATTTTATATTATCACATCTCAGCTACTCACATGCTGTTGTTCACACGGCATGCAGGTGTTTCTACCCCCCCTACACACACAAGCAAACATCCACGCAGGCTTGTGTCCTCGCTCACAGACGTGAACTCACACATACACGGCTGCTCGTAATGACAACACGAGCCGCCAGACAAGTTTTCCAATACCATCTTCTCGACCAGACGGCTCACAAATGGACACTTGTCCTTATCAGTGCAGCCACACTGTTTCTGCTCTACCTTTCCTTCCTCAGTTAATACTGGTTTAAAAGATGCGGAACGAAAAGTAGACCACAGAAAGCAAAAAAGGTACACTTAAACGTATTCTTCGTTTTCCTGTCTGCTGTAGAGTTAACATTAACCATGAGAGAGGCCAAAACTGGGAGATTTAATATACTGTATGCAGCTAAATGAAGAAATGAGGATATAGGCTACTGATTTGCATTTGCTGAAATTCATTTATGCTAACAATAAAATAAATCAGCTATGGATGAAGCGATTAGGAGAACTGGAACGCTGGTAAGAGCTGGAGGAGGAGGATGACGTCAGCAACAAGGATACCTCCAATCACATGGACTGGCCAATGAAACATCCCCTGGAGGTTAAAAGATGTGTACATCTGTCAGTGTTTTCAGCCTCTTTTAACCTGTGAAACACAAAAATGATAACAGCACGTATGTATCATTTAATCTCATTTCATTTATAAGTAATTTAAAAACTGTGCGGTGCTTTCAAAAGAAACTTTAAGCACTTACAGTGTATATTGAATCTTCCTGTAGAAGCTCCAAAGTGCCCTATTTTAAGAGCTGTGAGCACATGTCAACACTTATTTTGTAGTTAGGGAGGTAAGCAGAAAACATTTAGCAATTAAAGATTTCAATCTAAGGTCTGATGGCCTAGCCGGCAAAATCAATATACATTTGTGGCAGGCAGAAAATATTCTCACTTGGGTAAACAGTGTTAACAAAGCATAATGTCGGGCTTCAAAACAAAAATCGAAAGAAACCTCTATCTCTGCATGTGTCACTAAATATCTGTGGGCACGAGTGTCTCAAGCCAGGGGGAACAAGCCACTGCTAATTCCACAGTGCATTTTGTGCCACGTGAGCACGTCCCTGGTCAGCATCAGGGCTCGTTTATAAAGTGGGTAGGGGCCCGGAGTCACATCTTCAGCACATTTCATGAACTCCGCGGGGACTGCAAATGCCAGTCAATGTCACGCGGCGGTGATGTCCAGAGCACTTTCGGTCATATTTCCAAGTAAAGAGAGCCATGCTTATTAAGCATGCGGGCTTGCAAAAGTGCTAGAGCTGAAGCCCCCTTCATCCTTTATCTTGCGACCCGAGATCCTGGCTGTAATAAGAGGAGCGCCACATCTTTGGCAATTTCTCACAATGACTCAGCCATCCATCACAGTTCCAGCTCTGTGAAAATAGGCTGATCTCCCCCCACAGTCTCCCTGCAACAGCTACTTTACATGCAGGACAGAGTAAAATATAATAAGCACACATGGTGAGACAGAAATAAGCCTTGGTCTGTTTATCACATGGTAATTTAATGAGTTCATTACCCCAGTGGGAATGTCTTCAGCTCCAAAAACTTGCATTTGAAGAATCTGTTAATAACTGTAGTTATACAATCTTTAGGTTTGGTTTAATCAATTATTCTACAGAATCTGCAAATGATCTAAGTCTTAATTTAATGTTCACAAAGTCACCTGTCTGTTTGTAAATGAAACTTTAATCATTATCAGCGTCTGCTGCTGGATGCACCTGTTTGTCTCCTTATTTTTACCCTTTACTTTTCCAACACACTGACTGGTTTAGCTAACCGCTGTAACCAACTGAGCCACATAAAACTGTAGGCATCCACAAACCAGCCCTGCCAAGAGAGCTGAATTAAATAAGGGATAAAAGGATGTTGTACATTTACTGCAACAAGCTAACATTTTTCAGTTTAGTGCAGTTTTATTTCTTTATATAGCACCAATTCACAAAAAAAGTCACCTTAAGTAGCTTTATATTGTATGGTAACCAGTGTTGGTCAAGTTACTTGAAAAAAGTAATCAGTAACTAATTACTGATTACTTCCCCAAAAAAGTAATCCCGTTACTTTACTGATTACTTATTTTCAAAAGTAATTAATTACTTAGTTACTTAGTTACTTTTTAAAAACACGATTTACAACCTGAGTAGGTGATAAAGCGATAGATCTTTCAGCCCAATTTTACTTTTTCTACATAATCCATCATACAAAATGTAATCAAACGGAAAAGTCTCTTTTTTTAACTTGTTTTATTAGTTTTAATCTTTTAACTTTATGCATCAAGCAAAAATTTAATTATATGCAACATTCTCTGACTGGAAGAAATTAGTTTAACATTTAAACCTATTTTCTGCACATTCCAGCACATAAAATAAAATATTTTTTGTGTTTACACTCACTCTTTCAAATAGATGCAAGTAAAACACAGCAGAAAATAAATAAAGTCAAAGACTCAGCGGTCCTGTTGCTCTATTTTCACCTGTAAAGCAGGACTGCGGTAGGCGGAGGTTTACCCTGGTGCAGGTGTGCCGCAGCGGTCAGTGGAAGAATCCGCGAGTTTCTCTGAGTTTCCCATTACGTCGTTGCGCACTCGGTGCTTGCTTGGAAGTTTAGGGGTTTTTTTCGCTGTAAAAAGAAGTTTTCTTCCCACGCACAACGGACGCTAATGTTTTTGTCACTTTTTATGGAATCAAACTCAAAGTAAGGTCAGTACTTCCACGCTTTAAACGCTGCACGCTCATACTCTCTCCCACAATCGATATGTGATCCACTGTTGATCTGCACACAGCTGTTGTCACTAACAGCGCACTCGCTTACGTCACTGTCATGAGACATTCTCGCAAAAAAATCACGGTTTTAGTAACGCAGCGTTCCTACGGGAAAGTAACGGTAATCTAATTACTGTTTTTGCAATAGTAATCCCTTACTTTACTCGTTACTTGAAAAAAGTAATCGCGTTACAAGTAACGTGTTACTGCCCATCTCTGATGGTAAACACCCTACAGTAATATAGAAAAAAACTCATCAAACGACCTTCTATGAGTAAGCACGTGGCAACAGCGGGAAGGAAAATCTTCCTTTTAACAGGAAGAAACCTCCAGCAGAACCAGGCTCAGGGAGGAGCAGCCACCACCAGTTCGGGATGAGGGTAGTAAGACAGGACAAAACACGAATGATTACTATTGATTATATGGAGAATGGTGTATAAATACATGGAGACTGAAAATAAGTGAATGAATTAAAAAACAACACCAACAGTCATATCAGGGGATCATGGGAAGCCCCCAGCAGCCTAGGCCTATTGCAAGGAAGGATTCAGGGTCATGTGATCCAGTCCTAACTATAAGCTTTTTCAAAATCTTTTAAGCATAACCTTAAAAATAGTTAGGTCGGTCTATCTGCCTCTCCAAACTGGGAGCTGGTTCCCCCTGAAGAGGAGCCTGAAAGCCTCCCATTCTGCTTTTAAATATCCTAGGAAGCATGCTATGAGGGCTTTGGTATAAGACGGGGCCTGATTATTCAAGACCTTGTATGTGAGGAGAAAGAATTTTAATTAGACTCTGGATTCAACAGACAGCCAATGAAGAGAAACCAATATAGGAGAGATATGCTCTCTCTTTATTATCCCTGTCAGTGCTCTCGGTGCAGCATTTTGGATCAACTGAAGGCTTTTCAAGGCGTTAATGATGAATACCGAATAACAGCAGTCCAACCTAGAAATAGTAAATTCATCCTTAATTGTCAGGATCACTCTGAGACAGGATGTTTCTACATATTTGTTTAATGTGAAAGAGTGAAATTCTTCATGTAAGTAGAAACAATCGAAAACATTTATGTTAGCTAACAAGCTAAGTGTCAAAAACCGATAAGCCGACAGTGCATGGGAGATGCATGTTTCTGAATAGTTTATCCCCAGCGTGGTCAATAATCGCTCCACGGCCTTAAAACATCCCACTTTCCCGCATGTTGTAGCTAAAAATCTGATCAATATCAAAGCATCATTCAGTTCTTTGACACACTCCGACAGGTTTCAGTTTCCTCTTGTGGTATGTTTTTATCTGATGCTAACATTTGTTTGTTTTGTCACACGAAACAAGCTGCAAGCACACCACCTATACACAAGCAGCACACACAGAGCCATTAACATCCATTAGGAGTTGTGTTTTAGGCCAGCTAATGTAAGTCCAATATTTACTTATAGGTGTTAACCGAATCTCGAGGGAAAGTGTGGCTTTTTAGTAACTAATGGCTCTGCTGCTTTCAAAAGCTAGTTCTTAACTCTTGGTGTGCTGTTTGCTGCAGCACAGCAGAGTTTTTCTGAAGAAGAAAATGACCAAAACTGCAGAGCTGGGTAATAATCCTCTAAGTGAGTCACTATGAGCAACACCATTTTCACTACACCCAATCATCTGATCTGATAAGCAAAGGAACGGCTGTATGTTTGTTTGCCCATCACTTTACCTAACAAGTATTTCGTCACACTTGGAGTGTGTGTATTGCTGAGGACCCAAAGAAAGCACTGTTATGTTGTCTGGATGAACAGTGGCCATTTCAGGTATAGATGTAACCACCTGTCATCATCCACTGGTTGGTGAAATCCTGTGGGGAAGCTATCGCTATCGTCATCCTGGTGTTTTGAAACCAGATGTGACAAGCCAGAGATGGAAATCTCTGAGAAGGGACACATATAGCAACTTGTCAACTGGATTTTAGGTCCTCCCTAAAGAATCCCCTACTTTAATTTTTGACTGTACTGGGGAAAAAATAAACCTTTGTATTTGGTCAAACCTGAAGCTAACAATATAGATCATGAACTCAAGTAAGTGTCCATTGAGTCCATCTTCTCATAGACATCCATAAAACCAGACTTCTGTTTTTAAATAAGATGAATCATCCACTGCTAGCCATCAGTAAGAATGCATCTCCGTATTGGCTTCACTTTTCAGACACTTGAAGGCTACAGTCATACTCTGAAAGCCATCTCTGACTAGAGGGGGAAACAGTAGGTCCCACAATATGCAACTGCGAGCTCAAACTGAAGAAAATGCCTTCAGAATGTTAAAAATATGAGATTTCGTTGCACCAGACGACCATTTTTGATTTTTTTTTTGTTATAAAGCTACAGTTAGCTACATGTTAGCAAATAAATGTGACTCATAGGCCTAAAAAGATGCACATTTCCTTGCTGAAGTTCAAATCGAGCATCCAAATAGGGAAGAAAGATGATTTAGGTGACTTGTTGTTGGTGGCAGACGGGCTGGTCTGAGAATTTCAGAAACTGCTGATCGTCAGGGATTTTTCCCACACAACCTTCTTTAGAGTACAGAGAAAAGTCCGAAAAAGAGAAAACATCCAGTGAAAAAAAAATGTTGATCCCAGTGAACAGAGGAGACTGGCAAGACTGCTTGTAGCGGAGAGAAAGACAACAGTAACTCAAGTAACCACATGTTAGAACCAAGGTATGCAGAGGAGCATTTCTGAAAGCACAAAAACATCGAACCCTGAAGCAGATTAGCTACAGCTGCAGAAGACCGCACTGTCTGCCTCTCCTATCAGTTAAGACGAGGAAAAAGAGGCTACAATTCACACAAGCTCACCAAAATTAACCATGCCTGGTCTGAAGAGTCCCAGAGTCAGAATTTGGTGTAAACAGCATGAGAGCACGGACCCATCCTGCTACGTATCAGCGTTTCAGGTTGTTGGTGGTGTAACGGTGTGGGGGATATTTTCTCTGCACTTTGGGCTCCAAAGTATCAGCTGAGATTTATTTAAATGCCACAGCCTACCTGACTGTTGCCATGTCCATGCCTTTATGAACAAAGTGTACCTATAGCTGCTTGGTGGCTGCTTCCAGCAGGATAACACACCATGTCAAATAATCTTAAACTGGTTTCATGATCAGAACAATGAGTTCCCTGTACTCCAATGGAATAGAGCATCTTTGGGATGTGTTGAAATGAAAGACTGGTGTGATGGATGTTCGGCAAACATATCTGTACCAACTGTGTGATGCTATTGTGTCAATATGGGCAAAAAACTCTGAGAAAGGTTTCTAGCAGCTTGCTGAATCTGTGGCATGAAGAATTAAGGCAGCACTGAAGGCAAAAAGAGGGTTTGAATCGATAAAAGCAAGGTGTACCTATCAAAGTGAGTGCATGAGTCATCAACGCACATGTAAGCATCCTGCCATTACCTAATGTCCTACTGCCTCAGTATAAATGCTCAGCCTTAATTGTGCTTTGTCTTTGTGCTCTATGTGTGATCTCACAGATGTCACTCTGCTCTATGATCTCATAATAATGCCACAAGTTCAGGTAAGAGTTGCTTAACCTTTAAAATCAAATATAAAACAAGCTAAGGTTGACTAGACGGTCATTAAGGGTTTTTTGCCTTTTTGTTTCTTTTTTAATACAAAAAAGCTCTTAGTAAAGTCCAACCAACAAATCCTGTCCAATAAGTGTATAAACATCGACTGCCTTCAGTTGCTACTGTTACTCAGAGGTAAGGCTGCTCACTTGTTTTCAAGCGGTCTGCGGTCCACTTTACTCTCACAACTCCAGCGCAGCTTATCAATATCACATCAAGCACACCGTATCTGTAAAGAATCCATTGGTTACAACAGCAATGATATTGAAATATTTATTACAGCTTATGAAACCACTGCTTCTATTATAAAGCAGACCAGAGCATACAGAGCACATCCACTGTTGCCGGGGCCAAAACTGACTTGGCACTAAAATGGACAGAGGGCTAATGACGAATACGAACTCAGAAGTAAGAAAAGACTCGATCGTTCCGTTATTTGGAGGTCTTCGGCTGTTATCCATACAAAAGTGTCCCGGGACTCAGACAAAACACCAGCACTTTTGTCATAGCTACATGATAAATCTTAATCAGTAATTTATTTGTTGGCAAACAAGTTTCACTGTTACAACAAATATTAGTTATGAGGTCATTCAACTCGGAAACCAATACAAAAAAAAAAGAATAAATAAGAAGCCATAATTATAGCCAATAAGAAAAACTTCTTTTTGCTGCTAAACTTGCTCCCATCCTTTATTACTGTTTATTTAACAAATAAATAAATAGATTTTCTCCTTGAGGAAGAAAAAGAAAAACACTTCCAGTTTTTCTCACTTCAAAAGCTCTTTCTTTAATAAGTAAAACAGCCATCTTTCTTTGTTTTTTTTGCACAAGTGTCTAGTGCTCATCAAGGTTCAATTTGTTCTCTTTCTGAGAAGCACAAGCGTTTTCTGAATGCCAATATAGATGCAGGATGCACTATAAACTTTCTGAGGGACACCTCGTGATTAAATTGGACTGATTCTGTCTCCTTGACAATCTGTGAATCAGAGCTCTGCTATCTACACAGTAAAAAAAAAAAGAAAACGAAAGAGAAAACGAACCAGGCGGAAATAATAATAATAAAAAAAAAAACAGACCTGAAAAAGAAAGGTGAATACGGTTCACGAAAATGCGGCACGATAAGTGTGTTCTTGTGGTATTTTTTGTGTAATTTTGCTCCTATTTCGATGGTCATTTCTCAGAAAGTGATAAAAGAGAAAGAAAAAAAACAGACTGGCACCAAAAGCCCAGAAGGGCCAGCACAAGAGAACAAAATTGCTCCTAATCACTACATTTACAGAGACAAAAGGGTTCGCTTGGAACGGGAAAAAAAGCATACTATTATGTGCAATGCTAGTTATCTGTACAGTTACATAGAAATATCTCGCAATTCTCTTATTAGTTTTTTTCTCCCTCTTTTAACAACTGGAATTACAGTAAAATCAAAGAAAGAAACAAAAACAAACAACAACAAAAAAAGAACAGTTATGCTTAAAAGCATACAATCAATAATTCCTTTATGGTAACTGTCCAAAATGTGTGTGTGCGTATATGTGTGGTTTTTGTCTTTTTTTTTTCATTGAAGGGACACTTCAGCAAACAAAATGTGCTGCAACTCACCAAAGAGGAAAAAAATCTCTCAAAAAGTCAATATAGATACAGAAGTATAATAAAATAGTCTTTTTTTTGTTTTTTGTTTCGTTTTAATTCTGGTGAAGTCTTCAGTTTCAAACTTTAGGGGTATGCAGTTCCTGTAGACTGTCAACACTATATCTCTGAGACCTAAAAATCCTGTGTGAGTAATTGTCTCTTTTCACAACGAGACAAAACACGGCAAACCACACAGGGTTTGGGAGGGGACGGGGTGGATGTGGTGTTGTGGGGTGTTCGGTGTGTGGGTTGGGGGCGACGAGTGGAGGAGAGGGGGCACAACATCAACCTTCTGCAGTGTCTAACTAAATAGAGTCACATATTAACTGCCGACGACGCCCCCCACCACCGCATTCGTAGCAATTATTATCCTGCTTATGGTCGGTAACAGCGAGGGTACAGTTCCTTCCTCCGCCTCAGTCTTCGGGACACAGAATAAAGAGAATAAAGGCTACCACTTCCAACGACTGATGGACCAAGGGCACACGGGGGAAGAGTAGAGGACTGCGAGAATACAATGGGCACGGGTGAGAGGGGGTTCGGGCCTATAGGCTGGTGACTAGGTGCGAGGGCTCCTGCTGGGCCTCTTCTGGAGATAGATCCTCTCTGTTGGGGGGAACAATGAAGCCATCACTACTGCCCCGCCCTAGCTGGTAGTAGGAATGCAGCTGATGGAGGTGGTTACGTGAGCCCAAGTTGGGCATGCTTTTGTAGTAAACGTCGTCCGAGCTGGCCTCCGGGCTCTTGGCGTCGCCGCCATCCTTGGAGCCATCTGCCGATTCTCCGGACACGTTGGGCAGGCCGGGCAGCATGGGCATGCTGGTGTAGAGGGAGTCTCTCTGGTGGCTGTGGCTGGGCGACGAGCCTTCGTCCTCAGTGTGCTCGTTGGTGAGTAAAGGGAAGAAGCTTTCGCTGTTCTCCTGGGGGATCCTCCTTCGAGACGAGGAGGAAGCGCTGGCGGACGAGAAGGGGTGGTGCGGCAGCGGCAGGGGTGGGGGTGCCGACTGGTGGAGGTGATTGTGAAGGTTGTCCACCGCCTGCAGGGATGGGGGCGGCCTCTGCGGCAACAGCGGGGCGTTCGACTCCTCGCGTATCAACTCCAAACCGAGGCCTTCGTCGTGGTGGGGGACAAAGGTGGAATGGTCATCAAGGCCCAGCGCGACATTCATGCCCATCCCTACGCCCAAGCCCATCCCGTAGCCGCCGTCCTTGCCGCCATTGCTAACATTATTGACCAGCTTATTCATGAGGTTCCGATTCTGCTCGCTTGAGCGCTCGTGGGAATTGTTGAGGTAGGAGGGGATGTAATTGGAGGTGAGCTCTTTTAGGATCTTCTTTTCCAGGGTCGTCTCCTTGTGGTTATAGCCCCGATCAATGATCTGGACGCAGTCACTCATGTACTCAGCGCTGGCAATGCTATAACTGTTGCCATGGTTACCATTCAGTGGTAGAGTATCCATGACACTTGTATCCCGGGCATTGTTCAGGATTCCCTCTGGAATGACAAAGATGAGTAGGGATATAGCAGCTGAATGAGAACAGTGAACTCTTGTGAGACATAAATGCTGTTTTTATCAGCAGCCATCAAATCACCAACCCTCCCAGTTCTATGAAATGCACTCGGACGTAAAGGCCTGGATTAGCATTTTTAATTAAAGCACACAGTTTACAGTAAAATCCTATGAGCTCACACTTACCTTCTTTTAAAAATTGTATTCAATACCAAGACTTACTTCATTTTCATGGAAATCAACAATTAAATGATGGCAGTGATGAAGACATTGATACATGTGCGATACCAGACAGCACCAAACTTCGAGCACGGCACAAAAGCACAAAACGCGTGCAGGCAGAGACAACGGACACATCGAAGCCATGCAATTAACTCTTAAAAGTGAAACACAAACCGGAACACCAGTTGTAGAATTTGGATCCCAACCATATTGTCCCATGTGAGCATTTAGAAACAACATTGTAAAAATGCATAGGCGGGGTGGGTATATATTGATATGTTTTATCAATGTGAACACAACTGATACTTCAAAGTAAAGCCACACTGGAAGGAAGGAGGCTTTCTGTTCTTTCTATTGCATGGACATGAAGCTTTCATAGCTTTATCAGTTAGCCAAGTCCATGCTATCAACATCAAAGCATATATTTGAAGATAATTCAAACTACCTCAGACAAGGCCATCCAGCTCGTTAAAGTGTCAAGCTCGCAGTCTGACCTCTTGAAAATTTGACAAGATGCACGTCTCAGACTTCTAAGAAGGAAATTAGCCTCGTAAAAAAATCTAAATATATATCTATGTACGTTTTTGGTATAATCAAATAAAAGGTGCACGAACGAAGGCACGGCGTTCTATTAAAGATCACAGATCAATTTATATCGACGTGCCTTTTCAAGCGTTGAGGTGAATCTTAATGTTAGCTGTAACTGGCTTCACTTATTCAGGCTGTGATATCAAATAGGCCTAGGACATGTGAGTGGAAGAAGTCTCTCTCTTGTCTTTTTTGAAACTACACCAAGTAGTGTAAATGTCTGTAAGCAGTGGAACTCGGGATGCGATTCAAACCAATTTAACTGGCATTCTTGTCAAGGTGAGGGGCCTTTGTCACAAAGAGAATTGTATTGCTTCCAAAGGGAATGACGTTGTTTTCATTACCCCTTTGTCAGCATCGAGTGAAAAGAAAGCAAAGCCAAAGTCAATTACATTTGATAAGCAATGTTTAGTTTGACTCCCATACTTGTCTCTCTGTAGGGCTCTTTTAGGGACAGCATGAGGGAAAGGAAAGAAGAAAAGAAAACACAGTAAGCATAACAGTGACAGGTAGAAAGAGGAAAACGCACATATAGTATGCTGATGACTCATCAAGAAAATGTTTCTGCAATGCAATAGATTGTTTTAACCCTCATGCAAATTCTGTGCACCCACACAAAGAACCTGAACATATCTCATAACAAACAAATATATATATATATATATAGCAAGAGAGAGAGAGAGAAAGAGAAAAAAAGATGGAATCCTTGGGTAAAACACAGATACGGTACTTTAGTGTCAAATAGACAGATAAATCTTTTGATGCATTAGCAGTCTTACTCTTCCTCATCTATGGCAGTGTAAGTGAGTCATAGCCCTCCATCACAACCTCCAATGTAAGCATTTTGTATTTCATACATAAATTATCAGCTGATCAAAGCTCTCTGAGGTTCTTTGTTGTTGTTGTTGTTTTTTAACTTGAGTTTTCCCAGTTTTACAGACTCGCAAAGTTACAGCAAACACATATTGAGTTGCTGAGAGCTGGAATAGCTCTGCAGAGAGAAAATAAAATAGCATTTCGATAGTCATACTGACCCACGATAGCTTGCCGGTTTCTAATACCCAGCTCTAATACTTGGAATGCTTTAATATCTGCGATACTGAAAATGTTTTTTGTTTTTTTGTTTTTAAATCACAATAAGTAGACTGAATCTATGTTGAGTTGAAAATCTACATTTGAACATATGAATGAGTAATTATGACAGTTACCAAGTTTGAAATGAAGTGCTAAATAGCTATTTCTACGGTGGCCCTGAGAGGCCAAATGGACTGCAACTTAAGAAAACACCAGCAATAAGAAAAACACTGCAAAAGCACACAAAACACAACAGAAATAGAAAAAATGGAAATAGGAAAAAACAGATTTCCAAAATCACAAGAGAAGTGTTTCTGGGGAGACAATAACCCGACGGACCAGTTGCAGGAACCAAAACATGCTAGGTGTGTTTTATTCTCATGCTAGGCTAATAGTTAGGCTAACACACTTACCTCTCATCTTTTGTTTCCTCATAAAACCGATAGATCCTCCACTTCTTTTAAGTGTCACCCAGCGCAATACTTAGCATATTTTGGTTCCTGCAGCTGGTCCGTCGGGTTTTTGTCTCCCCAGAAACACTTCCCTTGTGCTTTTGGAAATCTGTTTTTTCCTATTTCTGCTTTTCCTATTTCCATTGTGTTTTGTGTACTTTTACAGCGTTTTTCTTATTGCTGGTGTTTTCCTAGGTTGCAGTCCATTTGGCCTTTCAGGGCCACCGTAAATTACAGCTAAAGAAACAAATGAACTGTAACCTCTGAATTTTTCCTTCAAACCGCTCTGTTATGTAGCACCGGCGATTTGCATTTTTAAATTCTTGCTTGCCTCAGCGACATTTATCACAAAACAACAGTGTCTGAGAATCTAACAGCGGGGTTCACGAGAATGCAATGCTAAAAGCTAAAACAAAAAAACAAAACAAGAAAACATTGAGACAAAGCACACACGAGCTTCACTGACAACACAGGAGCACATTTAAAATAAATGACTGGTGTTGTATCTGGCTCCCTATAGGCGCCTACTCTTGATTTCAGAGGATTTCCTCATTTTTACACTGTGTGTTTGGCCTAACAGCCACGAGTGAGTGCAACTTATGTAATCGAATAGCACGGCTCTGAACACAAGCCAAGATGCAACACCGCTGAAAAATCCCACAGCAAAACAAACCTGTAGGATTTTTATGATAAAGCTATAGCTTGTTCAAAGCTAACACAAAGACAGCAAGGGCAGTGTTGTTGTTTTTTTTTGTTTCTAAATTAAAGCGCTGTTAAAACTCTCAAGGCGACTGCTGGGATTTCAGCTTAGTGCATTACTTTTAATAGTCCAATCATAAAGTTGCTTTTTGTTTTGGGATGGGAACAAAGATGTGCCCCCTAGAGTACCTCCAGGCTCAGACATGAAAAAAAAAAAAAAACACTGCCCTAGCCACAATGTTAAAGAATGAAAGAAGCTTGCACACCTTGTGTGTTGTACATGCCCAGAGGGTTGTTATAGACTGCCGATTCCCCAAGCAATGTATTATAGGGATTGTTAGTGCCATGAGGACGTAGGAGTGCATTAGGTATAAGATGGTTAGCCATAGCCCCTGGAGCAGCCAGAGAAAGACAGAGTGAGACAGGAAAAAAGGAGACAGGAAAAAGGTAGGTGGGTAGATAAATTGAGATATAGACAGAAACAGAGAGAACATACATATCAGTTGGGCAGATGCAGCTGAGCAGTGACAGCCATTAACATCCAAATGATCATATGGTCATTAATGTGAGGGAGGTTTTGCTACATGAAAGTGGCAGAACTGACGCGGCTAATGGAAAGTGTATTAATTGTACCGTTAATGTCGGCCATTAGCTTTAAGCCCTTTTTCGTGCTCCACATTCAGGCAGTATACAGGTAAACTTTCCAAAGGAGAACCGACATGGCCAACACAGCACAGGTATTGGTACGTCTCTGGACTCAAACAGGACAACACAGAGGGCACGCACCTGTCTGAGGGTGTTTTAGGAAACTGCATTACTAATTACTTTTTTTACCCCCAATATTAATGTTAGGAATGTCATAGGTGTGTCTCAACTCCTAGGCCAGGTCCTTCAGAGGCCACATTTGAAGGCCAATTACGTCAGAGCTAGGAGACGAAGGCTGTCCCAATTCGAAGGCTGCTCCAAATGCGGCCAACAAATACGTCTTTCGTTTCCCTGGATTTGAAGGATGAGTCGGGTGTATCCTTCATGGCCCAACCTATCCCAGAATTAATAGCGCGGCCCAGCCAATTCCAGTTTCCAACAATGGCGGCAGCTACTTAGTTTTATTACTCTTTCTTGGTCACAAAATGAATTTTTAAGATATTTTCAGGCGAGAATGTAGCTGTGTAAACTTCAAATATCTGCTCGATTAATCAAGAGATCACACAGGCCACGCAGACCGCGAAGGCCAGGTCCTCTGAAGGATGCGGCCTAGGGGACACAGCTAAAGCTGCATATTTCTTTTAAAAGCAGGGGTGTATTGCTTCTCAGACTGGAGCTGAATATGCAGTACAGCTGTCCACATTCTTCTCTCGCTGTCCCATCCGCCAATTTCACGATGGCCCTCGAGCCGACTCCACTGAGAGTCTTTTTACTGCTTGAGCTCACATTACATTACTACTAGAAGTATGATATAAGGTTGAAGAGAAAGATGTATAAGTGCAGAAGCCTGGGAAGTAAACACAGTCCCAGGAAGAGGTTTTATCTGACAGCCATGGAGTAAACAAGGATTGCTTCATCCCTGTAACTGAGCTGCTAGCTAAAAGCTACTGGTATGTTAGCCTAGCTTAGCTGAGCTACTAGCTACTTGCATGTTAGCAAAGCTCTGTTTTTGCTTTAGTTTTTTTGTTTGTTTGTTTTTATTAAGGCCAGCATATGTAGGCTGATAACAGATTTGGTAACGTGTGTTCATGATATGCTAATTAGCCATGTTCTCGTGATACTTAAGCTAATTAGCATTGTTGAACTATAAAGGAGCATCCAGACAGGGAGTGATTCACTCATCCCGCACTGCTTTCAAGTTGAGCATTGGTCGCTGGCGGACATTCCAGACTGGGTGACATTCCAATACAGGGGTGGGCAATTAGTTTTCCCAATTTGAGAGACTGGGACTGTTGTGGATGCACCAATAAGCTGAAACAATCTGCTCGATATTAATTTTAACTTTATAAGCTTATCGGTGGGCCCTCCACAACAGTCCCAGTGTCTCACATGAACAAATAGGTTCATGGCACAGGTCCCCCACCACCTTTGGGATTGGCTGCTCTAACATGTACTACCCAACCCTATGTCACTCACCAAGAGCAGGTAGCAGCTTCAATTGGCAGTAAGCGTTATATACATGAACTTTTATCAACTCATCACAAGCAAAGCAAAGCATCAGATCCACAATTCAGTTCAACAATGCAAGAACTCTGCTCCGTTTAAAGTGAATGAAATGCACGACCAAGGATGCCTGAAACGCTTACGTGTGTTTACATTTTTAAAGACCCTTCAGGTAAATATTGAACTGGAAAATAATGATCCAAACATCATCGAGCCTTTAAAAAAAAAATAATAAAAAGAATTCTCTCCCTTTTTCACACGCTTAAAAACACAACAAAAAATAAGCCTGGGTATAAACGCTAGTTAAAAATAAGATCTATTCACAGCTTTGTTGTTGTTGTCCTGCCTGTGTGGAAGTTCGGCCTGAGTTTAGCTACTTTAGCGCCTCAGCTCTGCTGTTGTGCTCAATTGCGGGAAGTTTACACTCTCTGACATAGCATTGGAAATGAAGTTGACTGCTGCTGAAAAGAAATGATAGGCCTGCTTTTGTCTATCTTTAAAAAAAAAAAGAATTTCAAGAGGCAGAGCCCTGACTATTAGCGCTGTAAATTGCATGCTGTGTGAAAATGGGAAGCTTGACAGGTGCAGCTGTACGAAGGAAGCCTACCAACAGCCGGGGCCTGCACCATTATTATTACTTCTGGCATTGCCAATCTTATGAGATGAAGTGGTCTAATATTTCCTTTTCTCCAAAGAGCAAAGTTCAATACTTGCTCATTCTCTTTGCGCAGTTGCCGAAATAACCTTTGAATGAAGCGATATGTCCTCTCTATAGTGAAGACGGTCATTACTTTGCATCAGCCTCGCCTCTTCCACGGAAACAGAACAGAGGCTCATTTTCTATTTATGCAGCGCTTGTCTTCAGATTCTTGCTGCCAGGATCTGGCCCAAATGACTCATCAGTTTCCCATCCACATACTACCGCACCAAAGCAACCTTCACAGTCTGAGCCCGGTGATTAGCTGCAGATTTGAAGGCTGCAATCTCAAACACGAATGCTGCAGATTCAGTAATGTTTGTTTTTCTTACAGTAGCTGATGGTTAAAAAAAAAAAATCCAAGTGTCTGAATACATTATGCGGGATATCAAGTATGCTGAAAATACTTCTCAGGCGCATTCATTTCCTGTTTACAAGTCGTTGATTTTCTTTTTTTCCTTCTCTCTCCACGTCAACGTATGAGGCTATTATTTTTAAAGGAGCCGAATTTAAGACTTGTGAGGGCGTTACATGCGCGCGCCTCCTGTATGCACTGTGCCAGAGCGGGTAAACATCTTTTATCTGAGGTGCGAGTACACCGTAATTAGATCCTCCGGCAGAGTGTACTGTTCTTTTTCCAACGCTCTGAATCTGTCACACCACTGGGGAAAGGTTTTTATAGTACCCCGTGACTCTCCCCTTCCTCTTAAAAGTTAGACTTCTTTTTTTTTTTATGGTGTTCTAATTGCACTTGTACTTTTTATGTCTAATGAAATTTAAAAGCACTATAGTGCCGCTGCGTTGGTCTCATCTTTCAGCATTATTCCTACTTTTTTGAGTATTAATTAGCCACGTTATCATTTTGCCTGGGAATCTGGATGTTTAGATTTTTAAAACAAGAAAAAAACCTGTAATTTGATGTTGCTGTTGCTGCTTGCCCTAATTACAGAGTATTCCATAAACACCAGCCCCCCTCTTGAATTCTCCCAATGACAGATCCCCCACTGACTGTGCCTGTGTTTGAATTGGACAATTTGCCCCCCCCCCAAAAAAAAGAAAGAATCACACTGATTGTGCAGAAATAATCTTGAATGCTGGGATAAATTGAACATGCAAAGCTATCAAGATGATTGCATGACTCCGCTCTCGAGATAATCACAGTCAGAGCGTCAGCTGCAGGCTCACTCTCTCACACACAAGGAGTTTTGGGGGGGGAAGAAGAATACGGAGCACAAAACAGCTAGGAATATTCGCTCCTCAACATATAATTCCTTAATAACAACACGGGAGCAGCCTCGGAGAAGTGCAAATTCTATTTGCATCTGTTTCTTATAACACGTGGGATGGAAGAACACACTTCCCAGCATGCTCTTTAGCTCATGTGAGTGTTTTCTCAATCAGATCGAGCCTGAGAAGGCCGGGGGGATTGAAATGAATGTATAATTTTTACCTCTTTTTATTTTAACATATATTTACAGGAGATCCATGCAGGCTTTTCTTTCAGTCCTGCCCCGTTTCAGCCTCCCCACTATTGATAAAAGCTGCGTCTGTTGACGGTGCTAAGCCGAGCACCTAATTATTGAGATCATGACACTTCCTCCCCGTGTCGAACATTAATCCATCATTGTAAGTGTGCATTAGCGTCTATGCGAGCAGACGCCCAGAGCGAATTTAGAGAGTGAGCGGTGTGGCACTCGCGTCAAGAGATGTCGGGGAGGGATGCCAGCGAGCGCAGCATTTTCTCCCATTAACCTGAGAGACTCCAAAGTTTACTCTGTCTGTCAATGAATTATATGGAAACTCTTTAGTCACATATATATGAGAGAAGCTCCCAGCCAATTGATTTTTAGGTTTTTCAGTAAGCACTTTTCCTGGTTTCTCACTCAAGGCTTTTACAGGCAGAATGGGCGGGGTGTTCAATATATCCTTTATTGCACACTCATCAAATGAATTAAATGTGATGAAATGCATGATTTACCTAGAACCTGCTATTCTCTCTACCACCTAATCTATTTAGTGTTACTTTTCCTAACAAAACGATAGAAAACGGTTGGTTTGTACTTCAAAATAAGACATAATAAACAATTTTCTGCAGCGGTGAAGCATTTATCCTTTCAATCTGTCACTTGAACAGGTAAGAATTTGCAGCTCTATTGGCAGGAGTTTTCATTTTCGTGATTTCTTACATTGTAAACCTTGCTGTGGTATTTGGTAATAATTAACAGCCAAGTAGGGTGGGGGAGATGCATATTTCACTTGGCGTTTTTAATTATTTCGCAGTATGTGAGGAAAATTGCTGTGAAATGAGTGATTTGCCTTGACTTTTTACAGCTGGATTGAGGTTTGCAGCTGAAAGCTTTAAAGAGGCTTTTAATTCTGCAAAGCCCTCGTGTCATTATTAAGAGGAATGCAAGTCCAAACGCAATTTGAGAAAAATAGCGTTGCTTTTGTGAGAGAGAGAGAGAAAAAAAATAAAAAAGTTTCTCAGTCACAGTCATAAATTCTGAGGTGAAGGCTGGTGTATTGAATCACTCAAGAAAAGATGTGCTGCGGAAACAAATACCTCTGTTGAGCGATGCAGAGCTGTTGATGTCCCCGGTCATAAAAGAGGACTCGGACTGTTTTCTGACCGTGTCGTTCCACATTCGACGGATGCGGCTCTGCGGAGAAAAATAACATTTCACCTTATAAAAATATTCACTCTGGGGGAAAAAAATAGAAGTCTGCACATGGAGGACGAGTGAAAAGTCTCAGGCTTTCAGCATATTTCCTCAAGCGTGCACTCATATTCTTCACAGCTCAATAACGGCTGAGATATGAAGAAAAAGAGATGCTATCGGCTTTCGAATCTAGTATTTAACCCTGAAACATGTCAGCTGTAGGGATAAGTAACCTCCAATTAAAAATGAGCATTAGCACTATGACAGGTTAAATCAATAATAAAGTCATCAGTCAAGCTCTCTTGAGTCTGTATCTTGGGTTGGAAAGGGCTCAATCCAACAGAGTTCATCCTGGTTAATTATCACAGTCCCGTGGGCTATTGCACAAGCTAAGGGAGTGCATCTAACCATAGAAAAGAGTCCTTTCTATCCTGTGTGCAGAACATTTGAGAGTTTTCTGATTAAAGTATAAAAAAAATTGTTGTTTTTAAAAATATACATTTGTGATGGTATACTTAACCAGGCCGAAACAAGGCTTGGTTGTCAAATGTAGGGAAAAAAGGGATAAAGGCTGTTTGGTAACCCGTGGCAACATATGAAAAAAATATGCATTCCTCAATCAGTTGGCAGCTGGTTGCAGCAGGTGAAATTGGCCACAAAGAGATGTTTGGTGCTACACGAAAAAACCTCCTTGCGATTGCTCTGGCAGATTGCTACAGTTACCTGTAGTTGGCGTCTTTTATGGAAATCGCCAACTTGTGTGCAGACACTTGCCAACCGCTCACTGAGCAACCTTTAAAATAAAAGGTCCACCTTCTGATCCGTGTTGGTTGCAGCACTGAGGGACGGCCTTTACTTTGAAGGTGAGCAATTTCCACTCTGTCTGTGTCCTCTGTGCAAATTATAGGTGACACTGGCAATCTAGTAGCTACCAAAGAATGCACAAGAGCATGCTGAAGTTGCCAAACGGTCTCTAGGCCTGTGTTATTGGAGCCTTACTAAGGAGTTTTTCCACCACATGTGGCCAGAACAGCTTCAATGCACCTTGGTATTGATTATGTGCATGTGTGAAACTCTCCTGGGGACAATGAACACCCTTCTGCTTTAACATTGCTGGTGAAAACAGTGGTCTAAATGACCCTGAAATTCCCAGACACGGGATTGATTGGTTTGAGATTTTTTTTAACTGAAGGTTAAAAATTCAGTTAACATAGTTTTCATACTTATCAGACCAACGGATTTCAAGGGTCATGGGTTTTTCCTTTAATCTGTCACATCTGTATATAATACATTTTAAGCAAGACTCCAAGTTAGCCAGACTTCTCAGGAGGAAATTATCCTCCCAGTAATCCATTCATCGAGTTTAACAACATTACGCCTTTCATCTGTCTGCTTTTACTGCAGCCTTTACCCCATCACTGGTTCACCCCTTCACCAGTGCACCAATAACAAGTCAAGCCTCCATCTGCACTTCCCTTAGGGGACCTGTGACTGGATGTGAGTTACAGGGCCCTAACCCTATAAATCTAACTAATCGATGCGGCCGACTGCAAATTTTTAATTAAATGAATCTTGTTCATTTTGATGATTTACTACTACTACTAGACTTGTGTGTGGAACAGTTTCCAGTTAAAGCAGAGCTTATTATGGTCCACTTAAAAATAATTTGGGTACTAAATGCAATCTGGCTAAAGTTTTAATTTGGTTTGATTATTCACTCAGTCCTTTAATTTTACCCATGGTGAATTCTTGATTTTCATAAGTGATGGAAAATATTTTTAAATACAGACTCATTGTGTAACCATAAATGGAAGGCTGGTTCAAATCCCTGAAATCCCTGAAAAAATAATGCAGTTCAAAGGTCTAAGACAGCGGTCCCCAACCCCCGGGCCCCGGACCGGTACTGAGTTGAGGCTCAGGTGTGAAATTTATGGTTTTCAGGGTTTTTATCTTTAACTCGGTTTTCCTGGGTCTTTCCCCGTGTTGTAGTTGTGTGTCTTATTTTGAAAGAAATGTTTACGCGTTAACATAGCGACCAGAGAGCATTAATGGGCAGAGAGGAGGATGTTACTCTCAGTGTTGTTGGCGCATTTCAGGAGGACGCTGCTAATAAAGTTACAGAATCACACAGTGAATTCGCGTTTCTTATCATATTTACAAAATATCACAGTTTTTGTCTTGGTCGTATCCTTTTATTTTGTTGTATTTACACCTTAAAGGCTGATCCATGAAAATATTGTCTGACATTAAACCGGTCTGTGGCTCAAAATATGTTCGGGATCGCTTATCTAAGAGAAAACTATCCTCCTGTAATGGGAGCTAGAGCACAATAGAGCAACTGGTTCAAACCCCACATGAAGCATTTTTAGATTTAAACATATATACCTCCACACGCTCAAAATGTAGGTAGGAGGACTTAAAATAAAAGGGAAAGTTACTCAGCACGCTGGCTGTCTTTTTTCATATGCTAAATGCTTT
Organism: Copadichromis virginalis; assembly: GCF_057382275.1. Classification (NCBI taxonomy): domain Eukaryota; kingdom Metazoa; phylum Chordata; class Actinopteri; order Cichliformes; family Cichlidae; genus Copadichromis; species Copadichromis virginalis. The sequence goes on from NC_140620.1 coordinate 46,533,475, forward strand.
CTTCCACCTTTTCTATATTTCTTCCTACTCCGGCTTTAACTAAAATTGGAGCAGCTGTCACTATACCTCACCTAATCTCTCGCTGAGCTTCCCCATCGCAGTGTGACATTTAAACCGAGGGCATGTTTTTATTTATAAAAGCTTAAAGCATTTTTCACATCATGAATTGGCGTCTGTTTCGAGCCGAGATGACACATCGCTCACATATTCAAACAGCAACATATACTGACACAGCTGATCTCATTATCATATTGCACACGATTCTGTCCCCAGACCTAAGGGACACAGATGGGTTGAAAATGACAGTGCCATTTCTTCTTCTTCTCCTTTTTTTTGGACGGACAAAAACTTGAACCATTCATAGCCGACGGGTTCGAATGTGCTCTGCTGATTACACATTCATTCCGAAGCCTCGGAGTTAGCAATAAACAACCACATCTTTCTGAGTGTTTCCATTCCTGTCTCGCTCATATAAAGTGACTGAGCATGAGGTTAGAGCCATCTTGTCAAACCACTGTGTATAATTAAACGCTTTGATCTGTGTGCGGAATCCAGCTTGTACCGTGGGTTGCCACTGCACACTTGACTCTAAGGACTATTTATAATTGAACACTGGAAGAAATCGCACTCTTTGGGATATGGATACGATGTTCAGCTACGGCGTATCGCGCCAATTCATCCTATACTTCACGTCAACGTGGGTGGAATCCATTAACAATTTACTTTACAAGGAGACTTACCATCTATGCACCGAATCTACAAACCCTGGCATAGACAGTCAAATTTGAATTTGTAAGCATGAACAAATTCCCCATAAAGCTGAAGCCAGTACTTTCCTCAACGTCACTGTACCGATGCGCAGCCTAAATCCGCCCCAGTGAAAACGAATTGCAGACTTACTCTTTTGCTTGCCTACTTTCTTCAAATCTTACGTAATCCTGAGTATCACTCGGGATCAAATCATTTCCCGCCTCTAGCTGCAGCATGCACATACACTACAAAGAAATCATCTTGCTGTTCACCTTTTTTTCCAAAGAACATATCACGTGGTAAGTTACAGGAGTGAAAAATGCTATTTAACCTGCGATCCCGTCGAATAACGTCCAGGAGCACGCGAGGCGGTGCCCTTGCCAGAGCCAATGGAGCTGTCCACGCTTTTGCCGCTGCAGCAGTGAGTACGCAGGCACTTCCCGTACTCCTTACGCACCTGTAAATTCAAAAGCACAGACAGGTTCGCACTAGCAGCTCACCGCTTTCCAAACTTGCTACACTCCAGCATGCTCGTTATGGAAATCAATTCCAATGTGCATGCAGTTAATTAATGTGAGACCGTGCTATTTTCTGGATACGGGAGAGAACGCAAATGCCGACCTTCTTCTGCAGCACACAGTGGAAGATGAAGATGAACATTCCCTGCAGGGAGTTGAAGATAGTGAAGAGGTAGGCCATCACCACTGTGCTCTCGTTGACGTACATGAGGCCGAAAGCCCAGGTTAGGCCCAGCAGACATAGCAAGGCGATGGCGCCGATCACCCAAGATCTGAAATGTAAGCAAATAGCCATTTGATGAATAATTAATAAAAGCTGTCATTTCAGGAGAAGGAACATAAACTGCACCAAAGATATTAGGTCATAAAGCAATAAGGTACAACTTTAACTGTAAGGTCTGGAAATGAAGAACCTGCTTAATCCACAATTATAAATACAGTTTGAAATGAACAGGGAAAGGAAACTGATGATAAATGAGAATGATTTTTTTTCCCTTTTAGTCTTTTTCTATTCTTTATTTTTACACTTGCACTCTTTCAAACAAAAAGAAAAGCCTTTGATCCTCCCACAAAAATTAAGTGCAGTCTATATGTGTGGGCGACCAGTAAATACAGTCCTCGTTTCCAGGAAAAGAAAATTCATTAGTATATTACATGTTGGATTCTAGTGCCTGAGCTGAGTGTCTTGTAAAATCTTACTCAAGCAGAAGGTTTATCTGAAACAAATGCCCTTGAGATTACAAAGTCTATTAAGAGTAAGGGCTCTATCTTTGTGCTGGTGCACTGCGCAGAGAAGTGGCAGTTTTTTTTCCCCTTCACCTGCACCCTTTTGTATTCTGGTGACCCCTCTGGCAAGATCTAGATAAGTGTTTAATCACATTAATACACGATTCTTGTCAGAATGTGCCGTCTACCCTTACATGTACAGTATCCATGTAGTGCGCTTTGTCAAAGCTTAACCTCCTAAGAACCAAACTCTTCCACGGCATGCATTTTTAATTTCTCTTTGATATTTGGGCTGATTGGGGCCCGATGAATGTAAAAGCAAAGAATCACCAGATTTTTTTTTACCTTATTTTTGTTTTTATGAAAAATAAGAGCAACATATGAGGATATTAGTTTAAATTTTTGATAGAACAGTAGCAGTATAATGTCCTCATAAGTGGATATCAGGCCCTTGTAGAGCAGAATTGAGTATTTTGGTCTAAATAACCCAAAATGTGATGTCCACATACAGTGGGGCAAAAAAGTATTTAGTCAGCCACCGATTGTGCAAGTTCCCCCACTCAAAATGATGACAGAGGTCAGTAATTTGCACCAGAGGTACACTTCAACTGTGAGAGACAGAATGTGAAAAAAAAATCCATGAATTCACATGGTAGGATTTGTAAAGAATTTATTCGTAAATTAGGGTGGAAAATAAGTATTTGGTCACCTCAAACAAGGAAAATCTCTGGCTCTCACAGACCTGTAACGTCTTCTGTAAGAAGCTTTTCTGTCCCCCACTCGTTACCTGTATGAATGGCACCTGTTTGAACTCATCATCTGTATAAAAGACACCTGTCCACAGCCTCAAACAGTCAGACTCCAAACTCCGCCATGGCCAAGACCAAAGAGCTTTCGAAGGACACCAGGAAAAGTATTGTAGACCTGCACCAGACTGGGAAGAGTGAATCTACAATAGGCAAGCAGCTTGGTGTGAAAAAATCAACTGTGGGAGCAATCATCAGAAAATGGAAGACATACAAGACCACTGATAATCTCCCTCCATCTGGGGCTCCACGCAAGATCTCATCCCGTGGGGTCAAAATGATCATGAGAACGGTGAGCAAAGATCCCAGAACCACACGGGGGGACCTGGTGAATGACCTGCAGAGAGCTGGGACCAAAGTAACAAAGGTCACCATCAGTAACACACTACAACGGCAGGGAATCAAATCCCGCAGTGCCAGACGTGTTCCGCTGCTGAAGCCAGTGCATGTCCAGGCCCGTCTGAAGTTTGCCAGAGAGCACATGGATGATACAGCAGAGGATTGGGAGAATGTCATGTGGTCAGATGAAACCAAAGTAGAACTTTTTGGTATAAACTCAACTCGTCGTGTTTGGAGGAAGAAGGATACTGAGTTGCATCCCAAGAACACCATACCTACTGTGAAGCATGGGGGTGGAAACATCATGCTATGGGGCTGTTTTTCTGCCAAGGGGACAGGACGACTGATCCGTGTTAAGGACAGAATGAATGGGGCCATGTATCGTGAGATTTTGAGCCAAAACCTCCTTCCATCAGTGAGAACTTTGAAGATGAAACGAGGCTGGGTCTTCCAACATGACAATGATCCAAAACACACCGCCCGGGCAACAAAGGAGTGGCTCCGTAAGAAGCATTTGAAAGTCCTGGAGTGGCCTAGCCAGTCTCCAGACCTCAACCCCATAGAAAATCTGTGGCAGGAGTTGAAAGTCCGTGTTGCTCGGCGACAGCCCCAAAACATCACTGCTCTCGAGAAGATCTGCATGGAGGAATGGGCCAAAATACCAGCTACTGTGTGTGCAAACCTGGTAAAGACCTATAGTAAACGTTTGACCTCTGTTATTGCCAACAAAGGTTATGTTACAAAGTATTGAGTTGTATTTTTGTTATTGACCAAATACTTATTTTCCACCCTGATTTACGAATAAATTCTTTACAAATCCTACCATGTGGATTCATGGATTTTTTTTTCACATTCTGTCTCTCACAGTTGAAGTGTACCTCTGGTGCAAATTACTGACCTCTGTCATCATTTTAGGTGGGGGAACTTGCACAATCGGTGGCTGACTAAATACTTTTTTGCCCCACTGTATGTGGACGCCAGGTCCTAGGAGGTTAATTATGCACACCAGAAACATCATGTTGTGGCTACTAAAGACTGCACATACAGCACCAGACTGACTAAACCAACTCTTGTGCACATTAATTTTTGGTTTTATCAGGATTCATCATAGCTGGGCTGTTATAGTTACATTTCTTGGGAGTGTTATTGGTTTTATGCTTTTAATGTGATGAGCTAATGTGATGAGCTTTTCCTTAACAGCAACATTTAAATTCATGTTGATGTGATATTTCTTTGTCTTTAGCAATTATTAAGAATATTATTGATTGTATACATAAATAAGACTTTCATATTTTCTGAGCTGCGATTTGTGCAAACTGTAATTCCAGTCGCCAAGTCTGTTTTCTTGTTGCTATGTGCTCATCTGACCTGGTTTTGAGAAATTATATCATTTTGGTTCAAGAAATTTTATAAGAGTGAACTGATAATCTCTGCTGATCATCCTTGTGCTTATGTCATCTTGAGCTTTCCATTTGTTTTAGCCATTGAGTGCATGTAGCTATTTTATCTGTTTTAATTTAGCTAGCTTATGAAGCTAAGCTTTAGTTATTTTTAGCAATTCATTTTAAACATATATTCACTATTATTAAACTGCTTCAACCTTTTATTCAGCTTTTGCCATTACTTAAGCTTTATATTTCAACTTTTTATTGATTACTTTTAGCTACCAATCAGTTACTTTCAGAAAATTAGTTCTTCCATACAATCACTATTCTTAGCTAACTAGCCATTACCCATTAATTTTGATGGTTACTTTTAGTTATCATTAAATTGTTTTATACAAAAATCTTATAGTAGAATTCCATCTTTCACTTTTAGTTTTTCAGCTGCTTAATAGTTACTTTCGTTTATCACTCACTTTTTTTAGCCACTTTTAGCTAGTTTTCAGGTTTAGGTTTTTGTCTCATCTGTAGGCTATGTATATCTAAGATCAGAGTACTTTGTGCACACTAATGTGGCCTTCAATGTGACTGAGTGCTCTACTATAAATCATGTTAATGATTCAGGGAGGCAGCCAGATGGATTTGGGTGCTGATTTGTGGTGGAGTAAATGAAAGATGGCATTATGAGAAAAAAAGGGCCATTCCAATTTTGTCTTACTTCATCTTAGGTTCATAATCCTGATAGCTGAGCCATATAATGAGAACAAAATAAATTAGAGAACAGACAGAAATGAATCAAATCACATATTAAAGCAATGCAGAGGTAAAATAAATAAACAAAGATGTGGCAATAAATCCAGTGTAAAAATTTAGAAATGAAGATGGAAACAACACAACGAGAAGGACGATGGCTTGCTTGCCTGTATGGGATTGATGCTAGCCTGCATTAATCCAATACATTTCCACATTTCCACATTTTGGAAGCGGATTTGTTAGTGATTTACAGATGTTAACAATAATTATCTCTTTTGCATAGGTATCTAGTTCCCTTCATAAATGCTGGCAGACCTTCACATTTAAGCGGTTATAAATGGGCCAGGTGCGCAGCGAAATAAATGATTTATGAATTCACCAGAGCAACCATTAAACATAATTTTCCCAGGGCTGTCTTAATGACCTGGTGGGAAAGGTACTTTATCAAGGCGATTGCCCCCAGATTGGACACAGAAACACAGGCAATGGACACACACAAAAAAAGAACAAAATGTTGTCCTCTAACTAGTGGGAGTTTTGTTGGAGGGATAGCGGATGATAGAGACAAAAGAGGTCATAAGAAATGCGTTGAGAGGACAGGATATGAAGAGGGTACGACTCATATCAGCACGGCACGGCTTATCTTCTTCTGGAGTTATCAGATAAAAATATGAGGGTGATTTTGAGGGCTGCATAGTAGGAGCCTCGAGGCAAAACTTCTGAGACTGCATTACAGTCGCTGAAAAGCATAACAGCTCACTTACAAATGAAGCGGGTGCATCTCAGCTTTTTTAGGCCCCATTCAGAACTGTAGCCTGAAAGCTACTAATACAATATCACTTACTGATCTGCTCATATTCTCAGCATCATTAACTTCAAAATAGTTTATGTAAAGTATATTTGACAAAGCTAATTATGTCGTAAAGGAATAATTGTAATTAAATGCTTTAAATACATTTTAGGGTGTCAAATTTAGCATTTTAGCAACTTATGCACTTTAGCTCAATTGTGGTCGTCACAAAGCCCGTACAAAAGCCCGTATAAATATATAATACATATACTGAGTGCTGTAGTAGACAGCTTTCAGCACTTTCCCTCCAAAAAAAGGTTTTATTGTACTAATTGTTGCCAAAGGGGGGCAATTTTAAGCAGAGAACTATTTCAGTCTGTGACATCAAATTACCTATTTCCCTCCAAATGACTTAATTTGCAGAGGTGCCATTCATTGCAATGTCACAGATCATTTATGTATGAGATTGCAATTGGTCAATTCAATTTGTTTTAAATCTACATAAAGTCATTTCATAGGCTCTTTCTGGGAGAGGAAAAAGAAGTGCCGTGATCAGGCCAACAGGGGTGTTAATTATTTAACGAAAGGTATGCTCTAAATGCAAATCACCCCAAAAATGTTTAAGACATCAATAGCGCAAAGTTTTTGATGACGGCACAGACATTTTTTTTTTATCTTTTACATCACAGCATTAGCATATTTCATTTGAAGCTCCTTATCTGAATTGGGAGGACTCTATGCTAAGCTAAAAATGTTCAGTCCATCATCTTCTAAGAAAGCTCAATTCAAGAGTAAGTTTGGTATTCAAAGTTACATCGGTGCAAAAGTCACGCTGCAATCCATGAATCACGGGGCAGCAGCAGCCACTGTCTCCATTACGGGGTGAGGAGGGGGGAAAAAACCACATCAAACACGATATCAATTCTATTCTACTCCTCTTCTGAGAAATGTTGCATCTTACCAGTGCCATTCTACAATAACACATCCATCATAATAACGGTAGCTAAAATGAAGAGGAGGGAGGAAAAAAATAGAAGATGAGAAACAGAAAGATGTTAAAGATAAACACGGCATAAGATAAAAAGGCAGGATGTGAGTGCTAATCAAAAAAAAGAAAAGCAAAGAGGGAGAAAGAGATACTCGGTGAAACAGAGATGAAACACTCATATTAAAACAAGGCAGTATGATGAAATCTGAACAAAAAACATGACATCAAGCCATAAAGAGGAACCAAATAGCAGGAAGATGAAACTAAAGAAGGCATAGCTCATTAAGCTAGGCTAAATTGACTTAATTAACCAATGCTATCATGATCATGTTTTCTAAAAGGGAACGGGGATACAATTTGAGGGGGGAATTAAATTTAAAACATCCTCGTATCCGTACAACATTAAAAAGTTTTTGCATCTCTGTGTGTGGAGTGAAGCTGTGGAACAGACTAAGTAAAGATATGAAGCAATGTCCAAGCATGGCGCAGTTTAAAAAGCGGTTTAAGGATATGGTTTTTACAGGGTACAGGGAAAAGGTAGAGATTTGATAGGGTGTTCTTGTGTGTGCGCATGCACGGGTTTGTTGGTATGGGTATATATGTATGTGTATATGTATGTGTATGTGTGTGTATGTATGTATATATATATATATATATATATATATATATATATATATATATATATATGTATATATATATATATATATATATATATATATATAAATAAAATTGTAAGTTGTGTATCCTTCAGGTGTTAATGGGGTTATTGAAAATGTGTATATGTGCGTATGTGTGTATATACGTAGGTATGGATAGATAGAAACATATATGTGTATATATTAAAAAAAAAAACAAAAAAAATTACACATAACATATAATGTAATTACAAGGAGGTATTTCTGTAGTCTATTGATACTAGATAGTGGAAAAGGGGTGGGATTAAATAAGCTTATGCTTCTTCCTGCTCCTTTTTGAACATGGACGTTATTTGGAGTTGTGGTTGCTCGTTTTCCTTTTGTTTGCTTTGTTCATTTGTCTCTTTTAATTCTATTTTTTTTTTTTTTATACTTTTTCAACATGTTCAAAATAAAGATTCAATCAATCAATCAATCATTAAAACCGGCTCACCTTGATAGATCATTAAAGGTAAAAAAGCATTGGAGATATATATATATATATATATATATATATGAGATCCCGCACCGCTGCCTACAACACGGGACTCATGACGGGGGACATGGACCCGTACAAAGCCGCGTCATATAACGTGCGGAGGGCGGTGAAAGAGGCGAAGCAGCGCTACGGGAGGAAACTAGAGTCACAACTCCAACAGAGTGACTCTAGGAGCCTGTGGCGGGGACTAAGGACAATAACGGACTATAAAGCACCAACAACCGGTATGACGAACGCGGCCGTGACTCTGGCAGACGAGCTGAACACTTTCTATGCTCGCTTCGAGGCTGCAGCTAAGGTCTCCAACAATGCTAGTGTTAGCGGCGCTAACGGCTGCAGACAGGAAGATACTGCCAGCACCGGAAACGTGCTCGTCATCTCCGAGCATGAAGTAAGGAGAGTCTTCAAGAGAGTGAACACCAGGAAAGCAGCAGGACCAGACGGCATCCCAGGTCGTATCCTAAGAGACTGCGCATACCAGCTAGCTCCTGTGTTCACTGAGATATTCAACATCTCTTTATCTCAGTCGGTGATCCCCACATGCTTCAAAGAGTCCATCATTGTTCCTGTCCCGAAGAAACCCCACCCTGCTTCTCTCAATGACTATCGCCCTGTAGCCCTCACCTCAGTAGTGATGAAGTGCTTTGAACGCCTGGTCAGAGACTTCATCATTTCTTCACTACCAGACACACTGGACCCACTACAGTTTGCTTACCGTCCAAATCGTTCCACAGACGATGCCATCTCTCATCTCCTCCACACATCACTCACTCACTTGGACACTAGAAGGGGGAATTATGTTAAAATGCTCTTCATAGACTACAGCTCTGCATTTAACACCATAATTCCCTCCACACTCACCACCAAGCTGGAGCATCTGGGACTCAGCTCATCTATGTGTCAGTGGATCTCCAACTTCCTAACTGGCAGACCACAGGCAGTAAGGATGGGCGGACATGTCTCAGCCTCCACCACTCTCAGCACTGGAGCCCCCCAGGGGTGTGTTCTGAGCCCCCTGCTGTACTCTTTGTACACATATGACTGTGTGGCCACTACCAGCTCCACCACCATCATCAAGTTTGCTGACGACACCGTCGTGGTGGGCCTGATCTCTGATAACAACGAGACGGCCTACCTGAAGGAGATTAGGAATCTGGAGAACTGGTGCCAGAGGAACAACCTCCTTCTAAACGTCAGTAAGACAAAGGAGCTGATAGTGGACTTCAGCACTAAGCAGGAGAGGAACTACCAGACCCCCGTCATCAACGAGTGCCCAGTGGAGAGAGTGGACAGCTTCAAATACCTCGGAGTTCACATCACGCAGGACCTGTCATGGTCCTGTCACATCAACACCGTGGTGAAAAAGGCCCGACAGCGTCTCTACCACCTCAGACGCTTGAGAGACTTCCAACTGCCCTCCAAGGTGCTCAGGAACTTTTACTCCTGCACCATAGAGAGCATCCTGGTGGGAAACATCTTAACCTGGTTCGGGAACAGCACCATGCAGGACAGACGAGCTCTACAGAGGGTTGTGCGGTCAGCTGAGCGCACCATCCGCTCCGAGCTCCCTGACCTGCACTCAATCTACAGCAGGCGGTGCTGGACCAAGGCCAGGAAGATCGTGAAGGACCTCAGCCATCCCAACAACAGACTGTTCTCTCTGTTGAGGTCAGGAAAGCGATTCCGCTCCCTGAAGACCAACACAGAGAGACTGAGGAGGAGCTTCTTCCCGCAGGCGATACGGTCTCTCAATCACTCCACCACACAGTACTGACCCACACATATGGTTCTTACACACACACTGGACTTTCTGGACTTTGGTTTTGCACAACACTGGTCACTATATTCTTCATTTCCAGTTAATACTTGTACAGCTGCTGTTATTGTGTATATATTTATTTACATTTATATTTCTTCATACATTCTTATATAGTTCTATATTGTGTATTGTGTATTGTGTATTTTGTTGTACAGTTATTTTATTTTCAACTTTAATTTATATATTTTATCTTATTCTTCCCAGTTAAATTTACCCTTCATTCTAATTTGTGTTGTACAGTTATTTCATTTTTAACCTTAATTTATATTTTATTCCTTCTTAGTTAAATTTACCCTTTTTAATTTTTCATATTTATTTCCTATCTTATTCATAGCCTTTTCCTTTTTTGTTCTCTTTAGGTCACGAGCAGTTGTCCAAGCATTTCACTACATATCGTACTGTGTATGACTGTGTACGTGACAAATAAAATTTGAATTTGAATTTGAATTTGAATTATATATATATAAAAGCCCACAGTAGCCTACACCTAATTCCAGTTTTCTGTGTGTGTTCATAGCGTTTTCTAATGGATGTTGGTGTAAAAACCTCATCAGATGAATGACGGCTGACAAAAAGCTGTACAGATCCATCTCTTTTTCTTTTTCTTTTTTTTTTCTTTTACAAACGGCCAACACTGCAGAGTGTTTTCGAGTCGGTAAGACTTGGGTTGAGGAGGTCAGTGGGTTGCTACATTTAGGAGAGCGCAGTGTTATAAATCACGTGACACTTAGGACCACAGCAATCAATATTTTTCCTGCAGAACCAACTACACAATGTATCTGGCCTTTGGAAAAATGGCCGATGTACATAAGTGGTCACATAATATGCTGGCGTCTTACTGAGTAGTAAGTAGTTACCTACTGCAAACTTTAAGATGAACTAAATCACATTGAATCATTTGTTGTATTTACTTTTTAAAGTATTTTCGATCAGTGTTATAGTCAGCGATGTACTTGCTGGTAATCAGCAATCCATTTCCAGGCTGAGCAGGCTAGGCACAGGGTCTGTGTGGGCAGCAGGTGTCCTGCTTGTAGTTCTCCAAATATCTGAAACATGGCACATTTGTGCTTCATAGTAGATGTTCGAGATTGGCCGTGTGCCTCTCCTTACACATACTACGCATATGTCTTGGTGTGAACGTGCAGTAAATGTGCAGAATCTATTGTTTAAGCATGTCGGTTTCTCGAAGCAGATCTGCCTGTGAGCAGAACACATACTGTGAGCCTACTCCCAACACTCTTCATAAGATTGGGAGGACACAGAAAGAGGCCATATGTTACAACGTTTAAAAGTGAGCTGCCAACACAAATAACAAGAAAATCCTGAAACACTTGGAGAAATGAGGTGGCAGTGATTGGCTTTCACCATGAAGGCGCTGCACGAGGTGTCAAGTTTGGATTAAGTATAGAAACCTCGTTATAGCTTTGACAAAGGATTGCAGATAAAAGAGAAACGAACAAGGTTAGGCTTAGTTAGGTGAACATGCATTAGTCTGCAATTTTGCATTACTAGATGCACTATTAAACTTACCCTGTGACACCGCTCATTGGAAATAATTCCCCTAACTCTAACAGCACTGTGAAAATGATATATCAAACCTAACAACAATACTGTGCGAATGCACGAGGAATTATACGTACATAGAGTCAGTGCTACTGAATGTGTTAGAAATCCAGTTATGCTATAACAGCACAATTATTTGAGACTAATGGATTAATGGATAGTTTTATTTGTTCTTACGAGGAATCTAGGATGTTAGTGATATTCAGTGACTTGCGAAATAACAGTAATGCAAAGTGAGTGGGTCCATAGTTAACTTTTCCCAGTTTTGAGATGAGTAATTGAAGGAAGAATCCATTAAGGGTGGTAAACACAAATTCATTACCTGGTGAGAGGTTGCAAGACGGTGCCTGCTATTGCTAGGCGAAACTGGTAAAATGGTGCTGCACTGAAAACCTCTTTGTGATTGCTTTAGCTGCTAGCAGATATCCGTGGTCGCCTGTAGTTTGTATTGTAGATGGTTAATGGTCTGCAAACACTTACCAAATATGATACTATGTGGTTATAAAAAGTGGAAGGCAAGCTTTCTTCAAAAGTAAAAGTTGTGTCTCAGGCAACTGCAGCAATCTGCAAGTGACCAAACCAAAAGTCATAAGGAGGTTTTTGGTGCAACACGCTCTTTGTGGCTAATCTCAAACAGTGACAGCCAGCAACAACTCACCAAACCATCAGGGAATACACGCCGCTTCTGTAGCGTAAGCTAGTTCACTGGGATGTCCATTAACAAACACCTGTCAGCTACAAAGCAATGTGCTACAAGCAGATCACTTCCAACTTGGATGGGGCTTTACTCTTCACTCTTAACCAAGCTTAGTACTGATAGCTTAGCATAACTAAGTAGGGTACCTTGTTAACCTTAGCAGATATGTTAGCTAAACCACTGAAAATAGCAACTTCAATAAGTCCTCATAGCATGTAGCAGCTCATGTTTGACATTGCCTTTTAATGCAAAACACCAGAATAAGACTGCTGAGGTTAAACGTAGGAGGAACTGATGTAGGGTAACAGTCGGGAAACACAGCTTCAAATCTAGGCAAATAATTTACTTCGCAGAGTTCACAAAACTAGTCAAAGCTTATTATTGTCCAGGTTACATTTTTTGGCACCGCTAAGAAGCAGCATATAAAAACCACAGCTCTGAGAAATCCTGTAGTGAATTTGTGATATGAAAGCACATTGGCACACTAGGGACTGACGTGGCGGAACCAAAGGCTGCCGTATCGAGCCTGCTGAAGATTGTTTTCTTTTCTTTTCCTTTTTTCTTTTTTTAAATGTGTGTATCACTTGGTTGAGAGGAGCGGGGCAGACAGGGGCCACTGTGCTGAGACAACCGGTGATGTGATGCCATGAAAAAACCGCCACAACACGGCCATAAAGCAGACTAATGTGTCCAGAGTGGCTTAAAAAAAAAGAGAGGCAGACAGCAAAAACAGAGCAGAGACCCTTATCCATCATAGCATACAGGCAGCAAAACAACTTTACACCATCTGTGCAAAGAGCCTGCCCTGACACCAGGTAGCTGGAGCTTACGTCAAAAGCAATGACCGAAAATGCTATGTCACCCTACAGTGCAAATACAGAAACTTTCTGTGTGCGCATGAAACTTCTACAATCAAGTAATGAAATAATGCACCTAATGATGAATGAGACTAAAACATGTAAACACTAAAGCAAACTACGGCCTATTATTTTTGAGAAACCAGTGCACATTGACACAAGAGCATGTCTCAACAGGGGTGGGTGTCTTTTTACTATTTATATATACATATATATGAATTATGAGTTCATCTTTTGTGGCAAACATAATTACTGCGTGCAACACAAACACACACTAACAGTGTTGTAATCTCAGGCAGTAGCAGCAGAGGCCCTCATCTATCCTCTGGCGCCATGTGAACATGCAGTTTGATAGCCATGGAGGAGCCCGAAGGGAGAACAGGAGGGGAGGTCTGATGTTAGGTACGTTTTGAGCCAGTGATATTTTTCAAGTTTACTTTTAGTCGTCCTGTTGGCTCATTGCTTAATGCAACTTAATTTATTACGTCTCTATTGCAAAATATCCTTTTATTCAATTTTCACCAGGCTTTTTTTTTCTCAACACAAATTAAGCATGCACCTTACAAGACAACTTGGTATGTAAGGTCTACTCAAGAAAGAAGTCATAACCCAATGCAGCCTCAGGTTATTATACAACATGATTCATTAGCATAAAGCTTTAGACATGTTGCAGGTTTTTTTAATGTATTGTGCTTTGTTTCGCTTGTGTGCTTATGCATAATCATAGAGCATGTGTTGGGGCAGGAGCTGCTACATGGCAGTGCAGCATACAGGACCGTATCTGATAAGACTGCCAACTCTGCACCGGTAATACCAACTTGTAGCCTGGTCACAAATGTTCCCTTGCAAAAACATGTTTTGATTATGATTAAATACATCCCAAACACACAGCTGTGTTATGTATGCAATCTCAGTTGTAGTTAACTGTTTGTTATTACGGCCGACTGTTGTCTTGGAACAGATGAGGCAGTGCTTTGAGCTTGGCACTAGCTTAATTGCATGCATGAGCATCAGTCTCAAAAGAGAATAACTGGCTATGCAATAAATTGGCTGTGTTCTCAAAAATACAGGCGTGTGCTAACAGGAAAAATCACACAAAAAAAGTTTGTGCTTTTGGCGTGATACTTGTTTATTTGCTCTTTTGTACTGTGTGTCTGCTCCTGATCGCACCAATTTCACCGTTTCCAAGCACTCGAACTCCTCCTTAAAAGACTATCTCATTATTTCACTGCAGCATATACAGCTATGGTAAAAAGAAAGTGCAGGCTAAACAACAACATGACATATTGCACTGTGACATTATTTATGTAGCAAAAACTAAGTCATAATGCAGAAGCAGTGTGTGAAAAGCGAAACACACCCCGTGATTCAATATCTTATAGAGCTAAGTTTAGCAGCAATAACTTGAAGCAATCATTTCCTGTGTGACGTTATCAGCCTCTCACACCATTGTGAAAGCACTTTGTTGTTTTGTAGCTGTGCTTCAGTTCATTGAGGTTTGAAGGCATTTGGGGAGGACCTTAAGAGGACTGTTGAGGTCTGGACTTTACTGGATCCCCCCCCTTTTCAGCCATTATGTTGTAGATTTGCTGCTGTGCCTACTTGCATGAAATGAGCCAATTTTCAGTCATAACATTACACTTTGGTATACAGAGAACTTCATGGTTGACTCAATGAATGCAAGGTTTGCAGGTATTAAATAAAAAATGATAATATGTCATGTTTTGGTGCATCGGATACCCCTGTGTAGGTGTTTTGCATTAATCATAACAATTAATGTCAGTCCAGGTTCAGCATTGCATGTGACCGATGTGCACTCAGGACGAAAAGTCCCAAAAATGGGCCGGTTAGGGTCAAGGTTAGGGGTTCGGATGTGATCGTGTTTAGGGTTATGCTAATGGGGTTGGGGTTAAGGTTTTGTGTGTTGGCGTTTCCACGTCGCAAAACTACGACATCACAACAACGTGACTGGTCACTTGCAATGTTGAACCTGGATGAACATCAGCTTTGATGATCCAGGAACAACACCAACGCACAGATATCAGATCATGCATCATATTTTATATCTTATCTGAGGTTGCATTTAGCTAATGTAATGATTAGATTACTTGTGATTATGTCCGTATGCACGACTACTGAAAGTAACAGATACAGTGAATTTGTCCTGCATTAAAGACATTTTATATCATATTTGAATAGAAATATTTTTCCACTTGGCCCTAGTTACCTTTGCAACACTGTCATTCATCTCACCTGCAGACTAAGTGTTTTACCAGCAAAGAAAATCTTCACCTTTGTTATAGTCATAATTGTCCCAGAAGCTTTTACATTATCTGAAAGCAGCCATGCATTAGAGGATAAACAGACTGAAACACACATAACGCACACACAAAATGAATATTCATCTACGGCGTGTTGACACCAAGATAACACCGGGTCGGGCCTGTCAGATTGTCTCCTGGCCTTTTCCTGCGCAGACAACAGTTTTCTTCAGATAATGATGGAGACGCAGCAGAATACCTGTTTGATTTTAACCCCATCTGACACAACCTTTCAATGTAATGGGAGGTGCTTACCTTGTAAGCTCAGATTTCCGCACCCTTGGGTTGGGTGTTCGCAACCTTAAGTGCTTTTAATGAGGTTTTGAAATATCAAAAGTGGAGGCAAGGCAAAGGGAACTGCTCGGAAACAGAGCCTTGAATACAAAGTACCACACAAAAGTTGCTCTTTAACCAGGGGTTCATTAAACCGAAGGAAACGGGTGGAAAAAGTCAACTCGAGACGACTCATACGAGACACAATCGAGCCGTCAGTGAAAAAGCACGTTTGGTCGGAAGCGAGCCGAGCACGCTCACGTGGAAACATTGTTTCCCTCCCGTAAAAAAACAAGCAGTGCTATTTCTGGGAGACTAATGGATATCTGGGTGATCTGAGTGCTCTTACTTGATGTTGTCCAGGCAACCAGAGTCTGGTTTCAAGATGGCTGTGTGATGGAACATCTTGTAGAGAGCGATGCCCAGAAAGATCACGTTGAGCTGGAAGAGAGAAACAGACGGATTTTTACGGGGGCAAGGAGAAGGGAAAGCGAGAGAGGCAGAGAAGAATGGGAACAAAGCCTGTGTGTTTCCTGTTACTGGTCCATTCATTTTAAATCAGGGCACTTTATAGCACAAAGCTGGAACAGTGCGGCCAGACTCGGTTTCCCACTTTGCCAAACAGAGCGCAAAATCCTATGAAACCTCTATCGGACTAAACAGGGATCGGTGAGACGAGGCAGCTGCACAGTTGCACGGCGGAGCCTTTCATCTGACTTATTCACACTTGTCTCATCATATTCACACTTACAGGCAGCCATGGGGAATTACCGTCCTTTCCTCTTTGCATTTGGAAAAATAAATAAATGAAATTTGTGCAAACGAGAAAACTTTGAGCCTTTACGGCATCGCAAGCTGCGGCAGACTTCAATGGTTATTCTTACTTCCTGTTTTTCCTGTTTCTGTTCAAAAAGCAGACAAGTAAATAAAACTTAAAAAGAAAGTCAAGCACATCTCAGCGAGTTGAACTTTTGCTCCCGTGTTTGTCAAACACGCTGTGATTACAGAGGGAAATTAATTGGCGGTCTTATATCCGACTGCTCGATTTAAAAAAAAAAAAACCCCACATTAAGCAGATCGACTCTGGTCTGTCTCTTTATTCGCATTTTCTCTGTTGAGTCAGAACAATAATAAGAAAATGAGTCAGTTCTGGTCATGTGGGTTTGCTCAGAATGGCTCCCTCCAAATTACAGCAATTAGGTGGATTTCATTGGCGATTTGCAGGTAGCGTTCAAGCTGACGTAAGACGAGGAGAATTAAAAATTGCACCTTTGTCCAAACACTCGCCAAATTTTCAGGGGCAGAACTGGAAGCGAGCCGAGGCCTTCTCTCCAACGAGATGGATATTCTTGTTTGTAAATCGGAGAGAGAAAGGAGTGAGTCATGAGGCACGCAGAGATGCATTGTGAATGATTACGCCAAACTGGAGCGTGAAAGTGAATTATGCATGTTTGGATTTGACAGCCAGATCGCGGCTGGGCAGCGAGAGATGCGTTTCTCGGGAAATAATCCTATTGGACAAGCATATTGTGACTTCTTTTTTTTTCTTTGTTGTTAAAGATATCTATAAGTTTTGTGCCAATGCCGGATATTTAGCGTCATGGCTGACTGGTGTTTTTGGAAAATTAGGAGCGCATCTCCTGGTGACAAAGCAGTATTTTAGTGCTCAGCATTAGTGTAAATACTGAGATGAATGCGGGTCTTACATCAGATTTGGATCAATAAATGAGCTGTTTTATTGGGAGAAAATGAGGCCCTGTCCTAGTTGGGAAAGGCACAAAAAGTGTGTGTGTGCTTGCATACCACATACTGTACGCATCTATGTCCGGGGCTGAGTGTGTGCCTGCGAGGAAGAGATGGTTGGGGAAAAAAAAGGTAGTGGAGTAGGACTTGGAACGGGAACAAAATCAATCATAATCGCAGTGCGGATTACTCCAGCGCTGCATACTGAGCAGAGTTCGCTCTCTTTGTCCCTCTCCCTCTATCGCTCTGTATCTCACTCCCCCCACTCCCCCCCAAAATCGTCTCAGCCGGCGACTGCGGCAGGGTGACAAACTCCAATATATTCTCTACACCCCTCATTCGTTTTTCTGGACGGCTCCGTGCCCGGCGGTGGCATGTATGCTCAACCGGGCAGAGAGAAGAGGGCGATGGGAGCTAGGAAAAAAAAATTAAAAAGGGATCTCTGTGGACCATTTAAGCGACGACCCGCAGGCTAAGTAGGGTTAATGAGCAGAGGGGGGAGAGGTAAGGAGGGTTCGTGACGCTTACCATAATTATCAAGGTTGCTGGTCCTATGAAACTCCAAATGAAGTAGGTGTCCAGGCGAAGCCAGCAACTGAAAGAGACAGAAATAAGGTGAGCGGTGAGGGGGATTTGAAGTAAGAGAGAGGACGGGTGAATATGAGTTGAGTGGGCGGTTGGGGGGGATTTGAGGTTATAGCCCTATGCTCCTGCGCAGAGGATATACATCAAGTGGGAGTCTGAGAGTGACACAGAGGAATGGGTACTTCAAATCACAGATTGCCGCAAGTGGCCTAAAGAATTACAAGCACTGGAATTCGGAGGAAAGGGGAGCTTTCAGTGCCAGTGACAGCCATAACGACGTCCTTTCATTGCCAAAACATGTGCACAATTCAAAGTGAGAAAAGTCACGAGCACGTTATGGATAAACCCGCGAAGGAAGGTTGGAAACTACCAGAGTTTAGTTCTTTTCTTGTTCCACTCTGATTAAATCGCCATTAAGGATGATAATATATGGAGATTTAATTAGTTCTCAATTGAATCCTAACTGTATCACTCCAAAGGAATTGGATTGACCTTGACCCCGACAGACACGGCCGCACGCACGGTCCTGAAGCTCTCAACAAAGTGCCTTACGTGTTCGTGTTAAACCGCGGCGACTCCGTGCGGGACTGTTATAATTATGTCAATAATGAGATAAAGCTCTTTCCCGACCCCACGCTTCACATCAAAACATTGCGGGAAGTCAATCGTCCTCTCGGCTGAAGAGAACCGAACACTGAGCAGGAGCAGAAGGTGACAGCGCTCCTTAAAAATGGCAAAAGAAAAGATACAGGAAAAAAAAAAACATGATTCATGACCTGTGGTTGAATTATTAATCTTTTAATCTCCGCCGCAGCAGCAGATAGACGGCTCCATTTTTGGCCACTGCAAAATTACAGTCCATACAGCACTGTTGTCATTCGGGCTGACGGGGAGGGGAAAATGGAAGCGGCCGAGAATTCGTTTCAAATCCATTGAAGGTGGAGGTGAAAAATACACTTAAAAAAATGTTTTTTTGTTTTCTTATATGGAGCGAAGGCGATGTCAAAGTCCGTTTTTATTTTTTCATCCAAAAACCCCCCCAAAATTGAGCATCTACAGTATTTAAAGCAGTGCCCACAGATTTAGCTGCCACTTTGTGTGCATTTCTTTTTTCTTCCTGTCTGAAAAAAATTAAATAAATATATCCGCAGACAATACTTTGAAACAAGAGAAAATACTGTATAACAAGTGACAGGACAAAAATCGACTGCTCCTTTGCTATTACCGGGACTTGATATGTCTCCCCTTCGCTCGTATCAATGGATGCGACGAGGCATCACAGAAAAACACATATGGACAGATAAAGCGGCGAGCAAACAAAAGCCTAACAACACACGGAGAACTCTGGCAGCTCATCAAAGCGCACGCTCTGAATGACTCTGTTATAAATTAAACTGAAGCTTCCATTGTTCCTTTCGCCTTCTTCTTCAGATCATAGAACGATTTAAAGACTCGGTAGGCGGCAGGAGCTGCAGGCTGTCATTTTGTTTTTGTTTTTTCCTTCCCTTTCCTCCTCTTACCTATCCTTCTCCACTTATGTCATGCTCGTGTTAGGCTTTCGGAGCAGTTTTATCTTCCCCTCCTGGTGTGCTAGTTTTTGCACTACACCTACAGTAAGTGAGCAATAACAAACAAACACAAAAAAGTGCCGGTGCGCCATTTAAAAAAGAACCCATGTTCATGCCAACAGCCTGTTCTGTTGCCACGCCGTCCTTAGAGTCAAGGAGCCTTACTCTTATTCCCTGCAGCAGGGACAGTAAGCCAATGACCAAACAGGTGAGAAAAGGCATGTGAGATACGTAGGCTAAGAAGATGAGTCAAATCATCTCTTCGGTGTGAAGTTCTGCAGCACTTTTTGCCTCAAAGAGTGATCTGTAACTTTCTGGAGTCAACAGACCTCCCACCGCATCCAAATCACATGACCTACTTAAAATAAGCTTAACTAAAATAAGCAGCTGAGCTAAACTATGTACCAGTTCTGCATCCTAACAGTGCAGTTATGTAAGATTTGATAATGAAACCATTAAACCAGGGGTGTCAAACTCCAGGCCTCGAGGGCCGGTGTCCTGCAGGTTTTAGATGTGACCTTGATCCAACACAGCTGATTTAAATGGCTAAATGACCTCCTCAACATGTCTTGAAGTTCTCCAGAAGTCTGATAATGAACTAGTGTGTTGACCCAGGGTGAGATCTAAAGCCTGCAGGACACTGGCCCTCAAGGCCCCTTGTGTTAAACTATTTCAAATAATACATATAAAAGCAAAGCTGCTCTGAATCAGACAGTGTTATGTGCTTTGGATCATCTCAACAGATATTTGGGTTTCAAATATTTGTTTTAATTTGATATTAAAGAGCACCGTTTGCTACCAGTTGGTTGGTGTTAAGCTTATTTTCAATTTGATGCCACAAATTTAGGCCAGCAGTATCGAGCTATCAAGAAACTAACTTTTCTATTTATTTATTTATTTTTAAAAAGGTACCTCATGAAGACGTGCAATTTTCTTTGTGAAAAAAAATACAGAAACACATGTAGGGGAGTTTACTTTGTGCCGTCGATGTTATGTAAGCTGCCTTTGGCTGCAGATGGATTTGCATGTTTGCCACACGTTATACAACGGACACCCTTCCTGATGCAACCCTCCCAATTATCTAGCCTTGGGATGGGAGTGGGAGTTGCGACTCTCTGATTTTCAGATTTAAATCGCTGATCTTTTGCATGCAAGACAAACGTATCATTTACTACACCACGGAGCTCCTCGTATGGTCCATGTGAAGTACATATAACAAAGTCTAAGCAAACCCTTCCACATCCAGTTCTAGGTAAGCTAGCCTCATGTACCTTTTTCACTGGCACCCTGACATTGTTAACAACACAACAACAAAAAAATAAGCTGAAATAATTAATAATAAAGGCACTGGATTGGGCCATATTTGAGGCCAGATTAAGGCCCTTTAACCTTTTCTCTGCACGTTCAATGGGATGAAAACGATTAACCAACTACTGTATGTAGATTACTGAATTACTTTAGCTAAGCACTGAGTCTACCCCGTAAATTTCGAGGTGGTGTGATGTATTACTTTCATTAAACTGGAGAAATCACACAGACTCGTGTCCTTATTTGCTGACCATTAAAGCAGCCTCCCTGGACGAGACGAGGGTTAACGTCTTGCTCAAGGGCACATTTGGAGAGTAATTGCTCAAGAAGCTGGATGGAAACCCTACTCAGATCAGCTTTTCCTTTTCAATCTTGGACAGCTAGAATTCAAAAGCTAGCTTGACCTTCAGGCTGCTGTAGCGATTTTTTTTTTGTTGAGTTAATATGAATCGCTCGAGATCGCTTCATTCATCTGCGGCGCCTGGTTCACAGCAACTTGTTGGATATCTCGACTCAAACGACACCACCCACGATAACGCCACCACGGTACCAAAAATCAATTTGCAGCAGGACCACGCGCCGTCCCCCACCTCCTGATCTTCGCCACGTGTCGCGCCTCGTCCCTTCCCCTCATCCTTCAATGGCTGCGTATAATTGTTCCACCGGTGGCAGGCTTTAATTATTCACATGATGCCAAGGCTCAGGCGGTGGCAGCTATCGCCTCATCCATCACTAAGAACTATTGCTCCGCCAATCTACAAATGCGCCGTCTACCAGTTGCTTATGTGTGGAAGCCTATGTGTGCGAGCCGTTTATGATAAACATCAGAGAAGCAAACTGCTGATGCTGGTCTTCATTATTTTCAGATCGGTTTGAGATTAACTGAGAGGAATGGAGAGTGATCCTCCGCTTGGCACCGCTTTATAGACCGTGCTGCATTTCAGAGAGAAGAGCCAGGGAACCGTATCTTCTGCAGCTCGTGAAGGAAAACACAAAACGGGAGTCTCCGTCACTCCTCATCATTTTGTTAATCTCCTCTCTCTCTGCCAGTCTCCATGTTCACACTCCCTCTCGCCTCCCCGCTGAACCTTTCTCGTCCTCTTTGGTAATTTCGCTTAAGACGCCAACTACAACAACTCGCCGTTTGCTCGGCTGAACTTTCCCAGAGTTAGCATTTTTTCACTGTCAAAACAATGTCCATTCAGCAAAAAAAGGGGAAACGCACTCAGCTTAAGTAACAGCTGAAGGATGAGTGATAGCTATTGGAGTGTCATCTGTGAGATTATTAAAGCTCTTCAAACCAGCGCAAACACATACAAGGTGCTGGCAGTGTTTTTCATCACAGTCAGTCTCCTCATATAGGGCTTTCATCGTTTCTTCAGGTTAGCGTTAGCGCGGTATTGGATCCAACATGCAGCATGAACATGTGGAAATGTTCTATATTGTGGGTTTTCACCTAGAAAACGTTGGGGGAGTCACAACAGATACAATAATTCACAAAAAGGAACTGAAAAAAAAATGATGCATAGATAAAAAGAAATAAAAAAATATCCCAAGGCTTTGATCCCTGGTATAGAAAATTGGCTTTTGATAGAGGCTTCTTGATGGAAAAGCCATCAAGAAGATCAGAGGCCCTGATATAAGCATTTTGGCCAGCTTCTTCTTGTTCTTTTTCCTCTTTTGGAGCCACATATTTGGAAGAGAGGATGGAGTTAGCAGCAAAGGCTGCCAAGCTTGGTTAGCAAGCCATACCTGTTAATCAGTGCAAGTCAAAGACTTAAAATAACATTTCACTCACTTTTGGATGGGCTGTTAGTAGATTTAACCGTCCAGCAGGCTACATCTAAAAGGCTTAAAAAACCAACAACACCAGACCAACAGGGTCTAGTTGAATTATATAAGATGACCATATCTCCTTGTGTCTGTGCGGGGTTTCTCTGGGTGCCACTGCCTCCTCTCACAATGGCAATTTTGTTTATATAGGGCATTAAATTATATGTAAACTCATATAATGTAAACTATGTAAAAGCTTAACACAGAAGATAAACATAAAAACTACTGCATGAGAGCTACTGAGTGCAGGCCTGTGTGAGCAAGAAGGTCTGTATTTGAATCTTGGTAGAGGTGTAATTGATCTCAGGTCAGCAGCTTGTTTTAAAGAACAGGACCACTGATGACCTGAGAGGTCAAACAGCGAACTTCAAGAATGTGGTGGAGGGGCAGACAAGTCCAAATACATGCAGTTAGTGGGGTTTGGTTAACTGGTGATTCATATAGGTTTGATTTTGAGTTGTCTGCCTCTGTGTGTTAGTCCTGCGACAGAGTGGCAACCGGTCCGGGGCATTCCCCGCCTCTCGCCCTATGACAGCTGGGATAGGCTCCACTGGATTGGCTTGGATACGCGGGAGAAACAAGAGGAGGATAGATGGAAATACTCACTGCACATGATATACAGCCGTCATATTATGGAGGAAATTAGCTATAGAGCTCAAACCCATTTTGTCTACGATGTAAAATCAAGTGTTTCCCATGTCAAGTTCTGGATTTTATGGGTCGAGTAACTTTGGAAACGACACTTTTTGGCTTCATTTTTCAGCCCCAGAGGTTTTACGACTTGGAAAACACCCACATCTGTCATGCCTCTAGTGTAAAAATGAGTCTTTGTATTAAGAGCTGCAGTAGTTTTAAAGCTTAACATTAAATAAAATTGCAAAATACACTGATCTGGATGTGTAATGGGTTTTATTTTTATATTGATTTTATCCCCAGAAAGACCTGCAGAATATTGCCCTCTCTTAGAAGCTGCCCATATACAATAAATGATTAAATCCAAGCAAGAGTATTTTCCATTATGGTCTTAAAAAGATGTCAAAATATTATCTTTGTGGGAATTTCGTAAAGAAAGAAAATCCAATTCATCTGAAGAAATGTGGCAGTTTTGCTCACACGCTCGCTCCACATGTACTCACACTCGGTCGGTGCCGTAGCTGCGGTAGTCCACCGCAGCTGAAACGGCCACAATTAGCGCTGGGACCCCGTAGCCCACCAGATAGAAGTAGCGTCGCCGTGAGTGCTCGCTCTCAAACACCTCCACCAGCATGATGTAGAGCTGCACGCCCTCTAGGAACATCCACGTGAACGCTGCCAGGAAGAAGAAGTGGAGGAGGGCGGCGAAAACAGCACACGCAATCTGGGAAGGTTTAGTGGTGACAGAGAGAAAGAGAGAGCGGTAAATAGGGAATGGAAAAAACAAAACAAAAAAAACAGACAAGCTTCACTCGCTCTTGGCTGTTTTACCAATTTCCTGAAAGATTTAAATGTCACGCTGCAAGGCACAGCAACTGTGGCAAGGTGTGCCGGCAAACGAGCAGCGTTTTTGACCTCTCCGTGCTCGTACCTTTCTAACAATTAGCATTGCTAAGCTTTGTTTGGCTGAAGTGACTGGATGTTTGCCTGTGTGACTGGCAGAGGAAACGCTGCAGCTACTGAGCCCATGTGCTCTTGTTTGCTGCAGCTGGCATGGATGAAAGAGAGATATGAGGGAGTGAAGTCAGCAGTCCAAGAGCCATTTGAAGCAACGCTACGGCCAGGTACGAGCAGATAATGTGCTTCCAAACTTTCCGAGCTGACAAGAGAGCTGTCCGGACCAGATGTGTAAGGCATAGATTGTCATTCGCATGTATGCACACGCCCACGCGCTTCTTAACAATAATAAGATACAGTACTTACATAGACTCATCTAATCATTGGCACAGTTGACCATAACTAGTGTATTTTGTCACTGAAATGGATTCAATTAAATTACTAAAAGGTTGAGTGGACATTAATTGCGGTCCAGGAGAGCGATCTTACAGCTGAGCTGTGAATCGTGCCCATAAAATGTTATAGAAGCAGGGGGGGCTAAAAGCATTATCTTCAACTTCACAGGGAGTTGAGCTAAACTAGGAGGCTTATTTTAGTTCTGATAGCTTTAATGATATTTAAAGAGCAAAATATCAATCTGCTTTGATTGCTCGAGGCTAGAAAGTAAAGGCACTTCCTTTCTTTCTCTGCGAGACATCATCATTTTTCTGCACTTGTAACCCAGCCGTGAACTAGCATGGGAGGACGGGCTATTATGATAAAAACAATGACAATAAATAGATCAAATTATTACGAAGACTGTTTGCAATAATGTGCATTCCAGTGTCTGTGCCCCAGGAACGCAAAGCTAACTGTGTACTCTGGCTCATTAGCAAGTAGAAATGCCGTGATTGCGAGAAGCTGTGGGAGGAAATTAAAAAAAATCCCTCTGCCAACCTGTACACGTGTAATGACTCTGCATTTGTCTCCCGTATGAGTGTCGAGAACACACGCACACTTGAAGATGACTGTACAGTGACAGCAAGCCTCCACCTGCTACCCCAGCTGAGCTCTTGAGGAAAGTAATGCCATCCAAACTACAGTTATTATACTAGGAGGAGGTTTAGTGCATTGAACAGCTTAATCCAGATTAGTCTGAAGTGTTTGCAAATTGAAAAACTGCAACAGGAGGCTGGTTGTGGGGGTGAATGGATGAATTCACGCTGGCGAATGCATATAATATAACAGCGATCGAGATATGAGAATGTGACAGCGAGTTGGCAGGTGTTGCTGTGCGAGTATGTGAGTGCACTTTCAAGTATGTGTTTGCTTCGGCACAACCATAGGTGGGAGCATTTGTTGAATAAGAAGCATCCGATTCTTTTATTTCGCTGTTTCGTCTCACCGAGCCCGGCAGAGGCTGAAGAGTCCGCGGCCACTGACACTCGCTGGGAAGCAGCACTCACAGCACCACAGGACGCCAAAGGTTATATTTTCTCAAAACATTTTAGGCTCTTAAAACTGGGAAGAAGACAGTGGACGTACCTCACAGGCGATTCATCGAGGCAATTTAAATGCATCGCTCCGGTTTTACAATAAAAAGAGTGGCTTTTAGCTGTTTGAATCACTTCTACCTGAATGCCTCCATGGACTAGGAGATGGCAGACACATTCGCATCAGGCAGGTTTTCCACTTTTAAAGGTACGTCTATCGGCAAAACCGATATACTGAGGAAACTGGTTTCAGTGTTTGAGGAATTAGATGACCTTTTGTTCATAAGAAATTCTGGGAACAACAACACCAACAGTCATCTCAGCGTGATTTATACTATAAGGCAAATACTCCAGAGAAAGCACTTGGTGAGAGGTGGGGAGGAAGAACTTCCTTTAACAGGAAGAGACATCTAAGAGAACAAGAATGAGGGAAGAGCAGGCATTTGATGTTGCACCTCAGTGCTCATAAGACCCTTATGAAAAAGGACACCGAGGGAACAGTTTACCCTGCCCGGGATAGGGTCACCGGGGCCCCGCCCTGGAGCCAGGCCCGGGGAGGGTGCCCGAGGGCGAGCGTCTGGTGGCCGGGCCTTAGTCCATGGGGCCCGGCCGGGCACAGCCCGAAGAGGAGACATGGGCCCATCCTCCCGCAGGCCCACCACCCGCAGGAGGCGCCATAGGGGTCGGGTGCATTGTGTGTCGGGTGGCGGCCAGGAGTGGAGGCCCTGGCGGACTGACCCCCGGCTGCCAAGACTGGCAATAGGGACATGGAATGTCACCTCTCTGGTGGGGAAGGAGCCTGAGTTAGTGCGTGAGGTTGAGAGGTACCGGCTAGATATAGTCGGGCTCACCTCTACACATGGCTTGGGCTCTGGAACCAGTCTCCTGGAGAGGGGCTGGACTCTGTCTCAGTCTGGAGTTGCCCCTGGTGAGAGGCGGCGGGCTGGGGTGGGTATCCTAATATCCCCTCGGCTTGCTGCCGGCAGCGAGACCTGGAGGGGCGTGATTGGGAGGAACGGCCTCCCTGATCTGAACCCGAGCGGTGCTCTGTTATTGGACTTCTGTGCTAACCACAGCTTGGCCATAACGAACACCCTGTTCGAACATAAGAGTGTCCATAAGTGCACGTGGCACCAGGACGCTCTAGGCCGTAGGTCGATGATCGATTTTGTAATCGTATCAGCAGACCTGCGACCATATGTTCTGGACACTCGGGTAAAGAGAGGGGCTGAGCTGTCAACTGATCACCACCTGGTGGTGAGTTGGATCAGGTGGCGGGGGAGGACGCTGGACAGACCTGGTGCACCTAAACGCGTAGTGAGGGTGTGCTGGGAACGTCTAGCAGAGGCCCCAGTCCGCGAGATCTTCAACGCACACCTCCGGCAGAGCTTCAACAGCATTCCGAGGGAGACCGGGGACATTGAGTCCGAATGGACCATGTTCAGCGTCTCCATTGCCGAAGCTGCTGCATTGAGCTGCGGCCGCAAGGTGGTGGGTGCCTGCCGTGGTGGTAATCCCCGAACCAAATGGTGGACACCAGAGGTGAAGGGAGCCACCAGGCTGAAGAAGGAGTCCTATCGGGCTTGGTTAGCCTGTGGGACTCCGGAGGCAGCCGACAGGTATCGACAGGCCAAGCGGAATGCGGCTCGGGCAGTGGCTGAAGCAAAAACTCGGGTGTGGGAGGAGTTCGGAGAGGCCATGGAAAAAGACTTTCGGACTGCCTCGAAGAGATTCTGGCAAACCGTCAGACGTCTCAGGAGGGGAAAGCGGTGCTCTACCTGCACTGTGTATAGTGCTGGCGGAGCGCTGCTGACGTCGACTGAGAAAATTGTCAGGCGGTGGAAGGAATACTTCAAGGACCTCCTTAATCCCACTGACACGTCTTCCGAGGAGGAAGCAGAGTCTGGGGATGAGGGGAATGACCCGCCAATTTCCGGGGGCGAGGTCACTGAGGCAGTTAAACAACTCCTTGGTGGCAGAGCCCCTGGTGTTGATGAGGTCCGCCCCGAGCTCCTGAAGGCTCTGGACATTGTAGGGCTGTCCTGGTTGACACGCCTCTGCAATGTTGCGTGGAGATCAGGGGCAGTACCTGTGGACTGGCAGACTGGGGTGGTGGTCCCCATCTTTAAGAAAGGGGACCGGAGGGTGTGTTCCAACTACAGGGGGATCACACTCCTCAGCCTCCCTGGGAAAGTCTATGCCAGGGTGCTGGAAAGGAGAGTTCGTCCGTTAGTCGAACCTCGGATACAGGAGGAACAATGCGGTTTTCGTCCTGGTCGCGGAACACTGGACCAGCTCTTTATCCTCTCCAGGATACTTGAGGGTGCATGGGAGTTTGCCCAACCAGTCTACATGTGTTTTGTGGACTTGGAGAAGGCATTCGACCGTGTCCCTCGGGGTGTCCTGTGGGAGGTGTTGCGGGAATATGGGGTGTCTGGCCCATTGCTACGGGCCATTCGATCCCTATACAACAGTTGCAAGAGCTTGGTTCGCATTGCCGGCAATAAGTCGGACTCGTTCCCGGTGGGTGATGGGCTTCGCCAGGGCTGCCCTTTGTCTCCGGTTCTGTTCATAATTTTTATGGACAGGATTTCTAGGCGCAGCCAAGTGGCGGAGGGCTTTCGCTTTGGTGGCCTCAGAATCTCATCTCTGATTTTTGCAGATGATGTGGTTCTGTTGGCTTCATCGGGTGAAGGCCTCCAGCTCGCACTGGAACGGTTCGCAGCCGAGTGTGAAGCAGCGGGAATGAGGATCAGCACCTCCAAATCTGAGGTCATGGTTCTCAGCCGGAAAAGGGTGGAGTGCCCACTCCGGGTCGGGGATGAGTTCCTGCCCCAAGTGGAGGAGTTCAAGTATCTCGGGGTCTTGTTCGCGAGTGATGGGAGAAGGGAGCCGGAGATCGACAGACGGATTGGGGCTGCAGCTGCAGTAATGCGGACGTTGCACCGGTCCGTCGTGGTGAAGAGGGAGCTGAGTGTAAAAGCGAAGCTCTCAATTTACCGGTCGATCTACGTCCCTACCCTCACCTATGGCCACGAGCTGTGGGTAGTGACCGAAAGAACGAGATCGCGGATACAAGCGGCAGAAATGAGCTTCCTCCGAAGGGTGGCTGGCCTCTCCCTTAGAGATAGGGTGAGAAGTTCGGCCATCCGGGAGGGGCTCAGAGTAGAGCAGCTGCTGCTCCACATCGAAAGGAGCCAGCTGAGGTGGTTCGGGCATCTGACAAGGATGCCCCCTGGGCGCCTCCTGGGTGAGGTGTTCCAGGCATGTCCCACCGGGAGGAGGCCCCGGGGCAGACCCAGGACACGCTGGAGAGATTATATCTCTCGGCTGGCCTGGGAACGCCTTGGTATTCCCCCGGACAAGCTGGAGGAGGTGGCTGGGGAGAGGGAGGTCTGGGCCTCTTTGCTTAGGCTGCTGCCCCTGCGACCCGACCCCGGACAAAGCGGATGACGATGGATGGATGGATGGACCTCAGTGCTTCAGTGATAATGTGAAGTATCAGTCGTAAGAGTTCATGTCCGCAGAAACACACTGGCTTTGAGCCACCCTTCATTTCTTTATATTTTACAAGGAAAATGGGAAGTGACTTACTGAAACATACATGGAAATAGAATATACAAGGCAAAAGCAGAGTCTATAACTCTATAAAGCCTGAAAGTCAATATCTGGTATGGCTCACCTTTATTCTTCAACAGAGAAGGAAAACTATTAGTCAGTTAGGTCAAAGCTCTTCTGTTGTCTGTCCAAATGATCCCACACTGCTTCAATAATGTTGAGGTCCAAGCTATGGGGAGGCCAATCCATGACTGATAGATATATCAGTCATAGTTCCAGAGATAGTTCCAGTTTCTAT
Source organism: Copadichromis virginalis (assembly GCF_057382275.1). Taxonomy (NCBI): domain Eukaryota; kingdom Metazoa; phylum Chordata; class Actinopteri; order Cichliformes; family Cichlidae; genus Copadichromis; species Copadichromis virginalis. The sequence goes on from NC_140620.1 coordinate 46,563,125, forward strand.
CCAGGTATGTTTTTCCTGCATTGGCTGTGTTTTTAGGATCAGTTCCAGATGATCCCAAAATTTTGGGATGCTTTCCAGATAGCATTTTAAGTTGCAGATGGATTTCTACATTCATAATTCTATTAGTTTTTTTAGAAGATGCCTAACAACACCGACGGAAATCATAACAGAGCCTACATCTTGTTTCACACATGCCTATCTATGATACAAAACCGCTCCTGAAATCCTCAGGAGGGTCGGATGCATCTCTCAGGCCCTCTTCATCAACTGTTCATCAACTTTTTTTAGGCCTGCCTTCTTATTTTGGCCTTATCAAGTGGTGGAAAAACTTTTAAATACCCTCAGAAAGTCAGGCGAAATATTGTTCAGAAATGAGGGGTGGCTCAAGACCTTTGCAGAGTACTGTTGCTACCTGTGCTTGGCTATTAATAAAGCTTGTCGCTTACAGTGTGAACACTGGAAATTTGAACAGAATGATAATTATGTACAAGATGAATAAAATCCTCCCACCATCACACCGAATTCAACATCATTGCTCACTTATTACACAAAACATAACTATCGATTATTAACATTTTGAAACATCTTATATTGATCATTGATGTGTCCTAGCTTGATCTGCATTCTAACTGCGAGCACACAACAAAGAAATAAAGCAACGTTGTGATAATCTTACCGGCTGGTCACCCCGATTTATCCCCACCAGAAAGAGGGACTCGGCAATGAACAGACTGATGCACAGGTTTTTATGGATGGTGTTGCGATCGCTCTGGAGGCCACGGAAGAAGCAGAAGGTGAAAAGGCTGATGAGCAGGCAGACCAGCGACAGGAGGATGCCAACCCAAGTAATGACGTCTAGAAGCATTTCGTGAACAGGGTTGGTGTTCTGCAACAAAAGTGATGAGAGAAACCGATAAAACCAAGGCCAGTCCACTGTTGGTCATGTCATCAAAGAAAAAAAACAACACAAAACAAAGAAATTTTGAGTTATTTTTCATCTTCTCAAGAAGCATTTTGATGTTTGCCAAGACCGCTTCTTTTATATCGATATAGATTTTACTGGTAAAGGCAAGACAAAAAAAATCTGTGGTGAAAACAACAACAATAACCGTGAATACCAGCGACAATCCTGAAGCTTTTATTTTCATTATTGTTTCGTGGGGTAAAGTGCATTCACTCCACCAGCCAATAAACCACTACCCACAAGCCACAGGTGGCAGAAATGAATCATGAATTAGTCAGTGTGAATCAATTTAAAATGCCCCCCCGTTGTTTCATTTTGGTCGGGCAACAAAGTGAAACAAAGTGAGCCGCGCAAAGGGCCACAGGTGTCGTAGACCAGCACAACAGGAATTCAATCAAACCACTACATGGTCAATGACTTTCACTGTTGCTTTTAGATAATTTTCCCTTTTCACAAAGTAATTTGCCACCACAGCCAGTTTTGGGCACTAAAAAGCCGTTTGCTGACAGTAAATTCAGGCTTTAGCGGTAGAGATAAGAATCAACAGTTATTCTCCTGTAGTCACGAAAGGGAATTTACATCAGCCCATAAAAGGCAAGTGCACATAAGGGATGATTGGACAGGAGTAGGAAAAGGCAAAGTCGACTAAAACAGCAGAATCTGCAGGATGGTTGAGTTATTTGATCTCAGTTAGAACGAACCAAAAACCCAAACAAACCGGTGATGCCTCAAACACTTCTCAATAACGTCCCAACCGTTACACTTATTTAATTTATTTCCACATAGAGTCGGCTGTAACACCTGACACACTGAAACATTTAGCTGAAAGTTAGCTAAACGTAATGGACAAATGGCTAAAACAGCTAACGGTAGAGGAACATTATCTTCTTTCATTCCAAACTCTGTTCACTGGCATTTCATTTCAATTATAACCATCTACTAAGAGTGAAAGCTAAATAATGTACCATTCAAAATCCCATTAAACAGACTCAATTGAAACATAATGGTCAGTGCTAATAAAAGCATGCTAACAAGGACGATGGGCCTTGGAGCAATGTTGTGAGCCGTGGCTCCGAAGATACAGCATCTAACAAAGCCCGCATGAGTGATTTCCAGTGCAATCCCATCTGGAATCAGGAGAAGGAAAATGCCATTATTCTGATAACTCCGCTACCAGCGAGGAGAAGCAGACTTTCCAAAAACAGACACCATCTATATGTAAAGCGTGTGGTTCAGAGAGCAACATCTTGATTTAATAACTAAACATAATTACTGCATCAAAACATAACGATCAGCTACTGTGGCTTCTATATTTCCCGAAGGGATTGTCCTCTTTCTCGGGACTGCCGGGCATTGATTCAAAAATAAATAGAGGAGGGGGGAGGGGATAAAGTGCAAGTTTGAAAGGTGGGCTGTTAATTTAAAAGAAATCTGCCAACCTCACAGCCGGCTGTCGCTCCTGACGGGGGTCAAAAAAATGTCTGGGTGGAACTTTTGAGTCTTGACTTAAAGATTACGTCTGAATGCTAATGAAGATCAAACAGGCATTATTTTAAATGTCACTTACATTTAAGTGCAGACGGTAAATTTGCATTGATGGGCTGTTAACAAGACCACAGCTAAAAACTAAGCCAACTGTGCAAGCACTGACATTGTATATAACCACCTAGCTGTCTGTTATCAAAGGCTGTGCATGCATACATTGGCCTGCAGCAACTAAACATACGACTTTGAGCTACAGCGCAGCAAGTAAATATTTGCATACACTGAGCAATCACCCTACAAGAGGCATATGCCTAATACGTCACTCAGATGAGTCTCAAAATCAAACTTTTCGAGCACGGTCAGCAGAAGAGTTCGAGCCAGGATGGGGGTGACAGACCAACTTCTGAGTCAGGTAAGGCTGAGGAAGCTTAGGTGATGCAGAATCACAAAGAAGCCTTGTTTAGTAGCAGCTCAGCTAATACTAGCAGAGAGGGGAACAGATGCTGATCATTAACAGGCTCTGGTACAATAACAGCCGCAGTGCTCCTTGAGTCTGGGGAGAGCGCTCTTTTGATTTTCCTGCCTGATGAGCCGTTGTGTATATGTTGGAGGGGTGGATTGGGGGAGGAGTGGGGCTGGCAAGATGTTGTATACAGGAGATGTGTATGTGTGAAACTAAGGCTGATTTCCTTATACTTTAGAAGGACGCTTATGCAGAAGGTGTCAACAGATGCCGATGTTTGCGCTTGCATGCTCTGCGGTGTGCGGTGCGTTAGTCTTGTTTTCAGCCCGACGTGCGACAGAGCCGTCGATGCAGTGGGTGGTACCGGCCATGGTGCATTGCGAGAGGACCCCGAGGTCTCCCGGGCTAGCTGGCTGTGCAGCGACTGCAGCCTCTATCCATCACAATCTCACCTTCAATTGAAGAGGGGCCCGGTCAGAGAGAAAGAAACAGCAAAGGAAGAAGAAGAGAGAAAAAGAGACAAAGCTATAGAAACCGAGAGTAGGAGCAGGGAATGTATCTACACCTGGGTGATGGATTTACTGCGGGATGATTTCTTTGTTCTGGGAGGTGGATGATGACTGAGACGTCGCCAAACACAAAGTCTCTGCTGAAAAGTTCCTTTTACTGCAGGTGGAGGGGGGGTCTGCCCAGGCAGGGTGGCAAATGATGTGATCTACAGTGCCTCTGCGCCTAGCCTTACAACAACAAGCCGGCTTGATGGGACTCCATGTAAGGGTCTCTAAAGTGGGCAGACGTAATTTACTCTGAAATTTACTCACTGCGGCGCAAGGGCGGCCCGGTCGGACGGCGTCCGTGTTACTTAGCAGGGCGACGCACATTTGTGCACATTCGATTTGTACTCCAATGTTTTTCTGCCCCACATTTTTCTTTTATGTCTTAAACACACACGCTTTTTTCATTCCAGACAGACGCCCGGGTGCGCACAACACAAAATAAGGTTTGTGGGAGCTCTAGCAGTGTTACACGAAAGGGCACACACAACAATGCATCGGTAATAATGGCCGAGCCGTCTTAACTTGACGTCACATCACATGCGCTTTATTATGATGACATAATTAAGCGCCGAGTCCCTCACATTTTTTACCCTCTGTGTTTTTATACACCGCTTTGTATTTAATCATTAGTTATTCTTCTCTGACTCTTTTCCACAGTGTGTCATGAGTCCTGTCTCCCTCCCCTCACCCCTAAACTAGTCGTGGCAGATAGCTGCCCCTCCCTGAGCTGGTTTTTCTGGAGGTTTCTACCTGTTAAAATTGAGTTCTTCCTTCCCACTGTTGCCAAGTGCTTGCTCAAAGGGTTTGCTTCATTTTTAGTTTTCTCTCTGTGTTATTGCAGGCGCTTTACCTCACAATATAAAGTGCCCGGAAGGGACTGTGGTTGTGATTTTACGCTATATAAATAAAACTGAATTGAATCCTGTGTCAGAAGCCGGAAACCAGCCTCTGAAATGATGTGGAGGAGGTAAGGAGCAGTGACAAGAGCAGAGTGTCAATCCTTCATACCTCAAATAACCGCTCTTACTGTGGGGCCACGAAGCCAATCCAATTAAAATGCATAAATCTCCCCATATGCCTCCAGAGCTGGGCTCTGACTCATGAAACGCAGTCAGGCAGGGCAGACAGTTGCGCTATGGGGTAGTGGCCCCACTGCGGGGAGTCATGTGACAAGTTCACCTATGGTACGACCAAGGATTTATGATCTGCACGGGGATGAGAAACAGTTTCGGAGAGGGCACATGAATCAGGGCTCTCGGCAAATTCGTCACATTTAAAAGGGCCGGGAGAGAGAGAGAGAGAGAGGGGGAGAGAGATTCCGGCTCGCGTAGCGGGAGTTGACATTCAGCACATGCACCGAATGTCACACTGTGTTCTAGGCTACAATAACTATGATATAACGTCCAAGCGTGACTTTGAGTTGCTATGGAAGTTAACATGGTTTCTCTTCTCTCCATCTGCGCCTTAAACATATAAATAGATTTATTTTGAACCACTGCTCTCTTGTACAGTGCTGTACCATACTTCCTTTGTTGCTCCATAAAATACACGGCGAACCTTGGCTGCATCATCATAGTTGCTGTCTGATGGTGTAAGCATGGAGATGTTCTATAATGACAGTGATGAATGTTGCCTAAATATCACCCTCTCCATCATCCAGTGGGATGTGTCACTGATTTATACTTACTGGTCTGTTGGGAATAGTGACACTTACTACTATCTCAATGGCTCACACGGGCTTATCTTAGCACATACATTTACTACGCAAATAATGGCCTACAGGTGTATATTCTTTGAGCTGGGGTGTTTAAGCCTATATTAAAAAACTTCTGACTTTGCATTTACCACTAGCAAGCAGATGGTTACATATTAGCATAGAGAGTATGGGGGGTGAGCGTTAAATTTACCCTTAAGCAGAAGTTAATGTGATTGTTCCTGATTGACGGAGACAAATGCAGTCATATGGCAGGAAAAACACTGAACACGGACCAAACTTCAGTCGAGAGAACACCTGAGACCAGGGGTGTCAAACTCCAGGTCTCGGGGGCCGGTGTCCTGCAGGTTTTAGATCTCACCCTGGGTCAACACACCTGAATCAAATGATTAGTTCATTACCAGGCCTCCGGAGAACTTCAAGACATGTTGAGGGGGCAGTTTAGCTATTTAAATCAGCTGTGTTGGATCGAGGACGTATCTAAAACCTGCCTGGAGTTCGACACCACCGGTCTCGGGTGTTCTGTAGACTGAAGTTTGGTCGACGTTTAGGGTTTTTCCTGCCATATGACTGCATTTGTCTCTGGCCATCAGGAACTTCTGAGACGATCCATCCAGACAGTCTCAGATAGTCTCCATCCAGAACGCCTGAGACAATCCATCCAGAGCACAAGGTTAGTCATTAATCTGCTGCTGCATGGTTTAGATAACTCACGATTGAAATCTTAATTAGCCTCAGAGTGACTCTTTTCTTAAGCATTTAAATATTTGGTGTCTGGTAAACTTTGAGCCCATTGGTTGCAGTTACGTCATAAGGTTTTAAAAACTGAGCTTAAAGATGTGTAGCACATGGACAGGGCTAATAAAAAGTCAGTTTTCAGGGGCTTGTTTATACTAACTAAAATAAGATACAGAGCATTACAACACATTAAAGAGCTAACAGCCTTGATGAACGCAGCAGGAGCTTGGAGTCAGAAGCAGGTTGATACGTCATCGCTTAGCAATCGTATGTTGATTCTTCAATAGTGAGACCAACTGACCTACTAGATTGGTTTATACAACAACAAAGCAACATGTAACCGAAAACCAACTGGAGCCGCCAGTGCTAACAAGTACTATGGCGGTCAGATGATTCATTTGAAATTTTAACGGGGTGTCCAAGCTCAGCGCTGCTATGAGAAGCAGCTAAACCCTGTCTTCTTTATGAAGTTGAGTAGAATGAATTTATTAATTGCGGTGAATGTCTTGAGGCTCAGTGAGGGTTGCATCTCAAGGTTAGAGTTATCCTTGCGAAGTCTCATCAAAGTAAACTCATTTGCGTCAATTCCTCCAAAAGCTTTTCTGCAATCGTTCTGAAAAGATACAAGCGACGCGTAATCTCTCACACGCAGACGCCGTCTGTGAGAACGCTTTTAATTTGTTTATGTGGCCAACGGCGTTTCTCTGCTCGGATTGCAGAATCAGTCAAAGGAATCAGCTCTGTGGCCAGATAGACCCAAATTAGCAAACTTAAGTGGTAGCGCATACAGCACTGACAGCGCTCGATGCCCTTGTGATAATCTTAGTCGCAGCTACCCGTTTCTCCCATTTCTGACATATACGCTGCGTGTTAACTCCTTAAATCAAGGAGGCCTTAATTTAGTTCATTGAGGAGAGCTCATTTGGAAGAACTGAACATGATTTATTAAGACAGAGAAATTAATTAATCTATTTGGCGATTAGAGTCCGATGACCCATCGTGGCAGAACAGAAACCCAACGGTGACTGGAATTAGGGCACTTAGATTGGTCTAGACGCTGGTGGTGGTGAAGATGGAGATGGAAGTTTGGATGAGTGACATTGGTTAAATGGAGATTGAGAGGAGGTGGGTTGCAGGAAGAAAATATGAAAGGGAGAATGATGGAAGAGCATTGAGATTTAAAGTAAGCAAAGTGGAAGCTGATTGGCTCAAAGAAGGTGGACAAGAAGGTGATTGGACTAAAGCAATAATGACAGCACTGAGTTTGACAGTGTGGCAAGGAAGAAGTGATGTGAAGAATTGACTGGCAGCAGATGACTGACTACAAGCTTCATTTGTGCGCAACTTCATAAAATTATCAGTTATTATCATGTAATTGTCTCTTAAAGGGGAGCTCATCTGTGTTTTCCCATTCCCCTTATAGCCTGTAACAACAGTGGATGCTCTTACTGACAAGACAGAGGAGACGTGTGAAGCTAAGGCTGATTTCCTTATACTTTAGAAGGACGCTTATGCAGAAGGTGTCAACAGATGCCGATGTTTGCGCTTGCATGCTCTGCGGTGTGCGGTGCGTGACACATTAGTCTTGTTTTCAGCCCGACGTGCGACAGAGCCGTCGATGCAGTGGGTGGTACCGGCCATGGTGCATTGCGAGAGGACCCCGAGGTCTCCCGGGCTAGCTGGCTGTGCAGCGACTGCAGCCTCTATCCATCACAATCTCACCTTCAATTGAAGAGGGGCCCGGTCAGAGAGAAAGAAACAGCAAAGGAAGAAGAAGAGAGAAAAAGAGACAAAGCTATAGAAACCGAGAGTAGGAGCAGGGAATGTATCTACACCTGGGTGATGGATTTACTGCGGGATGATTTCTTTGTTCTGGGAGGTGGATGATGACTGAGACGTCGCCAAACACAAAGTCTCTGCTGAAAAGTTCCTTTTACTGCAGGTGGAGGGGGGGTCTCCCCAGGCAGGGTGGCAAATGATGTGATCTACAGTGCCTCTGCGCCTAGCCTTACAACAACAAGCCGGCTTGATGGGACTCCATGTAAGGGTCTCTAAAGTGGGCAGACGTAATTTACTCTGAAATTTACTCACTGCGGCGCAAGGGCGGCCCGGTCGGACGGCGTCCGTGTTACTTAGCAGGGCGACGCACATTTGTGCACATTCGATTTGTCCTCCAATGTTTTTCTGCCCCACATTTTTCTTTTATTTCTTAAACACACACGCTTTTTTCATTCCAGACAGACGCCCGGGGAGACCGGCGTCTACACACGGAGCAACTAGCAACAACCAGAGACCATGTGACTGACATTCTGCTACGACGGGCCAAATAAAGGCTGGAGAAATGAGCGAAAATAAAACAACTGACAATGAAAGTGATACTGCTGACTGACATAGGGCAGGCTGGTAAATATATTAAGGGGTCAACTGGAGCCTTAGTGTGTGTGGTAGCATTGGGTGGTCATCTACAAAGTGATACCCAGTGAACAAATCGCTTACAGTGGACTATGGAAATAAGCATTATTGGGCCCCTTTTGGGAACATTTGACCAGAAGCACTAGAAACAGTTGGGCCTCTGCGTGCTGGCTTGCTCATTTTCTTCAGTGATTCAGAATGCACAATATCTGAATTAGTCTAAGGAACTAATTGACTTCAAAAATAATGAATCCCAATGAGAGACAGTCTGGAATAAACTGCTGAGAGTGTCTACTAACCACGCATACTGTTCAGTAGATTCCAGTGGTGGATACAAATTTACGTTGACCACACTCATCATGGTCAAGTTGAGCGTGATTACAATGTGTCACTCTTACACCGAAAAGTAAAAGAGTGCACATGTATCGCTTTTGTAACAAATGCTTGGCCTAAAAGGAGTGACACCAAAGACTGTATCACGTGTCGGGTAAAATTACATACAAATTGTATTATGATTGCTATTTTGAAACAATGTATCACTTGAGGAATAGCCCTACATTAAAATAAAATGAAGTCAGCGTGTTAATTTTTTTTTAACCAGATTTGAGTTTTACGGGAAAAAACATAAAAACAAAACAAAGAAAGCCCACATTGAAATTCTGCTGGGCACATCCGAAAGCATGCAGCAACTTCAAACCGCTGTCAAGGACAAAAAATGACAGCATTCATAATGTCAGACGGGCAAGCAGAAACATTTCGCCTCTTCTAATTTGACGCGTGCAGATTTTGAATGCAATCATAACTTGGGGTTATAAATGTAACGCCGATACCGATGACAGTTTATTAAGGCCCAACGTGTAGGTCTGTGGATGTAAGGCTCATTATTTCTGGCTAGTGTGCATGCATGGAGGGGGGGTGTTAATGATGATGGCGATACTGCAGTGAGTCTCCGTCCTCAAAAGGAAAAATTGTAATTACAACTTGCCGATCTCCCTCTCTTTTTTCCCTCCTTTTGCTTTGGCGATGCTACTGAGAAATAAACAAGGCAAAAACAATCTGTGGCTCTGAGGGTAATGAGTAATAACAATGCAAAGATGAGCAGTGGTATGTCCTGTTGCCATGGATACAAAAACAGATAGTCTCTTCAGTTTATGAAATTTCTTTCTCTGCCTCTTTCTTGCACACATCCAGTCGTGCGTGCACACACTGCCTATTTTTCCCCCCCCCCTCCATTCAGATCCAGCACGGTGACAGTTTGTCAAATAAAAAGCCTCCGTGGCTTCAATTCAGAGCCACCTTGGAACAAGCCGCCTTTTATAACGTACAAGTAGAAAAGATAAAGAATAGGGCAGGGTGGAAAAAAACACTATCACTCAAAGCCGGGGTGTAACTACTGTCCACTTTCCGCGGCTGAACGCAGTGCCACAAGCAAGCCAAGCTTTCCAAAATGTTAGTGATTGCCTTGACTGAAAGAGCTCCTTTTACTGCATCCCTTTCTTCTCTTTTTTTCTGCTGCTTTGCTTTCATTGCGTGAAGGCTCCCATTCTTCGTGGCTCCCTCACTATTCCAGACTCACCCTGCAGGGAGCTTAGTGGGTCCAAAAGTCATGCTGCTGAGTGACAAACAGTGGCTCTCTCTAGCTAGAAGTAAACCACACCATACAAGACTGTGTGGGTTATGTGTGTAGTGAGAAGAAAAAAAAAACCAAAACATGGTGACTTAGCCACTTTCTCTTATTAAAAAATCACCCTTAGAAGCAGAACACCAAACAAAGACAGCATTTTATGACACGTGAGAGCCAAAAGATAGGACATGATGGTATTACATGATACTCCAACGTGCAGTGTGAACCCTTCTCCTTCAAAAACAATCACTGACGACTATTCTCCACCAATATGGTGCAGATGCCATTGGGTGTACGAGCCAGCGCCCTGGTTGTGCCAGCCGGTGTACTTCCTGGATTTTAGGTGTGCCTGCTTTCCATCAGCTTGAGGCCTGCTGTGAGATCCTCTTCCTGGGTGCCTGCGCTGCTCGGGATGTGCTGTCTCAATAGGAATTGCTGCTCTGTGTTCTAATATCTAAACTTTGTATCCAAACTTGTCATGTAACATATATACAAACTGAACATGTTGTATTTTTGCCAAAAATTTGTCCTAACAAAAAAACAACAACAACAACAAAAAAAAAACACTGTGAAAAAAGTCGACATCAAGCCATGGCGAGCTGGTCGAGACATTTCTCCACAAGAAAAGGAAGAAACTGAGATTCTGGGTTCATCGAATTCTCTCAAGAAAGCAGCAGCAGGGAAAATTTCATGGTTTGATCCAGGAGTTGAAGCTGTATCACGATTTTACACTTCCAGTGTATGAAAGGCTTTACTTCTTAATGTTTCTGCCCGTTTCTTTAGTCGGCGTTTGTTTTATTTGTGGGTTCAAATTTGCTGCACAGGAAACTCGTATTTAATGGACTACTATTTTAATTTTAAAAAGTATTTGGATGTGTGGAAAGCCACCACCTCCAGCTTGCAGTTTTGTTTTTTTTTTTAGTTATGCTCTCTCCAAAAAGCTACCTAATTAAAATATAGGTTAATCTTTTAAAGAGGGTTGGTGAAGATCACGTGCAAAAAAACAATGATGTATCAGATAAATACAAGATGACTCAACCTGTAGCTTGTGTCAAATATAATGACATGTCAGTTTCCTGCTTCCTGTTTCATCTACAGCAGCAGGAAACCTGCCAATACATTCCCAAAGCCTCAAAAAGAAAAAAGAGTGAAAGAGTGGTGCAGGCGGAGAGCCAATTCTACTTTTGTGCAGTCTGAGAAGCAGCCATCACTTTGATAGGATTGAGAATCAAATGTTACGTAGCAATACTTTGCAGAGGTTGGTGTCATTTTAGTGGGAATAAGAATCGTGGTGGACGCTGCACCTGCCAATTTTTGGAGAAGTTGTTGCAGTAGTGTCTACCATATCCATTTAGCAGTTCCAACTTTTGGCACAGCAATTTTGCGGTGCTCCTCAGATGCCAAAACCGCTATTTGGGAGGAGAACCTTGAAAATGCATGAAATTGGTACTAGATTGTGAAAAAGATGTACAAATGGCCCCTTACATCTTGTTGGAGTGGACGGGAAAAAGAAAACAACCTTTCCTTTGAGCACAAAGAGACAAAGAGAAAATAAAGAGGCCCCCAAAATATTCCAGAAGAGATATTATCTGCATTAAACATTATAATCACTGGTCTTTCTCTGCCTTTGCTGCGACTCTCTCTGTGAAACACACATCAGCAAACACAGATTTTTAAACGTAACATTTCTCTGAGCACAGGAAGCGTTTCTAGTGAATAGCCTTTGACTTCTTGATATGCGGGCGTGTCTTCAGAGAGGCATTGACACGGACGCCTCCCCCGGGTGACGAACGCTAAGAATTCTGAAGTATAATGAAGAGTCCTTGAAAATAAATTCAAAAGTTGAAGCTGAACCTGAAAGCGGAAACACATAATGATCCTAAGAACACAAGCACATTCACTGAGGAATAGTTGCAAAAAAGGAAGAAAGAGAGGGCTAAGGAAATGGCCTGCTCAGTAAAAAATTTTTTTATTTAAAGCCTGTGGTGAGATTTGAAACCGGCTGTACATGCAACATAACCCTCAGGCATCTTGTATCTGAAGGAATTGTGCTCGGAAAAGTGGTCAGACTTTTTTAGCGAGCTGTTGTCAGAACTGTTGAAAACCTCTAGAAGAAGTTGCAGATGCCAGGGGGATTGGCATACTACAATTTGTTGACAGAAGAGTATTAACTTTATCGCTATTCTTATTTAATAAATCACATAAAATATATTTTTCTTGAGAATGTTTGAAGGTACAACATCCTTCCCTTCTTCTAGTTCATAAAGTCAATTTTATCATTTGCTTCTGTGACCATAATGACCCACACCCACCAGAGGTTCAAAACCTGGGACACCACAATGGCTTTTAGAACTAAAGAAGCCTCTTGGTTGTGAAGCAAATATAAAATCAATTTTATTTATATGGCACCAACAGTCATCGTAGTTAGGGATGGGAATCGAAAACCAGTTCTTGTTGAGAACCTGTTCCCACTGTTTCAATTAATTGGAATTGTTTGCCATTTTTGCAAACGATCGATTTCAGTCGCCTCGAATGACGTCACCACGTTGCGGAGCGTCATTTACCTGGCAGGAAACATGGCGCCTAAGTGGCACAAACGCTCAAAAGTTTGGTTATACTTTTTCATTTCAGGGAGGAAACACTACGAATATGCAAAAGCATTTGCTCACAGAACACGCGATGACCTTAAATGAATGTCGTGTTTTTAATTCCGCTCCAGACTCGTGAATCTCAACCCAGCAGCAGCGGTAACGTTTGCACGTCCTCTTCCGTTAATGCGGCAGGTAAATAATCAACTAACAGTGCATATTATGTTAGCGCGATCTGCCTTATTACAAAACCTGCCATTAGTGTGCATTTAGGTGACCATGATGGCAGGGACATTACTGGATATTCTTGTGTAATTGTAATTATTGCTACTGAAGAATATTTATTTTATTATTTTACATTTACAATTTTTTTCCTGGGGACCCTGTGACACCCCATTGAAGAGCCGTAGGCTGGATCTCTTAAGATCTCACTGTTGGGTTTGTAAGGCCATGTTACTCCTGAATTTCTATCTTGTTCAAAGAGAAGATATAAAACAAAATTCTAAGCTAATCGGCCTGTGTGTTCTCCTTTTTTAAAAACAAGAATCGATAAAGAATCGAATCGTTCAACAGAATCGAAAATGGAATCGGAATCGTGAAATTCCCATCCCTAATCGTAGTGCGCTTTATATTAAGGTAAAGACCCGACAATAATACAGAGAAAACCCCAACAACGACACCTATAAGCAAGCGCTTGACAACAGTAGGGATGAAAAACAGGAAGAAACCTCTGGCAAAACCAGGCTCAGGGACGGGCGGCCATCTGCTGTGACCAGTTGGGTGTGGGGCGATAACCAAGGGGTGGTTCGGGGTGACCTGATCCAACACTAACTATGAGCTTTATCAAACTGGAAAGTTTTAAGCCTAATCATAGAAGTAGAGATGGTGTCTGTCTACCGAATCCAAACTGGGAGCTGTTTCCACAGAAGCTGAAGCCTCTGCCTTCTTTTACATCTACTTTTAAATACTCTAGGAACCACAAGTAAGCCAGCAGTCTGAGAGGAAAGTGCTCTGTTGGGATAATATGATACTATGAAGTCTTTAAGATAAGATGGAGCCTGATTATTCAAGATGTTGTATGTGAGGGGAAGGAGCCAGTGAACAGAATATAATATGGGAGGAATATGCTCTGCAGCATTTTGGATCTACTGAAGTCTTTTCAGGGAGTTTGTAGAGCGATTTGATAATAATGAACTGCAACAGTCAAGTCTAAAAGTAATAAATGCACAAGCTAGTTTTTCAGCATCACGTTTCTAATTTTAGTGATATTGCAAACATGAATTAAGGAAGTCTTACATATTTGTTTAATATGCGCACTAAGGGACATGTCCTTGACAAAAATAACTCCAAGATTCCTCACAGGGGTACAAATGTCTTCATGAACCAATAAAAGAAGCCCAGTTGCTTTCAGCTCAAACACTTAGGACTACCAAGACCTGAATGACTGACATATCAAGAGAAATGTTTTTATTAGTCTTAATAACTTTAATTCTGTGGTATTGGTCAGCTATGTTCAATAATTCAGGTTATGCCACATTCCTCTACATTTAAGATTTAACATTTTTTTAACATTTCTTTTTAAATTATGTGCATAATGGTTTAGTTTTTTAAAACATAGATGTATGCTCTGTCACTACGATAAAAAAGCGAGATAGAATCAGACTCGGAAAGACGGGAAGGTGAAGGAAGGTCTAGTGGTTATATGGACAGGGGCCAGCTGGAATGGTGCAGACAGAGTGTATATTTCTTTTCTGCCGCTGAATTATAAGAGACACTCTGAAGAGACAGATGCCATAACAGATACCAAAAACTACTCTGCTCTGTCAGCAGTCAGCTCCTAAACTTCCTGTGACAGAAATAATTAAGCTGTCTGTCAACATCAGAACTAAAACATGGCTTCCTTCGTGGCTGGACACGGAAAAAGACGTTTTTTTATTTGCCAGCTCCAACATGCACAGTATTAACGTCACCCAAAATCTCAACTCCACTATTCTTTTATACTTTTTTGTACAGCTTCCATTAACCCCTCTAAGTTTGTCCAACGCCAGGATAGCAGCCTCCCGTCTTTACGCTAGGCTAACTGCCTCCGGGAATACAATCGAAAGTGGAATTTTGAAGTGGAGAGAAGCTCTCATGTGAGGTTTTTTAAGAGAGAGACCGTACAAGGACAGGTGAAAACACACGTCTTTTAGCACTACATCGACCAAGGCCCATTCACAGAGCTTCAACAAAGGCTTGAAGGCCAAAAACAAATCATTATTTATGAAGGCAAAGCATAAAATGCATTTCTGAAAGCCGCTGCTCACAAAACCCAAAACAACACAACACAGTGGAGCCATCACATATTGGGTTACTTCACACAAATGGAGATTTAAGATGGCTGCAATCAATGACACAGGGTCATTGTTTAAAAGCGTATGAATGCGGGTACTTTAAATGTTAGCAGACAAAAGCCTTGTGAAGGTCAGAAAACAGCTGGCAGTCGATTACCCGCTAAATTGAAAAGCAAAGCAAGTATAAAACATATAATAAACTCCAACGTAGATATCAACTTTATACGACGTGAACCAGCTTTTTATCGCCAGCAAACCACGTCGGAAGGAGTCGCTTGTGTAAACCACGACGGATCAATGTGTTTCTGAGGATTAAACAAGTTAAAAAAAACAGGCTCACCTTTACATCCACGTGAGCCATGAGGACAGCAAAGTTGGTCAGATGTGTACAGGAGCATGTGGTGTGTGTCCTGTTGGTGCCTAGCAAGCGGCAGTCCTGCGTCGACCAGTAACCAGTCATGGTTCGCTTGCTGTAGCTCCAGAACGAACAGTTGGGGTTGAAGTTCTCCTCAGATTGCTGTTCGGAGGGGGAAAGACAGCAAAGGGATTTGAAGTTAATCGCACATTTGCTTGGCTTATTTCTGCTTTACTTTTATTTTCAGAGCAAACATCCTCAAAAAAACAAAGGGTCCAATTTCTCCCCAATGCAATCCATATCCATTGTAAAGTGAATAGCAGGTGTTTTTGCTGTCATAAAGCATCAAGCGGCCCCCTTGCCTGTCATCCATTGTGCTTTTTTGACCTTTCTCTTTAACTTTCACTGCGTGACAGTGAGCTGCCCCACAGCTTAATGGGCACCACTGCTGTCTGTGCCGGGCTCCGGTCCTAATGACGGGCACGCCTCCCTGCCATCTTGCTCGCCATTTCATAAAAGTCACCCACAACACCGAGGCTGAGTAACAGACAAGCACAACAGAACGCAGCTGCTGATAAATAGACACATCAACAGCCTCTTCCTCTTGAGCCCAATTCTTTTGCAGCTACGAAAACAAAGAGCGAGCGTGCACACAGAGACGCACGATATCCTTTCCACAGCGACCCTCAGCTTCCAAGGTTAAACGCGTCTGCGTTCTTGCTGGAGATGCTGGGCGATGCTGCAGCTTTTCATAGTTTCACACGCTGCAGGGTGATTAGTCTAATAACGTTTATCCTCTGCGAATGTAAATTTGCCGCTGATTGAGTTTACCCTTCACACACCCAAACCCTGCGTTAAATATTACACGGAGAGGAGGTAGGATGACCCTCTGTCCCATTAATGGCTTTAATTGGTCCCATTAAGTGGCGAGGCAAGGAAGCGAAACCATAACTAGAGGACACATCATCATCTCAGAAGACCAGTCATCCAAAACCGCATGGTTTAGATGTTAATTTTCAAGGGCAAAGTTGAGCTAGATTCAACTTAGAAGAGCTATAAGACAAGTACCTTGGATTTAGTATGGAAGCCTAATATAGAAGTAATGTAATGCCTACACTATACAGTGGCTGGATTCGGTTTACATGAAGCTGCTATGTACCTCAAGTTGTTTCACACAGTGGATGGACTGTAGCTGTACTAAGGCCCATATAAATACACCAATACCTAATGCTGTGCTGGTTCCCATTTTACTCCCAGAACAGCCCTGACCAGTCAAGACATGGACTCCATGAGACCCCTGAAGCTTTGCTGTGGTATTTGGCACAAAGATGTTAACAACAAATCCTGCAAGGTGTGAAGTGGAACATCTGTGGATCCGACTCCTTCGTCCAGCACATCCCAAAGATGCTCGATTGGACCGAGATCTGCAGAATTTGGAGGCAAAATCAACACCTCAAACTCGTTGTTGTGCTCCTCAAATTATACCTGAACCATTTCTGCTTTCTGGCCACTATCAGGGAATACAGTTTTTATGAAAGGGTGCACATGATCCACAACAGTGCTTCTGTAGGTGGTGTCAAAGTAACATCTGCATTAACGGCACGACCCGAGGTTTGAAGCATCACATTGCATAATGCATCCTGGTGTCAGGTGTTCCCCAGGTAAGCAACACACACGATTCAACATAGCAGGACACGTCCTTCCACTGCATCCAGTTCTTATGCTCACGTGACCATTGTTGATGGTTTTGGTGGTGAACAGAGGTCAGCACGGGCACCCTGACTCGTCTACAGCTATGCAGCCCCCTACACTTCCTTGGAGCCCTTTTTGATAGATAATCACCACTGCAGACTGGCGCCGGCCATCACAGTTTGGTCCTTGTCAAACTCCCTCAAATGTTTACAGTTGGCCATTTCTTCTGCTGCTAACAGATCAACACTGAGGACAAAATGTTCACTTGCTCACTAATATATCCCACCCAGAGCAAAAGCAATCCAAGAACAAACATATGGAGTTGTAAATGAGCAGAGTAGTACTCACATATCACAGTCTTTACAGTTTTATCACACCAGAATATAATAAGCAAATAGAGACCCGTTAAACGAAGAGCTCATTCAGCAGCACCTCTGTTTGGTTTACAAGAACAGGGAGCTCTCGATTTGATGCAACAGTCAATACTATATATAATAATGCAACCAATCAAATTTAATTAACGGAGGAAGACGAGATTATAATCACGACTATCATGCGATTAACTGTACAGCCCCTCATGAGGACGAGATTTGCTTTAAAAATAAATCTTTTTATTTTGGCGAAGGCACATTTACGTGAGGAAAAGACGAGGCGGCTCTCTTGGCACACTGCAGGACTACAAGCAGGAGAAGCTTTTCCAAAAGGGCACTTTTTATTGAAATGACTTGATCTGAGCTAGAAAAGGGTATAAAAAGCGCCAGTACCCTAACATTAGAGCAACAGTAAAATTAGTGAATCTACAGTCCAAATCACAAATTACACTTAAGGCAGGTGAGTCAGAGCAATAACTGCGCTGACATTGCCCCCCTGACATTTCCCCACCACTTAATTTTTGACTTCCATAAGCTATCGTCCCTTTCTCTTATTCCCTCCCTCCCTCTGCGCTCTGGGTCCTTTTCCTTTTTTTTCTGCTGTTGTAGCTTTCTTCCAGGTCCCTCCCACACGCGAGACCCGCCGCAATTCTGCTATGGTTGCTCAACATCTCCGGTAATAGCTGAAGGCTCTGTTTGCAGACAAAACAGGGATATTTTGAGGGTAGCAGAGTGTGGAGAAGATAATAGAGTCAATGACTAAGCAGCCTCCATCGAGGCCGAATATGACTGATATTTGTTCAGGAGATCAGGTTGCTGTTCAAACTAATAAACAACAAGGTGTTCTTGCCATCACCCTGTGAGCAACGTTGTTTTCCACAATTTAATTTTCCACACCTTTCCTTGAATAAAACTTGTTCACATTCGCTTAATTTTCCCGGGTTTGTGATGGGATTTGTACGTTTTGTTGCGCTTCGGTGATAGAGGAAATCGTGATGACAGGTGCTATCAAGAAAGTGAATGTGTGAGCGCATTTTTTGTACGTGAATGAAAAAAATCAGAGGCACTGACATCAAAGTGAAACCCATCTCTCAGATACACAAACATGCGGACGCACAGAATTACCTGCAGATGTCTAATGGTGAAAATGACCGGGTCAGAGAGGTAGACTTTGTTAGAGTCCTTGTTGATGGCGGCTGTGATGACCGGCGAGTTGACGATCACAGAGTAGTTGGTGGCCAGGGCTTCGCTGCCCAGCTTCATGCTGGCGTTCTCAGTTGAAAGATAGACCCCGATGTGCTTGTACAGGACGAACGCTATTCGGATTTCACCTGCAAGAGGACAGTTATGAACAGTCTCGCACTGATTAAAGAACGCACTGGATGGGGTGTCACTTCATTTTAAAATAGATCTTTCACACTCACACACACACACACACACACACACACACACACACACAGTAAGGCTGGGCACTGATAGGAGAGTCACTGGCCAGTCTTCCAAGCTAAACATGTTTTCAGACAGTAAACAGTTTCCTGCTCGCTTTCAGTGATGATTGAGTGCTTTGACTATTGGCTAAAACTTCCTCAACCAGTGGCTTTAAATCATGTCCCGTCCCCTTTAAAGATGTCCCGTGAAAAGACATTGAACTATAGTTTCTTTCTTTCTTTCTTTCTTTCTTTCTTCTTTTTTCCCTAGCTGGCGGTCAGGAGGACAGGTCGCCCGAAGCAAATACATCGCAGTGGGTGCCGTAGGGTTTCCATCTTGGTCAACGATGCACTTCCAGGCCTTGTGATATCTGGCCTTGACCTTTGCTTGATCGAGGATGAGACGTCGTTGTTTAAGATCATCTTCAATTTGCTTGATCCAACTCTTCTTGGGCGCATGTCTCCAGTGGGGTGCTGCTACAGCAGAATGCGATATGGCAGGCGATGGTCACTCATGCGGCAGATGAAGTCGTCACTTCTAGATCAGCTCTTCCATCGAGGGCTGCTGGTGACACTGACTACATACCACGCTGTGGCTGAGACGGTCACCGAGCGACACTGAGAATCTGATGCAAACAGCACATTTGGAAGACCTCGAGCTTGTTGAGGTCGTGCTTGATTATGACCCAGGTCTCGGATCCATAGAGAAGAATGGGCAATACCAGTGTGCAGTACAGGCGGATTTAGTGATGAGGGTGACGTTTGTCTTCTTCCAGATGCACCATCGGAGGGAGGCGAAAGCCGCCGCTGCCGCCTGAACGATTCTTGAGTGTACTTCCGCCGTTGATGCCACTTTCTTTTCTTGCACCAGAGAGCCGAGGTATCTGAACTATAGTTTAAAATGGTTTATACTCAATGTTTTTTTGGATTGTGTCCACAAACCTAGGGTGCAGTACTACTTACATAATGTGAAAACAATGCACATGATAATCTGTCATGTTATTTATACCGCTCACACAGCACACTCAAATTAGAAAAATGCTAAAAGTGATAACGAATGGACCCACTCACTAAACAAAGCTTCTTAAATCTGAAGTCAGAGCAGCACATAGTACAGACAACAGACGGGGCTACAAATATGGCTGCACACGAGGCAGAAAAGCAGAAATCATTCAGAAATCATCAGACTTAAATAAAAAAAACAGGACTCCTATTGGCACTGACAAAGGCAACCATTTTTCTTGTTAATCATTTCCTCCTTTTTCCTCTCCCCATTGCCTCCTGCTGTCTCACTTTTGTGCATTCAAAGTTCCCTCCCGCCGTGTCTGAGATCACTCACTCTGATGAAAAGAAAACAATTTGGGTGCTGTGGAATTGCATATCGGGGAAATATTCGCCACCCTGCTATAATGATCCGCCTGGGCACGGCTGGACATGGACTTAGTCATCCAGCACAGACACGGGGACGCAGCTAGAGTCGATTCTGATTTGCATGAGCTGATAATAAAAGTCTAAAAATGGGGCGACACTGCTCCCAAAGATATCTATGTATAGAGTCTAACTGCCTCATTTACAGTTTAGTGGCAGAGCTTGAATGTAACTAATTCAACAGCCAGGGTCTTATTCAGAGGCTGCAGAAAGATCTAAGCGCTTTATATGCAGACCAACAAAGGACTGGGGAAGCAAAGCGAAAGTTATTCACCGGCATCTGTGATAAAATTCCTCCAAAACCAATGGAGGCCCATGCAATGATACAAGTGGAAGAAGCAAAAAAGAAAAGACGACAAACAGCAAAAGAATTTTTGATTAATTACAGCAGCTCTCGTAAGCCAAGTAACATAACAATATTTCTATTGTAGCAAAGTTGAAACTTTTCTCTTAAATTTATCATAACCATGAATAATAAAACACAGAGTGAAGGCGCGCATGAGCCAAGATTGCACTTCAAACCCACAATACGGGAGCAATAAAAGCAAATTCAAAAGGTCGAACTTCTTACCGTTTCTTCCGTGCTGCTTCAGTGTGTTCGCTGAGAGGTGGATAGAGTTGCCTTGTCCTCCGGATTGTGGGAACTTCAGATCAGGCAAATTCCCATCTGTGCTCATTCTCGCTACCTCCAGCTCTGCACAAAATAGAACAAACCCAAGCAAGCAAACAACATTAAGCAAGCAATAGAGGGCTACAGCAACCGCTTTGGACACTGGGGTCCTGTCTCTCAACTAAGAATTTAGCTAGAGTATCGAGTACATGGAAAGTATTTTGCAGACTGGCTGAGCCTGACTCACTTCTTTTACAACATTAATAAAAAATCTCAGAGTTATAGCCTTGACACAGAGCTGGATGTTCCTTTCCCCAATTCAAACCAAGCTGACTTTACTTATTTTTTTGACTTTTCTATGACTTCCATGACTGGTTTACAAAATGGCTCCTGGGAAGAACAACAACAAGCAACCGACTGAATCATTGTATCAAATTTTTGTTTTTCCAAGCCCGTAAATAAGCATGCAGAGCAGTACCCAAAAGTTTGGGAACACTTTGAAAAGTCTTCATAAAATATGTACACAGTCAAACAATCACTGCTTTATTTTAATGACATGTTGTATTATCTAATGCAATTTTATCATTTTAATTGATGACATGAGCAAAGATGGTTAAAGAAGCAATAAACTTGGCTTGAGTTTGAAGCACTGGCCCCAGAAAAAGATAAACACCAGGGTTTGCAACTCCCTTCATGGATAACCGTCTTTAAGTCTGACGTCATTAGCCATTTTCCGGGTCCAACCTCAACCTCTGCTTCAGGTCCCAAAGTAAAACATACACTGCAGCATCACAGACAGTCACTGGCTAAATTATTTCATCTGTAATAAAATGTTCGATGTGGCTGCTCTACCAGGTGTAACAATTACGTTTAAAATCCAGGCATCCATGAAAACAGAGTTTATTAACTTTAACAGAGTGAGAAGTTAGCCGGACGTTAGCTCGCTAGTTCCCACCTAAACATGATATAGCATGTTCTGACCGAGAGATTTCTGAAAAAATTAAAACGTACAGCTCTGCTATCACTTCCAACATAATTGAAGACAGAAAAGTAAACAGCAGCGACATTTGTAGGGTTACTGAAGTTGGATTAGCTTTATATAATGATGTGCTATGTGGTGGCTAGCTAAACAGCTATGGTTAGCATAACATAAAGACAGTGAAGCTGGAGGATGAACGCTAACTTTTTAATGTGAGGGTTCCTGATAGTTTGGGACAGATGCAATTACATGACAGAATCCTGTAAACGCACTGAACTTCAGTCAGGAGAACAACTGAGATAATCCATCCACAATAAAAGCTTAGTCATTAACATACAGCTGCATGGGCTGGGCTGTAGTTATCGTAAGGCTTTAAAAACTGAGTTTAAAATGAACAGTGACAATAAAAAATGAGAGAGGCCAACAGTGATCACTGACTTTGTAGGGGCTTGTTGAGATTTAATAGAACAAGATACAAAGCAATAAAACACGCTAAAAAGACAACAGCATTAATAAACGCAGAGTAGTTTCGACCCGGAAACAGGGTTCATACGTCATCACCTAAACACCGGATAGGACAAACTGATCAGCATCTTTAACTGGTGAAAAAACATCTGGCCTCGTCAACAAGCTACTCCGATTTATATTTAGGGAAGCCAGATTGCACTGGATAGTGGAGGGAGTAGCAGACAACGCTGCAGGAAATCATCACTTTTTCAGCATTTTTCCAAAAGAAAGTCATTTTTTAGAGCTGCATTTTGACGCTATTATTAGCTGATGCTCCGGCAACTCAACTAGAAAGATCTATTGCTTCTTTAATCAGCACCAAAGTTTCAAACTATGCTAACATAACAAAGTTTCCTCTGATGATCAATCAAACTTTTCACATGATAAGCTCGCATTAGGTAATAACATGTCCCATTCGTGATGGTAACAGATATTAGATTAAAAATCATAAGTCATCCAAATCCATTCATTACTGGTCGTTTACAACTTCTCTCATCAGTTTTTATGCTTCATAGGTACATGAAGAAAAGCAGTTTTCCAAAAGCCAGCATTTTAGAGCGGTAGAGTAATTATGCTTTGTATATCACTGTACCTACACCAAGCAACAACACAAGCCTGGGTAAGAAATTTGTTATTGATTACGACTGATGGAATATTTAAACTGTAGTCAGAAAACCTTACAGCTAACAGCTGGAGCAGATGCTAGCAAACTGCAAAGAAACCTCCAATTGCTATATTGATTCCAAAAAGCATTCATCGTGTAGCAGCTGGTTTTATTAATCACTGCATCGCCAAAGAGCTCTAAATACAACACATCCTCACTTGATTCACTCAGCATTGACAGAAGAAGTTATCTGTTGCGACTGTGTACAGTTTACACATGGCAATGTTGTTTTTCCCCTAAACTGTAACAACAAAGGCCGTCTTTGCTTTATTAAAAAAAAAAAGACACCTTCATTCTGAGGAATCTTTTTCTCTTGAAGAGCACAGAGAGTGAACGATGCAAGGAGAAAATAAAGACCGACGGGACAAGACAAGCTCGCTTCTGCAGCAGTTCAACAGCTGTTGTGTCTGAAGCGAGCACCGAGCTCCTAATTTATGGTTCAAAGACTCTGGTGTCACGCAGCAGAGGAAAATGAGCTGCTGATAGGAGCCTGGCTCAAATAAAAATCTCGTTCCATCAAAGTTATTACGGCATGATACAATTCAATTTAATAAAGCAGTCTAGTGTGCTCCTCTCTTAAGTACAGGTGACCTGTGTGAAGTCTAGGCATTCCTAAATGTCAAATTAACTCCCAGAGCGCTGAGATGAGTCTGCTGATTCACAGCTCAGTAGAAATACAGAAAAGAAGTTACACAAATGCACATTTCTAAATGTGCGGTGTGGATTAATAGAGGCTGTGGGTGTAAGTAAACAATGCTGACGTTTATGTAAGAGATTACAGTTTTAGCCACGATTGTGCAGCTCTTGTAAAGAAATGTCACTGCAAATGTGTAAAATCTGGTATAAGCTGAAGAAACAGTAACGGAAATGGTATTAATAGGTTATATTGTAATCTAGACACCTACAGACTTCCATGAGATGGAAAAACAATGGGACAGTCCAACAAGCAGTGACCAGCTTACAGTAAAAACCGAAACCGCAGGAAAACAGCAAATGAAAAGCTGTAAGACCCTACGTCTTCTTCTTAATCCTTATAAAAAAAACTGGCACTCACCAGAGCCACCCCTCAGCATCCTTGTAGATGCACCTGTGGTATAAAGGTCAAAATCCTAGGTGTTTTTCAGAAAAGTTGACCTCTGACCTTGAGGTCAAGGTCACCAGGATTCAATTTGAAAATCCCAAGTGACCACATTTTTAAGTTATGGCATTCACAAGATTGCCTCGACCTCTGACCTCTCATGTAAAGCACAAACTGTGGATAAAAGATGGCCAGTGAGGTGAATTCTTTCTAACGGCCAGCAGGGGGTGGCTACTCTGGTTTCAAAAAGTATGTCCAAATGCATAGAAGTGTGTGAAAAATATAATCTTAGGAAACATTTCTTTTTCGTTGAGGGTCTTTTTTGTTTTTTTCATTAAAGTATAATGTTTATTTTGTAAATTGTAGTCCCATTTAAACTGAAAATGGATAGAAAAAAAGAGACACTTTTAGGCTGTGTCTACTTTGATTGACAAAGTGCTACCACATGAGCGTGCAATGGTAAATGGATTGGTGCTCAAATAGGACTTTTTAAAGTTGTACTACAGACACTTTCATCCAGCGCCTTTCTACTCACTTCAGCACTCAAATTGCCTTCCACTACAAGTCCCATTCACCCATTCATACATGCATTCATACTTTTATCGACTTCGAAGTGCTTTCTTACCTTCACACACACACAAACACTCTCACACTCTGATGGATGCTTCAAGGGCAACTTGAGGTTCGGTATCTTGCCCAAGGGTACTCCAGCGTGCGGACTGGAGGAGTCAATGATCAATCCACTGACCTTCTAATTAGTAGCCAACCCGCTCTACCTGCTGAGCCTCAGCCGGCAGTCAGACACCTAACCAGTGATGTTTGGCTCAAAGACAAAAAGATGGCGGTTGCCAGCTTGGTACGGATTTCTTTGACTTACATGTCTCTGCTACGTTTTTTTTATGCTTTCTAACGATGGCGACATGATCAGTTTGAGGAATGCGTTCTGAAAAATAGTAACAATCACGTCTTTTTTTTCCTAGCCTTTATTGATAGGATAGTCAGGAGAACAGTAACGCAGGGGCCGAGTGGGAGAGCGACACGCAGATAATGACTCGAACCCAGGCCTCTGCAACAGCCTTTCCACTTACAGGTCGCCTTCTCGAGTAAGCGAGCCACACCAGTTCACCCAAAACACCGTTTGAATGAGGTGACTGCCGGCTACGATCAGTCCAGACATCCGCTGCCAGCTAAATGCCACTCAGTTATAATGCGACTCGCCAGGAGTGGCAGCCTATCCAGAGTTCTACTTGAACTAGCAGGCAGATTAGTCTGTAGTGGAGAATCTCAACTTGAAACAAAAATTGATTCAGTGTAAGAAAAAGAAACTTAATTAAGGCCGATAAGGCATTCAGCTGATGATCTCACATCAGCGGACTGTGACACCTCTGACTTTGATAAAGGTTACAGCCAACAGGAAGCTACGAAGAGGCCACATTTAATCCTGCCTTTGGATCTGTTCTCATACCAGGGTTTCCCATAAAAAAAATCTTTTGTATTAGCATTCTCCTGCGCTTTTGTAAAGGCCAGGGGGTTGTGATACATTCCTATTCAACTTAGCTAAGACAATACCCCAGATAGCTTACTGTTCCCTGGATTCCAAGAGGCTGCCTTCTGAATAAAGGAAGCATTTTTCCGTCTCCCTCCCTCTCTCCCTCTCCCCCTTGCTGTCTTTCTTTTCCCCTGTGCGGTTGTGTAAAAGAGCTTACGACGGGCTTTAGGGAATTTCTTTGATGCCATAGGAGTTGTTGGACCCCGAAGGCTATACATTCAAAGCTGGTTTAAATAACACGCTAATCGGCAGAAATCTGTTCACAAGATTATCATGCAGAGAGCGGAGCGCGCGCTCTCTCGCAGACAAAAGCTCGAGACGGGCACACGCAGCGTGACGCGTAAACACAAACACAGACACAGACACAATGACTGCAGAAATATCCTTCTTTGAAAGCGCACAGAATAGATCTCATTATCAGCTTGAGCCTAAAATTATAGCAAGGCTTTTTAAAAAGGGTTCGAGATTCGCTTTAAAGCGAGAGAACCAGCACAGCCTGACGCTGAAAGGACGTCTCCAGGTGTCTTAAGTGCAGTGCACCTGCTCTCACACACACACACACACACACACACACACACACACACACACACACACACACACACACTCTTAATGTCACATGCAAGGCAAAGTGAGGGATAAGTAATTAGCTGCTGTAGTGATTACAAATGTTTGGAAGGGCCCCCTTGTCCTCATTTAACTACCCTGCATGGCATGAGGGATTGCAGGAGGCGACTGGCTGGGTAAAAAGAAAAAAAAAAAAGCCCAGCAAACAGAGAGATAAGGCCCAGTAAACATGTCACCAGCACATAATTAACCAGACTACCACAGTGTGCTATAAAATCTCACTCGTGTTTTGCAGGCATCGTTTCATCCCCCCTTCTCCAAACGAGCCCAGAATCTCCTTAATACCCAGATGAATTGTGTGCCAGATACAATAAAACCCATTTTATTAATTCTCCTTACGCTCGCCTCCTTTTAAGCCAGCAGACCTATATTTTTAGGTTGCCATGGCAGCAGGAACTTTGGGGGGGGGGATGGGATAAAAATCCTATGTCTTCAGAGAATAGGGCGATACATCATGGCATTATTTTTGCCCCGCTAGCTCCAATTATTTAAGTTTTACACGGTTCTCGATGTAAGCTGCAAAAAAAAAGAAAGTCCCAGCGACGGATGCATCCAGTTTGGAATTACCCCACCAGAGACAACCGTAATGACACAACTTCTATTATCTGAGCTCGCTTGGTATTTATACACTGAATAATGAGCACCGATCCCTGATCTGCAGCACCAGTGGTTAATTCCTGCTAATAACTGACACGAATATAAACACAATCATTAGAGATAATTGTCAGTTTACAGCCGGCTGCCATCAGCTATAAGCAGCCCTGCCAGATTTCACCTCCTGCAAGACAGAGAGCATTACTCCAGTGACCTTCACACTTGATCCAACACCTCAAAAGCTCCCCTGTCAGCGCGAGGGGATCAATAGTTGCGTGGTGAACTTCGTGTGCCTGTGCAACAAGCAAGATCGGCCAAGGCTCTTTAGGCACGTGAGAGAAAAATACTGGGAAAAACAAACGATAGCAAATAAAAATGCAACGACAGAAACGAACGCTCGGCTCTTTAAACTCATCTTATGGTTGTCTGTCATAATTGGAAAATGCAGTGTCTTCCAGATGAGCTAATAATCTGTTTCCCAGCAGCTTGAGAACATAATTCTACCCAAGCTGGTTCACTCAAACAAAGAACGCCAAATTAAATGTAATGTGCTCGCTGGCATTCAATTTCACATCCATCCACTCATCCATATATCCATCCACTAATTCATCCATCTATCATCCACTCATCCATCCATCCACTAATTCATCCACTAATTCATCCATCCAACCATCCACCCATCTATCATCCACTCATCCATCCATCCACTAATACAGCCATCCACCTGTAATTCATCCGTCTATCCATACATCCAACCATCTATCATCCATCCATCCGCTCATCCATGTAACGATCTATCCATCCACTTATCCATCCACTCATCCATCCACTAATACAGCCATCCACCCACTAATTCATCCATCTATCCAACCAATCCATCCATCCACTCATTCATCCATCCATCCATCCACTCATTCATACATCCATCCATCAATCCATTCATCCATCAATCCATTCATCCATCCACCCTAAAAAAAGAAAGCAAAGAGAAATCCGTCCATGAGGTTTTCCCCTCATTCAAACATTTAGATAACTTCAAATAATTAATGTGTATTTTTAACTTGGTAAACAACCGTTTTTGTTTAATGACTACAGCCACTACATTAAACACATTACCACACATACTATATTGCTTAATGATCATTAGAAAAGGAGGCAATAAAATAGTAAATGTTTCATTTACCATATACCGTATACTTTCAAAGGAATGCATTAGTCAGTGTGTTGTAAACTGGCACTCTCTTTCTTACAAATCATCTGATTTTGCATACATGTACGTGTTTTATTTTGCTTTTTTTTTTACATGACAACATGCAAACTGCAAGCGTGGCTGTGCATACTTACGGATGTTGTCGGTGTTCTCTTGCACGATGTCCGTCTTGAGCAGGTTATCAGCCAGGACGAAGGCTCCCTGCTCGACCGTGTCCAGCAGCATGGTGGCGGCCCTCAGCTGCTCGCCTGTGCTCAGCTCCCTCCAAGCCGCCTGGGCCTGCGGCTGTAGCAAATTGTTGACGGTCTCCACCATGGCCTAGGGAGTTCAAATCATTGATTTAGTGAGCGGAAGCTAAGCTGGCCTGGGACTGCGGCAGCTTGACGTGGCGATGTGGTAAATGGTTTGAGTGAAGGAAGATCAAAGGGAGCTGAGCACTGAGAAACAAATTGCACAATCCTGTGGGACTGTGTGAGGAAGAAGCGTGGAGAGTTTCTTTTTTCACCCCTTTCTCTTTTTCATTTTAGCTTAAATTTCATAATAATTTTTATATTGAGCAATTTCACGAGTCTATTTCCCATTCACTTAAAAGACATGGATCATCGACCTGCAGCAGCGACACCTGAATCTGTAATGACAATGGATGTTGCTCTCTTGTGTTTTTGCTGCTGTTTGCTTTTATCTACAGGGAGAAAAAAAATAATCATGTAAATGAATCAGAGTCAGTGCTCACAAGTCCAGAGACCAATTCTTACATGACTTAAGGCAACGGTCTTTAATTGGTGTGATAAATGTTCTTCCATGCAGACAATCCCAATGCACAAACGCACTACAAAATAAATGGATAAATAAATTTTATAAAAATTAATAATTATAACACAACAATTTTCAAGGGATGTAAAAGATCTTTGCTAGCAGCAGCAGCTATCTGCAGCCATTCGAATCGGATCTTCTCTGCATATTAATGTCGTCAAAGGACTAATATGCCATCTTTAATCTCCCCGCAACAATGCCGGAGTGGGTAAGCAAGGAGGAAACAAGAACATCCTCCAGACAAGATGAAAAATTAAGAGCCATTAAAGATTTAAAAATGCCAATGGCGAGATTTAGGAATGGAATACTAATTGGTCAAGCAAGGCAATTCATTCCTGGTACCAGTGCTCCGAAAGAGCTAAAAGAGCCTGACCGCCGCTGGGCCAAAAAAAAGAAGCTGTTTCTAAGCCATTACAGTGCAGTAGGTGGCTAATAATGCTAGTAATAGTCGCTTTTCCGGGCTTCATCATGAAAATCACAGATTTAATTCAGTTTAAAAAAAAAAAAAAAGGTCAAATTTGGATTCCCTCTTTACGCTTCTTTAAAAGCAATTGTGACAGTTTGTGCAATTGTGACATCCCGAAAGTGGAAGTGAAGGTGCACGTGAACGTTGGTAATGCCACACCACAGAACGCCCTCTCTTTTTTGATCAATGGATTTATGAAGGGGAATAAGAGCTTTAGTACGACTCCACAACAGCATGGGGATAAAGCTAAAGGCGATAAGAGGAGCCATGTGCTCGAGTGTATTAAAAGCATTCCTCATAAAAAAAAAAGGTGGGGGTGGGGGTTACAGTCACGTGGAATAAATCTAATAGCTCCCCCAGCCTCGGATACTTTATAATTTTAACTTTATGTTTGTCTCCAGCCACCGTGATAGCAAGAGGAGTCAGAGCACTGATTGGGAATTTCAAATAGCACCAGCTGGCTGTTCCCCATTCAAAACATACCCTGTACACATTAATCCGCCCACACACAGTCACAGAGACACACAGCACTCAGAGGCTGACGCAAGAGAGCACACACCTTTGCACCTGTTAGTATACAGGAACATACACAAAGTCAGTGGCAGGCACATACGCCGACTGCAAGCCGTGCCGGGTAATACAGACACACACACACACACACACACACACGCACAAGCAGTGCACCAACTTTGATGTAATTATTCATTATCTGCAGCCAATCTCCAATCACACCTTCTGACATTCAGCTAGAGGCAAAGGTTGATTCACTCTCAATTAAGGAGCTCTCTTTCTTCAGGCACTGACATTTTTTTTCCCCTTCTTTGTTCCCTCCTGCAAGATTTGCTTTCAGCACTTCTTAAAACACTGAAATAATGGTTCTTCGGGGGGGAACGATTGATGGACTCGCAGACGAGGTCGTCTCGCTTTTTTTCTTCCACATGCACAATAGATGCAAAAAGAGAACAAGGTGGCAGACCAGTCCAATCCTGGGGCTGGAGGGCTGGATCAGAAAACGTGACGTCCGAAATTAATATTGGAATAAAGGATCGGCTCTCACACTGGTCCTTCAGGCATTTTATTTTTTTTATTAGATCAGCTAAAAGAAAAGCAATAAAGCTGACATTGATGCACGCCGCGTCATTTGGATGCAACAGATTAACCAAACCACTGTGACACAAATTACTCATTACTGTTATTAATATGTATAGAGCATGCAAATCTTTACCTCATTTAAACCAGAGAATGATATTATGACACAAACACTATAGGATATTGTCACTGTGTTGGACTGACAGTATATGCTAGACCTGATAAGACCTGAAATTGAGCATGCGGTTCCAATATGCCATTACATTGTAATGCAAAAATGTATTCTTCAGTGTTTATAATAACCGGCAGCCGGGCTGGTTTATGATGAAGAAGCTACAGACAAATTGTGTTGGAAGGAAAATCCAAGGCAAACTTTATCTTTCTGCACCGAAACTCCCATTATCATAATACTTTTTGTGCTCATTTCAGGCCTGTGTTTTGTAAAATAATATGCAACAATTTTGACGGCTAAAATAATTTCAGATAAAGGTCACAGCGAAGGAAAAATAGCTTCTGTGCCAATACACTGTGTCACCCCGTGTTCATCTGTTCGTACACTGCAGCAATGAATGAGCACTTTCTTTTAGGGCCTTAAACAATCTGCAATTTAAAGGCTGAACGTGTTGCCGAAATGTCAGATATTTAGTCAAGCAGTATATGGATATACTTTTATTAGATTTCTTGTAGGTAAAGTCATGTGATTGTATGCACTCCTGTGAAAAAATAAGCACATCCTTGTAACCAAGTGCTGCTAACCAAATGTACTTAATTAGCAAATAGTCTGGTTTGGAGCATTCAGCTGTGTATTAGCACAATGCCACAATCTTCCCAGGAGTGGACATCTCAGCAAATGCACTCCAGGGTGCAATGCAAGGCTAAGGGAAACTCTAGAAAACCCCAAGAGCAACATGTCAGACTCTACAGGGCTCAGTTAGAATGTTAAAAGTTCAAGTTCATGGCAGCCAAGTTTGGTTGGAAGGGTTAAACAACATGGCAGCATGGCTTAGCTTTGCAAAGCTGCGTCTGAACAAACAAAAAGACTTCTGTAACTTTGGGCAGATGAGACCCAATTGGATGTGTTTGACCATAATGTAGAGCAGCGGTCCCCAACCTTTTTTGCACCACGGACCGGTTTATGTCCGACAATATTTTCACGGACCGGCCTTTAAGGTGTTGCGGATAAATACAACAAAATTAAACCAGTACCTGTAACAAAAAAAGAAGATTGATTCATAACACACGGGACAAGACCCAGGGAAACCGAGTTAACGATAAAAATGATTTTAAAAAATAACGCTAAAAACCGATAAAATCCCTGAAAACCATGAATTTCAAACCCGAGCCTCAATTCTTCCGGCCCGGTACCAAATGACTCACGGTAGCGGTCCGCGGCCTGGGGGGTTGGGGACTGCTGATGTAGAGCACCACGTTTGAGAACACTAAACATGGCGTATCAGCACAAACGCCTAAATCATCCTGAATCATAGTGGTGGTGGAAAGATGACGACTTGTGCTTGTTCAATGGGCTCAGGGTCTGGGCACCTTGAGCGATGGTGACCTCCTCTGTGTATCAAAGTATTCTAGATTCAAATATGAGACCATATGAGGCTAAAACAAAAGGACAAAAGGACAATGATCCCAAATACAGCAACAAATCTACAACAGAACCACTGAAAACAAAGAGAATCAAGATGCCACAATGGCCCAAAGTCCAACCTTCAACCTGAGTACATTAAGGAAATATTGCACATGTTTAAATAATAGGCTTTAGAGATGCTGGCAGCAAATCTGGCTTCCCTTTGGAGAAATCCAGGGTAGTCATGATTTCCTGTTTCCATATTTGTGAGAAGTTTGGGTAAATGGTTACTTTGGTTAGCTTCAAATTTCCAGTATAGGCAGGAAAAGGACACCAAGCTCTTAACCTAATATTCCAAACTGTTTATGTCTAATGTTCAACTGTTTTTCAATGGACGCTATTTTGTGAAGCAATCCATTGTGAATACTCAGTGGTGACACCGTGTTCTTTATTTACGAAAGCTAGCGGCATCTTTACCCGTCTTCCCATTAGATCAGGCTGTCACATTTTACTTTTTCTCCAAGATCTTTCACCCAAAGGCAAATCTCTAGTCTGCAATATGTTGCCATGGATTGATCAAAAAGCAAAGTTTCTTGGCACAGGCAGTAGGTTAAAGAGGTTTGCTTTGAAACATGAATGAATAAAAATAATAACATTAATTAAATAAAGTAAAAGTGAAAAAATGCAGTTAAAGGGAAATACTAACAGTCATTAAGTCAACTTTCCCTTTTCCAGTGAAGACCCTGGCCATTTGCTCACGTCGAAAGTTGTCATTTTGCAGTCCACAGCTCTTATGTTTGAACTCTTAAATTAAATCCACCCACATGTTAAACCATTGTTGAACCCCAGAATTAATGGAAAAGACAACAAAGGTTAATGGCTGTGTTTAGCACAAATAAACACATCCAGAAAATCTTTTTATTAAACTGATGGACCTGAGGAACACGCTAGCCCTGCCTACATCGTCAGGCTACTAGACAGCTAAAATACCCAACAATTCCCAGGAGCTAACAAGTCCAAAGGCATGCTTGTTAGATTAATTGGTGATATCCGTATCCATCTATCCATGCAGCCATACAACAGGCAAGTATGGCTGCCAGTGAAAGTGGGCCTCTAGTGGTTATTGATCATGTGACTGCTGATAGAAGCAGCAGGATGAATTGTGAAGTTCTGAGAGCTATACTCTCTGCTTACATTCCCCCAAATGCTGCAAAAATTATAAGCAGCACTTCACAGGGCAACTAGATAATGGCCAAAAGCACACTGCAAAAGCAACCCAAGAGTTTCTAAATGTAATGAAATAGCATACTTGAATAGACAAGTCGTTCACCTGATCCCAACCCAACAGATGTTTTCCAGCCACTGAAGCTAAAACTGAAAGCAGAGAGACTCAAACAAGCAGCAATTTAAGGAATCTGCAGAAATGGCCAAGCACAGCATCTTGGTGGAGGAAATACAGCACTCGCAGGCTACAAAGAGCTTTCATTGAAATATAAAAAACAATCCTCTTATTTAAAGTTATGTCAATTTGCCCATTTTACCCTTGAGGCAGTGAAATTGGGAGAATATCTATAAAAATGGCTGTAATTCCTAAACAGTTAATGCAACACTTTTTTAAAGCCTTTGAATTAAAGCTGGAAACCTACGCACTTTAATCATTTCTTGATTGGGGCTGAGAACACTGCACATTTGCAGTTAGAGAAATGCAGAAGGGGTGAGGGTGGGAGGTGGAACACCACTGTTATCATCATAGTCTGTGCAGTTAAGTCCTACTGTGCATGTGTGGTGGTGGTTTGCTGCTATTAGCACACTGCCACTCCATCTGTCAAATGTAGCATCTCACTCTGGTGCTGCAAACTCCCAAAGACCCCCCTCCCTTCTTTTTTTGGCTAGTTTATTTTTTTCTACGGTGAAATGTGAGGCAGCAGTTAAAAAGTATATTTCAGTTCCCAGTACATGAGGAAATGCTAATCGTTAGCTGGACTCACTGCTGGAATGTTCCACTTGGAACAAGCATGATGAAAAGCTGCAGTGCAGAGGCCATTTATACCAATGCAGAAGGAAGGAAGAAAGGGAGAGGTGGACATTAGCGCGCGCTTGGCAAGAGCCCAAGCTAACCCGTAGTGTATGTGCCTCTATCTGTGCGCTGATTGATGAAATGAACTCTGGGTCTGGGAAATTGATTCTGGCTGTGGCTGATCTCCCCTCTTTTTCCTCTCTGACTGGCTAGCCTGGTTGGCTCTCCCTGTGCACTTAGCTCTCATCCCTTCATTTCTCCACACTCCTCCCTTCCCGTTTGCCAGTTGGTTCCTCTCGCTTGTTTCCTCTCACTGACGTTGAAGGCTGATCTCAAAATGGTAGGGGGAAAGAACATAAACAAGGTGGGATGCCTTGTTCTCTCTGTCATCTTCTATCTGACTTCTTGTCTCTGGGCTCAAATGAAGCTGTAGCATCATTTCTTGTCTGTTCTATATTAGCTGCTAGCCATATCATCCCTCTTCTTTGAGAATCTCTGAAACCTTCTGCTTTAATATTTTATCAAGCCTTCTTCAGTAAGTGGGTGGTTGCTTCTGTGTAGGTGAGTGTCTGAGGGGTTACCTTTGTATTTCTGCCTTCTGTCTCAGGTTTCATCTCACTACTGTCTTGATAGAAACACTCTATTAACCTCAACAGCTGAAGAAAACAATCCTTTCCTTAAGACTTACACTAAGAGATACAAAATGGATAGATGTTAATCAGTGATACAACAAGTGATGCTGTTATTTTCTTATTTGGTTGCATTTCAGTTAAAAGAAGATTGTTATGAGCATGGCCTAATGGAAAGCCTAAAACAGGGAGAACAGCAGCACTAAACCCCGAGCAGGCTTCAGTGACATGACTCTAAATCCGAAATCACATGGCAAATTGGAGCTTAGGTGGAGGTGGGTTGCAAAGAGGCTTGCACAGGCAACTGTACAGCAACTGTATTCATGCTAAAACAACTCAGATAGAAAATCTAATGTGAGATTTTCTGATTTTCTTTTTTCTCATTACAGAAAAAAAATTCATTGCTGCACAGATTCCTCCAAAAAGCCTTCTACTGAACAATACTGCGAAACATTTGTATTTAATTTGAATGAACCTGCAGTAGACGGCACTTTGGTCCACAAGTTGCTTCGCCTTTTAATTTAAAGCAAGACACAGAAAACTTTATTCAAGACTAGACACTCTAAAACGATCATGAATTGTGTTCAAAGTGTTCAGATTTTCATTTTCAGGCCTTAAAAATTATAACGACTTTACCAAAGAACACCAGAATTTCAGTGTATGCATACACGTGTATGGATAACCCAGACATCCTCTCAACACACACGCATACACGCACACAAAAAATAACCACGGGACTTTCTCAATTATTACACAACACTGATCAGCAGAACCTTCCTCTCTGTGAGGAGAAAGCCCTCATTATTCAGAGAGAGAGCTCTGCACTGCAGGCCAGATGTGGAGGCCTCTGTTTCCGAGGAAGTAGCAATCTTCATCTTCCAACATTTTGTCATCTCGTTACATTTCCGAACAAGGATCCTCCCTGTGTTTCTGCCTGCTCTGAGGTCATCCTGCTTTGCGACACTCCCCCGCCCCCCTCTGTCATCTTTTCACGCCATCAGTTTAACTCGGGTCGGAGCGCAACATCCTCCCTGTATTGCGCAAATCCACACTCACTTGGCTCCTACTGAGGTATGAGACATTATTTGGGATATTTTCACGTGCTGTACATCCCTCAACTCCCGCACAGTCGTTCGCTCGCTTTAAAACGAAATAAATAAAAAGGAAGAAAACCTTCAAAGCAACTTTGTTTGACATTAGAACAACATGGACGGATATAATCACAGTAATTGGACAACCATAACGTCTCTGCCCATAGACACGCTGCCATTAGTAATGACCAAAAAGGCAAGGGAGGCAGGGCGTCGTTTTTATCCTGTTTATGCAGAATCAAAGGGCACAGCAGAGAAACATCCCTGCAGGGGAAATGCAGAACATAGTGCGTTGATCATTTTATGCTTTGTAGCTCTATCAAGACCAAATTCTGCTCAGTGGGATTAAATTGGCTATGACATGTAGCAGATACGACTCTTTACAAACAAGCGGGAAAGATACAGGGGCACTCATAATTAATCATTGTTGTATCTACACAAGCTCAGCTGAGGCAGGGAAATTGCCACAGGTTGAATTGGTTATGAATATGCGACTAAAACGGCAAATATACAGTAGCTTCGCGCTGAAATTCTCTGACGAGCTGAAGAAGATAAAGACCTCGCGAGGAGATGAATTAAAATGTCATTTACTTGTTTACCAATTAAACAAGATAGAAGCCCTCAATTAAGGAAATAATCACTCCTTATCTAATTTAGACATCAACCACAAGCCCTGCACTTTATTTTGGACTCTGCACCTCCTTCAACTCCGCCGCACCTGCACTCCCGCAGCCTGCCTTTTCCCACGGCGCTGTCACAGTCTGTTTTCGGCGCCACGCGTGTTCTCCGAGCAGAGGGACAGCAGAGGCAGGTGCAGCTCTCATTTGCTTTGTATTCCTCTGCTAATCCCACTTATGTCAACCACCAGGGTCCTGTTGGAGAAAACATTGCCCAATTTCCCTAATCAATGA
Organism: Copadichromis virginalis; assembly: GCF_057382275.1. Classification (NCBI taxonomy): domain Eukaryota; kingdom Metazoa; phylum Chordata; class Actinopteri; order Cichliformes; family Cichlidae; genus Copadichromis; species Copadichromis virginalis. Next base: position 46,599,683 of record NC_140620.1, read on the forward strand.
AAGTCTCTCAAAGGCTGCCAGCGCATGCAGTCAATGCCTGTGTTTACTTAAGGCCACAGATGTTGCTCCATTATTCCAGTTCGTCAAGTGAAAGCGCCTCACTGTTGTGTGAATTTGTCAACATAGCACAGGAACGGAACAGAGGAGGAAGGTGCGCAGCTGGGCTGTGTGCACAGTCATGTATAGATTTACATTGTAAGGTGAAAACATGGCCCAAAACATGAAAGCCAAATCTTCGACGGTATATAATGATGTCTGTGCGTGTTTTAAAGATTCTTGAGGCACGGCTGTGTCTACACTGTAGAGCCTCTGGGTAACTGTTAGCATGAAATATTGTGCCAACAGTCATGAACCCAATCATGGTGACGGTGGCATTGTTGGTTTTTAGCGGCACCGCAGAGAGCATGAAACATGGATGCAGTCCAGGTCGGATAAATGAAGCCAATGGGGAAGCGCCGTTCTGTTTGAAGTCCTACAGATGGTGATTGTCATGGTTACAAAAAGACTTCTGGTCCTATAGAAGTCTGTGGGAAAATATCTTTCTGACTTAACTAGGGTCATCACGACTAACGCAGTTTAGTTTGCGTCAGTTTTTAACGCAATTAACCCATCTGGAGCGCAGAATGAGTCAATATCCCTGAAATGTCTCTGCCAACGCATTTCAGGAAGTTTGACCAAAGTTTGTCCATTCTGCGCTCCAAGATTGCGCTAAAACATTTTATAACCTTAATCATGAAAGCCCTAGACTTGACCTTTGTAAACACTTTCCTATTGAGCTCGTGGGCTCAGGCACTCACGATGAGTAAAAAAAAAAAAGTCTGTTTTTTAAATCTGGGTGCACTTTTTCATTTCATTTTGTATTCTGTGGTGTATTGAACTAAACTCAGTCACAGACACAAAGTTTGTTGAGCGCCAAGTTACATGCCAGCAACATGTGCTGAACGTGACACGCGAAACGAGCCCAAGCAGAGACTGTAACACCAATTTATGCGAAAATCAAAAAGGATTAAAAACCTAAATAATTTGGGGTTTTCTTAAATATGGATGTTAATCGCTATACGTGTGATATTCATAAAATATTTGTCTCAGATTGGCTAATTGGAGGATATAGTACAGACGATACGATCATTATAGTAAGAAACAAAATGAAGAGGTATGCTGCCCCTCAACAATTTGTTTTTCTAATTTTAAGATATTATATTAGTCTATGGCACTTGAGGGTTATCAACTTAAGGCCCAGCGTTGACACTCTTAACTCCAACAGGGAATGAATGGACCATTGTACATTTCACTCAGCCACAGTTCTTGTTCTGCTATGATATAGCAGCACATAACAAGCTCAAGGGAGCATTTCTTTTCTACCCATCACAGCAGACTAAACCTTCCTTATATTTTCAAGAAATGTAACATCCACCTAACATAAAGAGAAACATGGCAATTACAAACCTATAGCCTCAACCCCTGAAGAGAAACCCAACAAATACCAACTCAAAGTCTTTGATGTCTGCATTTCTTTTCAATTATACATATGTTGGCTCTCTAAATTGGCACTCAGACATCAAAACTTTGAGAGCCCCTGATCTTTGGCTACACAAAGACCCGACAATAGTTGCATTTCTAGTCCTCCTGTGGCATCTGTCGACAACAAGAAAAACAGAACACCACCTGATTTGTGCTGAAAGCATCTTTCACTCAGAAACCCATTTAAACATATGAGCACACTCAACCATATAAAACCATAAATAACAAAATGCCTTCTGACATGCCTCGGAGGGATCAGTGTGAAATACATGTTTCTTAGCATGCGTGCTACTGAGCCTACATATAAAAAGACAACATCTGGCTGCAGTGTGCAGCTTAATTGAAACCATCTGCATGAAGACAGGGATGTCAACTTCTCCCATAGTTCTCTTGTCAAGGTAGAAATTATCCTGATGGCAGCTAAAAAGTCACCTCAGGGACAACAAATCCCACTCGGTAGCCCGAGAAACAGCTGAGAGAAGCAAGAGAACCCCTCAACCCCCCAAATTGGGACAAATATGTATTATGCATCATGCAGAATCATAACATGTCATACCTTTGGCTGACTTAGTAGCTAGAAGAGTAGTTAGAAGTTGACTTGTTGGTATAATGAGGTCAGTTCTTTTGGCTCTTAAGCTTTTGCTGAGAGATGCAGGCATGTGCTAAGCATTATTTTTGACTGATGCTTTCCACTTATGTGGGTTATTTCACTGGAAAGCAGTGCTGATATGATAGTTCTGGGGCATTTTTAAAATGATTGAGACACTTGAGAAAATCCACAAAGGATCTACGGCATCTCAAAATAGAGGAACTCTCAGGCTCGTGCCAAGAAACTATCATTACATGTCATATGCATGCAGGGTGGTGGGTGAAAAATATGAATAATAAACTAAAAGTTGAGACACGATGACAAAAATGAAATTTGACCCTTTGATTTAAGACAAGCGTTGCAAGGAAAGGCGACACATGGCACACACATGTAGTGACTTTGATACTGTGGCACTGGGCGCCACTTCAAAAGGCCAAGTTTCACATTCTGTGGTTAAAAATGGAAAACGACAGCACAAGTTACCACAATGAGGAAACGAAGAGCAGGAAGTGAGGAATAAAATTTGGTCCAAATACCTGAACATAAAACCGACACGAGCGCTCTCTCTTCTGCAACTGCAACCCAAAGAAATTCAAGAGTTAGCATAAAAAAAAGAGTCAGGCAATTCCACATGAAACATTTCAGCTTGAAGTACAGATTTCAAAGTAAGTGAGAAACTAAAACATTCACTCTACAGTTTTATGAAAAGCACTTGGCACAATGACTGCGTAATATGTGGGGAAAAAAAGTAGAGACTCGTGTTAATTAGCCCTAAAATTAGACATACGAGACCAGTAGGAAAAAGCATACTGCATGACACTCTTAACTTTGATTTCTAGGTTGTCACATTTTAAGTTTTATGTTGTATTTGAGAAATTTCCCAAGAGAACACGGTGCAGTTATCCATTAAACGTCTGCCACCACCGAAGAAGAGTTAATGCTAATAGCATTTTAGCATACCTGAAAGAAAGAAAGAAGAAAAAAAACACAGACAGGGAGCTGAGGCACAAAGAAGTGCTGTTAGGACTGCATGGGGAGTGAATCATTTTAATTGAGTTCTGATACAGGCGGTGTAGCCAACAGAGCTGCTGTGTGGCTTAACAGATAGGTTCTAGTACCGTGCTAAATCCCATGCAGATTAGCTCCAAAGAGTACCATTTCCCCATAAAGGAGCCTCTTGCTCTACATCACAGCCCACTCTTCTGGAAGCGTTCCCATCCGCACCGTTAGCCAGCTAACCGTTTGATCATGAAAACGACACTGATCTCACCGTTTGCCAACTCAATCCTTTCATTGTTTGCTGGCAAAGTCTGCTCTGCTTCATTATATTAACAAAAAAAAGAAGAAAAAAATCTTTAATTTGCTTAGCAGATTGTGTCAAAATGATTGAACTTTGGTATTGCCAAAACAGAGAAGAAGAAGAAGAAGAGTTTTGTGGACTCCGGTGTCTCCGTTGGGAGACGTCTCACTGGCGAGGGATGCGGAGCACAAGAAAAACCCGTAGGGACGTTTTTTTGTTCCATAGATGCACCGTACTGCAAAAAATGGACTGTATATCAGCAGACAGAGAATTATAAATCACTGGTAAGCCCTGACCTCTTGAATAAATTATCCCTGTTGCAAAAGCTTTTCCGCCTCACCCCTTCAATACGGCTGCTTTCTCTCTTTTTTTGCCATTGCATCAACTTTAAAAAAGAGACTAAAGACTTAGGTGGCAACCGACACCACGTTAGTCGCCTCTCCCTCAAACAGTCTGTTTTATGTGAAGCCAGTATTTATTTTTTCGAGAGGTATTATAAACTCTAGTTGCTCCGATGCCATTTCACTCATCAAGTTTCCCTTCTGAGGCCTTTTGGCCATCTTTACTGCCTTCCCTCTCCATTGGAGAAAACTGGCACTAAAACCTCAATAGGGACATCTGTGTCTGTTGCAGCAATGAAATAAAAAACAGTCCCAAAAAAGCAATCCGAGAACAGGTGTTCGAGTTCGTCTACAAGTGATGCCGCTCCAGGAAATTAACGATTGACATTTTGAATTTCACTGATGTTTGCTTTTCTGTTGGTCGCTCAGCAGATAGAAAGTATTATTTTAGCTCTCTCTGCCTGAGTGCCCCTTACTGTGCTCTGCTGTGAATTGGGTAATAAATACATTAGATTCAAGTTCAGCGAATATGAAACGCTCTGCACCCCCCACCGCTCGCATCCAGCCCGCTGGAATCTTACCCCGTCGCATTAGCAAAAACAAAAAACACAAGCGGGGCAAATGTTGGCGCCTGGACGGCAACTTTTAAAACTGCGTCAGTGTAAAAATTGATTGCACTTAGTGTAAGAGAAGTGCTCGAAATTGAAAGTCGGTTTTTATTATGAGGCAGACTACAGGGAAAAACGGGGAATATCATTTTACTCAACAGCACAGAGCCAAGCGGCAGATAATTAAAAGAATATCTACTGGTCGGGTTCCGATTGAAGCCTTGTGGTAGGCAGGCCTCTAGACCGGAAACTTAACAGTCGGAATTAATGGATGCTTACACACAAAAGCAGCTCTAGCAAATCAAATCATTCAAATAAATATGTGTAAACCAGTTTCCTCCGATACCTTATTGAGGCTCCGTGCTGCACTGTCTTTGCCACCTGGTGTGAGGTTCCTCAGCTGCACGTCAAGCAGATCCACCAGCTGAACCATGGCCTTCACCGTGTAGGTGATGTCCCCCGCCTGAAGATTGCTCTTGGTTTGCTCTGCCAGCTCCCGGGCGATGACCGCCGCCGTCTCTCCGGCTTTTATCTAAGGAATGGGACAGCCAATCCAGTTAAAGCTGAATTTGTGAAGTTTTTAAACGAGGCGGCTGGCTTGTACGGAATGTTTTTCTCTATAACTAAAGGCAAATCAAAACAACCCCAGGTCCTTTGCTTTTTGCTGCTGTGGCATTCAAAAAGAACACTCTAGAAAACATGACAAATTACTGTATTCATGTATAATGCCCCCTAAAATAAAAGGCGTTTAACCTAAACCTTTTCTGCAACTGCTGCAATATCGCACACAATTAATGTGGTGAGACGATCCTCAGCCGACTGAACACTAGGAGCCAATATTGCATCCAGACATAATTATGAGACTATTGAGGGAATTTCCCAAGAAAGCCTTACACCTTTGTAAAAACTAATAGAGAGCAGTGCAGCTTGGGGATAACGCTGAATATATGAAGTTCAACAAGTTATGCGAATGTGCTAGAATCTGACAAGGAAAACGATTACTCTCACCGTCACCCTTTTATTGTTGTATGAAAATTATTGCTTTTTTTTTTATTTGCACAGTGAACCTTTCATATCTTAAACATTACTTCCAGTTTTCACTGCAGAAATAGTTCAGCCAAATGTATACATACTGTAAAATTAAAGCTTCTGACATTCTCTAAAGCCCTCCTATGAAATGTCATCGTTCAATCATAGCTTAGCTACTTTACAGTACTGTGAGAAAGTCTTGAGGCAACCACCGTTTCTTTATATTTTGCTAAGATAACGGAACATGACTGCAGTGGTTTACTGAAACATGCAAATATACATGTAGATATATAAATATATAAGACAAAAACTGTGCAATTGACAAGCCTGAAAGTCAATACATGGTATTCTTTAACACAGCCCAAACTGTTTCAGGCTTTCCCGTCATTTCTTTAAGTACAGTAGTCATCAGGAATTACACCATACCAAGGGGAATCACTTGGTTGGGGCACAAACACTAATTTATGCCCGTCAAACGATATTATTCTTGCAATTTTTAGTAGAACTGAAGAAATTAAAGCAGTGGGAACAAATTTTATGTTTTGTCGCAGGCTAATAGTTGCAAAGTGGCTAAAATACCAACTTTTTCTGCTCTGTGTAGACAGAACACTGGTTTATCTATTGAGTTAGGTGCTTTTTTGTGCTTGACAGATTCACAAGTTAGTGTTAATCGGCTTAACAAACAATGAAATATTGCTCTGAAAATTGTCACATGTAAGGACTGGACTAAGAATAAGTGAAAAGCTTCAAATGTCCAAATAAAAACTTGCTAAAGACAAGAACCTCAGCTTCCTCGGAAGCAAAATACAAAGAAGTGAGAGTTTCGCACAGTAAGCAGGTCCGTAAAGCTTTGCATTTCATCATTGCTGAAGTTTGATTTGTGGAACTTTAACAAAATAAGTACTGGATGCTGTGTTTTGAATCCCTTTGCTGATGAAACATATTAGCAAAAATGTAAAACTAACTTTTTATATGCAGTGAAAGATATCAAATATCAAAATAAGAGTAAAAACTGAGTTTTTTCACTATCACCTAATATAGTATGCTTGCGAAACATAAATTAAAAATATTAAAACACCAACAGATGAGCTAGAGCTAGGTTACTTAGCTAGTAAGCTAAGTAAGCTAGCTTACTTAGCTTACTAGCTAAGTAACCTTAAAACTGCTACCCACAGTTTTCATTTTAGCTCAGAGTTTCCACCAAAAAGCAAAACCAACAATCTTTCCTCAATAAGTTCCCAAAGAGCACATTATTTAAAACAAAAACAAAGCAGTTACAGGAATTTTTTCAAATAATATATGAAAAGGTTTCCCCTGATGCCAACAAAACGCTGCTTTTGTTCAAAACGCTTTGACGACAGAGATTTAAATGAAAAAGAAATAAAATAAATGCCACATTCTTTTAGAAATAAATCACACAGTAACTGAGAAACAGATCACTTTAATGAGTAATGCTTGAAATTACCTGACAGCAATGGTGACCGATAAGACAGCCCTGCATGTTGCATATGTCGATGACTACAATGGGAAACTGTGTAGCCTCAGTAAATAAATCTAGAGTTGATTAAATGCCCAATACATATCTGGGTCTTACGCTCTGGGTCAGTTCCCTTTAAAGATTGAACTAATCGAGTCGTAAGATGAGCCCCAAAACAGCGGTGGTATCATCTAAAACGGGATCGTCCTGATTTACTCTGACATTACCTGCTATCATCGCCTGTGAGTTTATTAGTGAAGCCAATTAGGCTGCTTAAATTGGTCTTACAGAGGTGTAAGCAGAGGAATGTTTCTTTGGAAGATGTTTTCCTCTTTACCCTCCCTGCTCTCGTCTCTTAATGAGGGGATGTGGGGATGCTAGGTAAATAGCTCTGCTTTCTTTTTCTCCCTTCTGCTCGTCTCGTGTCATTTCCTTTCCTTTTCGTGCTTTATATCTTCCTTTCTCATTTTGAGAAACCATCTGGTAATGAGCAGTGCCACATACAGGACAATGGCCCTAGATATAAAATAACGAAGTGCCAGATGGGCATTCCAATTGTCTGACAGGTTGATCTTCATTAGAGTCTTCCTGTCTCTGCTCCAACAGGCACGCTGCCGGAGTGTGATTTGTTTTAAAAATAAGAAAAGATTAATAACACCTTTGTTTAAAAAAAGCGTGCATATTTTGATTGTCACATCTTTCTGTAGAACTTAACAGGCATTACTCTACACTAGAGTCACCCTGTTAGACCTGAAGTGAGCCGCCCGCCACAGCAGGTTCAGAAAAAGCTTTGCTGTAGTTAATTTCTCTAAACAGCAGCCAGTTGCTGAGCTTTATTGCACTGCTGAAATGGGCCCGCGCTGCACAGAAATGCACCTGATAATTTCCCCGCCTTCTATTTTGTTACCCAACAGCCGTTCTCCATCCATATCCGCAAACTGCCGTTTGTTTAATGGGCTGAGCTTTGTGCCGTCGAGTACACCATAAGCGTTATAACATGTACGCCTCGGGGTCCTATGAGTTTAAGGGAGAACATTTGCAGCACTGCCTGCAATTCATAACCTGGAACCCTGATCCTCCCTTGCAGTAACCTTCCCCTCCTTTAAGATTTGATTCCCTTACAGATTTTAACAACGGGAGCTTTATAAATATGGAGCTTTGCATAATAAATCGCCTGCAGAGGAGGAGATCCGAATTGTTTGCACTTGAGAAGTATAGAATGCAAATAACCGCCGGTTCATGTAAGACAGAAAGCGGTCTGCATTAGCTGTTACCCACAGCAGGCTATTACACTATGATCCTGTGGTATTGGTTTTCACTCCAACCCAACCCAGCCACCCACTCACGCCAAACACATGCACGCACAAGAATAACCTTTCTATTGAGTAAAGCCTTTGGCTAATCGATGACATTAATGGACCAATTAAGAAGAGACAATAGGACAAAAGGAGAAAAAAAAAACCCACACAAAAACTAAAGTCCTCTGAGTACAAATGATGTACGCATCCCCGATGTGCATTGTGATGTGCGGCGAACGTTCGTCAGAATAAGGTAAAAGGGTGCCGTTGTGTTCAAGCTAAATCCAAATACATTTAAGCTCAAATCCTCCAGGCTATCTTCAAGCTTTTTCCCACAATTTTATTCTAAAGAGAAATGTGTGATAATTGCTAATCAGGAAAAACAAACACACACACAAAAGCAGTCCATGAACTAAATTATATACCCTGTGAATCTGTGCATCTTTCTTTTCCAATACTTTTGTTACCTTTTGGCTGATGATGTTGACCCAAGGCGAGGTACAGTTGCTAAAGTCAGGCCCCTGGGAGTCCCAGTATCCTTCGGGGCCCATGCACATGTATGAGGCCACACCTAGAGAGCGAACGAGAGATAGGGAGGAGAGTTAAGAGGCTTTGTGGGAAGAACTGCGTCAGATTTACTAGATTGGGTTTGTAAACGCTCAGACAATCAACTTTATCCATATTTTGTGTAGTACTTTTGCTATTTGCAAGAAAATCCCAAGGAGCATAATTCTTCAAGTGATTAAATTAATGGATGTAGAAAAATGTAATTGGACAGCTTTATCTTATAGCGACTGAAATGAAGTTGCTTCACTCGAGGCCAGTTGGAGTTGCCCACGCGGCGTCTGTATTTAATCATTAAAAGTCAGACGGCGTCTGCATGTGTGTGACAGTTCGGCTCCTGCATACGCAAGAAAACGCACCAAAATAGGTACCAATTAAGTCTGCCCTAGCTTGAATTCATCAGGAAGGTCAATTAAGACGGGCTCTCTGCTGACAGAGAGGTGCTCCGGTGAGTGAGCTCCTTGCAAAACGCTCCATTTTTGACTTTAGCACAAACACACATCCAGAAACTGACCAGTGTCTGTTAAGCCCCTCTGAATCTGCTGTACCTACCATCGCTTTCAGCTGAACTCACTGTTACTGCAAAATGGCATCGAGGTAGAAATGTAGAAATGCAGCTTGCTTGTTGACTCGTTCTGCCGCGCGCCTCAAATAATTTGCTCCCATATTTTCATAGCTGACATCAGCACGGCTACACGCTGACATTAAATCGCCCTTGCTTGTACTTAAAGGGAGGGTGAGACTGCCGGTATTAACAGATAGAACTTTTGACTGACATATAATTTCCTTCCCCGGTCCACCTTGGACAGCTGTACGTTTGATGGGTTTATAAGATAAGGGACTCTGTATTTCTGCCTATATTTAGAGGCAAAGGGGCATAAAAGACAGAGGGAGAAAGAAGAGGGAGTCGGAGGAATGCTGGGGGATGACAGCGGGCGAAGTGATGGTACATGGAAGAGGAGCTCGAGGAACTTTCAACGAGTGGCAGAGGAAGCTCGCACAGTTGTGTATTGCTTGGCAGTGCCGTCTGAAGTGCAATGGCTTTGAAGAGTAGCGCTGAGAGGAGGTGGGGTATGTGTGCCTCTTATCTTGCCATGTGATGCCTGTTAGTGAGGTCTCGATGGGTGCTGGTGTTACCCAGTAATGAAGACTGTATGTAAATGTGTGGGCCTGAATCTCGGTGCTGATTGATGAAACGAACAGACTTTTTCCAGCATTCGAGCAGGATTTGGGGGCTATGATGTCACTCTACTATGTATAAAATAAAGCATGACAGCTTTTGTTTTATGTTTTAATCATTTATTATTAACACTGAGTTATTTTGCTGATGCAACAACTGTATGAATGTAGTAGGTAACCCCTTTAATTTCTCCTACCATAATCTGGCCCTGCTACAGATTGGCCCTGAACTCTGGATGGAAAATGGATGGATGGACTATAATCTTCATCCGTGTATTACGAGAGGATTGGCCTTAAAAAATAATTTGATCATAGCCAGGTTCCATTTAAATATGAAGTGCTCCCCCCGAGTTTTTACTTCCTGAGGTAAAGCTTTTATATCAAAAGCCGGCCAACGTTGATTTAATCTCGATGTACTCAGGCCTCCATTCTCTTAGTATCGATACGGCGACGGGGCTCGAACGAGACACGCACAAACAAAGGCCCGATGCCTGACAAATGAAGCGCAGCAGCCCTTTCAAAAGAGCCGAACGCAAACGTGTTTAGCCGCTAATTAATTACATGAATTGCGCCCTGAGAGACAAGAAGTAAATATGGCCGTGCGCCGTGCCGGTTACCAGTTTCCACACAGATGCGATGCTAAGCTATCTTTAGCCGTGCATCAGTGAGTCAGGAGGAGAGAGTGAGTTAGGAGGACAGGAGGCGAGAGAATGAGTGCTGCAGGGGGAGTGTAAACATAAACAAAACACACACGGTGACAACATCAAGGCAAAGAGGCTCACAGTAGACTATGTCTCCTAAGGAGAGAGCTGACATCCTCACACAGACGAGAAGCAAAGAAAGCACATCCACGTATCTCATCAGGAGAGCGCTTTCAGCTCTAAACATGGGAATCTTTGAGATTTGCAGGGAGTGATTAGGTCAACTGCAGGTCGTTATTTGACGTAATGTCACTGGCATTATGTAAGCGGCAGGAAACGCAATGAATAAATCATACGCCCATCTGAGGTGCGTGAGGCACGTGCAAACCTATTTTCCTGGTTTTGACCAAAGAAAATGAAGAGATCTGGGAGAATAGTTCCAAATGCTACAGCATCCACAACAGAAAAGATGACAACGACAACAACAGAAACAGCGTACAAGCCAACAGCTTCACCAGATAATTAAATCTCTTCTCCGGGGAAAGACCTTAAAAGTGAGTGCACTAAAAATGTCATCACCTACACTGCACGGGATAACTTATGTTATTTGTACCGAGCAACTGTAAAGGAATTCAGCCTGGAAGGATATCTTTTTATTGATCCCTGTAGTGAAACTAATTCTCTATATTTAACCCATGTCCAAGTACTCGGAGCAGCGGACGGCCACTGACCAGAACCTTCTTTCCGTGAAGTTCAATTTTATCTGTGCGTAGGTAGGCTTGTTATGGAAGTCTAGATTGAATATCATGGGTAATTACAGTTGCTGCTACTACTTTTTTATCTCTGAGTTTATTGGGACGATAATACACTACCTTAGCCCCCACTCAGGTGTAAAGACCTGCCATTGACCCCATGTAACCTAGTAACTGGGGAAAAATGTGTATTGACAGTGGTTGTCAGAGGTTGCTAGAAAAATTAGTTGCAAAGTAGCATGCTGCACTGAAACCTCCTTGAGATTGCTTTGGTTGCTATAAGACTGCTGCAGTCACACATTGTTTGCATAAAAGTTGGCAACTTGTCTGCAGTAACTCTGCAACCACTTGAAAAGGAGTCGTTCACCTTCAAAATAAGAGTTGCACCTTTTGAAATTGGTTGGTTTCAGTGATGAGACAACTTTTTCAAGTTTCACTCCATCCACATGGTTACTTTGTGGCTGATTTAGTTTGCAAACACTCACTAACAGGGTGTTGGTGCAGCACCCTCTTTGCAACCGTTTTTTCACCTAGCAACAGCTAGCAAAGTCCAGCAACCACTTGCTAGCTAGTCAGGGAATATACACTTTCCCCTAGCAACAAGATGTTCCTGGCTCTATCCATACATGCTCATGTCTTAGTCCTGCTCTAACTTTTCCTTCAATTCAATTCAATACAATTTTATTTAACTGTACAGTATCAATTCACAACAACAGCCGTCTCAAGGCACTTTAGCCCAGCAATTACATTCTCCTCAATGAGCAAGCAGTTGGCGACAGTGGGAAAGAAAAACCCTCCTTTAACAGGAAGAAACCTCAAGCAGAACTAGACATCCATCTGCTGCGGCCAGTAAAGTGAGACAGGACAAAATAAATAAATATAAATACCTAATGATCCAGGTGGACAGGGCATCTTGGCTAACGTTCCCTGCTTCGTCCTCGGCCAGGACACGTCCATCATCACCAGTGGACTGCAGTACTCCACCCTAAGATTTGGTAGCTTAGCGGTGGCCGGGGCCGCGTTGACATCTTCTTGCTCCAAATCTTCCAAAACCGTCTGGTACGGTTCCACCACTGCCGATGTGGTTCGTGGCGACTGGACCACCAAAGGCGTCGTGGCGGGCACCTTGGTGGTGGTGGTCCTGGATGTCGTGGTTGTCGTGGTAACAGGAGGTCTGGTGGAGGTCCTCGTTGTTGTGGTCGTGGTATCCATGTACACCATTATCGAGGAGGACGTTTCTAGGAAACGACAAAGAGAAAGGGGACGACAAAGTGAGCCGATGAATTCAAATGTAAAAAAAAAATTTAAGAAACTTGAAAGCAAATAATTTTGCTTTTAATTTAATTTTTAATAATTTTTTTTACTCCGTCTGTGTCGCTGAGAGAAAATTTATTTTGGTGCAGGTAGAAAAAAAAAACAAGCCTGAGTGTATGCATGCGGGTTTATTCTTTCCTCCTTCTCCATGTGTCAGTTGAAAGAAAACAGTTCAAAGAGGATCAACTGGAACTGGCAGGTGTGACTTACACGGGTGTGCGTTTGGTCTAGTTCTAGACCCCCGTCGGCTAAGCTTACACACACTACACAAACTTCCAGCTGTGTAGTCTAAATGCGGCTGTTGACGAGGGCATATCTCTGCGAGTCAATACCCGGGTTTTGTAGCTCCGTGCTATTTCGAGGTCAGCCGGGACAAACTGAAATACCTGTTTCCTGCATGCGAGTCTTCCCTGCGGTTACACTCCAGGAGGTTTTTGCTAATGACGCTGTTTGCCTGAGCTGTTGGGGGACAAAGGCTATCATAACACCGGCGTGCACCGAGATGTGCTCGCACACCGGCTCGGTAATCCTCTTCCTCCTACTCAAAAGCACATACCGCTCTTTGACTCCCTGTCATCAATCACGCCATCTTCTCATCCATCCTGTCCCTTTTAGAAGCTTTCCCTTGGGCCCCTGATTGGAAAATAGAGGTCCCAAATTAATTTAGCTACAGGCTTTTTATGAATGCGTGGACTCGATTAAGCCAGAGAAGGTCAGAGGACACATGGGGAGGCCATGCTTCATAATGCATTTTCCAAAGCTTGGCTTTAGTCTACAAAAATATGCCCAATGGAATATTTTTACTCTATTTTAATAATATGTATAATCTGTATTATTCTTTATACAGTGCTATTTTTGCTACCCTGACATTTCTGTATGTCGTGATCCTATTACTGAAAGCGATTCGAAAGAAGAAAGCTTGCTGTAGACTCTTTAAACAAATGAGAGTGCTCTCCCTCTCTCTCTCACACACACCCACACAATTTGGACCTCAGCAAAAAGAAAAAAAATGCAATTTGTGACATTTGTCGTTTCCGACTAATGCAAAGATACAATCAAGATGACAGAAGTGACAAATGGTACTAATCTCTGTATGAAAGGAGAGCAAAACAAAATGTAATGAGGGTTGATTTTAGGTTGGCACACGTAATGGACGTCACGCGTCCCAGAGAGCTCAGATAACAGACACCCCCTCACTCCCTCCCATCCTCCTCGAAACGCAATTCCCTCTGATTCAATTTACAATCGGACAATTTCTCTGTATGGTAAATTTGGTAGGAGCAAAATAAGACAGCATAAATTAGCACCGCTGTTGGGGACGCAGAAGCCCCCGGAGGCTGTAATGACAACCGACTTCTATCAGCAGTCAATGCATTTAACGTTTAACAGCGTTCGACGACAGCCACGGTTGATTAAATAGTTTGCCGCCGCGGCGAGAGTTCCAGACTGATTGAGTATTTGTCTTCTCCCGCTAACAAAAGAGTTTGTTGTGTTTTCAAGATCTGCAGGTACCTTGGACACTCCTGTGGAGGTACTCCATCAGTAAAGCGGAACTATAACAAGAACCTCATTGAGCTGCAATGTGAACTAAAGGCACGCAGAGCCTATTTACTCCCGACTACCCGATAATGCAGCTTTTACAACTTCCAAATTTCTATCGCAGGCAGGAAAAAACAAAAACAACACAAATTAGCGCACGTAGCAGACAACAGTGGTAAGTGGGAAACACAAACATTTCAAACAGCAGGCTGTCACAGAAGTGGATATGGGTGCAAGCGCTTAAAATAAGCCCAGCACACACGCCAGCCCTCGTCAGCATCATAAACTGACACTGCCACCCGTCAACAGGGCTTTAAAGAAACCACACGAATGCTCAAATACTTATTTAGCATTTCCACCAGCCGACCAAGACATCCCCATTTAGATCCTACATCCCCTATTAACCGGCGTCATCAATCTGCTCCGCAGCAGCCTTCAGCTGCGATCATCGTGGAAATGGGACGAAGAAATATCTTCAAGGGCACCACCAGTCTATTTATTTCATTATTTATGAGATAACTCATTTACGCGTATTCATATCTGTATTTGAGAAGAAATGACCTCGTATACGATACGCCAAACCCTGGAAAAGGGGAAGCACAATCAATCTCAGGATAACTGAAATCAGCTGGAGGTGCTAAAACTGCGTGTTGTAAAAGAAAAACCATTAGAGCACCTGATGGGAATCTGATCATGGATATTCACAGCTCATATGGGGGTCAGCAAAGGTCACAGTGCGCCGGCGAAGATAAGCCGGTGGCTAAACAGGTGTGCTGAGGGGCCTGTTAGGATAAGGGGATGATTGTACTGGTCAGGAATGCTGATACTGAAGTGATTGTGACCGTGAGGGATTTTGCTGAGGGCGTGTTTTTTGCTTAGACACCTATAAATGCAGACTAATGTAAGCACACTACTGTAAACGGATAATGAGGTAATTCTTTGCTGAGTAAATATACAGAGGAGTACATTCTTCCTCGTATGACTCATGCTAGAATTAAAAAAAAAATGAATGTAATCAGCAATAAATTGATCCATTATTTGTTTTAGTGCACTCAAGAGGGCTAAAGCTCCTGTTGGTAATAGACTGTATATAAAAGACACACATAGCTAATGCTTTAAATCATTAGATGCTAGCGCCGAAACCCTGAAAAGCCTGTACAGTTCTCACATGAAAACAAAGTGGTATTAAGTATGTGATGGCAGGATTTAATTATGCTGTTCCATTCATCTAATTTTTCTGCTTATCTCATTCAGGGTCGCAGGTGTGCTGGAGGCTATCCAATGTTATGTTGGGCTCATGTTGCTTGGTAAGAACCAGACTGAATAGGCAATTGGGAAAAGGAATAGGAATATTCTGTACCACCTCCAAAAACGTGCATGCATACTAGACCCTGAACGATATAGGATTTTTCAGACGATACAGATATTTGGTGATATCGGATGATATTTTCATTATATATTATATTATATATTTCATTTTGCTCGTTTGTGTTGTTGTGTTTGCACATCTCTGTTGCTTGTGGGGCTCGCACACAAGAATTTCACTCGCATGTGCTGTGCCAGTGTGCCTGCACATGTGATGTGACAATAAAAGTGATTTGATTTGATTTGATTTATAATTTTTATTTCAGCCACACCAAATACAGATTTACCAAACAGTTGCTAGATGTGGTTATTTATTTACTGGTTACGTTCTCCCCAACTACTTAGATTAGCGGTCCCCCGGGCTGTTTGGTACCGGGCCGCGAAAGTTGATGCTCGGGTGTGAAATTTATGGTTTTCATGTTTTTTATCGGTTTTTATATCTTTATTTTTTTAATTGTTTTTATCGTTAATTCAGTTTCCCTGGGTCTTTTCCCATGTGTTATGCATAAATCTTCTTTTCTCTGGTACCGGTACTGGTTTTATTTTGTTATATTTATCCGCGACACCTTAAAGGCCGGTCCATGAAAATATTGTCGGACATAAACCGTTAAGTGGCGCAAAAAATGTTGGGGACTGCTGACTTAGATAATCAAGGTGTTGTGTTTGTCGCACTCCAAATACAAGTTGCCAACAGCAAAGTTGCAGTGCTGGCCTTTACAAATGCCTGAATAGCTAATGTTTGATCAGATTTAATAACATCAATCTGCCGATAAATCAGCTGGCCTCTAATGCATACATAGATTTGTAAGTAAAACACTACAGGAGTGTTAGCACTGATAGCAAAAGAGGTTCAAAGCTCATCAATAAATAACGACAACTAATTTAAAAGACTGCACGACTGTGAGATTCGGTCAGATTTCCCCTGTAAACTATTCTCTTTATACACAGCGTAAAAGGAGGTGATGTACTGACTTTCTTTCCAAGGTAAAGATTACCCCCCAAAATACAACCTCTCTATATTTTATGTTAGTAGCTTTTTGGTGTTACTTCTTATAGATGGTTCTGGCACACTCATCTCCCAGACTAATGTTATTCATTTCGGAGGACAGCTTGTTTTGAAAATGAGATTGTAGCTATTTGTCTGCTGTAAGTTGAATCTGTGAAAATCTTTCCGAGTAAGTAGCCGATGGGGTGAAATTCACGCTTTAAGCATAAAGGATGTTGTGCTGCACGACTCTGCTTAGACGCTAAACCCGCGTACACAAATGAAAATGGAGAAATGACAAATTTTATGTCGTGTGCAATAGCCTTCTGAATATTTTGTCAACAAACACTGCCAAAAAACTGAAAAACGCCAACTGCTTCTCGAAGTCAGAGGCCATAAGATCTCTTTAGTTTACTATTTCTTTTAGAATAGTGATGATAAAACTCATCGTGCCACCTCCCTGAATGCTGCCGGTGATACGACAGAGAAATATGACTGGAGGATATAACCATCACGGCATGAGGTTAATTTAAAGTCACTGGGAACCTCGTCTGGAATGTAATTCCATTCTTCCATTTGATCCCGTTGAGTCCACCGTCAAATTATTTTTCAGAATGTCCTGTCTACATACTGCATGTTAAATATGCCTGCACACACACACACACACACACACACACACACACACACACACACACACATATGAAAGAGAAGAAAGTGTCCTTGAGCAAACTTAAATATCTTTTCCATGCGATGAGCACAGGAGAAAAAAAGAGAAAAGCCAGCAGCAGCAGACAGCAGCCACAGTCTGCAGGCACTATCGCCTTGGAGACAACACAAGGACATTTTGTTTTGCTTTCGCCAGCTTCCCCATTCGATTCAAAGTGACAACAAGAGAGCGAGAGGGGGGGAAAACGATGCGAGCAGGTCTTTGGTATGCCCCGAGGAACTACTCTGTGACCTTACGGGACGATATGAAGGGCTTGTCACATTTTGGTTTGAGTCTCTTAATAAACTGGAGTAACTCTTTTATTACCCAGATATTTTATACAGCGATCTTTGTATGAAAAGATTCCACATTATAATGATGCGGAATACCGCAAAGATTCCTCGGGAATAAGGCCATAAGTATGTTCCAATGCCAGCAACCTCTCGATTCATGAAACAAAGCAGGCACTTCAGCGTCCTCTTCGACTTCAATAAAATGACATCAAACCTCAAAGTGATTCCTCTTCTGTATATTTAAGCTTCGATGTGTTCTCAAAGGCATTGCAAAGTTGATTAAAAAGAATAAGAGCTACGAGCTGCTCCTGCTTTCTAAGCTTGAGGGCTCCTGAACGTCCCGAATGTTCGTGCACCACCAGCCACCTTTTCATTCATAGGATAGTAGCGAACTTCTGTGGGCACTCTGACTTCTACTCTCACTGAAACGCAAGCTGCACTCATCATTTACACCTCGCTTCTGTTGCCCCCCCGCCCCACGCCGAACGTGTGAAGCCTGTTTCCACCACACATAGAGCTTTGTGCTTCATTTCAAAGCATTCATTTCTAACTAATTAGCCTCTCTTTCTGTATCCCAGGGCTCGTGGCTCCCACAATTAGATAAGCCCGCTCTACTTTGCTCCAGGAAAAAAACCTGCTATGCTATTATGAAATGGATCCGGTTCATGTGACGTGCCTTTCCGCACCGTGAGCAGACTTGCGTCTCGGAGAAACTTCTGCAGACTCGAGATCAAAAGAGCTGGAAAGGGCTTTTGGGGGTAAAAATGAAACGAGCATCAGCCAGTAGAGTGACACTTCCAGCCTCGCGCTGACCCCAATTACCTCCTAATTTTAGCATTTGAACCCTTATGCGTTACATCTTCAGCCGGGCTGTAGTAAATTTTGGACAGTCTATGTGTGATGTCACCCATTAACTTTCTTCAAGTTTGTTTAAAGCGTGTGAAATGAGATTTCTGTGAGCTGCTATATTTTTAGACTGAATCGTACGTGAAGCCAGAATCCACGATCAAGGTTGTTAGCAGGCCATAATGATACTTCTGTCATTTGGATGTTTGATCTGAGAGCGCTGCTTTCACGTTGTAAATTCGTCTGCGTCTTACTTTTTTTTTATGACATCAGCACTGTTTTGTAGAAATAGGAGGTATAAAGTAAAAGTGAGAAGATCTTTTTGAGCAAATTACAGTGTGGCTGTGATGTCCACCCAAGTTGGACATTGTTGGGTACCATGTTGAAGGCAAAGCTTTTGGATTCTTCAAGGAAATGAGGTAGTGTACACGACATTTTTAATCAGTTCCAATTAATCTGTTGAACAAAACAAGAAAAAAATGTTAACATTCCCGTGTGATATACTTGCAATTTAAAAGTCTGATTATTTGTTTCTCCTGTTTGAAGCAATGCATAAGACTGCAGTCTTGTTTGGGAAGCATGCATCAAGACAAACCAGAACATGGTGGCTCTTAACAGTTCATTAGCTTAACAGAGTAGCTAATAGTAGCTAATTGTAATTTGTGGAAAAAAGCGAGTTTTCTTGTCGTTGGTTGGTTTTATTGCACAAAGTAATGAGAACTGAAATCTACTGAGAATAACAAATGTGAGCTTGAGCATAATTTGGGTGAAAACCCATTTGGTGATTAACTATAATTAAAGTCTGACTAACTGTGACCACAGACTTGTGGGTGGTCAGACAGAGGACCATGGATACCTCACTGTGGCATAAGTGCATTCGTCTTTGAGCAAGATAGGTTAAAAATTTGCTATGTAGCTCGCTTAAACTGCAGAGCTTGCTAGTTAGCCCCTTGATTACTTGCAGAAGATTTAATATGATATGATTTTTTTTTGTCTAGGAAGCTTTAAAAAGTGCTTAAATTTAATTTTCCTTCAAGGAGAGAGTCACACCTGTTGCTTCCCCCCGTTAGCAGGGCTTACGCAAAGCTAGCAAGCTTCATCGTACAGAGCAAGGTGTCAATCCGGTTGTTCAGTGATGACGCGACGAATCCTACTTCCGGGTCTAAAGTAGTCTGCGTTTAATATGGCTTTTGTGTTGTTAACATGTTTAATGTTATGTATTTTCTTCTATTTGATCTCAAAAAGCTCCTAAAACAGTCAGTGATCACTGTTGACCTCCCTCGGCTTTTATTACCGCTAATCATTTATTTAAGCTCAGTTTGTAAAACCTTAGGATGTAACTACAGCCCAGCCCATGCAGCAGTATATGAATGACTAACCTCGTATTGTGGATGGATTATCTCAGTTGTTCTCCTGGCTGAAGTTTGGTCCTTTTACAGCATCCTGCCATGCGATTACATTTGTTCCTGACCACCGAGAACACTCACATTAACTTTTATCGAGTGGAAAAAAAGTTAGCTTGTTTATATTATGCTAACATAGCTGTGTCGCTAGCGGTCACGTAGCACATCATTATATACCAGCTAGCCCAACTTCAGTAACCCTACAAACGTCACTGCTGTTTAGTTTTCTGTCTTCATTTATGCTGGAAGTGATAACAGAGCTGTACGTTTTAATTTGTTTCCAAAACCCCACAGTCAGGACATGCTATATTGTATTTAGATAGAAGCTAGCGAGCTAACTCCCTGCTAACTTCTAACTCCGTTAAATGTCATAAATTCCGTTTTCATGGATGCCTGGATGTTAAACTCAATTGTTACACCTGGTAGAGCAGAACGCTGATCATTTTATTAAAGATGAAAGACTTTAGACAGTTTTTCAACTCTCAGTAATCCCATAGTGATCGTTTGATATATGGACCTGCAGCGGAGTTTAGACCCAGACACGGCTAGTGACGTCAGACTGAACAACCGGATATTTTCATCAACTCTAGACAAAAAAAACCAAACTTCTAATTTCAGACAAGTCCAACAAGTTTGAATCAGCTTTCTGCAGCTTCTCTGTAGAAATGGATATTGAACTAAATTGATAGTCATAAAAGTCAACATACATCAATGCTGCATGTCATGCTAGCAGGCTCAAAAGAAATAAACTTTATGACTCTTTAGCTTCACTTTAAGCACATTTAATTGATGTTTCTAAATGTAAGACAAAATGTTTAATGTAAAATGAAGAGATTACATCCCAATGTGGCTCTAACCTGATATAGCAAAGAGAACTGGCTTGTTCACTCATTCAGACAACAGCTAAGCGATCATAAATCAGAATCATAATGTAAAATTTTATCTTGGGACATTTTTTTTTCATCTATGCAGAGAAAAATAATAAAAGCAGTAGCATCTCTTTCATAACACAACATCAGTAGCCATTACTTTCACGGCTTTATTCACTCATTTCCCTAATGTTTATGTCATACAATCCCACTGAAATGCTACACGTCCTCATGAGTTGAGGGGAATGGGTTGAAAATAAAATGATGATAATTATGATGAAAGTCGTCCTGCCATTAAATGGAACCTTTTGAGACAAGCCTACAAATCCATCAGGGAGTGTAACTGGGGCTGTGGGTGCGGGGCTGCTGCTGCTGCTGCTGTGGGTGTTGGTGGGGAGGAGGTGCAGTAAATTATGCAGCCAGACATCCGGTAATGCTTCGATATCATCTGACATGATGAGAACCATAATGGATGGGAGCCATGCATTGTTTGGCAATTAATTTCTCATTCCCGAGCTCTCTTCCCAGGACTTGAGAGGGCATCGATGGAGGTCACATAGTGCTGGGAGAAGCGTATGCACCGGGCTGATATGTATGCACACATGGACACGGGCCCGGAGAGACACTCACTGTGTTTGAGGTAAATGACAGAAGAGATATGAGCTAAGTCTGCCTGCAAATGCGCTATCCTGAAGTACTGAAGGATGAATTAGCCACAGCTGTGCAGTAAACAAGCAGTGTTTTAGCCTAATGTGAACGTAGCTTTTGTGCATTTGCAAAACAGGATCTTCTGAATTTAATCTCTACATTTATATTTTCACATCTCGAAAAGGCGCTCAATTCGCCCTACCAGTGAAGCGTGGTAATAAGAAGTATGCAAATCTGTTCCAAGTCTACATGTCTACAGTATGAAAGACAAAGCTGTGATAGGGTTGCATTCAAACTCACAGTGTACAGAAACCCAATATTTAGCATCAAGCTACAAGGACGAATGCTGGAATGAGTTTTTATCCTTAGAGCCAAACCTTGAGTCTCTAGTGGCTAGTGACACAGCCAAACATCGTCAAACATATCAGGGAAGGCAGAAAGAGGAAAAAGTAAGGTGCGAGGACACGCGCAGAGGGAATTGCGAAATCACTAAAGGAAAAGCACGCTCCTCCAAGGTCCCACCGTTTGCCAAAGAAAAAGAAAAAGAGCAAAGCTTCTCAAAATACCGTCAACCAACAGCAGAAAGGGCCAAATGGATACGGCCAATCTGACACTGGTGATAAAGAGAGTTAAAGATGCTTTAGAAGCCTCCAATCAGATTTACTCTGTTGATTGGCCAAAATAAATCACTTTGAGCTTGTGGGCCACCGAGCTTACCAAGCCTGTTAAATTTACTGTGGCAATTTTGGGGGGCTCTAGAGAAACCAGCTTCCACACACATACTCACATAAAATCACACATGAGGAGTTATAAAAGACGAGATGTGGTGGAAAAGATCCCGGAACTAAAACACCCAAATGCATACACTACAAACAATGCGAGAAATCACAAATATTTGTCTTGAAAAGAACTTTGACTGTGACTTTATGTTTTTTTTTCCCATTTCTGCAAACGTCAGGAGAGATGGATTGGTTGTTGGCCTTAATTGAGGGATTGCCTGCCACCTCTCTCACTACACAGGTGATCTGTGTATGATTTCTGGATCAAGGCAGAGCCGCCAAGGCCAGTGATGGATGACCAGTCAGGAGGAGAGACGCATATGATATATATTAGGGTATCACAGAGAGGGTATGAGCACATGGCACATTGTAAACTACCTGAAACATGGGCATACCTGCTCAAAGGTCTCCCCTAATTCAGTCTCAGAAAAATGGGCACAGCAATTATATTTGCTAATATATCACAATTTGTTTTTAGCCCTGCTGTGAAACATCCAAAAACATCTCTTAAACAACGACAACGAGCTCGCTCTCTCAGTGCAAAAAAAATCTAAAGCTGCATTACTAACAGAAGGCCATTGTGTTGCGGCATTAAAGGGTTTGCTAGAAGAATTTGTGCATAAGTTTGTGTATGTGCAACATCAGGGTTGGGTGCACAGATTTGCGTACACGTGTTAGAAAAATCATTTTCGACTATAATCCTAAACCTTGCACTTTCCCTCGAAGAAAATTGCCCTCTGCGAGAGGTGCACCGGGCATGTGATAAGTGCCTCGCCTGCAAATAAGCATGTAGCCTACATTCCTAAGCCCCAACATCAAAAAGGGCTTCATTCAGCAAGCAAAAGGCTGCATTTTTATGGAACGGTAGCATTTGGTTTGAATTGCTCAGCATTATATTTCTCAAAGCATTGTAAGGATAAAAAAAAACTATGATGATATATGACAAATGCAGGGTGAATCTATATAATAGCTTGTCAAAAAAAAAGCAGAAAAAAGTGATGACAGTTATTCTAAGCCAAGCACATGAGCAGTGGAACAGAAAGGACAACAGTTTGTTGCCTTTAAAAGCACACTGAGTCACACTCACATTATCTGCAGCGACTTTGCTAGCCTGCATTTACTGCTTAGACAGTCTTAATCAATTTAGCATGTGTCAGGCTCTTCCAAATAGAGCCAAGATGGCCCGAACGTCCAAAACATTGGCTGTTTCGGCATGAAGGTCGGGGTGTCACGTCTGCTGACTCTCTCCAGGCCAGCAGGGCTGGCGTTGTGCCTGGGCCAGATGGCAACATGTGGCAGAATTACAAGATTGTCAGACAATGAATGTATCCATGACACCAACTGTGCCACATCAAATGCACCAATCATGAGTCGATGAAAACAGTCACTCACGCAGCGACACACGCAGACATGAGAGGGTGTTTGACTAAAACGGCAAGATGAATCAAAGACCACAGAGGCACTGCTGATTTCTGTAAAGTGTCATAATCAGGCATAATTAAAGCCATTCACAACAAACACACCATTATAATTAGGGGTGGGGGAAAAAATCGATACCGTGTAGTATCGTGATATTTTGTTTGCTAATAATGTATCGATACAGGGACAGCAGAAATCGATATTTTGTTACAAAAAAGGTTTTTGTGCTCTGACTTCAGAGCATGTTGATCCTTTTTCTGAGCAAGAATCCTGACATTCCTTCACTGTCCAAATGTGTTTAACTTATTTTTGGCAGCAATAAACATGACAGTTTACTTATTTTAATTTAAGACGTTTTATTTTAATTATGTTTAAAACTTTTTTATTTAATGTAAAATTATTTTTTGTTTTAATTTACTTTCAAATTCTTCAGTTGCTGAATGGGCTGCATAGTTTTCATAAATTGCATAGTTCAGAATAGCTATAATTGTACCAGATGGTTGCATTCAATTAAGTTGGACTAGACTGTAATACAAACCGTTCAGTTTGTCAACAATAAAACTGACTTAAATGAGAGAAAGACTGAGTGTGAGACTTTGATATTAGATAAAATGAATATTGATAAAGTTTACCTTTCTGTACAGAATCTGAATATCGCAAAATATTTAAAAAAATTGCAATAATATCGTATCGTGCGTTAAGTATTGTGAAAATATCGTATCGTGGGATGTATGGTGATTCCCACCTCTAATTATAATGTTTAATCAATGATGTGAGGCTAAACATAGAAATCTCTCAGAGTCTTGGTGTTACGCCGGCATAAAAAGGCTGTGGAAGCAGCTTGGAATATTAACTTATGGATGGTATGTTACTGCTACAGACAGCAGCAGCAGGTGAGAGAGGCTGAGGCAAATTTTCTCATGTGGCTGCCCTTGCCTTTCCTGTCCTGTGGAGTTAATGCAGCGAGCGCCTCATGCTCACTGTGGCAGACAGCACAGAGGTTAGTCTGGTAAAGTCGAGGCCTGGAGAAAGTCCTTTCCACAGCTAAGTTTGTCAGGAAAAAAGCTTTATAGTTTTGTAACTGATACCGTCATTGTGGAGATAACTTCATTGGAAGCGAGCTACGCAAAAATATTCATCGCTAAGATCAAGACACATACTGCAAAAGGAAATCACGTGCTTCCATGTTTAGGCTTACATAAGTGTATTTAAGAACATATAAAAAGAAAAAAAGGTTAAAAAAAATAGTATTGTGAACAGCTGTATATATTTCAAGATGGCAGCATAAGGGAAGATCAGACAATTTTGAGAGGGATCAACAATCAACAGACAATTTTGAGAGGGATATTTAGCTAGCTAGCTAGCTTCTCAATTAGCTAGCTAGCTAGTTTGCTAGCAGGGGCACTATTTTTAAAGCTTTTGAGGTTATATACATGTCTCATTGTTTTAAACTGTTGTAATGACTTAAGAATTTAGTATTACAATCAGAGGCAGGGTATCATTTGTCAAGAGGGGTCCTTTTATTGTTTGTTGTTTTTTCCCGGCACGGTAGTAAATCATGAACTAGAGGGATCTTATATATTCTGAAAGCTGTTAGAATATTTATTACATCAATGTAATGTTTATAGAATAATTATGAACTATTAATTACGACTAGAAGATTCCAAAACTTAATCATAACCACAGTTTACAAGAACATTTCAATGTGTTTTTTAAATTAAATTAATATGCATAATAATCTCATATATTCCTCTTCACAGACAGGTGATCAAACTAAACATAAAAATACAAATAGCATAACATGCCAGATTTAAATTTCACCCCCACTTAACGTTGCTGCGAGAGTAAGAAAACAGTCTGCTTTGATAATGGATATTTTCTGATTTCCTGCGGAGCACTGTTTGCAGTGCGCTGCCTCTCTTTTACCCACAATTTGCAAAGTTACAGACGGTAAATGAAGCAACTTTATTACATTTACTGAGATCTGCTCAGAAATTTGTAGCTTGAGAGTCAATAAATATGTGACAATGACTCAGCTCTGTAACCTGTTCTACAGCATCTTGGGTCGCATGTTTTAAATGACGCAGGGAATTGCGGTCAAGTTAGGGTTGATCTGTTCATTCAAGAATGTAAAGCCAACAAATTGTAAAGCCAACAAATGCACAATTCATTACACCGAATTCCAACATCAGCTTTTGTGTGTCTTCTGATGCTCTGAATCTACTTTATTGTTCTTTTATTTAATTAATGGCAGTCTTCTCTTTGAAACAGTGATCCTTAGTGACTTAATGAATAGTTAGAACAGAACTACACAGTGTCATTTCTGTTGTCTCTACTGCGTTGGATGAAAACCCGCAAAGTAAAAGTCCGTTTTTGACTTGACTGTTGTTTGCGCTACATGCAGTGCTAAAAATCAGGAGCGAGGTTAAATATATTTAACCCCAGTATACACTCCAGTACATAGTGAGAACACAGTAGCATCAAAATACAAACGATAATTAGTTATCGTGTTTGTTTATCTAAAGGAGGTCTTTTTTAAGTGAATAATATGCTAACATGTCGTTTAGCATGTTAGCATAATTACCTTTGCTGATTAGCGTAAAGTCCAGCTGAGATGGGTCGTACTAGTTGAAACTGTTAGTTAAAATATGTTTGATTTGGTATTTTCTAAGCAAGGTACAAACCTAAAAACTGGTATATTTCCAAATGAACCATTTCAGGATCTGTTTCAGGGTTATTCATTAGCACTTTGTTGGATGAGAACCAATGACAGTAAACATAAAGCAGTTGAGAGAAGGAGTAATTGTTTTCAGTTGTTACCCGTGGCAGTCCTTCAGTAAGAAAATTGTCCATGTGATGGGACATATTTGGTTTCATTGGAACATCAATTTTTTCAAGGATTTCTTTTTTTTTTTTTTCTTTTGGCTGCCTGGTCTTCAACTAACAGCGTTGATACTAATTTCATGCAGCTCCTCAACTTGCTGGGCGGATATCTTCGTAGTCCTAAAACAATCCCGTGAAGTCTGTCCTCAGTGAAGGAGATGATTGAGCTGAATCGCAAAGTGATGGAGGTGGTGAAAAACACTACAAAAGGTGAATTTGAAGCGCTGGCTGATGGATAGTTGAGAGTCAGCTACTGTCAGATCAACATGCTCTAGAGAGGTTGCTTTGGCCTTTGTAATATTTTCCATTTACCACCATGTTTTTTTTTTTAAGTTCATGCTTGCATGCATGCTTACTAACCATTCATGTAGTGTTGTCCTCAAGCTTTATTTTCATTTATGCTTTAAAAATATTAACACAGCAAATTTATTTCAGCTGTCCTCACATAATCAGCATTGAATGCGATCATGAAAAGTGATAACAGAGCTTTTATATCTGCCTACTAAAAGCTACACTTTCTACTGCAAGTTAATGAAATTAATTATCAGACGAGCACACTTGTGCATGGATCATCTGTCTTTAAAAACATCCTGTCTGGATCAAAATACTGGTCGGCTTGTTGAGGAGGCTGCAAGTGGACAATTAAGTGAAGCTCACAGCCAGTGTGCACATCCAACCTAATTTGTAGATTTTTTTAAATTGGACACATTTTTTAAGGTTGTAATGTGGTTTTGGCAATTCCAGTCATCATCCCCCTGCCCCAACCTACTCCCCCCGTAACATGTGCTGTACCCTGGGCATACGGCAATGGAGCCCCAGCTGTGGGTCTGGCCATGTATCTGCTGCTCTGTTGCCCATGTACCATGCTCCACTGCTGTGGCAGGTCAGGCATGCTCGTGGAAGTGGAAGCACAAGTGGAAATGAGCTTGTGTTAGTGCGATCAGAGAATGACACCTTTCTGTAAGCGCTAACAGGCACTGTGATCATGACACTGGATCAAATTTCAGAAGCTCATGTTTGCAGGAAAAGGAAGAGACTACATCGGCTTTTGACTCTCTAGTGTTCTGTGGTTCATCGAATCATTTGTTCTGGGCTCGCTGAATGACAACAATGACTCAGAATGAACTACAACTAACACTTAGCATTTCTTTTT
This sequence comes from Copadichromis virginalis, assembly GCF_057382275.1. NCBI lineage: Eukaryota > Metazoa > Chordata > Actinopteri > Cichliformes > Cichlidae > Copadichromis > Copadichromis virginalis. The sequence continues at coordinate 46,627,184 of NC_140620.1, forward strand.
AGCTTAAAAACAACTCACATTGTTGCATCAAAAGGAATCATATCCTCATTTTCCACACTTTCTCAGCTGGTTCATCGTTGTGCTTTTCTCTGACAGATGTTTCCAGGTTTCCTCTTTGCGCATCCTCACCGGACTAGCAAATTAATGGAAGAAACAATGCAATACAGCTGCGAGTACAGACTAATTTGTGTGCAGTGAAGTGGTACGCCGATGCTGATTCAAACAATGTGGTTGTGACTCTCCTGCCATCTTAAAATTAGGCTACTCGTGAGAGACAACCGTGTGGAAGCTAACAGCCAGTGCTTTATTCAGATTAAGTCTGTATCCTTCCTTACTCTGGAGCCCATTCAATCACTCTTTCATTCCTCGATCAGTCTGTTTATCTGACGTTTATATTTGCTCTGCAACTCCATCCATTCACTTAATGCAACATTTTACTATCTATATTTATGCAGCAGACTCTTTGGAGGGCAGCCTGTTCTGCAACAGCAGCCAATAACACAATCAAACACTTCTCACTGGAAGTCTGCTGCTGAGACTTTGCACTTGCAAGTTTCTACATGACAGAAATGTGTGACCACTGCGTATAAACGCCGAACCATCTAATATAAAAAGCACATAACACCACTCTAAGGTCCTTAACTACGACATATTACATTTTGGACAGTCATGCATCGTCAAAAGTGAACGCTGTAAGTACGGCCACTGAAAGAATGAATGCATTACAGGGTGTGCTGGAGCGTGACTCGATGTGTAAAAAAAAAAAAAAAAAAAATTTTTGAGAAAAGTAGCAGCCAGCTAAAGAAAATAAATTAAACTGGCAAGCGGCAGGTAGAATAAAGCTCCATAGAGAAAGCAGGAGTAAGGATTTCACAGTCAAATAACTTGTGACATTTTTGACTGGAGCTGTTGATGAGATAGCGCAAAGAATTACCTTGGTGTGTCAAAACAGGTTCTTTTTCTCCGTTTTATGCTTCCCAACAAGCACCAATTTATAAAAAGAACAATGGAGTGGAGAAATTAGACTTTTCAAAAGAGTTCTGGGAAGTTTAATGTGAGCAGTCACTTGTTCCTTTTTCAAAGTCAACAGCCAGACTGAATAAAAGCCCTAAGCCTGTGGCTAAAGAATGTGCGGAAAAACTCTCGAGTTAAACGGAAAATGTGCGACGCGCCTGAGAATTTAAGACAATAGAATTATTATTTCTGTGCCTAAAAAATCTTTTCTCCTATTGTTACATGTGATGAAAGAAAACACATCATATGAATGCTAAAAATGGTGCTTAGATTTATGCTAGGCACAGTTTTTAATAGTCATCTGTCTGCAGTACGTCGCCATGTGTTAAACTGTGCTTCGCTTCCAATTTGGGACGAATCAAAATACACTGAGCACCATACCCCACAGCCAATTGCCACTAGCCCACACACTCTTTAAGTATAAATGCATATGTTTATCAGTGTTTGACCAAAATCCGACAAAAACAAGACGTGCCATGCCAAGCTGTTCTTCACGCAACACATAAAAAGTGTCAGCCAGAACAAACACGCTAATAAAAAGTTAAAAAATAGCTGGGGTGAGATCAAAAGAGTCATTAGTAAAGTAAAATCACTCATCGCCCAGGGTAGGGGTGTCAAACATAAGGCCCGGGGGACAGAATCAACCCAACCTCAAGTCCAATCTGGACGGAGTTCAAAGATCTTGACATTTTAACTGTATTTTCATCAATTTTAAGCTTGAATTGTCATTCATGCTACACCAAAGTAATTAAGTAACAGATAAACAATTAAAGGGTTGGAAATTCCAATAAATTTTAAAGAAATTTACTTTTCTTACAGTAAGTTCAAAGTAGAGTGCATCTGGCCCTTGATGTAAATTCAGTTTGACATTCCGGTAGGCATGTCAGATCGTATAGCAATGAGCTCATTATGAACCCAGACAGGTCATTGTTGCATTCAGCTTCCTCATATAGTCGCTCATCCAATATTATGTACTACATGACCGCAAGTGATACACAGTCTATGTGGTTATTGTAGAAGGGAAGGGAGGCAAAGTGTAGTAACAAAATAAGATGATTATTAAAGTTCAGCTCATAAACTGTGATTCTGTGACAGCTCAGGGTCTGAAAAAAGACTTCCTTTAGATTTCTGCGAGATTAATTAATTAGATTTTTTTTCATGTTTCTGCTGTTTAGCACGCTCTCAAAATCATATCTTTCAGTGATCTGAATAAATGAATGAGACACATATGCAGTACTTGTCTTGTACGTGCCTTTCCATTAATGTGACTTCATTCAGCGGTGAATGCAATACAAAAACGTTAGTAGGTTCAACCTGAAGCCGCCATGACTTTTATGGAAAAGTGACTCATTCAGATGGAATCAGACACATGAAAAGGAGGGCACGTCTGAAAGTCGTTGACATCAGAATGCTTTTACGGCTTATTTTTAAAATGAAAGGGTAGTGGATAAAAAAAATAATAAGCTGGGAATCACTGGTCAAATTTTGGTCAAACATTGATAAACACACTGGGAATGACACCTAGCCAGAAGGCTAGGATTCTGCTACGTGCCTGCCATCTGAAATTGCATCATTGTTTCATTGCAGAAAAAAAAGTAACAATTCAAATTTAATGAGATCCTCATTTCAAATTCTATGTGTGCAAATCAAATCCACTGCTCATGTGATGTTCCTATGCATTCAGATTCTCTTACACCTTCAAGTCTTTCAGTGCCATTTCATGTATATGAAAAATAAAGAAGCTGGTCTTACCTAGCCTGTTGTCCAATGCTCCAAAATCAAGAGAGTACTTGACAACGTGGTAATTGTTCCAAACATACAGCAGATTGTCCCTGGGGTTATAATCCACAGCAGCAATGTACTGATAGGAGTTGGGGAAAGGGATGTCCAGGAAGCCGTCTTTACTGAGTTCTGTGTTGTAGATGTAATCGATCTTGTTTCCCGTCGCTTCATTGTCATCATCCTCATACACCGACTTCACCACATAAAGGATTCCGCAAATCATGAAGGCGTTGGATGCCGAACGCTTGTCATACGCCGTGTCCCAGGTCCCCTCAACGCGCAGTGTGTAGGGATTGAGTTGGCTGATCACAATCCGCCCGTTGTTCTGCTCGGTCGCGTAAATCACCCACAGGCCGTTTTCGTCAACAGCCAAATCAATGTCTGATTTCCCTCCCCAGCGGTACGGCGACGTGTCGTGGTAGTTGGCGTTGGCTATGATGGCCTCGCCGCTCTTGATGCGAGTTCGCAGGTCAAACTTGACAATGTTGCGTGTGCGCTCCTTGTTGAAGAAGAGCGCCCCGTCGTAGACCACAAAGCCCGTTCCGTCAACGCGATGCGGAAGCTTGTAGGTCGTTGTCGGCCTTCCAGCGACAAAGTCTTCTTTGGATGAGTATTCGGTCAAGGTGTCCGTGCGGTAGGGTGTCCAAGGCATGTAGTAGATCTTATCCGAAGCTTGAAGAGGGTCTTTGCACCAAGCTCCGGACTGGTGGTCCGATTCAAAGAGATGCTCGCTCTGGTACACCCTCCGCAGAAGCCCTGGGCACAGGAATACTGAGGAGCCAAAAATGGGGAAAGACAATTACAGAGTTACATTGGCAGGTATTAGACAGACGAATCAGAGACAAAATTGAACAGGTTGAAATCTGTGTTAAGATGGGCAGTTTTAGAAGAAAAGCAGATAAAAAAAGATTTGCGTGAAGAACACTGATAGTTAGAATTATTTGGATTTTATTACTAAAATTAAACAGAACACAATCAATAACAAAAAAACCCAACCCACAATGAGCCTTTTCATTATTTCCAACAGTGTCTCCAGTGCAGTGAGCACTGCTTTGCTTTCAATTACTTACTGTAGTCTTCAGCTGTTACATATGATACTTCGACTACAGTTACCGGACCCCAGAGGCGGGTAGTTACAATCTGTCTGAATAAACTGGCTTTGAGTTTGGGGGGAGAGAAGAGTAAATGAAGTCAGGGTTATCTCTGCTGACTTAATGCAGAGCAGAAACGAGTCAGAAGTCACTGATGGAACTTACCCGAACACCACTAACTCGCCCACAGAAACACACACAAATTACCATTTTGGTTCCCTTTAGTTTCAGTTAAACTTTGCACAATGGCTTCTTTTCACATCCAATTAGATACTGTGCCAGGGAAGAAAATAGGTTTCATTCTTCTCTTTGGTTAAAGCACCCCAGCGGCACTTCTTAGTAAACAGCATTAAAGACACAACCCCCCCCCCCCCCAACCTAAATTTTTTGATAAATAGCTGCAGTTCAATTATTGGCCAAGGTAGAGATTTAGGAGAAAGAAAACAAATTAAAGTGACATCATCTGTGTAATGATAGCCTGTCCATTATTTCACCTACATGACATTTTTCAGCCCCGTGACATGATTTACAGCCCCACACACAATAAACTAATTATATGTAAACCGGTTTGTAGTCAGATCTGATAAAGCCAATACAGCTGGAGAGGGTCAATGGTGGAAAGCTAATTTTAGTTCATTATGGATTATCGTGGACTGAGACAATTATAATTTTCTTTTCTTTCTAAGTAGATTGCATCTGCATACAGAATTACAACAACAACACAGCGTAAGAGTTTAATACTGCAATTAAAATTGTACAAACAATAACACATGTAACAACGAAAGCTAAAACAGCAGACGAAGGAGAAACACAGGCAGAAAAGAAGGCACAATTAAGAGCTTCCCCCACTTTCAACAGGTTTGCTCCAGACGAATATCAGAAATAAAAACGATGTGTGCGAGAAGGCTCTCTCCGCTGTAGCAGGATAGCAGCCTGACAGTGCGCTGACAGCTTCTAGCCGTGGATCCATTGAGAGGTAAAAGCTGCGGGCTCCGTCGAGGAAGAGACAGGGAAGAAAAAAAAAACAAAAAAAACACAGAGGCTTCTTTCCCTTGTAATCTCCTAAGATTAAACATGTTGTCTACCTGCAGGTGAAAATGTGGCGAGATGCGTCCTGTTGACATACAGCCTCGGCACACATCTCAGCGGTGCTCAGCTAAACGCTAAGAGGGCCGTTTCTATGGTTGAGAAACACAAGATGCGCTGGGGTACAAGGTCAGAGTCGGCAAGCTTTGTTCTGACAGCACACTGGGCTCTATGGAGGTTGTAAAATATGCTTTTTTGTTGTTTTTAAGGATGCAAGCGATGGAGGAGTGAATGGAAGACATTAGAGGAGCGATACAAAGGCTCACATGGCTTTCATGGGGAACTTCACAACCGTTACCACAGCACCGCCCGTCACATCGGTAAAACGTTTGTAACTCACCTTCGCTGCTCGTTCTCGTTGCTTTTGGTTTCGCGACACGCCACTAACTAATGACTACAACGAGACCGAAAAAAATGCATTGCCTCGGCCACTTCAGCAGAGCTCTCGACTCTTTAACTCGAACCCGGCTTTATATTTATGGCATCGTGCAAAAAGATAATGCGGCGCAGGTATCAAAGCCAAACTCATTCCATTTCTGCGGTTTGGCTTCGATACATCTTTATTGTTAACATCTGACAACGAACAAATTCTCCAGGTCGTGTTAAAAGGTAAGACTACAAACACGGTGCAAAGCTCCTGGGGCACAAGTGTAGCTTTAGCATATGTTTTGCAGCATCATACAGTGCTGATAAGGTAAGAATACAGCTGCTATGATTTATCCCTAGTATTGACTCTTTTTAGTCCCTGAAGGTTATAGTCATCATCATGTTAGAGGTATAATGAAAAATGCTGACAGCTTACTGGACAAGCTATTGATCAACCTGTATAGCCCTCTGCTTTAATATTATGCAGCTGATAACGCAGAGCTGGAAGAATTTTCAGTTATTACAGGGAATAAAAACACGCCGGGGTTATGAGATTTCAGCAGCGAGGAGGTTTGCGATGGCTTGGATATCAGAACCCGTGTGGTTGATACTGCTGATGAACAAGAAGTGAAGGCACGGGGTCGGAAGGTTAATTAATATTTTGGACGCTGCTGTACATGAAATTCCCTAACGGTGTTTCATGGAAAAACCAGATATTCCCCATGAAATGCATGTTGAGCCACAGTAGCGAACAACACAATGGTCCTACGAAAAGTTGCCGTAGCGGCCCGTCACCGGAAAATAGCAAGCGCGTGCCCAAATGGAAATGCAAGGTGACAAAGACAAAGAAAAGTTGTTGGTATTTAGTTACCTTTTTGTTCCACTTCTATTTTTTTAGGCATGAAGGGGAGAGAGAAAGAAAGAAAAAATACAAAGAACAGGTTAACATCATGATCACTGTCTTTATTTTCCAGACACTCCAAGAGAAACATGGGTTAGTAACAGAGGGACACACAAAATTTGATTGTCAGTTGTTTTTTTTGGTTTTTTTAGAAAGCAGACAGCGTTGCGCCTCATATGAGCCTGCTGGAAAAAGACAGATTAATCAACTCTGAAATTGTTGTAGAACATGCTCTGGGCTTTTGCACTGACGCCTGCACGGCAACAAAAAAACAGAGACATCGCTGTGGGGATGGGAATGTATGAGACGAGGCAGGGCTTTTAGAAAAGGCTTAAAAAACATTTCAACATATTGTCATTTATAGATGGCAGGTTTAAGCTTAATGCTTCTGTTTAAAGCTTATAGTTAGAGCAGGATCAGGTGACCCCGACCCTCCCTTAGTTATGCTGACCTAGGCTAGAACCCTTCCCGGAGTACAATCAAGGCAAAGGGTCATTCACTTCACATCATCATCGTCATCAACTATCAACAAATCAACCATATATACCCGTATTTACCTGCACATATACACCTCTCATTCACCATGACAGTTTTTCAGCATAAATATGAAAATCCTGTAATAATAATAATAATAATAATAATAATATTAATAATAATAATATAACGTATAACAATCCGCTGTGACTTGAAAACACTTGTTTTTAGAAATAAACCACAAGAAAGGAAAATTTATTCTTATTTCCATTAAGTAATCTACACTAAAAACCAATAATCCAACATTCACCCATGTTAATCTACTTAAATTGACCTAATTCTCCATATACAGCACAATGTGCAGCATTTCTGTTTAACTTAAGTAGCTTCTCTTAGCTTTGATTTCTGTATTTTGGCACTATATAAAATGCAACTGAATTTTCTCCAGTCATATAAAATGTTTACATATTGTAGACTTTTTAAAATGTTATGATAATTAGAAACTTCTGAATTCTTCAGAAATGTTTTAACCATTTTCAAGTTTGTTCAAGCGAAAAGAGAAAATAATCTGTCCAACAATTCAGCCACTGCAAAACACCACACATTGATTTAGCTCCTAAACTAATAATCAGACACTCATAACCTGAACAGACTGATGACAATAATGATGATTACCGTATACGATACCTCCCCTTATTCAATGGGATGCAGCAGATGATGACTGGTGCGACTGTTATTAGATTATTATAATGGATGACTTGCTGGATATTGATTTCACTTGGACTGAGATCGAGATTTAAATCTGCATAAACACATTCTTATTGACACACACTTGAAACATTGACATATTTCCAAACACGTTACCATTTGCACGGCAGACAGAGAGCAACGTTAGTATTAAACTTGAGTTTTATTAGTGGTCATCAGTGTTGAGGTAGTAGTTAGATGACTAAGTAAAGGAATAATGTGTTACAGCACTACTCGTTACTCTAAAAAAGTGCTTATGTTACTTAATTACTCTCTGGAGTAAGTAACGCACAACCTGCTGCATTACTTTTGCATTACTCTGTAAATGGCCTGATTATCAGTTAATAATAAAACCCTACAACTAGAGTCTCATTAGCATAAATCCCTATCCTAATGAGGACGTATATACAGTCTTTCTTTTAATGCAAAGCTGAGAACAAAATCAATCCACTGAAATTCTACTGTAGAAATGGAGGCTACAATACTAATGCTGACCACTGCCTGTTTTGAAGATCAGCCTCAGGCGGCTGGTCTGGGGTCAGCATACTTTCAGCTTTAACATCATTCTGGGTGTTTGGCTAGCTTTGTGTTAGCATGCTATCTGCAGAGATCTTTGCAGAGAATTGAAGTTATGTTAGCAGTGTAAAGCAACTGTGTCTGTCTTGGACGCAGTTTGCATTTACTGTCACACCCTTGTTCTTTTGTGCCATTAAAAATTTAAAACGATGCCCTTTAAAACTGAAATCAGGTGATGTAGTGCAAGTGTGAAGAAAGAAATATGCCTGTGCTGCTGTAAAATGTCATCTGATTGTAGCTCATTGTAGCCTGTTTTACCCAACACTGGTGGTCACCTAGCATGTTCAAATTTAGTATTCTCAGCCTTTCTATCTACCCAAAAAATATAAAAATAAACGATTTAAATAATAAAATTAAAAACCTGCTAGCTAAGAGATGCTAAATCACACAGAAGAGCTAAGCAGATCAGCAGAATCAAGTGATTAATTCACTCCAAGAGATCTCTCTCGCATTAGCATTATCCACTGTGAATAATAACTCCATGTACTTCTGAGTTCAGCTTCATCACGGTGACTTCAGGCAAGAAAATATGTTTCTCACTGATCTACTTCTGTTACTCAATTCAAACGTTAAGTAGCTCATTTCAAATTTAAAGTAAATTTATGTAGCATCTCGTATTCAAGTGGGAGCTTGAGTGTGACCTATTTTTTTAAACATGACTCCTGCAAGTAAGGGAAAAGTAAGAGCTGTTTGCAGTCTACATCTAAACAGGCACGCCGAAAGCCTGCTGAAAACAAACTACTGAGCCTATTACATCTTAACTCTATATATAATTCTTTTTTTCCGTGAAGTGAACAAGCCTTTTATGTCAGACATGGCGTTTTGTCAGTCTCCTTCATTCGTAGTTGGCGTTAGCATCCACCCCGTGCGCCTGCTCCTGTCCCTTCCCCTTCAGTAATCCCGGTTCTAATAAGAGAGGATTAACCTCTGTTACTAGGGCTTACAAGAGTCCTCTCCTCCAAATGGAGAGTGCAACAGAGTGAGGTATGGAGGTCAGTGGGCAGGGGGCAGGTGGGGTAAAGTTTGAAAGATGGGAAAGTTATTAGAGGAGAACAATATTAATGAAGGCACTGAGCCAACGAAAAGGAGCGAGAACGAGGACGGAAAGAGCACGAAGGAGAGGAAAACAACGGGGAGGGGAGAGGCTTGAACAAGTCGTCTGTGTTTGTCAGATCATAAACTGGTACAGCACAGCACCTCATTAACAGAAAACACTCCAGCTGTCACTGCAACACAACAAGTCCATACCAAGCGCGAGCAACCATTGCTTCGGGCTGCATGTGAATCGCTGTTACCGACACCCCAAATTTGCCAATAACTCTGAACAGCATGCGGACCCCATAGATCAAATCAAAGTAAACAGCCAAACGCTACCCGATCAAAGCCTCCTCACCTCCCGTGAGCAATGGCCACACAACGGGGACCGCGGGGAGGCCGGCGTTTCTGATTGAGCGATTGCTAACAGCGCCGAGGCGAGAGGAGGGTAATGATCTAAAGAAAAAGGCATTAGTGGCGGGGTTGTGAGAAGCGGTATACAACGCAATCATCGGGGGAGACGGCGTGAGGAGGGAGTAAAGGATGTGGATGAAATCCCTGACAAGGAAATACACCGCTCCCTGGGCGAAGTCCAGCACGGCGGCCCTTTCGCTCGACCGGACGACACCGCCAGATGCAACAAGGTCACCCATCAGAACGCTTGAACCGACTCATGTTTCGCTGTAGACAGTACAGACTGAGATATACACCTGCGATATGCGCCTTGGACAAACTCAGTCACACACACGCAAGAGAAGCAGCGGGGAAAAGCAGAGATGGAGAATTGATTCATTTGAAAAGCTTCTTTACTCCACCGCACCACCCCCATTGTGACCTTAATACGATTTTGGTCACGGCTGTCACTGAGTCACTAAAAAGCACTTAGCTCTCTCATCTCTTTCTTTTCTCTCTCCCTTCTCCTCGCCTTTTTTCCTCTGTCCCCACTTTCACGTCTGAGAAACTATCAAAAAAAGTGCGCACAGATCAAAAAACATAAGGGTCCTTCCAGATGAAACGCGGACCCGGCGCGGAGCCGTCGCATAAAAGAGGCCCTCGAGCATCATATTCATTGACTCGACAAAATATAAATGATCCTTTGCCTGTACCCTATATTTGAAACATTTGATGGAGCCTTGTCCCGATGGCTTCGGAGGGCTATTCGTGAGTTATATACAGCGCTATGTGTCAGTATTATTCACTATAATATCTGGTTTTATTATGGCTTAAAAATTAAGCTTAACTGTAGCCTTTACTCTGCATTTTGCTGGTCGAACTTTTGTAGGTCTTTTTACAGCCAGAAGTTACCATCTGTACCATGCTGGACTGCTCAGCTTTCAGCCAGCTACCTTGATTAGCAAGCAGCAGCAAACTGTGCTAGGTAGCAGACTAAGAAAACACCATTATGCCTGTCACCAAAACAGAAGCCCAAACTTCTTGGATGGTCTATGCCACACAGCGTGCCATGTCATTTGTCAGATTAGTCCCCGACACAGCAAAGGCAGCTGAGAGGGCGAGTTTAGAGACTGGAATTAGAGGAGGTGAAGCCCAGCAGTCAGCACACCAGTCAATCAGGTGGCCACGGACGTAAATTTAAGCCTTAACACTATCAAAACTGACGAGTTATTTGAAAAAACTCCACCGCCATCCAGCTGTTATGAAGGGGGGGAACTACCTATAGGGACCAAAGCTTTTTTTTTTTTTAAATGCTGCTAAGTTAGTTGTTTAAATATGGGCGTCCTAGAAGCTTGTCTCCCTTTTTAAATGTCGTCTTGATGCACGCTCAATCATCCAGTTGAGTAAATCCCTCAAAGTCGATTCTGTTCATATAAACGTAGCGTTTTGTGGGAGAAACGTTTCGTCACTCATCCAAGTGATTTCTTCAGTCTCGGCTGACTGCAGGTTTCCCCAATCCTATGAACAGTGATCAAGGAATTGACCTCCCAGCCCGCTGTTCCTTCAGTGATGCTAGTTTCAGTTATTGTGCAAACGTACTGTTTATAAGGTTGGGGAAACCTGCAATCCGCTGAGCATTGAATGTCATTTATATGCTTACAGTTGGGGAGATAATAATTTGATCCGCTGCTGAATTTGTAATTGTGTTCACTTTTTATGGTAGTTTAATTTTAATCAACCAAAAATCCAGAAAAAAACATCATCTGTTGGCATGGGTTTGCCAACAGATAAAACTTTATCTGAGATACATTTTTTTAAAAATGTAACACGTTGCCTCAAACAGCTACATGCTGGCATACCTGGAGGCAGCCCGGTGCAAGCAGGATAATCTTTTAGCCACAGAGAAGCATGGGTGGAGCAGTTTGAGGTTGCAATGCCTAGCTTTAACACACCTCAATGCTCCCGCTCACTTCCACAACCTGATTTATCTAGGGACTGGTCCAGGGTTAGATAACCAGTTGACTCACTAATTTGGGAACATCGGAAACAATTACCCAGTGGACCGTGAGCACGCTACATGCAAAAAATTAGCTATTGTGCTGTGAAGAAGACAAAAACAAGCAGAAACATTAGCAAGATGGCTGAAACAAACCGGAAACCTATGTACGGCTTAAAAAGATGCACGTTACCGGGCACTAGCTGTTTATCTTTCAAAACATGCCACAGTTTGGGGGATATAAACTTCACCTTGAGTTATGTAACTAACAGCTGAACATTGTGCAGTCAGCGCAGGTCAATGTTTAAGGTTAATCAGTCACTGCTCTGCCACTAGGTTAAGTCAAACATCCACCCATTAACTTTCTTCCGCTTACCCAATGCGGAGTCAGCGGTCACAGGTCACAAGGCGAGGTAGACCCCAGACTGGTTGCCAGTCTATCACAGGGCTAAACCATACATTTAGACCAGAAAGTGTAGCTGTAGCCATGCCTCCCCTAAAATGTTCTGATGTAGCGGTGGCTGGATCTAAGGTTTGTTTTTTGCACAGGGCGCACTGAATATATTTTCATAACATTACAGGAAAGCAAAAGGCAAACTTGATCATCTAATCACGACGATGAAGTCACTTTGCAGAGCATGCATGCTAATGCAGAAAGGACCGCAGACACTGCCGTGGTTGGCCATTTTGCTAACAACCTCCCCTCCACCCCCTAAATCCCCCATTGGCTACAAATGAGGGCAGCAGCTGTTCGTAACAATGAAAAACTTAAAGGAAACGCAATAAGGTTTTTGCTTGTGTGCATATACATATTTCAGTTTTGACAGTTTAGATAATATGATTATATGCACCCCGCCGCTCAGCAATACCATACCCTATAAAATTCAATTTTAAAGCCTCTGTGTAACACAGTCCTTACTTCATTTTTCCCCCCCACAAGATTTCAAGTATAATTTCCACCTGACAGGTTGCTGTGCAGACCTCTCACAGCCCACGTCCTGCAAACGGCGAGCAGCTAACAATGGGGATCTTTAGCCGCTGCGAGCGCATACACGCTGTCATGTGAGCGGCAGCTGTATGGATTTTCATTTGAATAATTAATGCTTCCCAATTTCACACTAATGGTTGAGAGGTATCAGAATGGTATCATTAGCCACTAATAGAGATTCATGGCAGAATGGCAGCAATATTTTTTGCAATACGGCCCCCCCAAACACCCCACCCTGACACACTCCCGTCCCCCCACCCCACTGTCTCAAGCAGGGAGTTGCAGAGAGCAAAACCCTCAACTCCATCCCATCAGCTTTTTAATTAATGACACAAATTACAGGGCTTTGAATAGCATGTGCCTAAGGATGGGGGAGGACACGCAGGCGGCCATCTCTCTTTCTCTGAATTCTCTCTTCATCTCTCTCATTTTTTCCCTATCCCTTCCCTCGCCTGACGCTCATGAGTCTCCCATACTATCATTACAGGTTCCATTTCTCAACAGCCCTCTTTTTTTTTTTTCTTTCAACCACTTGTCTGCTCTCTTTGTGCTTCCTTCTGGTACTTATTCAATCTCCTCCCTAGCGTCTCCTTTCTGTCTCCATCGCTTTCTGCCTGCCTCCTACTGGGAAGCAGCTATGCCGTCCTATAACCTTGACAACGCAGGATGCTGTGCACGCGCGCGTCTTCTTCTGTCTGTGCGCGTGTCTGTCTCTCTTTGAGGGACAGGTGCAAGGACTTGGCGCTCATCCAATCTGCTATCAATGTGAGACCGACCAACGGAGGGAGAAAAAATTTAAAAAAATAAAAACAAGGGAATGCTCAGCAAAACAAAATTAAATACATTTTTATGGAACTGCAACTGGAGCAGAAATAACCTAATTGCACCTCCTAAAATACGTCTTGATTTTCAAGGACCTTGAAATTATGGAGGAGAACAGCGGGGTGGAGGTGGGGGCGGTGGGGGAGATTGTGGAGGAGAGGCAAAAATAACTGTAGTGTTTAGTCTGGTGTGCGGCTGGACGCAGAGGAGCACCAGCGAACAAAGAAAGGGGAAAACACAAAAAGCTTTGATTAGTAGGGTGATCATTAAAAAGGAGAGACCCCCTGAAGAGACCGATCTCTAATTAGTAATGTGTCCTCGACACTTGGCACCCCAGCATCTCTTCAGACACATGTGCGCGAGTGAGTGTTTGTGTGGGGCTGTGTGCAGTGGGTGGGTTAACACTGAGATAAAAGCTTTGCTTGTGTTACATAAATGGGTGTTTATGAACATTTCTGCAGCTCTTTCGGCGATTGTGCATTATTTTTTTTTAAACAACATAAAAAAGAAAGGCAACGATGATGCTGTATGTATGTCACTGAGCAAAAACAGCAGCTGCTACAGCACAGGAACCTGATAGATTACAGCAGCTTATTCAGCTATTAGTGGGGGGAAACAGCTTCCACATGTCCAGATTCACCCCTTTAACACGGCCATTTATCCACACCGGTAATCACCGCTTCCCTGTGCAATTATATCGCCTCTCAACTGGGAACATCATTTTTTTTTTCCAGGGGATAATCCCACCCCTAGAAATGCCATTTTCTATTTTATGTTTACCTTTTAACCACCGTGGCAATCAGGCAAACTCTGTTTTAAAATTAGTGGCTATCAATTTCATTTTCTGTACATGTGCATTTGCTTAATAGTAAAAATGTTTTTAGTCAGAGTACCTGGCTATATAAACACAAGATTTCAGTTTCACTGTAATATCTACAGTCATGGTAAAAAGTTCACATTAAGGATTTATTAAGACTAGATTATTCTCAGTTGCAGACACCGACATGAACGGCTGAGTGCTGTAGTCCTTCCTGTTCTACTTCTTTATAGTTTGCTTGAAGTCCACTGCCTGAAATTTACGTCACAGGGACACTAGCAGACTCACAAACGTGGAAATTATAAAGTCCTCTTTACTAGTTCCATAGGAATACTGTGGGAATTAACCCTTTAAGACCTACCATAGAACCAAGTCCGCCAGAGCTTACTTTATATTTTTACATGCTGTAGGGCCATTTGTGGGAGCATTTCAAGTTACTATACATTAATACAACCATTATAGCCCAAATATTAATAATATGTAAGCATTAAGTCCATAGTAACTACATAAATTACAAAAAAGTGCAATAAAGTACAAAAAAATAGAAAATCGTTTTTGTTTTCATATATTTCTAGTTAGAGAAATTTAAGAGGTTTATCCCTCAAAACAGTAAATACAAAAAAGTTGCACAAAAGAGTTTGCAACAACAGGAAATTTATTTTGAGTGTCTTCATAGTTTTGTTTTTGAGATACACCAATTTTTATATACTGCAGGAAAAACGAAAATAAATATTACAATCCAAATTTGCAAAAAAACATCATGTGCATCAAAATAAACTATTTTCAGCAGTGCAATTTGAGTTCTAAGCATCCCAGAAACTATTCAGAAAAGCATAAAGTCAAACATGACTTTTAAAAACACCAGTATAGGCTTATAAGGCCCCGAAGGTAAAAAACTACATTTTCCGCAGAATGACGTCACTTCCGGTTTCGGGCAGGTCATGGCGGACATGCGATAGTTCGCGCTGATGGACGTAGGAAGTGTTACAAACAGCTGATCGGATCGGCAAAGTGTGTTTCTGGAATATTATGTTTTTGCTGCTGCAAGTGCTTTTTATGCAATTTTTGCAAAGCTATATGTGGAAGGAAACCATGACCTAGGGCAAGCTAATGGCATAAGATGTAAGTACAACTCCTCTGGTTTCATATGCAAAAAAAATTATTGTGCTAGCTCACGTGGTTCCGGTTCTACAGGGATTTAAAAATAGTTACGCAAAACGGAGCGTGCCTGCTCCGACCGGTTTTAAAGGGCTAAGAGGGTAAATAGTAGCCAAGTGCTGCTAGTCAATCCACTCGATTAACTGATCATCAGCAAGTGTTAGCACCTCTATAAAAGCATAGGTTGTGGCAGTTTACTGCTCTGGAACATTCAGATGTGTGTTAACTCAATGCCAAGGATGAAAGACATTAAAGTGTTATAAGGCCAAGACTTCTGGAACAATGGTTGTTGGACAGATGAGACCAAAGGTGAGATGACTGACCATGTGCCAACACAGCACATCAGCACAAACATCTCAAACCAACCATTAGTCATGGTGGTGGAGGGGTGATGATTTTGGTTGGCTTTCAAGCCACAGGACCTGGACACCTCAAAGTCCATAAACATTAACTATAAACTCTGTATACCAAAGCATTCAGAGAGCGTGAAGTCAACTTTGGCTAAAACTGACTCATGCAACAGGACAATGATCCCAAGCATAGCAGCAAATCTCCAACAGGAGTCCAGAAAGCTTCATACTGACTGAAATGCTGCGGTGGAACGTTAAGACAGCTGTGTACAAATAAATCCCTGCAAACCTCAAATGAACTGAAGGAGCATTGTAAAGAAGAGTGAGCCATAATGTGGTCTAGCTACATCTGCAAAGTACCAGATGAGTTTTAAATGTCCCGGTACATGAGGGCTTGAACTTGCACGAGGCTGTACTTTCTTTATACCTCAAATATATATTCATATGAGCTTGTATTTTCTTTTCATTGTTAATATTACTTTCAAACTGTGTGGAACTTTAAAATGCATCCTTTAGGAAGCTTATTTTCACAAACTGAGACAGAAATCTCTACTTGAGTTGCACATTCATCCATCACACTCTCCAGTTTTACTCCTCTGAAGGGTTTTACCCTGAGTTTCATTCGTGGATTATTCAGAGCTGAATTTATGGATTTTTTTTTTATATGACATTTATTTAGTTTTCTAGTCTGTGGACAGTAGATTGATTTAACAATTGATCCATTTTAAAACAAAATAAAACAAGAACTTTTCTATGTATTGCCTGCAAACCAGCACATAGTTGGTTGAATGATATCTCATTTCTCTTTTTCACACCAGGCATTTTGAATAGTCGCAACAACAAAATGCTACTATGTTTCCATTAATATCAACTATGTCTTTGTGTCCCACTAAACTGCAACAGTGTGACAGGAAGCCAGCATGAACACCCTAATTGGATGGATTCGATAAAGGGCCCCCCCCCAAAAAAAAATAGCAAGAAGTTTCTGACCAATCAGTGCGAATTCAGGCCACTGCACCAGTGTGAATCTGGAGTGTGAGATATGTGGCAGGAAGTCACAGTCGTCAAAGCATACCGCGTGGGCTGGGGAGTGGTCAGCCCTCTCTGAGTGATGAGATGACATTACAGGGCCCCTTCACACATGGGAGGAAGTGGAGCTGTTCGCCCAGGTGGTAAGATTAAAAAAAGAAGGTGTCTGAACAAGCAGTCTAATGCTCGCTGGCATTTCAGCTGGGAGTGAAGAGGGTGTGGTTTGGTGATGTATCTGCTGTCACAGTACTGACTCCCACACAGGACCTTATGAACGTGGACTAGAGAGCTCAAGGGCGAAACGCCACTGAACTTCCGTACAATCTGCTAAGTAGATTTACAGATAGCATCTAATGGGGCGATCTACTCTTCAAGAAGCTTAAATGTTGCTGCGAGATTATCCGAGGGAAAGAGAGCTGACTGGGTGCTCGTAAGGGAGAGCGCTGACGGTGTAGGAACGCCGAGCGCGAGCAACTAAATCAAATCAGATTTGTGCCTCGACATCACCATTTCTGTTATTAATGATCCAAAATCCTTACATGAGTTCACAGCAGCGAGCCGCGCACCCTGTTGAGACGCAGACTCCTGGTCACACAGGTGGTGTTTACTTTAGGTGTAACCGCTGCGTTACAGACTCTGCAAATCGCGCGCATTATAACCAGGCTGCAGTGTAAGCGAGAGCCATGTGTACAGCATCGATTTCACAGTTTAACCTGCCAACAGTGAAGGATAGAGACTGGTAGCAGGTGCTGGGTAAAACCTGCCAAAACAATCTACACCATTATTCAATTACGGGCCCCCAGAACCTGTTAGGTGTGTTGTTATCACTGGCGAAAAGAATTAAAAACCAATTAGGCAAGTTTGAAACGAGAAAAAAACAAAAAGCGAATGGATGAATAAATATGAGAAATTACACCGCAACTTTACGAGGCGTGAGCTCCGGGATTACTGCGGCCCGCAATCGATTCCATGATCGTATGTCCTGGCTTAGCTTCCAAAGAGTGAGCCGTATCTGACAGGGCTGAGCTGGATCCCACTGTGAAAGGCAGGATTTTACACTGTCCTTATTAGCTGCAAACAGTGGGGGGAACCAGTGGCTTATGTATAGCAACAGACTGCCAGCAGGTTTTTCCTCCTTTGTTCTTCCACTCTCTTCTTGTCTTCTGCCTTTCCGTTTCAGCTCGTCTGCCGAGCACAGTGAAGTGTAAGTTTTGCAAAGTGAACAGCGCAAATACATTTCCCTCATATCCACTACTTCATCTTTTTTGTGTTTGTGTGTGTGGGGGGCAGGTGGTGGGAGGGTAAGGGACATGATCGCCTGCCTGGATCATCGAAAGTGCACAGAAAGATACATGTAATTACCAAAAGATTGCGGTCGACGTGAGGGGAGGAGGACAAGGAAGACAACCACAGGCTGTCAACGGCAGAGCACTGCAACACAGGTCGGAATCTTGTGCGACAAGATGGGGAAGATGACGGGGAAGATGACGGGCCTGCTGAGGAGATCTAAGCGCTTCATTACAGCCGAGGAAGGAGCGGTGGGTGTGTAGGAGGGAGACGCAGTTGTGTTGACCTCTCATGAGCTCGGCCTTCGGGAGGAGTTGTTAAAGTGGAAGTTACACCGAGAGAAAGACGGAGCGAGCGAGGAAAGAAGGCTGTAATAAGGCACGATGAGAATACGCTTGCATCTCTCCGCTTGGCTGCGGAAAGTCAAGGTGAGAGGGCGGGGCGGAGACAGATGTCAGCCATAAGAGCGCGCTCGTGTTTATGAGTCATCATAAAGGGTCAGCGTGTCACTTGTGCCCGAAGTCGGCCTTGCTAATATGTGAACTGCACAGAGGGGCGTGTGCAATCTGCTGTGTTGCAAAAAGAAAGAGTCGTCGGGCAGATTAAAAATTAGTCATGTTCACAGGACTCTGATGAATTCCTGAGGTAAATACAAGCGCATGCTATTAAGCTTTATTTAGTAAGAGCTTAATGTTTCAAATGCAAAATGTATAAATTCCTTTTTTATTGTTTCACCTTTATGTCGGCGCTGCTTTCCCACCCTCATCGTTCAACGCGGTGGCATTTCCTCATCCAAGAAACTCGCAGCTCATATCGAATAATTATCCAGACAGCAGCTCAAATGAAAACATGACGGATCGCGCCGCGCGTGCCACAGCGCCAGCACGGGCAAACACTGGCACCCACAACGGTAATTGTTCTAACATTTCTTCCATTACAACTGATGGAGCGGGTCGAATCGCAAATTAATAAAATCAATATTGTATCTGCAACATGTGTCCATCGATTTGGCACAGCCCTCCGCTGTTATTGACAGCGGATCCAATCGCACAATCTCGCCGGCTTATAGAGATGTGGAGAGGACGGCGGTAATTTGTCCTAAAAGGAAAAAGAAAGAAAAAGAAGCTCCTCAAGCAGAAAACAGATAAAAGCTGTCAGCGAAGGTGGTCGGGGAGAAGAGAAGGGGCAGATGAGACTCTGGAGTGAGGGAACAGAGGTGGCAAATAAAGGGAGATAGAGTGGGAGGGGTGGGGGAGGCCAGCGAGAGGACTTAAAGGACGAAATGTTAGAGAAAGTGAGGGTAAAAAAAAAAAAAAGAGTATTAGGATTGAGAGGGAGAGCTTGTCAGTGGAATACAGAGAAAGAAGAGTTGGAGTCATGGGTGGCTGCTCCTCTTATTAAACACTCAAATCCTTCAGTCAGTCTCAGGAACTCTGTAAGGAGACTTGTGTTAAAAGCCGATCCACAATTGAGCTGCCATGTCTCTATCCATACCTCATTTCCAATTAACACACAAACCACTTAAATCTATTGTGCTTTTTTTCCTTCATCCTCCCCATTGAGACTTATTTTCGCAAGACACGTAGCCATAATCAAACACGTAAGCATGACACACAAATGTGAAGGAAGCACTTTCAGTGTGATTCAGTCCAGCCAAAAGGTTCTGATTGATTCATCTGGGAGGTGTGAAGAGAGTTTACCGGGCCGTCACAGATGAATTCATTCATATCCCGCCACCGAATCCGTTTCAAATGCGTCTCCAGTGACCGCTTGTGATTACACTTTGCTTCCACACTCAATATACAAATAAACTGCTACATGACTGCTGCCATGTTTATGCATTGCCAGCAGATTTCTCGATCTTATGGCCATATCTGGGAGCGATCCATAGTTAAACCACACAAGGTGCCTCGGTATTTCTCCCTCGTGGAACCCTAATAGGAGTCCTGGGTATTAAAGCAATTAAGCTGCAGAAACTGTTTTACAGCATTATGGGAATGCAGTCAAGTTATGAGTTATGGTTTCTTTTTTTTTTACTGTTTAAGTCAGACTTATCGAGTAAGAGAAAACATTAAAGAGATCGCTGAATGAAAATGCCACTGGGTCCTGAGGGTATTGCAGAATTTTCCATCACCTTAGGGGACAATTGCATGTGTTACAGGGATCCAGACAGGACAGGAAAACCCAGCTTCTGCATTAGGCAGCAGCTTTTTTACAGCATAATATATGGAGCCATAATGCGTGTGTCTATTATTTTAGAAATCTGACACCAATAGAATAAATTGGAAGTAATTGTAAGAGGATGGGATGGGGGTGGAAGTCCTTATGTTTTTTCCATGCTGTTCAAGCATGTGGAAAGGGCAAAAATAATTTCATTTCCCATCGAACTGGAGGTCAATTACATTGCACCACTGGGATAAGGTCCGGCTGAAAACAATGCCTATGTGTTGGAGAAAAGAAAGAAAAAATGACTCCAACCTACACTCGGTGGACTGGAGTAGCAACAATGTAAATTAAGCAACCGACATAATCATGAGGAAAAAAATTGCCATGTCCATCTGAGTAGTCAAAGAGAGCAAGAATCAACCAATCGTATTGTTTCTCTATGATAAGAAAAAATAATGTCCACACTCCCAGTTAAGGTTTCGAAGAACGAGCCTCGTTCACTGATATGTGCACAGAAATGTTCTTACACTGTGCAAAAGTGTGCGCGTGCAATTTCTACAGGTAAAATCTTGAGGACCAAATGATAAAATAATATCTTTTTACGTGTCAGCAAGTATAAAATGGTTTCTCACACATGTGGTAAGTCTTGCTTGCAAGTGACACTGGATGACCCATCTAGGACTGTGTGCTGCAGGCTAATTTCAAAGAATCAGGCCAGTGAATCATCGGTCACTGTCTCCAACTTGCAGCTTGATTATTAACTAAAGAGGGAAAAAAGCCACAAGTTTCTTGCAATAAACCAGTGTAGCTATTAAGCAATGTAGTTATTGTAGCCCTCGAGGACTTGTGCTGTCTTTGTGTTTAAAATGTTAGAATTAAACTCATTTGCTGGCAGTTACTGTGTGTTTTAAGAATTACCCAAAATTAAACACACATAGCTGAGATCTTACTGACCGGTAATAACCCAACCGGCCTAAAGCCCATACCTTAAAGCAGGGGTGAGAAACTAGGACTGTTGTGGAGGGCCACACCAGTAAGTTAAACTCAGTTCTGCTGAAAATAATTTTCCCTCTTTATTATCTCATTGGTAATCACACTAATAATAATTATAATAATTATAATAAAGTTGATTTGTACAGCACTTTTCAAAACTTGAGTTTTAAACTGCTTTCCGTGCGGCGCTCCACAACAGTCCCAGTTTCTGATGTAGCCCCTTGGTAAAAGTGCCCGCCTCCGCTAAAGCCTTTCTCATGATCTTGCGCATATTTCAAGAATCTAGCTGCCTCATGGTCAAAATGGTAAACTAGTGAAATGCTTGAGTTCAAAAGGTTGAAAACTTGAGTAGATGCAAGTGTGACAGACGCAAAAAGTGACTGAAAGTGGGCTACTGTTCATTGCAGTGGCTTTATCCTTGTTAGTATCCCAAGACAATGACACCTAGGAAAGACAGTGGCACTGGGTGACTGAAATAGCATAATGTGCATATTACAGCGAGGAATAAAAAGACCATTTGCTAGCTCTGGATCACAGACAAAAAGGGCTTTCACTTCACAACATGAAAGCTACTGTCAGGCCCACTACTGAGGGAACCATGTAAGGACATCAAATGTTAAAAGATGGCTTTGATTTGAATTACTACAACTCACTTCAATACAGCCGCTGTAGACTACACAGCTAAATGCCCATGACTAAATATTTCCCCCTTTTTTGAGCATCAGGATTTTTGGCAGGCGTAATTATTGTGACTTTGGTGTTCCACTTCAAAGTTCATTAAAAAGACAATAGCAAAGGTCATATGGCAATGTCCATGCCACTTCCTTTAGCCTCGCCTGGATATCCTCTCAGCACGCTCATCCTGTCACCCCATGCTGATCCTTCCATTCCCTGTCCAAATGCTTTCACTTAGGTTATGTTGCAGCCTCACAGTGTTTTTCACCTGCTGCACTAATTAAATCATTTTTATTTACCCCCTTCAGAGATGCCTCACTAGTCTGAACATTAGCCGGCGTCCACTGAGCTGAACTGAACTGAGAATGAGTACTTTTCTTTTTGATGAAAGTCGAAACGGCCTTTCTTGCTGTGATGGAAATAGAGACTTGACATCATCAGACGTGATTCCTCAAAGATATTAATGCGCTTTGAACCGAGGGAGCTGATGGGAAGGTTGTGACAAGCGCCATTTAAAAAAACAAGAGAAAGCCTGAATGCATTATGGGATATATGCCTTACTCCGTTTTGGAACAGCAGCAGCACTAACAGGTTGACGAAAAACGGATTAAAAGTTCAAAAATGATTTGCTCGCTTCTATTTTTTATAAATTGCACGGCTCCAAAAACGCCACTCGGAGTAAAATAAGTGTAAACTGTAACACTGTTGATCTAACTGATGCCACATGGAATTAATACGACGCAGGAAGCGTTAATCACCTGTCAGTTATAACAAAGAGACGGCTTGATAAACAACAGCGCTGCATCAGCAGGTAGCGTTCCTCTAAACTGATAAACTGTATTATTTTTCACAGGTAAGCAACACTGTCATTCACATTTCCTGCGCTCGTGCAGGGTGTTATGTTTTCGGATAACAG
The DNA here is from genome assembly GCF_057382275.1 of Copadichromis virginalis. Classification (NCBI taxonomy): domain Eukaryota; kingdom Metazoa; phylum Chordata; class Actinopteri; order Cichliformes; family Cichlidae; genus Copadichromis; species Copadichromis virginalis. The sequence continues at coordinate 46,649,846 of NC_140620.1, forward strand.
AAACCATCGCGTGTCTTCGCACTCACTGCAGGGTCCTAATCTTTTCCACTAGACTGGATGACACATCTGAGATATTTAGTATTTCCGACCATTTCTGATGAGGCGCTGTTGTTAAGAGGAAACGAGAATGGGCAAGAACATTAGGAGAGCTGGGGGATACATACTGTAGGGCACACATTCATACTGGACTTCCAGGTATTTGTAGGTTCCCGGGCACGGGTCAGGAAATACGTCTGGTCCTGCCACAACAGCACACTGGGTCCTGTTGTTACATCTGAAAGCAAAGAAAAGTCATTCTGTTAAAATAAATAAATAAGTAAAGCATTAGATAATCACGTCCTTGTGAATGGCCACAATATACAGTGGCACATTAGTCAGACATTTAGTGTGTGGTTAATGAACTTTAAAGCACTTTATTCCGTAGAAGAGATTAAGACGATCACAAAGCTCCACTGTTTATGAACTCAACTCATCTACTTTTATGCCTCGAATTCACGGGATACATTTATTTTAATTAATTTAATTCTATTTTTGGATTTCTCGGAGGAAGACTGACAAAATATGCCATCACGATGTCACTAAACCTAGAGACTACACTAACACAAAGTCTGTTACAAACTGGAAATATGAATGGAAGCAAATAAGGGCGGCCTAATCAATCAGGAAATGAATTCACACGTTTATCTATTTATTTATATTTATCTATAACTCCTATGGTTCAACTGCCGTTTCTAAAAACAGAATTTTCAGTGATTCAAGTCGATCCAGACACAAAATAGTTCAACTGTTTGATCGCTATTAGCTGTTAGTGTTTCTAAATTAATGCAAATTTCAGAGTTGATGTATTTTTCTTGTTGCATTTATATGTTTCTAGCCGTACTTTAGACCCCAAGCTACATTTTAACATAGATTCCTACGGTGTTTTATTCTTTACACTTCATCAAGGACTTCATCTACCTCTCATCCACAGCTAATTTTAGAATCACCCATTAGCCTATTATGCATGTCTGTGGACTGTGGGAGGAAGCTGGAGTACACAGAGGAAACCTACACAGGCACCGGGAGAAGATACAAGTCGCCACAGAGAAACGCAGCATTTAGATCTGAACCAGGAACCTTCTTCCTGTGATAGGATTGTGCTACCAATGCACCTCATAGACTGCATATATGGTGTTTTTCACAGCTAATATAATATATGCAATATCTCATACAACACATATGAGCAACGACTAGTGGATAACAATACTGACAAGAGACTTGTTTAGATATGCTGCCCTAAATAAAGTAGAAGAGAGAGAAGATAGCTCTGACATTGGAAGCTCTTGAAATTGCCACAGGCAGCTAGCAGCATAACAGCTGGTGGCTGTCTGCTAGGCAATGAGCTGATTTCACTCATGAACTGAACCTCTAAATTGTATTTGTCGTGATGATGGTCTGGGGAATTTTTCATTCAAATATCCAACAAATAACATGACTTGCTAACTGGTCATTTCACAAGCGAAATTTTAGTATTTATATCTGTAGTATGGATATTTGCACATACACACCAATGTGCAGTGTTGAGAAGGTTACTTTTATACATTTTAAATGTATTCCACGACAGATTACAGATTACATGCCCCAAAATGTATTTTGTAACGTTACTCAATGAGAGTAACGTATTCTGAATACTTTGGATTACTTAATATATTATCATGCTTTTTACAACTACATGAATGTACTATTGCTGTGTGATTTATTACTATTACTGAAGGATACTCACCATACCAACACCAACTAGATTTTTAAATTTTATTATAAAATGAGTAACAGTAGGGTGGACATTAGGTAAGGCTGCACTTTTTGCAGCGATCTCATATAGAAAACTATTCGGCGCGTATATAAAACAGGTGTTTGGGTTTGGCGTGGAATTACCAAAAATAGAGAGGGCATAGCCTAACATATGAAACAGGAAAAGACCACCGGATTACACCCTTAATTTCAACAAAGTAACTGTATTCTGAATACCACCTCTTTGAAAAGTAACTGTAACGGAATAAAGTTACTCATATTCTATATTTTAAATACGTAACGCCGCTACATGTATTCCGTTACTCCCCAACACTGCCAATGTGCTATGATGACAAAACTTGCTACCATTAGCTGAAAACACTAACATTTTGTCTCACTATGGCCTCTTCTGGCCACAACGAAAGCAAAAATGACTAAATTGATAAAACCGGGGCCTAAAAACTAGATTTCACAAAGAACTGTGTGATGCCACAGTGGCCACATCCACGTTTTGTATACAGCCAGCGCTTGAGAGACATGTTGTAAATGAATAACGATCATAAAGTTCACTTTAATTTAGGTTCAGGTGACACAGTCAGGGGCAAATTCATCTTTCTGTGAAGGATTAGAGCGGGAAGTCACGGACTTACGACCAGGCTTCAACCACATACAGGTAACATTGTTATGACTGCATGATGGATGGTGGCAACGGCGGTAGAGAGGACGGAGTAGACACAATCGACCGAGTGCGAAATCAGCTCCCACATAAAATGTAGGTCTTCATTAAAAAACACAATTACGGTGCCTGTGGTAGTCTCATGTGCCATTTTGTTTTTGGCAGTCATCAATCAAAGCCCCACTCCATATGCACGGAGAGCCTCTCGCCACAGATAATAGCAACACTTATCTCACAACATTAACTCTTAAATCTTTTGACAGGTATCGATCTTTTCCAGCTCTGCATCTATTTAAAAAGTGAAGAAAAATGAGAGGATACGAAGGTGGGACAGGCTTCTGTTCAAAGCACCGGGTTGCATATGTGATCTTAGTGAGGCCCTCCTGCTCCAAGCTCCAGTGTATACAGGATTGCCATTCGTCAGATCTATACTCGTTTACAGACCGCCATTATATTGCCATATATAAAAGGTATTTATGCCCCACCAAGGCCGTTCACAGCGCAAGTCTTGTGAAGGTCAAGGCAGGGTCTGACACAATGATTCATACACCACAATTAAAGGATTCTCTACACCTTAATTAACATTGATTGGCTGCTGACTAATCAATCGCACCAGTGACGGACAAGCAAAAAAGGGGCCCCATCTCATTTCGAGCCAGCCAAGTAATGAGATATGGTCTGCCGACTCTCGACTCGTGTGAGCTTTATGTGTTACGTGACCAGCTCCCACCTCCTTCCAACATCCGCCTCATCTTCTGCCGCTCGCCTCATCTGACCGTCAGCACCATGAAGACTTAAACTGCAGGCAGTAAGCGCCAGTCGAACAATAAGAGGTCAAGCCTATGAAAGTGGGGAACAATTATCAGGGCTCATCTCTATACCCTTTTTCTTTGCCATACTTTCTGATTTATTCTACTTAGAGACCGGAGGATTTGTAATCAGCAGGTTCAAAGATGATATGTCAGAAAGAACTGCAAAGGAGATGGTCGGCAGAGATGCAACTAGCTAGAAGCTGGACTGGAGAGTGGATATTGCAACACATACACACATTTTTCCTAACTATATTGCACAGTAGCTGTTGTTGTGCAGAGTACTGAAGTACCGAGCTGATACCGTCTTTTAGGTTTACCGACGCTCACTGAGAATTTAAGCTATGATCAAATCCAAAAATTTAATCATACAGTGGTTTATAATAACTTACTCTTGAGGGAATAACGTGTATTTACCGTGTATTTAATATTATTGCAAACTTAATCCCAGCCTTATCATCCATCTTGACCCAAATCCCTCTTATCAGTCCATGTTTTAACCTACACACACAAATGCCTCCTAATCAGTGTTCCTATAGTGTCCTGAAGTCACCCAGACACTGAAAAATAATTACAATTAAATGTATAGATAGAGGGAGATGGAGGGAGAAGCTACGGACACCACAAAGACTTCACAACACCAATTATGGGTGTTAATCGGGATTGCGTCAGACAATTGGCACTGGTTTGATCCTTGAACTAGCAGTGGGGAGGGGTAATAGAGTCAGTATGAGGGATGAATTTAAATATGTATAGGGGTATGTTGCTTACACACAGCACAGCTCACTGAGGGAAGTAAACAGCAGGTGGCACGAGCTGCTGTAGGTATCGCCTTGGAAGGTTTCAGAGGCAATGAGACGCAAACGGATTTGTGTGTAGGTTCAATGGGCACATAAGCCCCTTACAGCGATGCAGTCCTTTCCATTAACCTGGCAGTATCTTAATGTGCTGGCTACATGTCCAAGCCAATGGCACTCTGGTGACAGATCAGATTACTGGAGTCAATCCAGTCAGTTCTTGAAAAAAAAAAACAACAGGAGCTGACGTTAGCTTGTTGCTTCAAGCTGTTTCTGGAAGTTTTTCTTAGGAGTGACTAAAACCCTAAAAGCCCGCTAAAAAAAGATTGCAGTCCCGTAACAACAAACGGAAACTGCAGGCTTTTATTTGTACGTTTAAACCCTATTTTAAAACACTTGACATAATTCCGAGTATAATATTTTTTGTTGATATAGCTCATGTGTAGCATTCATTTCATTGTCATGTCATTTCTCAAAAACCCAAACAAACCTTTGTTCACTTATTCAAACTGTTATGTATTTAAATGGTTATAACCTGTTACTGTGACTTCATAATAAAATGAATCGGCTATAGCCAAAAAGTATCCCATGCCAATATTACTGTCAGGCTGAAAACCTGCCCTCAGCTCAATCCGTCACATGTCACATGACTTTTGACCTTGAAGGAGAGGTGACAGATCATGTGACATGATATTTTAAATCTTTCTACATGTTGACAATACACAGCACACTTGTCAATTTGCAACCAATAAATCATTAAGTTGACCTTGGAGACCTTGAAGCCAATTTTAACAGACGGCTAACATGACCCGACTCTACACCCCTACGACGTTTTATCAAAATTCATCCATTTTTGAGTCACTGGATGGCACGGATGCGAACGCTGTTTTTACTTCAGATGTGTGAGCTGCGTCTATAAGCTCCACTTCAACAATTGTGAAATAAGTTAACCAGAGCGTGAGCGGATGCATTCACATAACTGTATCTCTGACTGTCAAGACAACTATGAAAACACAGCTGCCGATTTAAGAAATCTCCAACCAGAACACGCCGTGTGTCATTTGATGTGCTGTCCAACTTCCCACAGGGTACACAGCGATGTGGAAGCACCTTGGCTTGTTCCGTGAATGTAACGGGAGAGCGTGTGAACGATGTCATGAGGACCATTAAAGTTAAAGTGTTTCAACGTTTGAATGACAAAATGCCGCCATCGACAGACTGATGAAGGCAGCAACGTTACATACGGCGTGCCTGAAAAGGGCTTTAATGACACCAAATGACAAGGACTGCATCTGGATGCAATCATGTATGAGATATGATCTCAAAAAGACCATAAGAAACATTTTGCTATTTGGTCTCCAACTACCGCATTTCTATCCACATTCCTGATTTCCCCTCCCTTATAGCTTTTTCCTCCTGTTCCCACGTCTGCTGTTTGTTATAACTGGCAGATTAGAACTCAGGCTGCCAGCTGACGAGGGGAGATGTGGCACAAAGCAGCAGAACCCTATGTAAGCACAAACCGTAATCACTATAATCGCCGGGCTGATCCGGCTGCTGCCTGTGACGACAGTAAGTGGGTCGAGTCCCCTTTGGCCCGCTGACCACCGACGCAGGTCAAATACTGTATCAATGGATCAATGGGCGGATGGACGAATGGGTGAACAAACGAATCGATAAAAGAAAAGAGGACGGAGACATGCGAAACAGACGGGGACGGTGCGGCCGCTGTCAAAGACAGACAGATCCGTACACGTTGGAGAGTAATAAAAGAGAACTGGTGTGCACCACTGTTCTCCTTTCAGAACTCAATTGATTTATATCAGGAGGGAAATACCAACCCGAGTGGAAGAAGAGAAAGGTTTGCCAGTTTTTAAAGGTTCAGCGGGGGGAGGGGGAAAAATGCTTTGCTGCATTTCCTTCCAGCATGCCAAATTGCTCTGAGCCATTTTCCATTTGTAATCCAGAATCCACATGAAAGAATTTCGCCTGAAGTAAGTCAAATATGAATGGAGACGTTTCAGCTGGCGTTCATGCACTTATTTTCGGCGTGTATGCCGAAAATAAGTGCATGCTGTTTGTTTCCTGTGCCCCTTTGTGTGCTGTGTGCACATTTGTGAGGGTTTATATTTGTGAGGAAGGAAAGGACGGAAGTGAAAGAAGAAAAAAAAGTGACGGACGGGTCAATATCCCCGTCCCTCTGTTGGGACCCATTACGCTTTAGTGATGGTCTTCGCCACCCACGATCGACTTCATTCATTATCTTTCCCAGTTGCATGCAGCAACATCCATCTTTTCCCATTCAGCCTGTCTCCTGGTGCAGCACACACACAAACACAAAAGGAACTCACAACCTTTAAAACACCCAGAAAAAGAAAGAAAAAAATCTCAGAAAACATGATAAGAGGAAGTGAAGCGATGGCCTTGAACGCCTTGTGCATTTGGCTCCTGAGTAAAACCAAGAAGTCTTACAAGTTAGCAATTCAGTGTTGATTAGTGGAGCTCCTTTACAGAACGAGGAATTATCAGTTAAAACCCTGGTGGAAAAGCTCCTGTTCACACAGAGAGGCTTGTTAGGGAGCATAAGCTTGAAGTTTTCTGTAACGCTGCTATAGAATAATGTGTTTTTGACGCAATTTGGAGTTACTTCAGCCACGAGCTGGGGATTATCAGACACATTAACTACAGCTAGTGTAACAGAAATCAGCCAAATTGAACTAATTCATTAACTCCTCCTGTAAGCTCTGAGGTATAACTCTTAAACCGGACTTTTACGCTCATTTCCAGCTCTATATTTCAGTCCTGGGCTGCACTAGAGTAGCTTTGCACGATTCACAGCTGAAGCTAATCCTTATATATACACCACGCTGGACCATGTGTGGTCCAGAATTATGTTCATCCTCACTCTGAAACAAAGTTTCTTCTGATTGGCCGCCTCTCAAAAAGAGAAGATCTGAACAGATGAGCATATAAATGAACGGCCCCCAACTCGATTTTGGTCATCACACTGTTCTCCAAAAGGAGGAAAAAGCTGTTGGATATTAAATGCTTTGCACGTATGCTTATCTCATTATTTCAAACTATGGTTGGGTTCATAATAGAATCATAATGGGTCAACTTTAATATCCAGCAAGAATAGCACAGTACAGTATCTGAATTAAAGGTGAAAAACTTACGGGGAAAGAAAAAAATTTTTTATTAGCTTCTATATTTCGTCAGCCTTGATGATAAATTGGAAAGGATTGTTTCCTGGCAGCCAATCTTCTATAATCATAACCACATCATACCTGTTACTGGCAGCCCATACATCACTTAACATGATTGACATGTTTCTAGCAACTTGACGACTTTATTATAGGAGTGTGGACTTAGAAGCTAGGAGGAAATACAGTATTTGATTATTTTACTTATTTATTTGCTCTAGATTTCTCTTCAGGCTATGAGAATGGACTCTCTGTTATTTGGTTTACCCTCTGGGACAGTGTTCCTGGGCTTCCAGTGAAACCAGCAGATGTCCAGGCCAGGACTCGTGCGCCTGTGTGTAGGTCAGAGTTCACTCTTGAACTGACATTCAACAGAGCTAATAAAAAGATGAGCAGTGATCAGACAGTAAGAGATGATTTTGAGATTGGATTTCATCAAAACTGTTCCCTGCGTTTACTTTTACTTCCTACCTCCATGCTTCACTTCAGCCTGCTCAAACATGATTGGTTGACAGCACACATTCCCAGCGAATCACCTCAACCCAGCACCTGACGTCCTGAAAGGTAAACTAAAGAATCCTCCAAAAATAATCCAAAGCTGTAGCTGCTGCACGCCCACACCCAGCTCAGCCAGGAGGCACACCCACGTTTTTCTAAATACATGACTAAATCATGCAAAATATACTTTGAGGCGATAAATAACAACAACAAAAAAATGGATGGACTCAGACTCCTACAGACTAAGACGGTGGAAACCGAGGGATAAGACTCACAACAGCAAAATGGAAGAGACAGGGAGCGCCAGCGCTAACTGCTTAACTTTCAAAATAAGAGTGTGGGGCTTGCTAGATAGTAAACAGACCGCATAACTTACCTGGACAGCCCACCAACATAATTGATATGCAAGGGAAATACTGTATGAGTACAAAATCTGTTCATAAATAATAACCAGTGATGCAGCCTCACTCAGCTACATAGGTCATAACAGAAAACTTTGTGTTTGTGAATGTTTATTTTATCCATTCACAGGCACACATTAGACTATATTAATATATGTACTTAAGCTGTAAAGTTAACATTTTCTAACAAAGTTGTTGATTTGAGGAAGAAGGATTCAGGCTCATTTTAAAGCAACATATATTACATCTACTTAAACTGAAAGATTGAAAACATAATTCACCTCATTGTGTGCCACGTTTCTGTGGTTACTGTATCAGAGTTAGTCCGGTCTGCCAGTCTGCAGGGGAAACAAACGGAAACCAAAACTCTTGTCCTTTGCCTCCAGAGACACAGAACCTATGAAGAGACTTCCTCACTCATATGCAAACACATAACCCCATGCTTTACCCCATCTGTAAAGCAGCGCTGAATGGAGACAACAAATTCCATCGTTTTTCTTGTCTTTTTCCATAACATCAATAGAGAGAGAGCCACTCAACACAGATTAAAAAGCAAAAAGAGGCAGATTGGGAATGAATGCAGTGCATAAAACGTAAATACAATGGCCGAGCGTGGGTGCGAAGGATTTGGAGTGCATTGCCGAAGGAGCTCAATGTTCTTGAGTGCTTAAGCTCGCAGAAACGTGCAAACATCTTCATGCTAGTGCACCCGTCCTTAATATTCAATGGATAATCAATGACTGCGAGGAGCGCTAACACACCGAAGCACTTCCTGCACGATGGGTGGCATCTGCAGCACGCCACGAAATGGAAGAAAATCATTTGTCAGACCGTTTGCACACAACAAAACATCAGCCATATTCTTTTTTTTCTTTTCTTTTTTTACAGGATTAACTCAGTGGAGCTGAGTAGAAATAAATAAAGTCCACAGTGCGGGGAAGATGGCGCGTCTGCGTGCATGAGCTCTGTGAACGGCCTTTATTGGGCTGCGTTAAGTACGGAATAAGACTTTCATTAAGAGCAGTCAAACAAAGGTCAGGAATGATCATCTCTCATGAACTCCTTCCACTGCTTACATAAATTCAATGCTATTTCTGAAAGAAAAAAAACAGCATCTCATTCTCCTTCCCCCCCCCCCTCCTGACAAGCATAATCCCTCTTAACCATTCACACAGATTAGTAGCTTTCATAAGATTTTACATCACACAGTTTCCTCCCTCTCTAATATTGTATTTGGAAGATAAGCCACAGTTCATTCCGACGCAACGACAAGCTGAGAAAAACACAGCGGCGCTGGGGCACTCTGACTGGATGTGGAAACATGATTAACCACAACACAGACTGCAGTATTTTAAAGATTCAAGTCTACACTGAGTTTACGGACGGGGCGACATATAGATTCACGTGTGACGTCCTTTGCGTAGAGAACCTGAAGCACAAGCTCAGCTCGATGAACATGTGCACTTTAAACATGATTTTAAGGGTCACCTCAGTCAGAGATGTTTCAGTCTAAACATCGGTTATAGCATTTCCCCGTTTTGGTTCTTTTTCCAGTCGCTAAACCCCAAACCCTGCCACATTGTTTCTGTGCTCATTTGCACTTTAGAGTTCCTCCTTTGTGGAGAAAGCTTGTTATCCAACACTCTGCATTCAACTATACACAAACAGCCTGCAGGGCAATGACACATGCTAACGGCGGCATTCATTATGACTATAAGTTGCTAGCGTACAGCCGCCATACATAAGTGCAGAATGACTGCAGCAAAGCAGCTACACCCACAAAACCGTGGCCGATTCAAATGATATCTCTCCACTGCCCACAAGTGCTCATGAGGAGTCCTAATAGTTTCTCTTCACCCTTCTGGAGAGAAACAGACGCTCGGCCACACAGACTTCTGTTTGTCAGACATCATCGCCGAGCCAAGGTCTGGCCAAACAAAGGTTACCACCTCAAGGAAAGCCTTTCTCGCCACGATGATCGGGAGGAATTTATTTACTGCGGTTCACGCCGCTGTTCTGATTTCGCTCTAAACCACCAGCGGTTTCATGACTGCTGAAAGACTGATCTGCTGCAGTAGGCATTTGGTAAATGCACGGGTTGCACTTGCACTCCTACCAAACGTGGACTCACTAGTTTCGTGAGAGAGGTTTAGTTACTCAGCACAACTTGCTGTGCTTTGAAATTTAACTGATTAACAGCAAGCAGTTTGAACTGTTGCACAGGATGTGGTCAAAGAAGACAAGCCCTTGGGGGATTTCTGCTGTTATTTGCTGCATTTTGCAGCACCAGTGAGTGTGACTAAATCTAAAAGAGTTGGAATACTGCTGCGTCTAAGTAACTTGATGCTTGAGAGGAAGACAAACCTTTGAGCTCCTCGGTAGAGGTTTATTTCACCTTTAGTTCACCCTAACAGCTTCCAAGTCACTCTGCTACTGCAGGTAGACAGTTTGAAAAAAGAAAAAGTGTAGCTCATAAAAGTAAGCCCCAGCATTGAACTTGTGAATTCAGAATGTGGAGTACACAAAAGTAAAAAAAAAAACGCACTGTGTCTCTGGATGTGAAATGGGGAAACAAAGGCAGGTGATAAAAACGTCATCATGGAATAAAAAAATTAGAACAACACCAAATTTCCTTTGCGAGAACTGCAAATCAAACTTCTCTTCTTGGTGTTTTGAAGCGCCCGGCGTCATGCTGTGGACGGCTCAAACTCATTCGGCTAGCCTGCTTCAAATTAATCCATCTATTTATGTGCCACAAAAGGTATTAGATGATGCAATTTCTCTCTCCACCTGAAAGGTCAGTCCGTGATTCTGCACATGCTGTCAACATCCATCTGGCTGCGCACACCGAAATTCCATTAAAGTATAAATTTGGCTCATGCTGGAGAGTGCTGAGGGAGTTCGACGCTTCCAAATTCAACATTAGCCAAAAAAAAAAAAAACCAAGTGAAAGAACAATCCCATGAAGCTGGTTTCATAAGGAGAGCTGCAAGTATATTGCTTAAATTATACAATAAAAGCTCGGCCGTGTAAGATGGTTAATTTAGACGAGTGTTAAGAGTTCAGTTGCACTCCTTCACACATCAGTGACACACTCTTCTGGAGACAACACAGCTCGTGCGGCGAGTCCTCTCTGTCGTAAGTGTTCTTTTTTTCCTCTTTTTTTATGTATATGTATGCATTCACATGTGCAGCTTATCTTCGCTTTTCAAGGCAGGGATACAGCAAGTGGTCTTTTTTGGAGCACAGACATGGCTGTCTATCTCAAAAGGGCAAAGATAAAACTCCCCTGAATAATCCTCAGCCATTTCCTTGGATGTCTGGAGATAAACATCTTGAAAATTGTGCAGCTCATAAGTGAGCAAAAGAACAATGTTTTCTTGAAACTTGATAGTGATTCCGAGGCTTGCCAATATTAGTTTAAACACACACACACGCACAATTTCAACCGCAGCCTTACATCCATAGTGGAAATTCGAATAAATAATGCATTATCTGCACACTGTTTCCTTTGTTTTATCCCGTGACTAAACTAAATCCAACACAAACATTTTTTGAAACAGTACATTTCCATTTTGATGCAGACTTTTATCGAACGGCTGTGAAGCGGAGCTCTGTGTAAGTGGTCACATCGCAGACATACGCCGATCAGGCATAACATTATGACCGCTGACAGGTGGAGTGATTAACACTGATTATCTCTACATCATGGCACCTGTTAGTGGGTCAGATATACAGGCTGGCCCATGTGGTCGGACCCAACGAACTACTACTACGAACTACTGCAGCTCAAACTGCAGAAAAAGTTCACGCTGGTTCTGATAGAAAGATGTCAGAATGCACCGAGCATCACGGCAGACCAGTCAGGCCCTGTCCATCACCCACTGTCCATCACCGAAAGCACCAACAATGAGCAAGTGAGAACTGGTCCATGGACCAATGGAAGAAGGTAGCCTGGTCTGGCGAGTCATGTTTTCGTCTACATCACGTGGATGGATCATGTGGACTACATCACGTGGATGGCTACATGCTTACTTGGGGAACACCTGACACCAGGATGCACTATGGGAATAAGATAAGCCTTCTTAGTGTGATGTTGTGGGCAATGTTCTGCTGGGAAACCTTGGGTCCTTCCATTCATGTGGATGTTACTTTGAAACGTACCAACTACCTATGCATTGTTGGAGACCATGTACGCCCTTTCGTGGAAATGGTATTCCCTGATGGCTATGACCTCTTTCAGAAAGATAATAGGCGCTGCCACGGAGCAAAAAAGATTCAGGATTGGTTTGAGGAGCACAACAAGGAGTTTGAGGTGTTGACTTGGGCTCCAAATTGAATTCGTGGAGGCCCCATGTTGCAGCGTATAAGACTTAAAGTGTCTGTTGTTATCTGTGCCAGATACCACAGCACAACTTCATGGGTCTAGTGGAGTCCATGCCTCAATGTCAATGCCTCAATGGGTCAGGGCTGTTTTGGCAACAAAAAAAGGGGACTAATCCAATATTATGCAGGTGGTCATAATGTTATGCCTGATCTATGTATATGTTAATCATATGTTGCGATATTTATGACAGTGACTAATTAAAAAGCCAGCATGACCACTCCTTTCAATCTACCAACAGGGGTTTTGGCCATGAAAAGATGCATTGTTTAATCACTTCCCAAGAAGTAACAGTGACTCTCACAGAAAAGTCTTTGCACTGTGCAGAAGCTGTTAGAAGTACCGTGCACTACTCAATTAAATTAACACAAAGACCAAATGTGTGATTATGTCAGAATAAGTAAAAAAAATTTTTTTCTAACAATGGATCGTCAGGACATGTCATGAAATCTTTTTGCACGAGAATAATAGGCACTGATTGGAAAAGTGATTTCACTCCTACTCGACTTACCAGAACCAACTCCCTTAAAACTATCCCGCTGACACCAGTATTCATTGCAGAATATTTGAATAAATCACCCCCATTAAAAAACAGATCAATGTGCGACCTAAGTATTAGTTACTGAAACAAAAAAAAAAAAAAAAGCAGGAAGTGTCTGATCCCTGGTTATGTATACCGCTATGTAAATCATAACGCCCACAGTGTCTCTCCAGGTGCTTGTATAGAGGCAGAAGGCCGGATTGAAATGTGCAGCAACTCCGCAGATCGATTTGTTTGGAGGGTGAGGCTTATTCACTGGGGCCTGCCCGTCTAATGATTTACGATTTCCAGGATGAATTTTTCTATTCTCGCCAACAAATGATGCTGCTCCACATCTTCCTGGTGACGCTTGATTTATCTTCCAGCCAAAGGCCCCTGGGACTTTCAGCCTGTAGACCCATTTTAGACTAAGCCTCATTCCAGAGGGGGGTGAGGGGGGTGTAAAAGTGAGGATTGGGTCATATTTTTTTTTACAACCACCGTCACATGGATATTGATGTGTCACATATTCAAGAAAAACGATAATTTGATGTGCAAGGTGTGAAGCAAGATTCCTGATGGGTGTGCGGCTGTGCACCAATTCGCGAATTGGGACTTAAATTGAAATTATGCTGCTAGCATCTCTGCAGGCAGTCGAGTGGGCACAGAAATGTGCACACATGCACAGCCTTCAGTATGCTCATTCATAAAGGAATACATTTAGAAATATTATACTGACAGGCTCGGTTGATGGCTGACCGGGGTCAGCCTTTTGAACCGCTCATGCTGAGATTCTAAGCCCATCTCAAGCATCTCTGCGAGCGTCAGATTCTTCAGCCAGATACCCAGTGGTGCCACTGCTGTGCTGGTCTTCAGAGGGATGGATGGGGAATAAAAAAGAGAGGCAGAAATGCCACTGGTTTGACTTTTCAAGGCATCAAGCCTTGTTTGTTACGCACAAAAAGCAATGTCTGCTGCTGGTTGGAGTCAAAGGAATGCTTTGGGGAGCTTATGTGGCTGCGTGCACCGCACAGCGACAACAAAAAGATTCTAATCCTTTTCTCTGGACCGTTATTCAATCTGTGTTTTGGAAAATTGGAAGAAATTCTGAGGACAGTTCTGAAAAAGAAGAAGAAAAAAAGCACACACACACACACACACACACACACACACACACACACACACACACACACACACACACACACACACAAAACTATACCCAAGCTCAGATAGAATAGCACTCCATTCACTGTATTTATAATCTACACACAAATCAATAAGCACACTGTATCACTGAACCCCCCTCCGCTATCTTTCTCCCTGACTTTCCTGAGTGTGCATACACATACATACACACAAACCGACACACCAACACACCAAGGCCTGCCTTTAAGCACAGATTTTTCATTTCCAGTCGTTGTCACCATGGTAACTTCCAATGTCCGACTTGCGCCAGAATGTGCTTCCAGCGCTTTCCTTCTTCAAAGCCCTTTTTCAAAGCCTAAAACCGCATTGCTTCAGTAACGGTCACCCACAGTGCTTAGCTTCTAGGAGGGTGTTCACCCGCTAATGTGACAAAGGTGCTGCTAATAACAAACTGCTCTACCAGTGCAAGCTATACGATTTAGCAATTTATAAAAAAGTCCATGTACAGCTGCATGGTCTTTTAAGGCAAAATAGCAGCATGAATGAGACCGAATGCTACAAGTCACTCAAAGTGCATGCTCGCCACACACGTGTAACATTTTCTTTTACATTCAAAAAGCCAACCTCTGTTGCAATGAAGAGGAGTGCCTTGGCAGAGCTGCCTGAGCGACAATCAAATATTCCTGTGTTGACCGATCGATGAGAGCCACCCCCTGACCTTCCTCATTCACATCTCAATAATGAAAGACGAGCAGGGGTTATGAGTAACCTCGGTGCTCGATACAGGAGGTAGGGGGGGGTCAGGCGTCGATAGCTCGGCATGAGTCCAGGGCTCCATTGGCATGCGGGAAATCACCGCGGGTCTTAAGGATTTCGGCTGAAAGATGCATGGCTGGGATTAAAAGCTTGGGCTTGACTGAGCTCTCCTGTCTCCGTGGTGTCAATATGCCCAAGGTACTGTCAGTCACTGTGTACAACTTTACCCTGAGAGGAAAGTAATTGACTGACCCTGTGAGAGTACAAAGGTCCACATTCAGTCGAAGACATACCAATTACGTTGATAGTAAGGTGACAGAGTTTATTTTCATAATTTTATCCAAATCTGACATTGCCAACTACGCTTCTTCAAAGTTTTGATAAACTAGCACAATTAATGAATTAGCTATGGATAATCACTACTGCAATAAAACAATATGGAAGAAAACGCAACAATGTGAAGAACCTCTGACAAGCTCTGCAGTGCTTTAGTCGAATGTCTTCTTTATATGAAGTCTTGGAATGCTTTTGAATCAGAGATAATGACATCTTAGCAAGACTAATTTGAAAGTATGTGTGTCGTCTCTGTTTGATCAGATCTGACACAGTGTTGACGCCAAGTTGTAACGTGTCTCATCTGCTCTTTTGTAAAAACTGAAAACCCCAAGCCTATAAAATGTCAGCAAGATCACAAAGAATAACCGTCATAACTGTGAGGAAACCAGAGTGACAACTGAGTTGTTTTTTGTTTTTTTTAATCCTGTGCCAAACCGAAACATGTGAAATTATCAGTAATGTGAGACGGAAAAGAAAGGAAAGTAGTTAGAATTCATGATGCTGCTACTGGCAATTGTACGTTTGCCAGTAGCATACAATTTTCAGTAGTGAGTTGTTTTTTAAGCATTTTTGCTTGAAAAACAATAAATGAATGCATAAATAAGCAGTCTCTTAAAGGTTCTTAAACCTGCATTCCTTCTAAGGGCCAGCAGGGGGCGAGAGTTCTGATTTAGAAACAAACAAGCAAACAAACAAAAAAGTCAGAATGTAAATCAGAAAATTACCCTGCTTCAGCATTCTACATACAACATTCCTCATAACCAGAGCATCAGACTTTATGATGGTTTGGCAAGCTTGTTTTGCTGCTTTTCGTGTGTTCAGCTGCTAGTGGGGGGAGGGGCTGTACAAAGTTGTGTTACAGCTGGAGGAGGCAGTGACAGCACTGCTTGTATGGACATTGTCACAAATAATATTGTCTAATCCATACATTTCTATAGTGATTAGTATTGCAATATCTTTTTCTACAACCCTTTATTTTAACAGCACTTTAATCTGTATTGCTAATTCCTGAACAAGTCCTAAGACTTACATAATACTTTGATTTGACAGAGCAGGAGTTCAGGCAAGGTGAAAAAGAAGGGAACAAGAAGTTCTAAGACTGATACACTTCTGGTCTTTTCCTCTACGGCTAGAGGTGACAAGGCATCTCTTGTATTTCACCCCACGCAGCACCACTGTCCCACTGAATTTGTCAAGGGAAGCCAAGACATTTAGCTGTCTTTTAACTTCTCTTCCATACCAATAGGTCTCCTGAGATATAGCCTGAGGAGGAGGGGAGTCTCATTCTGGTGGAAAACAAAGACTAGAGTGTGTCATCCTGTCTGTTTGTTTCTGCTCGGCTTGTTTCCCAACTCCGGTATGTATTTGGTGTCAGTGTCTGTTTGTAGCAGAAGATTTATTGCAAAACACTTTGAAAAAAATGACAGTCTTTTGGCTCACACTTTGTTGTGCTGTTGTACGGAACATAAAAACGTGTTATCCTCACCTAATTCCATCATTTCTGGTATCTATTATGACCCGAGGCCTGTCTCGCAAAGCAGGATTAGCGGGTAGGCGAGCTAACTTTGGGTTTAACCTTCACTGCTCGTCACAAAGACGTCTCAAGTTCAAACCGCGCTGCGTTGCAATGGCTGCTAATGCCACAGATCAAACCCCTGAGGTACTGTTTTATTCTGGGACCATTGATATACATGTACATAAAAGGCCATCTCTTCAGCGATCAATTGGGAAGGAAAAAGGGAGACACCATTCCGGCAGATATAAAAATACCATCTTTTTATGAAAGCTCAGCTCAGAGAGGTGTCTTTAGAAGATGAGTTAGAAAGATGTTCCACTTTAAGCACAATTAGAAATCTCACTCTGCCTATAAAACAGGGTCTCCTTCCAAAAAAAAATCCACAGCTACTTATTATCAGTGACAAATTTAATTTAATAGTTCGTATTAATAGCTGCTACAATATTCTGCAGCACTCCTGGCAGTGATTGGTGCAGTGCATTTAAAACCTGTCACTGCAGTTATGACATACATTAAGGGACATGAAGTGAAACTATTTAATGAAGAGCAATTATAAATGTAAAATGATCTGTATATTTGACTGAAATTGCGCTCCAACCAAATTGCTTTGGTTTTATAAGACAAGCTATTCCGTTTATAAGCAATGAAGTGAGAGCGTGTGATGTTTTTTTCATACTTGTGATTGATTATATACCGCTTCTGTGTTTTTAATTCTTTTATTTTTTTATACCTTGCTGAATTTTATTATTTTATGCTCCTATGCAGCCTCCTAATTTCCCAACTGGAGTCAACAGTTCCATCATATCTTTTATTAAATATACTGACAGCAGGTGTTAGACTGCGTGCACAGTTCTCACCTCTTTCATGTGAACTTGCATCACGAAGAACACCCTGGGTGTTAAAAAAAACAATTATATATATATATATATATATATATATATATATATATATATATATATATGTATAAAATGAAGGGTATACCTTCTTGAAATTCCACAAGAAATGCTAATACATAATGAGACAGCAGAGGCCATTAAAAGGTGGATGAGACAACAATGTTCTGGCTGGCAACATCTAAATGTTTAACATCTTTGTGAAACACGAAGTCAAGTCATGACACTTGAAAGGACAGATTCCTGTGACGTATCAAAGGAAAACGTATCTCCGAGACGCACATCAGTCGACGTGTACCGGCGTCAGGGGGCAGCGGATCTAAAATAAATTCAATCAACTTTTCAAGGTGACGTGAGAAACCAGATTGTGTGGTGACAGCGTCAGCGAAGAAAAGAGTGGAAAAGGGTCTGCAGTGATGCAGATGAAGCATCTTTTATCTGTGCTGCTTCCCTTGCTGTCATTCTCCAACTATAAAACCAGTGCCTGCCTCCTCCCTCTCTCGTCTCTGCTTCTATGGCGCAGATACAGTATGTAGCCATGATGCATAAAGTTGCCTCAAATAATTATAATTTGAATAATTAAATATAATTTAATTAAAATAGGGAATTCAATAAAAAATCATTTCGTGCACTCAGGTCTCCATTAAAAATGAGACCTTAATCTGAATAGAAAATTACCTGATGAATAGAGGTCATAGAGGAGCTGTTAATTAAAATATCCAAAATTTAAGCAGATATCAGCCCTGATGGGCAGCCGATTTTACCTGTAACATCCAAATAAAGACTCAATCCAGTTGCTGCACCGCTGCACAAATAAGCTTCACGCTACATTCGCTTCCACTGCAAAGTCCATAATGGGAGCCGCGCAGCCTCCACCACCAGCCATCCAGCTTTCACCCTCTTCAACCCCCCCGCCCTCACCCATCTCAATGAGCATGTACATGGGAAAAATAGGTCCATGTCTGCACTCACAAAAGGCCTTTTCTTGCTTTATATGCAGCACTTTGGAACATGTTTTAAGCAAATGGCGAGAGGGCGGGGTTGTAAGCTACTCTCTTTTATGGTATAGCAATCACTCCGTGGCAGCTACAGGCACTTTCCTTAAAATCACACCTTGGTAAGGAATGGCCACGGTCCAGTGGTCTGAGAAAGCCATTGATGGAATTAAGGCTCATGAATACGAATGCAGCGTGCGGCAAGTGAGAGCTCTCCCACTGTGTAATATTGACATGCTCCCTGGTCAGAAAATAGCCTGGTATAATTAGCTTTCACAAGCAAGTACAGGGTCAGCAGGAGAGGCCACTCTAGACACCAACAATACCCTCAACAGGAACATGTTTGCCACTGAAAATGAGTGCGGTGCAGATCTTCAGTTGCCAGCACTATTATTCTGTCTACCTCTACAATATCAAGTGTTATTGATATAGTTATACAATACAAAGACTAATATGGCCCAAAAAATATCAGGTTATGTGAGTAAATGAAATAAATAGTTCCTAAAAGCTGTCTAACTATAAGGTTGGATATAAAAATATAGACAGATTCAAAGCCTATAAACACACCACAGACTGTATATTAAAGACAGATGTAGCCACTGTGACATCACCCTTTGCTTTTGCCATCTCTGTGTTATAAGAAGTGAAGGTGATGAGTGAGGAGGGTTACTACACTCTCGTTAGCAAAGTGACTCTAAACAGGAGAGTAAAAATACATAAACATTATGTTGTATTGAACTGAGACCGTAAACTTATAAAAGTGTTCCAGGTGATAGATAAAGGCCCAAAGGGTTGTTTTCCCATAGATTTCAAAACATTTTGTCGCTTAAGTTGATTTAATCTACAAGAAAGCTAGTCAGAGAGTATTTCTTTTCAGGTAATTATGCAGTTTAGCCAAAACAATTTAGAAAGAGTATGTGTCAGCATGGCTGAAATAGTGAAATTTTAATATTTCAGTCTTGTATGGTTACTTGTAACTGTTGCACACAGGAAGAAATGGGATTGTCAGAACTGCTGGAACAATCATTGGTCGACAACAAACCTCATGAGTTAACCCATATGGAAAAGATATATATAAATCTTATAAAGTTTGTATCTGTCTTGTGTGAAACTTGTATGAAAAGCATATAAGAGTGAAAACAGATATAAGATCCCTTGAAAAATTATATAATGAAACTTGTATGTTTTGGATACTTACTAAAACAATATATGAAAGTAATGCGAAAGTGGCCACTTTCATGAGTAAATCATGTAAGCCTTATATGATTTACTCATGAAAGTGGCCACTTTCATGAGTGATCACATATAAGTTTTTACTATTTCTTTTCCATATGGGAAGATAAGCCCGGTCTACTGTTGCTGACCGAGAACACCCTCTTTATTCTGATGTAATGTCCTCAGGACGACATTGCAGGATGCTTTGCTAGTAAAAGTGCAATTAGCATGCTAAATAATAATGTCTGTGTGATGTCTGTGATTTATGACTTGGTGAATCACAATCTTAGACTAATTTCGACGAACAATAAAGTTATTTTAAGTGTAACAATCTGACCTTTTTTAAAAAGGATTTGCCCCCTGCTGGTCATTAGAAAGAATGCAGATTTAAAGCACTTCCATCTTTTACATACAGTTTATAAAACATGATAGGCCACAGACCATAGATCAGGGAAGTCCAACTCCAGGCCACAAGGGCCGGTGTCCTGCAGCTTTTAAAAATTATCCTTGATCCAACACAGCTGATTTAAATGACTAAATTAAGTCCTCAACATGCCTTGAAGTTCTCCAGAAGCCTGGTAATGCACTAATCATTTGAGGTGTGTTGACCCAGGGTGAGATCTAAAACCTGCAGGACACCGGCCCTTGAGGCCTGGAGTTCCCCACCCCTGATTTAACACTTGAGTAGAGACTTGAGATAAGACCTGAAAAAAGTTTTGTATGGTAGTCTAAGCATCATAAAGGCACAAAGATTCCCAAAAAAGAGCAAGTGGAAGGTCAGAAACATCACAGAAAGCCATTACGCAGACAATGTTATCTGTGATGGTTAATGACTAATTAATCTGATGGTAAAATACTATTATTACTAGTGATTATCAGAAAAATCTTAATCATGTTGCTCACCTAAGGGAGGAGGAATGTCAAATGAGATTCATCTATTGTTAGAAATATAAATAAGTTATACGCAGTCCCCCAAGACAGGAATCTCCTGCTGAGGTTTTCTATGCGCGGTACTGGAAATGCGTAGAGTCCAAGTGGTACAAACTCTATGAATATTCAGCACACTGGAATAGATCAAAGGGAATTACGCAACTGTGCTATGAAACATTAATCACCAGAGAGTGTCATCAGTTTTCCAGCTTCAAGATTGATACACTATGTTTTCCTTGTGTTTTTTTAAACGTGCACATGGATCTGGCAACCACAGATCAAACACAGTGATAATTGAACTATTTTATACCAATTAGTATTTGAAGGTTGTGATGATTCAAAGCAAAAACATTTACCCCATCGGGCAAAATTGAGCTTGAGATCTTTTAATATAAAGAGGAAATGGGATATGAAAATCTTTAAAGTGCTTCTTTCATTTCCAGATGTATCATATGTTCTCGTGACCGGCTGGATAATTCATAAAACAGATACCAGAGACCAAGATACCAAGAAATGTTGAGATTATATTGAATCGAGCTACTTTTACGGAGCGGGCTTCAAGACTGTGTGGAACGGCAGGTATTCCTGTGAATATCTTTCTAAAAGGCATTTGGAAAACGAAACTTCTAAGGCATTGTGCTTGGTTGGTAAAACAGTAAAACAAGAGTATCTAAGAGTAGCTTTTCACCACTGGATAAAGTGCTTGGACAATAAATAAATGATGATGCTGAGTACAATTCTGACCTGGCTATGCTTCTTCTAGACCGAAAAAGACCAAAGCTGTTAATGCTCAATACTGTCCATGTGCTAAGCATCCAACATTACAAACAGTGCAGATGTTCAGCCAGGAAAGCTATAAAGCCTGGTGCAGCAAATCAGTGTAGCACAAACTGTGTTCAAGAATATATTTGCTGTTTTATTTTCCAGCAGCTCTTGAGTTTTTAGTTTAACTTGTGCAAAATGATCAGTCTTCTAAAAAAAACAGTAAAATAAAGAGAAAATTCTGAATCTTTAGACTCAGCATTGGCTCATTGTTTGTGATTAATATGTCACAGCTATGCCACTGATTGCACAGCTTAGAGTCACAGGGCCCATGCTTGTTATCATCAGGCGAGAGGTTTCCACAGAGAAAGCAAAATACTATTTCTCTCATATGTCACTGAACTGTGGGAGAACGCACAAAGTAGACAGGAAGACCCTGCACGAGCAGAAAGTTCAAACCCTCTTACCAAGAGGTGACAGCTGTAACCACTGGACCACTACAGTACAACTTTCTGATAAAACATCTTCATCCACCGGAGAGATTTTCTGGTAGACTTTGCAGATTCGGATTATAAATAGCACCTTTGAGCACAATTCTAGACATATCTTTTCGGCAAATTGGAATTGGGGTAACCAGATGAGAGCACTAACTAAGAGTGGATGGGACCAGGCTAATAAAGCAGATTCATCCTGAAGGTGCTTACTGTGTGCCGCCATTAGAGAATTACAAAGCAAACAAGGTGAAACCTTGAACTTGTCTTGCCAAGGTTAGAGGGCGTGTGTCATGAATGTAGATCCTGCTCCCCACGCCCTTGTACAGCGCTGCAGAATTTTGATTGCGGATGCTCATTCATGCCTTCCTCCCAAAGAAAAATTACGTGACAGACACAAAGAAAAAGAATCACTGAGGTAGTTTTTTAAAAAAGAAGCTTAAGACGAAGAGAAGTTCTATGGAGTCAAAAAGGGACTTAAAATCAAAGAGTAATTGAGAGGACAGGGAAACGGGCTGAGAGGTAGTGAGATAGTAGGATTAGGGCGGGAAGAGTATCTTGTAATGCCGTGCTGAGCAGCGACCTGAAGACTTCTCAGCCGAGCAGTTTGAGCCGTCCTCAGTACGACCTAAACTCACAAAGATGGCTGACCTTTCAGCAATGTCAAATGGCGATTACGCCAAGTGACAAACATCCACATAAGCTATTTTCACACATGCGGCGCAATCCTGAACTTCTATGAAGCTTACCTGAGAGAGGTACATGTGAGAACGCAATTCTCCAGCACAGTCGGTACAAAGTACACGGGACGTCAGATTGCACCTATGTGAGAATAGCTCAGCTAATAGCCAGGAGCATTAACCGACTCCTGCACCCAGCTCCTTCACCAAGCTATTTTCACCCTTCTGAAGAGGACCGTTTCTTCCTGTGTGCCACATGTGAAAAGGAATATAACCCAGCCTGATTTTCCTCAAACAGTTTCCAAGGACAAGCGTGTAAATGTTTAAGTTCACTCTTTAAATGTGCATGACAAAAGCTGGCAGATTTGTACTACATTAGAGGAAAAAGAGAAAGCTGTGACCTCTCATGACCAAAGTGAAGGTAATTCTTGAAAGCACAGCAAAAGCCATCAAAAGCAACCAAAAAAAATCAAACCTAATCAAAGAGAGAAATATCATTTATCAAAGTTTTTTCGATGAACACTGAAGGTCACTGCATGGAAAAGCAAGAAGATAGACAGAGATGCGCGATTAATGTGATTATACTGAACTCAAAAAGGTTGGGGAGTTTACATCTAAATGTCAGTGACATTTACATTTATGAAAGCCCCGCACCAGTGATAAACACCTGTTCACCAAAAGCTCAGTCGACTCAAAGTTTTGGTGAGGAGAATCGGTTTAACCAACACCGAGAGCTGGCCTGAAAGGACGTATCACAACATAATCACGACGAACAGCTCTAGGGTGTTTCTTAATGCAGCTGTTATTCTGATTAATTTACCAAAGGCACAGATGAAGTGGAATATAAAAAAAAAAAAAAAAGAATGTAGTGATTAATCACGACCATCACATTTTAAACAGCTCTGTCACAAACACAGTGTGCGAAAACGAAGTTGTTGCCCTGGAAGTTCACGACAGCGTGCGAGCGCGCGAGGCTGAGGGCAGGTAACGAGCCTCCCGACTCTGTGGTAAAATATAAATGAATTATGTCCCGCATCACATCGAGGTTCGCTTTTGTTTCACTTAAGTGATTAATAAGGCTGGATTCAATTAGATACGCTTACTTTTATATGCACCAGTATCATCGCCACTGCCAACAGACTCAGTTTGTTTAGGCTGTTTATATGATTGCATAAACTGACAATTTCCCGCAATAATCCTGTTTACATGACTACACAGAGCCGAGCTGTTTATTTTTGTTCTTAAATGATAAACTGTCTGCTCGCCCCTATCAAATTTAATCAAAACTATTACAATTACAACACTGCTGTATAAAATTATACTGCAATTCATTTTTTGGGGGGTGGAAGCGAAGGGGGATAATTAGAAGCGCAATGCTATTTTTTCTTTTTTTTCTCTTCGTCAGACTAGTTGAAAGGATGGCGATGACTCACGCAGCTGTTGCCCCTCATAACCCAGGGTTTTTGGATTTGGATATAGAGGCAGGACTGCTGGGAAAACAGTTCACAGAGACGGGAGAAAAAGATCTTTTAAAGTGGCTTAGTGTTATACTGAGTTCCTTAGGATGTCCCCAGCTCTAAAAAACCAATCATTTGTAATGCTCGCAAAATAACGGTCCGTGTGCATGGGCGGCATTTTTGGATTGCTTTTTTTTTCCTCCCGGAAGCACCCATGACCTCATTTTCAGCCCTTACTGTTGCTAGGTTACAAAGTACTTCATCCTAAACCATCTTCTTTAAAATTTTCTCCTCCACCATCATTTACTGATTTAATACCATTAAGTTTCATGTGTAACTGGAGTCAATCCTTTGGGTCCAGTGGGTTGCGGGTTGGGGCCTGCATGGCTCGGGCTTGTTCTGGCACTTTCTAAAGAATGGGATCTGGAGAATTCAGAGGTGAGTAAACGTTTTGGACTGCATCCCATCCATTATTTTACCAGGGGGGAGGCCAGTGCTGTTGAGTGGTGCCATTGTGCATTGGGGGTAGGCAGAGTGTGCAGCAATGTTTAGGTGGGTAAGTAACGTTCATAGGAAACCCAGGGCCCAAGGTTTTCCAGCAAATCTCTGCATTGTAATAGGATAATCAATGTTATCCATTTTAGTAGTTTTACACAAATCATATTTTAAGATTTGGACACACTAATCTAAAAAACTGTCATCATATCAAAGTTTTTAAATTGCAAAAATGATAAACTGATGGGATGAAAGAGCTCCAAGAAGCTCTCAAATTCAGCATCAAAGGATGTTGTTTTTATCTTGGGGGAGAGAGATGAAGAATACCCAGCAAAGTTATTAAAGGTCAGTTAAAGTTGCATGCCCTCACTATGTTGGAGGAAAAATAAACGGATCCAGCTCTTTAGGGCAAAACGAAGAGATGGAGCTGTAGACATCAAATGTGTTGGCTACTCCCAACTGCCAATTAAAAAAAAAGGAATACCAAAAAGAGAAAAAAAAGTGATAAAAAAAATGGTGGAGCGCAGCGAGGAGCAAACATCAGATAGGGGGAAGGAAAAAGCCGAGTCGGCTCCCTCCACTCTGACTAAGCACCTGCTCCTGCCTGAATTAGCCCTTTCTTTACTGTTTGGACTCGTCCAAATGAAACTCACTCCCCTCATGACAAATGGACCAAAGCCTCCCACTTCCACTTTTTTTAACACATTATAAAACCCCATGTTTAGTGAGGCACCACTGTGACAGCTATTAATCTGATAGAACCCAGCTCCCACTTCCAGGCTTCCTGTGGGGCAAAGAATAATAAAAAAAGAAAAACATTGCTGAAAACTTCCAAAGTTCTGGATTCTCCTGGCAAAGCTTGTAGGGGCATAAAGTCTATGGGGTATTCATCTTGGAATCCAAAAGCGGACACGGTTACGGTAGATTCAAACCACTGGCTTGGTCGTGTCAATCCGCTCTTTTATCTCCATCTCCTGAGAGTTACCAATTTTCTCCGTGTAGGGAGATACTCTTAAACATTTTTTTTCCCCCCACGCAGGCTTCCTTTTCCATCTAATCACCACAGAGTCTTGTATCGCCACGTCTGGGAGACCCGGGCTTACTCAAAAGGCCGCCAGCTTGAAATTTATTGCAACTAATTGGCCAAAATTGAATGCGGCAGGTTCTTATCAAAGACGATTGGAGTGGGGTTCGGAGGCAGGAAGGCTGAAAAATGAGACAGGATAATGAATGTCAGGTGATGTCATCCAATGCGGGAAAAGAATAGAAAGTGGAAGAAATAAAGCTCTTTGATTTAAAAACTCTCCATGAAAAGAGGGTTACGCCGGGGCAGGCGGCAAACAAGCACAGATGGAAAGGCGGTTTGAATTCCTGCAGTAATCCAAAGAAGTTCTGAATGCGTTTACTGCGTCGCATGTTTGGTTTACAGTAAAATGGAATCTTTATCTTCCCTTTCTGTCAGAGCTTTTATTAATACCCTTTTTGCATATTAACGCCGGCTGCAAAGAAAGAAAAAAACACCTCCCACCATTCTCTATTTGTTCACGCTATTACAACAGGCAGTTGTCTCCCGCTGTGCTCATCGGTCATGTTTTTGTTCTGTAATTGTCAGGTGCTCAACACATAATTGTATCATGGAAAAAACAGCCTCCAACCAAGAGTAAGCAAGACAAACCAATGACTCCTGCATAAACAGAGAAAAGCTGGCGGAGAACACTTGTAGTTGAGAAGGAACAATGCCAAATATCGCCTCGATGCAATCTAATAAAATATATATAAACCTATTTCTTAGCCCGTTGGGAATCAGATCAATAAAGGTAGTGGATCTATATATGTATATACATATAACAAAGTGCTAGAGTGCTTCTTTCTTATTGAATCTGCCTGATTGAACTTAGCAAGCGAGGAACACCTGGGTGATATTCTGACATTAATGCAAATGTAAATGTATTAAGTCATCTGACAGCTCTTTGTTTCGGGAGTTAAATGTTTATGCAAACCCTGATTTTAAACAACACGGGCCACTTGTGGTACGGCTTTAAAGTCGTGCCTGAACAATGACTGCATTACGCTCACATCTGCTCGGCATTATAATCGCTCTCGATGCCAGCAGCAGCTGTCTGTTATATTAAAGCTTCATAAATACTTAAAGCTACTTGTGCCGTGTAATTTTGCTTGCTTTTCTGCTTTCTTTGAGCGTTGCACTTTGATCAGAGATATCTTCACTCTCTAGTTTTTGGCCGGGGGCCAAAATCACCCAATCTTACATTTCTTATAATGCAACTTGATTTAATCTTTCATCAGCTCATTCTGAAAGCTTACATCTGCAGTTTGTCATGCAGGGTTTTCTGATAAAAATGTTAGGCTCGGTCCAGGCTCAGATCATGATCATCACATCGAGAGTTATGGAAGACACTGTAAAGCTGTTTCACAGGGAGAGCTGTACATAAACAGCATGGACTGGGTGAAATTTAATACTGACATCATGCTGGGTTTTTTCCTACTTTTGTTTTTTGTACTTTCAGGGATGTAAGTATAAGGAGACATTTACTGTAAATAGATGTAGACAGCCAGAAAACTTGACCTGTTGATATACAGTACAGTACAAAAGTCATGTATTAACGCTTACTTTGATTTATTTTGTTACGATAATGGAAATTAGTTACCTAGACTTATTAAAATACATGCAAAAATACATGGAAATACAGTATATGAGGAGAAACAGAATTTGGACCATTGTAACAAGCTTCAAAGTCAATATTTAGTTTGACGACCTTGATTCTTTACCAGAGAATGAAACCTATTAGTCGAGCTTTCTTGTCATTTCTTAAAGTAATATTTCTCCAGACTTCTTGAAGGATATTCAAAGCTCTTTTTTCCAATGCTGGCTGTCCTTTGTTCTGTTCTCTATCGCGATGATCCCACACTGCTTCAGTAATGTTGAGGTTCAGGCTCTGGCGAGTATTTCAGTGTATGTTTTTCTATCCAGGTACACTTTTACTGCATTGGCAGTGTGTTTAGGATCATTGTCATACTGAAAAATAAAGCCACAGCCAATCAGACACCTCCCAGATTGTACTGGACTGTGGCTCAAAATCAGATGGTACTTTTCTGTGTTCATAATGCCATCAGTTTTAAAATGGATCCCCAGTCCCACTGGCTGAAATCCAACCCCAAACCATGACACAGCTTCACCCATGTTTTTCAAATGACTGTAGTCACTCACTTTTCCTACCTCTCTCCTGACCTCAATTGCTCCATAAGACTGGTTGCCACTAATTTAAAGTCCAGTCTTTGTGTAAATTGGCATACTTCAGGTATTTGGCTTGTTGACAGCCACCCTTTTCACTGAGACCATTTCTGTTGAGGCTTCGACGAACAGGAGACGGATCAACCGAAAGGCCAGATGCATCTCGCAGGTCCTGTGTTAGCTCTTTGCTGGATTGTTTTTTTCCCATTTCGTAAAGACATTATTTCCACTGTTCATCTGCTACAGGTACGTCTCTTCAGTTTTTTCAGCAATCTTCAGCAAGAGGCTCCACACCATGGACAAGCCAAGTTTTCAAGTTAATAGCAGCCAATGTTCAAAGAAAAACGTTGAAAGATCTTCAGAAAGCCTGGAGAACTCTGCTTAAGACCAGTTTAAAAAATTACAACAAGCCCAGCTCCTGAGGGCTGGCTCAATACTTTTGCACAACACTCGGTTTCTAATTATTTCCTTTTTGACAAACAGCTGTGATGATCAAAGATTTGAAGCACATAAGGATAAAATCAAAAACAATGCCAAGGGTTATAAGGCAGATACTGCAGTCGCCACCCTCTTTGCTGAGGGGATATCAGCACAGATGTGCTTGTTTTTTAAGCTATTAGGAATTACAGGTGCTAGGTCTGTGTTTTGTAAATATCACAACCAGTTAGCCTGAATAACTAATCCTCGTTTGGTCAGTGAAGAATACTGGTTCTTTAATCTGACGTTGAGCTAAATCAGTTAACAGGAACTGTTACTTTAAAGCCTTATGAAGGAAAAAAAGGCGTCAGCGTGTTTCTTCTCAGCGTTTGCACTTTGAGTCCCACGCACGGCCCATTTGCCAAAGACTACGTGTTTTCTTCCAATAAATCATACGTCCCTAATATCCTCCGGAAGCCGATTCTTCAGTTAATCCCACTCTCCTTCTCAAACAAATATCTCATTCAAATCCTCCAACGCTGAAATAAGGTCACAGGAGAAGGATAATGAGAACTGCTACGTATGGGGAAGATCATCGCCAAAGGCGAGAGGATCCTCCCATCTGCTTTTCGCTCCTTATCCCTTAATCACACTTGTCCCTCGGTCAGCACGAGGTTCCATCCGTCATTTGTCTCACGCATTCCCATCCAAGTGCGCTGGGATTGTTTGTTTTCCTCGTGCACGTCATTAACATGAAGTTTGTCAAATGTCAGCTGTCATGCGGCCGGCGGGGTGAAATCACAGGTTGTGTTAATTTAGTTTTGCTGTTCCTCGCGGGACTTATCACGCTGTGACATCCATTAACCTTCATCGTTAGTGTCATCTGCACCAAACACAACACGCTCCATGTCAAAAATACATTTTGTTCTTCTATTTTTTGTTCTGTAAAATGACAAGTGTGACGGCGCAGCGGTGCGAAGGATCCCAGGGAGGCTACAGAAAAGAAATAAAGTGCATATGGAAGAAAAAAGACCAAAAACAGATCAGAACATGTAGGTGTTTAGATGTGTATGTGTTGAAAGGGGGGGAGTTGCTCCATCCTGACCTGCTTTTCTCCTTCAGGGGTCGTACACAAGCCTGCCACAATGCTATCAGCTGTCCCTTAAGGTGGCTGCTGAGGTCTACTGAGATATAAGGTGATATATAGCTTTGATATAGCCTGTAATTACTTGCCGTGAAGGCCACACCGCCTTCGGGAAAAGAAAAGGGGAACACACAAAAAAAAAGGGTGGAGAGAGAGACAGAGAGACAGAGACACTGGGGCTCTGATGAGAAAAGGGTCAGTCTTGTTTGATAGCACAAGTGGCCAGCCTCTCCAGCGATTTCACACAGGGAAGTGGCACTAGATGTATACACGTGTTTGAAAGAGGGCAGATTCAACAGATACCTCAGCTGCAGAGAATCGCCTGTGAAAGTGTCCCACGGGGGAATGGCGATGATTGCAAAAAAAAAAAAATCACAGCGGCGTGTGTGCACACACTATGCAAATGGTGTCAAATTGTGCTAAATTAAAGCTCGGTACCATGTTTCAATTACAGTATCATTAGCCTCCATCTAGCTTTCAGCACAGCACCACCTATAAGTGACATGTTTATCCAGAGGCTATGGATTCTGCACATCCGCAGTGTTCAAAGCACAAAAGGGGGGGAATAGCTAATGAAAGAGACCCATTCATTTCACCCTGTCACAGGATGGTGCGAGACAACCTTCATTTCAAGATGCATTACAGCGCTCGCGAGCTCAGTGACGCGCTATCACTCACATACAGAGTGCTATTAGCTCTCGCTTAAAAGACTGTAATGGAACCAAACACCTTACCAAAGTAGCTCTTTTATATGGCTTTATAAGTGGGCTAAACTGAAGCAGGTAGAGTTTGGGTTTGATAGCTGAATAACAATGGGGCTCTTCTTAGTGGTTGGTGAGGCAGGTGGAGGAGGGCTGAGCTGGCTAAATGTGTGTTGACAGCGCAAGCGAGCCAGTGACATGGCTGCACTTTTACCAGCGATGGACGCAAGCCTGGCACACAGACTAAGCCTGCAGCAGCGTGGCTCATCTTCAGACGCTATGTGAATGCTAACAACAGGGCTCGGCGGTCACCACGACTTAACTGGTGCCAGCAGGAGAGGCAGGTGGTACACAGGCCATAGTGGGATAAAAAGAGTGCCGAGTACCACAAGAGGAAAATAGCATGAGACCATTCACGAGTATGCCAATTAGTTTTTAATCAGATTAAGGTGACTGTGTTACTAAAACCACTTCTTCAAGTTAAATTGAGAGATTAGAAAGATTAGTCAACGTTTTTTCCCCTTAGTCAGCCGCCTACACTTGTTTCAACAGTCCGCAGTTTTAACAGCCACAACATAAAACTATCATTCATCAGCATTTTATGCATGCAGGAAATTTAATCAAACTTCAGGAAAGAAAATAAACTCTGATCACCTAGTTTCTCTAGTATCTTTCCATTGACTGTATGTTTTTCTATCCAGGTATGCTTTTACTGCACTGGCAGTGTGTTTGGAATCGTCGTCATACTGGAAAACCAAGCCACTGCCGATCAGTCACACTCCAGATGAAACATCAAAAATCTGACAATATTTTTCTGCGTTCATAACTCAATTCTAATTTTGACATGATTCCAAAATGCAAAACTTTCCAAAAAATGTCCAATGAATTCTGCAGTCCATAAGACCTGTTGCCATTGATTTTCAGTAATTTGGCATACCTTAGCTTTTTCCCCCCCCCACCGTTTCCCTTCCTTCCCTTCCTTAAGCTTCTTGACAGCCACCGTTCCTCTGAGACCATTGCAGTTAAAAGGACTGCACTGAAATGAGCTAATGTTCAAAGGGAAACTTTGAAAGGCCTGCAGAACTATTGCTCAGGTCTTGGAAGCAAAGTATAAAGAATTTAGACTTTTGCACAGTACTGTACATCAAGATTTATTTTTTTTAGGAAGTGTCCCTGTGCTCGTTTCTAGGTCTATATTTTTATTCTTGGACTCTACTACTCTTTCACCTTTTATTAAAGCCCATTCCAATTTTTCAAACAGAAGGTTTGGAAAACAAATAGGAGGGAACGCTGTGTTTGTGATGACCATTTCATGGGTATCGCCTCCCTTTGACATTTTAGTTCCAAAAGTAGGGAAAACTATCTAAGACAGATCATTTAGAGAAGTTTTTGCTTCACAGGTTCCTGACATTGGTCTTATTATTTGCAACTTTGGCCATGTTTCCTATGAGCGTCCAGGACTTTAACAGTATATACATGATAATAAAAGAAAAAGCCAATATGTCTCCTTTCACCATTTGCTCAAAGCATTTGAGGAAGTTTTATATACTCTAAAAATGGAACAAAGACTTTGATTTACTGACAGATGGTGGTCATTTCTACACAGAACAAACTCAAGTCAGCTCTAAGTGAGTCAGAGTAAGCTTCACAGTTGGTCTTGTCAGCACCAAGCTGTGAGTGTTGATCCCCGCTGTTCTTGAGGACCACAACTGCAGCTTTAGGGAATACCATTTATATTAAACACTGTCCATATTTGCAAGATGCCTTATAGATTGCATCACTCTGGCTGAAGTCTAAACAGTGTCTGCCATACTTCAGAATGAGAACGCATCTGTGGGGTTTTGAATAATTAGCAGAAAGGTTACGCAGGAAGTCAGATATTCGTTAGTTTATCTGTTGGAGTTTAACCAATAACCTATTTTACTGACTGTAGGGCTGTTTTTGACAGGCCTGTTGCACATGTTTGCTTCGCTCGTGTACTATAACACAGACCTGTATGTTATTTTATTATGTTATTCTTTTTGATGCTTATATTTCGTCTTCTTTTTCTTTGCAAGCTACATATTCATGGTATCAGACAATAAGCCAATAACCAGCCACAGGCACTAATAGTGTCATTGTTTGCCAAACATATATTTAAAAGACATGCATGACATACTTAATCGAATCCAGAAACAACAACGTACGTGTAACGTACACGAAATATCTGTATAAGCGTATCCGTAACGTATACGTTATGTAGCTGTTTGAGATCAGCTGCCAAACACAATATATATAATTTAAGGACTTGAGTGTTTTAAAAATTATTCCCAAAAGTTCTACAGATGTGTATGTTGTAAATTTCATTCAGATTGATTAAGTTATCTAGGAGGAGTTGGCGAACAGACGTACACTACGATTAGAGTAAGACACTTTCAGCACTACTAGTCAGTTATTACGTTAAAAGAAGTGCCGTTGAACACAAATGTTTCATTCGTGGTTCTTTAAAAAGAATATATATTTAATCCAGCCAAGTTCTGTATTATGTGTGTTTTTGTAGCCTAACAAATTAGCTCGGTAATCAAATACCTCATGAAAGCCACAATCAGGGGGAAATCAGGTTACTGGAAACCATGTAAATGCTCTAATCAGACTATTACCTTGTTTGGATTGTTTCCAGTGATTAGGCTATGGACAGAGACAGGAAAGTATGAGGTGAAGAAGGAACGTCTTTTAGTTAGTCAACTAAAAAATAAAAAGACATGAATATCCATAATCTCCCTGTCCTGGCTTTGGCCTTATCTTTGTCTGTTCTAACTGCTTGTTTCTCTTTCAGGCTCATTTTCCTTTTTAACCCCAATGAGCTTAGACGCAGGTGCCTAGCAACGCCTGTGACAGCTTGACAGTGAAATAGTCGGAGGTGGCCATTCATTTGTTGTGCTAACCCCCGCATGCTAATGCCTAGCTGTGTCACTAAAGCCACGACCACATCCCTTCTTTGCCACCCTCCCTCCCAGTTCCAATTCATGCTACCCACACCTTTCATCCACTCAGCAGCTTCCTCTCCCAAGACAAAGTGCCCTGGCTCTGAATCAGGTTGTAGTTCCCTTTAAGCATCATTGAGACACCCCCGGTAGAAATGAGATGCTAAAAAGACACACTTGTCCCTGCTACTTTATGCTAGTTTTGTGTTCTTGACAGTTGCAGGACCCGTTGATTCATTCCTGCAGGGATTTTCGTCTGAGTGGGCGGCTCGGAGAACAAAGGAGCTACAGGGTGCATCAATTATCTGACAACATGTTTCAAACTACCTCGTTTTAGCATCGGCTGCTTTTCACACAGCTGATTATCTGAACTCTGTGTTACCAAACTAAAAAGCAAAGAGCAATAGTTTGATAAAGCCCAAACGTCCATTAGTATTCTCAAGGGGCCGTGACCAATCTGGAACTAAAGCTCTGGTAGAGGTGAACATACATTCAGCTTTGGAAATAAAATGAGGCAGACAAAGTCAATGCAGAGCAGCAATTTAGATAAAGTCCATCGCTTCTGAGTGCTCAAGGGTGTTTTGACCTCAAAGGCAAGGGAAACCATGCTTAGAATGATAGCAGATAGGAGTTTTTATTCTGCTCTTAAGTGCTGCAGTAAGTCAACAACACACCAAAGACTGACTATATGTATATTCACTCGGCACTCTCCCTGAGCTCCCCGTTCACTGCTTTCATACAACTTGCTTCAAACACTGAAAACTTGTTTATATATTATCTTAATGTTAGCAATCTATTACACGCAAAAAGCCGAAGTACAGTAAGAGCATCCTCGCTCTCTGGCCTGACAAATAGGCCTCCATGTCCCGGTTTCTGCACAACAGGCTCATAACTCTGAAAACAAAGCTCACTTCTGGCAGTGAAACTCATCACACATGTTTCTTCTGCTTTAACAAATAACCTGTTCATATTATTTGTAATGATCATTGATTTGTGTCAGTTTAAATTTATGGCTGGCACAGATTAGCAGCCAGGTATGGTGAGGTTTGTGGTTAATGCTGCTTGTGGCTCACTCGTTTTCTCAGTCAAATTAATCCATAACAGAGAAAAGTGTATGCACTATACCCTACCCTAATAATCTGCTCTGCATTCATTTTGTGGCTTTGTTAACTTGGAGCTCTGTTTTATACTTTTAACAAATCTCAAGGGCTGGTCCCAAACCAGACCCAAATAGTATTGAAATAAAGTGTGTACATTCTTGGGAGTAAGTAAAATATATTAAAAAAGCTACTCTTTTAAGAAAACATGTTTCAAAAAGAAGACATTTTAAATTTTTTATTAAATATCAGCAATCCTCAGGTGTGAATTAAAGTATTTCTCATTAACACAAGACTGGTTGATTATGTTTTCAAGATATGGCAATTATTTAAGAGCAAAAAGCAATTTGTTTCCTCTGAGCATGCCTGTGTGTGAACACGTACATATTCATGCATGCAAATAGTCTCAAGCTAGTCTTCTGAATGGGAGCCCAAACAACCTATCATTATTATTATTATCATCATCTGCTGTGGTCAACAATACACCTTTAAAATGAGTGCATATAAAAAGACCTTGCATCGTGGCCCTGGATTTCTTTTAGCGATGCTGCATAAAAGAAAGAAAATAGACTGGGAATGTGTTTTAAATTCTCTTTTTCATCCAAGGATAGAAAAAAACATAACTATACTGCATCTATTATGCATATTTTTCAATCGTCATTATGACCCTTTTCCACCACAATTCTTGGAAACGGTGGAGGAGGGTTTTTGGATCTTGTAATTTCGTTCTAAAGCTAAGTATGTACAGTTTTGACTACTTCCTGTTTAGTAGACTTTGGAGAACACACTGCACGGTTAAGTTTGTAACCCACAATGAAGTGAAAGCTAGCAAAGTAGGCTAATAAGCTTTCAGTGGGAAGGCGGTTTTAGGTTATTTATATCAGCTCTAGGGTTGCCAACTCCCTGAAAAATAAATAAGGGACACCTCGTGGCCAGGGCCGGGCGACCCAGTTGTCTTCACCCTTCCCAGTTGGGTGAATTTTCTAGCTCTTTTTTTGTGTGTGAAATTATTTTTTTAACCATTTGACTTGAAGTTGATTTAAGCAGATGCATATTCTATTCTTTGTGATATGAACACATGTGAAACAAATGATCATTTAGCCATTTATTTTTAGCTCAAAATGACAACATTAACACAGTAAAACAGGTCTCTTTCTTAAACAGAAGCCTGTCATGCTTAACTTTTGAGAATATAAGTAAATCTTTCTTTAAAAGAACTCTGTCCTGCTTAACTTAAAATAATAGAAAACAATAGAAAGAAAAACATTCTTGTAACAGTGCACATTTAGTGCATTTAGTACAATTGGCTTCAGTTGAGGTATTATTTCAGCTTTTCTAATCAGCTGCTCCTGTTTGTAAACCCACTTGCTCCCATGATTACGCATCATAACTCATCATCATTATTCATCTATGTATTACTTTTATGTATTAGTCATCAATTTGTTGTAATCATCTATCCTTGCAGTCGTTTATTACACAAAATAAATTATATTATCACACTTCTGGCCACATAGCGCTGATATTCACTGCACATGCCCATATTAACTTTTTCCAGCCAGGTGTTTTCCTTTTCCCATTCTTCCCTTTCTCTGAGGGGAACAAATATTGCTGCTCTAATGCTGGGCTTACACTGTGCGGTTTTTGGCCCATTTTGAGCCGATTTTTGAGTGATCGGACCGATTTTGGCCTTCATCGTGCGTCGTGTAGTATACGTGGGGTAAAGAGAAGTGATTAACACCTCACGACCAGCTCCCGATCATCAATCGCTCGTGAGGGTCTCACCACAGGCGCTCACACTGCTCACGCGCAAACACGTAAACGTCGGTGAAAAAGACGGAGCAGCACGGCAGTGCAGCGTGTGATCTGGACACAAGCGATGGAGGCACAACTTGTAGAACTTTGGCAAGCTCATCCGAGCCTTTTCGATGTGGCATCACAAAATGATCACGACCACAACAACCGTGAAAATAGTTGGATTTACACTGCTGCTCAATCACAGCTGCCTGATCAATGTTTTTCATTAGCAATTTAGCAAAGTTGATGGTGGTGTGTCTGTGTGAGTGAAAGACAGAGAGAGCAAGCGACAGATTTTCTGTTATAACCTTCATTTTATGGACGCACAGTGTGAGCACTCAGGTCGCATCAGAGCATCGGGCCGTATAGTGTGAGACCTGCATCGTGACCTACCAACTTTTAACCCCTGCGAGTCAATCGTGCAGTTTGAGCAGGAGCTGAATAACGTGACTGAAAAAATCGCACAGTGTCTGCCCAGCTTTAGGTGTACTGTCGTCCGAGACTTGCACCGCAGTGTCGGCGTTTATTTCCCTGCTGGCCATGCTTCTTGTTGTGGTCATCTGTTGTCTTCCGGTATTTTCTCCGCAAGCGACCTTTCCTCGACCAATGAGATGAGCGGTAATCTGAATTGTCATACTCGAATTGTCATAAGTGTGCTGTCAGCTCATTGGTCACAAAGCAGGAGAGGGGCTGGGAATTATGTTTTCAAACAAAGCGTTAATTCCATTAAAAGTTATAGACTACTTTTGATTCTCACTGTATTACGGGACAAAGTGCGTCCCTTATTAGCTCAATACGGGACGTGTACTTTTGTTTCGAAATACGGGACGATTCCGTATTTTAAGGGACGGTTGGCAACCCTAATCAGCTCCCATGTAGCTGTAGCTACATGTAGCTGTAGCTTCCATAGACTGTATATAAAATATGGATGTAGCCTCCAAATTATCTATGATTTTGTCTTCTAGCATAATGAATACTCAGCGTTAGATTTATGACCATTGCTATAAAAGTTTCTGTGGACAGATGTGACCACTTTTAGACGGAAAAAAGCTAAGTAGAGTTAGCCTGCTAGCTAAGCTAATGCTACCACTTAGCTAACACTAACAGTTAGCTTTGCTAGCAAGCTGCATCCATACACTCTATAGATTAATTACATAGACACTAATAGGATCTAATTAGTGTTAAGAAACAAATAAGATGCTAGATTTTCACTCAGCAAATGTGACTTCTTAGACTTCCCACTTTATTTGTCACATAACAGCATTTAAAATGGTTGGT
The DNA here is from genome assembly GCF_057382275.1 of Copadichromis virginalis. Classification (NCBI taxonomy): domain Eukaryota; kingdom Metazoa; phylum Chordata; class Actinopteri; order Cichliformes; family Cichlidae; genus Copadichromis; species Copadichromis virginalis. Next base: position 46,687,220 of record NC_140620.1, read on the forward strand.
TCTCCAAACAGAACCAACACCCATGAAGAAAAGTAGTCCAGTTACTTGGCTCTCCTGACCTAAAAACTAACAGGCAGAACCATCTATAGCCACCTGTGTTTGCATTTACCTGTCAGCCCTTAATGTACATTTTAAGCCTCATAGAAAATAAAATGCAGCTATGAAAGGGAAAATTAGCTACAACCATTTTCATCCTGAACTGTAAACATGTTCGTTTGTACAGCAGGAACCTTTAACACAGGTGTCTACGGGGAAGTACTCAAGTTTTTTTTACTTCATCACTTTTTAACCTGGTTAAGTCCTCAGTGTGAAATTAAGTTTCATAGCAAAGCTGATTGCTATAATTCAGCTTGAACTCTTAAATATTAATTATATAGCCGATTAAGAATATTTACTACAATTCAGACAAATTTATGTCCGTACCTTTGAGACATGATCTTGTATGCATCTGGAAGGTAACACCGTGTGTTCTCCATCTGTGCTGGGTCTGCGTCGCAGATCTTATCATCAGTGCGGCCGTAGTTGGCGCTTTCGATCAGGATGACGTCAGTGCCCGGGCACCGTAGCTCAATGGGGTAGCTCTCGCACGACAGCTCCCTCCTCACCACCGCCATGGGGATGGGTGCTCGACTGAAGGCTGAAAGAATACAAAATAAATAAATAAATCAGTGTGTGAGAATTTCCGTTTTCTTCTTACCGGTGAAAATATTTCTACAAATAAGTGTTAAAGCAACTTCATACTGCAGTTGTGGTTAGCTCAGACCTGCATTTTTTTAAAAAAGTGTATACTACTGCAGGAAAATACAATCAAAAGGTCTGACACAGAGGCATAGGTGAAGAGGTTAGCCACCCTTTTCTAGAGAGTGTGGGTGGTTAGGACGCTGCTTGTTTGGAGTGGGAGGATGAGCGCTAACACAGGGGCCCCGGAGAGGCCAGGAGCTGTCGAAAGAGAGAGTCGGAGATACTACACAGATCAAACATAAGGAAATGGACACGGTGTTTGCTTTTGGCTGTGAGAAAATAAACATTCATTACATGGGCACTCAACTGAGAAATTAGAGACAGGCAGAAACACAAAGGCAAAGGATCCACAGCAGAGTGTGGCCCAAGTAAATTGTTGAAATTTCCCTCTAGACTAAAATCTATAAATCATAAGAAGCGCCAGATTCTTTGTTTTTTAAGGTGAAACAATGCCTTTCAGTTAGACAACACAAAGGCGAGAGGCAGGAGGTCAAAAGGTGGCCCTGTGCCTCAAGCCAAAAATGGGAGTCAAATTGGCAAAAATACGCTGTTTACTGCAGAGCCAAAATGGCCGGGAGACCCCAGTGAGGCTGAGAGGCGGCCGTCCAAAGGTTGCCATTTTTTCCCTTTCCTCTGACACGCACGCACATCTGCGGAGACTCACAGTCGCGCACGAACACGGCATGTGCAGAGCAGTCTGGAGAAGTTCTGTGTTTACAGCGAGAATAAAAAATGAGCGAGAAGCGTAAACATTGGCCTGAGTGACTGCAGGAGGACTGTGGCAGTTACGGATTTCTATAAACATCCTTTCAGACGAGTGTCTGAACTGAAAAAGCCAGCGCTGGATGACATGGAACACAGACATTCATCAGGGAGGACAGATGGAGAAAAAGAGGCACACGGAGTGAATCCACATGTGAAAACGAGAGTGGGTGATACCACATGTATCTCTAAAACTCCAAACGTGGCCCCAATGTGTCACTCGTGTATGTTTGTGACAGTATGTATACAATAAAGAGCTATGTATGAATGTGAATGGAGAAGAGCGCTATGCGAGTGCAGTCCATTTACCACGAGCTCATTTTGACCTTGGAAACAACAACAGCGACAATAATCTCACCACAAGGTCCTTTTAATCATTCCTCCGCAGCCTTCAATCATATCATAAATACGCCATCAGCAAGTCGAGTGCAACTGCTGCAGATACAAGAAGTCTCCATTTAAAAAGCTCAAATGGGAAAAATTCTTACTTTTAAGGTCACGCAATTGAAAACTCCTGAAAAAAGACAATTAATGAAAGGATCCACATCAGTCACAGTTATTTAAATCCACGATCACAGAGCGTACTTGTCTGTAAAGCACAAACCAGTGTTATTTGCTAATGAAAATCCTAGAATAGGTGATAGCATACAAACCAAGATAACTGAACCTTTTGTCACACATTCAGTTTTAAATATATATTTATGGCATCCATCACCTTGGGTGTGAAGCGGCAAATGCTTAAGTAATAAACAGCTGCGTCTGAGATGTGTGAAGTGTACAATTTTCATCCATCGCTCTCTCGTTTTTCCTCACCCTTTTGCAGCCATCTCATTGTTTGGTTGTGATTCACACAAGAAACAAAGCAAAGCACTAACAATGACGGTTTTCTGACGGAAGTTACATTCAAGTTCGTCCAGCGCTGTGCCGCCGCGCACGGCTCGTTTCTTTCTTTACCAGCTCTTCCCAGTACTGCCGCTTTATTGAAGTCAGACCGGCTTATCATGTTTAATTACATATCTTAAAACAGCTAGGCGCAACAATGTCGAGCTGACACTTCATGTAATCTCAGACGGATTGGTTGATGTTGAGATCAAGGCTCTGTGGGGGCCATACCATCTGTTGCAGAACTCTTTGTTCTCGCGTCTTCCCTATGGTATCGTGCCATCGAATGCAAATATAGGAAATGAACACTGAACACTTTAAAAATAAAAGACATTTTTAAAAGTAATGTAGTTGTGGGTGTTTTTTAGCCAGTGGAATAACTTTGAGTAAATGCCTTTCTTTATAACCTAAATCAAACAGCTTAATACAGAACCCTGCCAGATTTTTGTGGATATAATTGTATTACTGTGCATTACAGTAAATTAGTAGATTTACTTAATTTACTGTATTTTCACAGTGAACTTTCATGGAATCCACATTGTGCAGATACAGTACCGTGCAAAAGTCTTGGGCCACCCCTCATTTCTTTAATTTGCTTCCACAGTAGGGCTGAACGATTATGGAAAATAATCTAATTGCGATTTTTTGCCCCAATATTGCGATTGCGATGCGATATGCGATTATTTTTTAAGGTCTTTGTCTTCTGTATTATTAAACAAAGACAAGCAATACATCATATAGTATGGCCAATACTATATTACATTAATTTTAAACTGTTCTTTCCTGGAAGACAGACCTCTGTTATGATGACATGAGGTGATGCATGAATTGATGACTGACATTTTTATTTAACTTCTTCAATCACAACAGTATATTTGAACATACACAATAGTTTATTTTTAGCTTACAAACATCTGAGCATAAAGTGCTGACAAGGAACCCTGGTGTAAACATTAAAATGAAAGTCAGTACAATGTGCAGATTGCAGAAATATATATAAAAAAAATCAGTGGCTTTACCACACTCAGTTTTTCGACATCTGTGAACTACTAGACAGTCATTCAATTAAAAAATAATATTAAATAAATAAAACTAATAAATAAAAAATACACACATCTTACTGATCTCTGCAGTCAGTAACATTACACATAAAGTGCAAACATAATAGCAATTGTATAAACACACACACAAACACGCCTTTAAAATTTAAAGGCGTGAAATTGGACGGTCTAGTTCTGATTAGCGTCACCGCTGTCTCGGTGGAGTTTAATAAACTCGGTCGTCTGCTTCTTGCTATCTAAAATATAACCAGACACTGGTGTAAATTCTCGACTGTCTCATACTTCTGTTTAATAAGTTTTCTGTTTGACGTTTAGTCAGCTGTGTGAAAACCAAGGAGGAACCCACCCGGGGGATTAATAAAGTTTTATTTTATCTAATCTAATAACTTTAATCTCAGCCAAACCGATTTACTCACGAACAAACAAAACACTGAAAAAAGCCCAACAATAACATTTTTAGGTTGTCTAAGTGACTTATATATTACGTTTAACCCGAGCAGCGAAACTCCGCGGTGATCTGAAAATGATGTGCCGGGAGTTGTGCCGTTCTCGGCCGCATCAGTAACCCTCGAGCTCCCGGCTAGCTGTCGAGCTGGTGGGTAGCAGACGCCTCTGAAAACGTCGAAGCACTTTTGCAAATATGGGATATCTTGATAAACCGAGCAGATATTTGATGTTTACACAACTACTTTCTCGCCTGAAAATATGTTAAAAGTTTATTTTGTGACCCAGAAAGATTAGTATGAGTAATTTTAAAACTTAGTAGCGGCCGCCATTGCTGGAAACTGGAGTTTGGCTGGGCCGCGCTATGAATTCTGGGATATGGTAGTAATTTGGACAGCCTTCGGCACGTCGCTGTGACGTAATCGGTCTACAAATGCGGCCTCAGGAGGATGCAGCCCATGAATTTGGACATGTCCAGAGTATAATCGCAGCCTTTGCGGTTAGAAAATTGCACTTGATCATGTCGCGATATTATCGCAAATGCGATATATCGTTCAGCCCTATTCCACAGACCCAGATTTATTTAAAAGTAGTCTTAAGCAATAGTTCCCCAGGTTTCTTTTTCATTCATTATCAGCCCAGATCTTGACCTATGAATCACTCAAGCATAAAAACACATCTAACTCAAGGCAGGAACCAGTGTTGTGTCTACACACAACTGACAATTTAGCAAAGAATTTTAAATTGTATCTTTAGGCACTTTGTTGCTATCAGCTAGGTTGCAAAAACACATTTGTTCCAATTTATTCAGTTGAGTCTGTGAAAAATGCCAAAGATAACACAGTTTCACAGGAATAAAATTGTAGTTTTGAACCAACAAGGTGATTTTAAAAGAGCTATTAACTGAAAACTTGGAATATCTAAGCATGGATTGTCTTTAAAAAAATAGAAGAAACTGGACTAGAAATGTCCTTAAGCAATAGGGAAAACCCCCCAGAAAAGACCTGACAGAGGACCTGAGAGCTGCATCTGAAAATCAGTGGCAACAGTCATCATCAACATATACAGCGGTCTATACTTATGAAAAGTACAGTCACATTTTGATCCAACATGTAATCCCATCTGGTAAGCATCTGATAGGCTGTATTTTGCAGCATGAGGATGATCACAACCACACTGCCAATGCAGCAAAAGCATGCCTTGGTAGAAAAACACACAATGAATGCTATCAGTCATAGACGAGCATCCCCAGACCTCAATGTTATTGAAGCAGCCTGCGATCGTCTTGATAGAGAACCGAACAAAAAGGCAACCAACATCCAAAGAAGAGCTTTGAATGTCCTTAAAGAAGCACGGAGAACTATTCCCGAAGACTTCTTGAAGAACTTACAAGATATCTTGCCTAAGAGAGTTCAGGCTGACTTAAAGACTAAAGTTGGTCAACCCAAATATCGACTTTCAAGCTTGTTAGAACTGTTCTTTCCAATAAATTGCTGCACCTATTTCCCATTTTCCCAGGGGAATATAAAGAAATGAGGGTCGGCTTGAGACTTTTGCACAGTACTGTGTGTGTCCCATAATAGATCATTATGCCGTATTTATGTAAGGGGACACAATCTCTACCATTAGCAGTTTAAAAAGTCATCCAAGTACCACTTTTTATCTTTCCCTGGAGCTAAACAGAGAAAACACAAAGGCACACGGCGAGGTGAAACAACAAAGTCCCTCATTATTGTGTCATTTCATTTTGTCTCATAAATCATTCAAGCCCCAACACAGTAAAGCACTCTTGCCATTGAAATATCACCGATTGGAATTGTTATATTCAGTGGCGATGAAAGCCATCAATTATCTCCCTCTTAATGGGAATATTTATTCCACCCCCTGAAAAGCACCGCTGTGGATCACACCAAACTTCTTTGAAAGTGACAACAGCAGAGCAAGGGGGATAACACGGGATGAATACGGCAGGTGCACTTAGCTAAATGTCTAAAGTGTAATTGACTTTGATTGAAAAAAATTAATTGTTTATTTATCCTCCTGCTTTTAAGTGTGCATGCTTACTTTGAGAGCTGCCTCAGTTTAAAAAAAAAAAAAGAGGCCCTATTGAATAGTCTGCATTAATCTCGATAAATACGATCTCATTGATTTGCTATGAAATCTTAGAGTCATTCTCTCAAACCTCATCGCAGCGCTAAGCCAAGGGCTCAGTTGATGCCAGCATCCCCCCCGAAAGAAACATTAAAAAAACATCAGAGAGCGGCGAACACAATGCCGTAAATGGGCACCAGCAATCCCCTAATGCAGGCGAGTAAAAGCAGGCCAGTGATGTCTCAGATTACCCAGCTAGTCAACAACTGTAGTGTAATTACATTTGTGCCCGGAGGCGGTGATTGATAGGGCTCATATTCCTCAGGTGCCAGAGCCGTCATCTCGCCCTGCTTGCAAGCATCCCCGTCTACCTGCAGACATCATTGTCAGATCTATTGAAAATCGAAATAGTCTTATTGAAAGTCCATCCTCTACCCTAAGCTCCCATGTTCTATTCACTTCATCTCGCTTTCCCTCTCTTCAACTAATAGAGGTGTATTTATATGCAGTGTGGATCTCTTTTCTCCACTGCAGATTCTCCCTGGATAATTCCTTTGACAAGAGCTCTGCTGAACACACACACACACACATATATATATATATATATATATATATATATATATATATATATATATATATATATATGAAAGAAGTGATTTGGGGTAAGCAAAGCGTAAAGGGCTGGATACTTCCACCGCCTTCATGCGAGCAGTGTTTTTAATCACGATGCTTGCAAATGACATAACTCACAAATGAATATTTCAAAAATTGCAATTACTCGCCAAAAAGGTCAACAGAAAGGTCAGACAGAAAAATGGTCATTTGGAAAATGTCGCACCCCCGCAGAGCTTTTAAAAATCACCCCGAGGGTGGGGGCTTCGGCCTCCTGATTGCGGGTTTGTAAGTGGCAAATGGTGAGACAGCAAGCTAAGAAATCTCGCTGTTAAAAAGCTCATTCTCGGGTCACTGACACTGAGCCCAGACCCCATCGCCTTCCCACCCGAACCGCGAGGCACTGAAGAGCAGACAGAGAACGATGACATTTAAAAGTCAGCACTCGTAACAAAACAGGGGTCCTTCGGGGGCTTGTTTTCCATTTCATCTCCCAAGAAAACATGTCAGGCAGGCGCAATTAAGGTCGACCACCACACACATTTACAATGAACCCCCCCTAACCCCACCAAATGAGCCACCATCAATTGGAAAAACAGATGTCGGGGACATGTGCGGCTCCTAACAAGAGAGTTTTAGATCATTTCGCAGGCTTCAGCTGAAGAGTGCAAGCTCATACGCGGGAGATAATTTCCCAATAAACATGTGCTCTACAATTAGGCAGAATCTGGCAGAGACCCAAATATGTTCCTAGTTTGTTTTTGCTTTTTAAAAAAGGGAGAAAAAGATGTTTAGGCTATGAATATGTAAGAGTTTAACATTTTATTCTTAAAAAGAGGCTCGCTTTCAGCAGCAGACAATTTAAACTGGGCGGGGGGGAGTTTGCATTCAAATGAACTCCTGACTTCATTGAATTAATGTAAGATAGATGGAGGAGAGGGGAGGAGATGGCGAGGGAGCTGATTCAACAGATCAAATGTCTCGTTTTCCACCGAGAATCACTGGATGGGTCCGGCCCCCAGAGCTAGTGATTAATTAGCGCATGAATCTGGATCCTGTTATTTGATTAGACCAATGGGAGCCTGTCACACCGACTTCTTAGTTTGCAAAAAATGACATTTTCTGGTGGGCATGAAGTTGAAGTGGTTGGGGGGGTGGAATAAGTCGCACACACACATACTAGACTGCTTTTCAGTGAATTGCTTGGGAGAAAGGGGGGGGGGGGGGGGGAGGATAGCTTCTTCAATAATGCATGAGGGATTATTTATCTTGAAGTGAGAAACAGTTCAGGCAAATTGTTCTCCCAAATAAATTACGTTTACATATGGCCCAAGGCAGGAGAAATCTCAAAGGCTTTTTTTATGGGGGAGTGCAAAATTATCCAGGAACTGAACTGTCAAAGAACTCCGCAGATGGAGCGCTTAAGAGAACGGCATCAATAAAACATCGTTTTTCTGCTGAGCGTGAAAAATGCGAGGCTCGTGCGCAATCGAGGCGGTCACACAATTTCCGGGACAAAGAAAAAAGTTTTTGAAACTTGAAAAACAACAACAACCCCAAAAAAATGGACTCAATAAGGCGTTTTATCGAAACCTGCAGCCGGGATGACGGATAACACCTCCGTAATGATAAATCCATGAGCCCACCACGGGGATGATCGTGACAAACTTCTCAAATCGACTTGATGGCTTTTGACACTGACCAACGATGCCGCTAAGCACAATTAGCATAACTCATTGTGACAGCACCCAGATATCCATTCACCACGCCAAATGAACGAGCCATTCATTTTGCCTCTGCTCCCGTTCAACAGCGCACGTTTGAGCACATTAATTGGCAACACACCACGAACTTGCAAATTCCAGCAGAGGGGGGGGGAAGACTGATGGTGGGGTTTTGGTTTTTTTTCCTCATTTTCAGTGGAAATTTGTAAACTGTCAGTCAAACTGGCTGTGATTGCCCGGAGCGAAATGAGGTCCTCGGTGTTAACAAATTAGTGCTGAGGGATAGAGATACGGTGAAGATGTAATAAACTACTCCAGCTTATTGGCTCGGCCTCCTCACGTGGTGATGATGTTTTTATGAGAAGCCGCGTGCACCTTCTGTCTGACGCAACCCACGGCGCAGCAATCACTGGAAGTGATTTTCTTCTTTCCTACCGCAACGCAGTATTGACACAGTTCAAGTTAATAACTGTAAGAGTTAATAAATTGGTCACTAGGTGGAGCGAAATCTGCAGAGCTCAGCAGCTTCCCCTTCTCTCTGTGATATACTTCCAGCAGACAGAAGCCTTATGTTTGCACACGCTGGTAACAAATACAAGTGGCTCATCACTCCATAAAGGCTTGATACACATACTCAGAACATAGAGGTGAAGTGTCTTTCCATCCAGCGAGCACTTCCATTTAATTAATCACTACTCCAATTCATTAAGTGCGTAACCATGACAAGAAAAGAATGAGGAAATGGGAAGCAAGTCCCATCGAGGTCTTGCGTTAAAAAACACTTTACTGTGCAAATTACAACATTAGAGTCTGAGGTCAAATCCTCCGCAGCTTGCCCCCGATTCTCTCGCAGCGTTGTACGAACTCTTTGTTTTGTATTGAGATTAACTAGGTTGTTTTGAAAGTCGTCACATGATCAAAACCCCCTTTTCCATGACCACGATCGCTTGAAGTTTCGTAGAACGGTCTGGATGAGTGACGTTAAAAATGAGAGACATTCGCAAAACTAAAAAGGCAAAGAGCTCGTTACTTTGAAGCTGATCTTTATAGAAATACTTTGGATTGCACATAAGAGTGCTGTGTGTCTGCAGCACGCATTATAACTTATTCAACCACCTGAGAAGACACCAGGTAGAGTATAATTAATGCATAAAGGCCAAGAAAAACAATGCAATGGTCGCAAGTGTAAAACATCAACAGCGCATCACTGCATCCATCCAGCTCAAGAAGACGCATTGAAATCACCAACCAGCATCAAAGATATTTAATCAGAAACTGAATCGTTATTAATCATTCGTTATTATTAATCTCTTGCTCTCTCCTACAGTGCGCCTGTTGTCTCATCTCCCTTCCCTTGACTCCAACCGGTCACAGCAGATAGCTGCCCTTCCCTGATCCTGGCTTCTGCTGGAGGTTTCTTCCTGTTAAAAGGGAGTTTTTCTTTCCCACTGTCGCCGAATGTTTGGTCAAAGGGGGTTGTCTCATTGTTGGGGTTTTCTCTGTGTTGTTGTAGGGTCTTTATCTTACAGTATAAAGTGGCTTAAGGTTAGTGTATTTGTGCTTTCACACTGCATAAATAAAACTCAATTGAATCTATTTTTTCAAAAGCGAGAAAACCTGTCCTGTATGCAAACTGTCGCAGAGAAAATAGAGAGTTTTATTCGTATCTACCATCAGGGGCGTAATTTCCAGGGGGGTTAGGGGGGTTATGACCCCCTCAATGATCAGACCTAACTAATATAACCCCCAATAAAATTATGGATTATCTTGCATAAATAGACTGTTGATTTTCTTTACTCGTTTCAGTTATTACCAGCAAAATAGTTGCATGTTTAATCATCTGGGAATTAACCCAGATTTATTTATTTATTTAGACAGAGATCTTGACCCCCCGAATGTTCAGCACAAAGTTACGCCGATGTCCACCATTCACATCTACCATGCCGGCATAGTGAATGGAGTGAAAGACTAAATTATTTGTCTGCAAAGATGAACTTATACAGAGTAATTTCCAGGAATGAAGCTGGATGTAAAGGTGAACGCAGTGCATGGTTACTTTAATTCTGTGTTGTTTTGGTACAGCTATCTTTTTTCATATGTTTTCTTTTTCTTTTGAGACATGCACTGAATTTAGGTGAATAGGGCTAATTGCATTTTCGTGCAAAGGTTCGGACAGACGTGAAGACGTTAAAGAGGTGTTCTGTTTACGTGACGGTGCAATAAAAAAAAAAAAGTCTGTCTCTAAAAATCAGTGAACAATGATGACACATAATAGCGATTGTCATTTTGAAGCCGTAATCATGCAAGTGTACTAGTACAAATTCTTTCCAATTTCCTTTCCTGCATGCAAATCACGCAGAGGTCCCGCTTTTGTCAGACAGTCCAACCCAGAAGTGAGCCTGCAGAGAGGGCTGCGCCCGTGGCAGCAGCTCATCCCAGCGAGCCCGACTTTGTTCACCTCGCCTCTGACATCGTTTTGCCATTTCCCTCTCCTTTCCTCTCCGCACTCCCCCTCCTTCCCGTAATGTTCCCAGATGTGTCAGCATCACTCAAGGGAACATCGCAGCCAAGACTAACGCACCTTGGCCCCCACCTACTGCACGCTGCCTCCTAGTCTTAAATGAACACAATCCCTGTCACACAAGCACATAGGAGATACTCGCACACCTCCCAGAGCAGACATGACTCAACATGCCCCTATAGCAACACATGCCCCCTTAGTAATTGAGGTCAAAGAAAAGAAACAACAGCCTGATTTTTGCCTTGTGTGCGGGGAAAGAGGTCTTTCCCTTGCTCCTCTTTTGCTCCATATCATCAGATGGAATTGCCCAGCAGCGTACTGGAGGCAACAGCTTAGCTAAGTTTAGCACGGTGAACTGAGACAAACTGCAGTGCAACCTTGCTAATGTGAACTTCTCAAGGAAAGGTGGTTCAGACGAGGAAAACGCAAGTACAAGTGGTGTATCAGTTTTTCTTTTTGGGGTGGAGGTGGGCTGTACTCGTCTTAAACCCATGTTTATAGCAGTCCTTTACTAATGTAATCACATTCTGAAACACAGTTGTTGCTGATATAAACTGACGGTAATATAACTCCAAGTGACATATGCAGTAATCGCTGTCACCACTTAGTCTTTCACTTCAAACCATTATGAGGTTTAAACGAAATGTTTTGTTTCCATGGTCACTCCCATAACATCTGCTCTTAATGAGGAGTATGTTTTAAGAGATACCATCCTCTTCTTAAGTGAAGGAGCAGAGAAGCCAACTTATCTCTTTTTTTTACTGCACTATGAGACATTAAAATCTAGTTGTGGTCAAGCAGCGACACTTTTTAACTGAAAGATGATAGGCTAGTCTCCTGATAAGATGTCAAAAAGTCACGAATAACTAATCTGTTTTTCAGTGTTCACGCACACGTTTTGTTTTTTATCGGCACAAATTTGCAAGTACTAGAGTTATATTTCGTCTTTAAGGTATATATTTTGTGCAGAAAAGCAGGGAGGCCTGACCATGGCAAGTGAAGAAACAAAGCTCCGAAAGTCACGGTAACCATTGCATTTCACCACAAACCATGAGCTTTATCTAAACTTTAGGCCTCACTCACACGGGACATAGGACACCAGGCGCTGACCCCTTTGCAACCTCCTGTTACTAGGGAAAAATGTTTATTCCCGGAGGGGTTGCTAAGTGGTTGCCGGAGGTTGTCGACTGTCACTTGGGTGAAATTGGTAACAAAGAAGTATACCGATCAGTATTCAAGTTCACAAACTGCCATGAGCCTGTGCTGAAAACGAAGCCAACACAGGTGACAAAGGGTCCTTCTTGAGGCCGACTCCATGCTATCTGGTAAGCTAGACTAAATTCCAATCAGTGGTCCGATCCTCTTGACCATGGACTTGGTCAAGAGGATCGTTTTAGGCTACCTTTCAATGCTGTTCTCTGCTAAATAATACGGCTCACAGGGTAGTTAATTGCGTAGTGGTTTATACATTCGCCTAATAAGCAAAAGATCCCTGGTTTGTTCCCAGGAGGAGACAGAAATCCCTTGGGGGGGTTTGCATCAGGAAAAGCATCCGGCGTAAAAATCTGCCAAATCAAATGTGTGGAGCTACCTGCTGTGGGGACCCCACTGTGAATAATGGAGCAGCTGAAAGTAACTGTTACTGTGTAGACAACTGTGCTAAAAACCTGCCTGCGCTCAGGCTTTTGTCGGTTAAATGCTAGCAGTTTATTTTTACTTTGTCTCAAAAATAACTGTGGTGACATCTTTGAAGCCTTCAAGTCAAAGGGTTAAAGTGTGAGTCCATCAACAAACGTGTTGGATGACAAACCAGACAGTTGTCATATCCAGTTATTATTATTCCATATTACTTTATTTAGCTCATACCTACCATGAAGAGAGTTCTGCTTTTAAATCATAAATGACTTTTACATTTTTAAATTTTACTTTTAAATTTAAAAGTGACTTTTTAATGTGTCTTTTGCCCCGTTTTCCCCCATGGGTGCCCCTCACTGAGCCTGGTTTTTGCCATAGGTTAAAAACTTCCTGTTAAAAGGGAGTTTTTCCTTCCCACTGTCGCCCAGTGCTTGTTCATAGGGGGTCATCTGATTGTAGGGTCTTTGCCTCACAATATTAAGCACCTTAAAGCAACTACCAACGTGATTTGGCGCTACATAAATAAAACTGGGTTGATTCTTCAAATCTGTGGTCTCAGCATACACACTCTGGTTTAAAGGACACTTGAATATCTCTTGCTATATCTATTGCTTAACTTTAGGCAGCACCATTCATCTGAACACCTGAGTGCACTTCATTCATTTCCATAGCAACCCACAGTATTGTAAAAGGCCCTTTCACATAAAATATAACACCAACCGATGACAGAACACCAGAAAATGTGTTTCTCATGTAATGAATAGGAACCCAGGCAATATCACTGTCTGAATGGATCCCTGGGGCTCTACTTATTATAACTGTATTAATAGTGCAATACTGAGAGCAAATGGAGCTGAACTCCAGCACTAACACAGTGGCCACCAGGTTAGCACAACTCCAGCTGTCACAACAAAACTGATATTAACTTTCTGCTTTTGGCTCAATCCCGATTTTTGAATCGGTTGATTGTGATCGTAATGAGGTTAAGATTTCATACGAGTTTATCCTGAACGGTGTGCACAGCAGTCTGAAGAACAACAGCGACCACCGCCGCTGCAACATATCTGCTGTTCACACGGCAGTTTGTGATTTGCTGTAGCTTGAGAAAGACAAATGTGTGTTTGAATTGGAAACAAGGAGAAAGAGAGTAAAGTATTTACATAAAACAGCATATTGGCTGTTGATGTAATTTCCCTTTTGAGCGTGTCATTAAGGCGGTATGAAAAATATGCCCTTATTTGGAATTTGTAGCAAGTCGGGGTGAACATTTTTCAATTTCCTGCCATTTGAAGACAAATCCAAGCAAACGGAGTCTCGCTCTCGTCGCCTTCTTTGCGTGAACTTGTTTGCATTCAGTTTTATCAAACGCACCCTCGTACAAGGACCCAAGTCTGAATTACATTGTGGTGATTTGTTTTCTGTGGCAGAGCGCGTTTGGAAATAAACCTAAGCCAATTCTCTTTCTCACACTTCTGCGAGTATTTTATTTATTTATTTTACACCGCAGTGTAATATCCGAGGGCAAAAAGCATGAATTAATACCAATTAAAGCTGGGTGCTCTAATGTTTACGCACATAATGAAGAACAAGAAATTATTTAAATGACAAAATTAAAATGTAATTTCATGCATATGCATCTGTTATGTTTGTAGGTGAACAGAGACTTTCTATTGTCCCATTATGTGTATCAGTGGAGTCGCTTTCATAATAAAAAAAGATCCTTTTTCTCACACATGCAGTACCTAAGCTAGTTGAGCTATAGGCAGCCATCTGAAATATTCAAGTATCTTTAAGATGCATAAGTACAAATAACATCCATCCATCCATCCATCTTCATCCGCTTATCCGAGGTCGGGTCGCGGGGGTAGCAGCCTAAGCAAAGAGGTCCAGACCTCCCTCTCCCCAGCCACCTCCTCCAGCTTGTCCGGGGGAATACCAAGGCGTTCCCAGGCCAGCCGAGAGATATAATCTCTCCAGCGTGTCCTGGGTCTGCCCCGGGGCCTCCTCCCGGTGGGACATGCCTGGAACACCTCGCCCAGGAGGCGCCCAGGGGGCATCCTTGCCAGATGCCCGAACCACCTCAGCTGGCTCCTTTCGATGTGGAGCAGCAGCTGCTCTACTCTAAGCCCCTCCCGGATGGCCGAACTTCTCACCCTATCTCTAAGGGAGAGGCCAGCCACCCTTCGGAGGAAGCTCATTTCCGCCGCTTGTATCCGCGATCTCGTTCTTTCGGTCACTACCCACAGCTCGTGGCCATAGGTGAGGGTAGGGACGTAGATCGACCGGTAAATTGAGAGCTTCGCTTTTACACTCAGCTCCCTCTTCACCACGACTGACCGGTGCAGCGTCCGCATTACTGCAGCCGCAGCCCCAATCCGTCTGTCGATCTCCAGCTCCCTTCTCCCATCACTCGCGAACAAGACCCCGAGATACTTGAACTCCTCCACTTGGGGCAGGAACTCATCCCCGACCCGGAGTGGGCACTCCACCCTTTTCCGGCTGAGAACCATGGCCTCAGATTTGGAGGTGCTGATCCTCATTCCCGCTGCGTTACACTCGGCTGCGAACCGCTCCAGTGCGAGCTGGAGGCCCTCACCCGATGAAGCCAACAGAACCACATCATCCGCAAAAATCAGAGATGAGATTCTGAGGCCACCAAAGCGAAAGCCCTCCGCCACTTGGCTGCGCCTAGAAATCCTGTCCATAAAAATTATGAACAGAACCAGTACAAATAACAGTGAGATGAAAAAGGGGGAGTGGGTGGGATGGCGGTGGGGGTTTTGCCCTATATACTGTGGTGCAATTCGATGTGCCGGATGATATCAGCAGATTAAAAAGCTGTCTGTATCTGCACTTAACTGCATCTGGCTGCTTTTGTTACCTCCCTTGTGATGTATTCATTTGTGTGCCGTGCACTTGTGTTTGGGTGCGCATGTGCCCATTTTAATACATTATCCAATGGGTGTTTCACCCTGGGGAATCGTGCTGGTGCGTACGCCTAAAGGATGTGACACTGCTCAAGGATGACAATTTTCAAACCAGGCCCCCCGCTTGCTTTGTTACACCTCCTCCCTGCTTGGCTAAAACACCACCGACAGTGTGTAGCGCTGATTCAGTGGCGTCAGTCCCTTCACAGTGCACCAGCTTGTCCTGCAGGATAGCGCGAGCCAAACACGGAGGACATTTTAGCACCCCTCCGCCCCCATCCCCCACCAAGACCGCACATCTCTAGTAGAAAGAAGGTCTCTTTTAGTTGGGTCACGGTGCCTTAAGGGCTGATTGTGCTAGCTCGAAGCAAAGCTAAATGGTTTGCACTGACATGATGCCAGTTGAGAAGTAAAAAGACACAGAAGGGAAGAGAATGGAAAGTGTGGATTTGTGAAGAAGAAAAAAGTAACAAGGAAAAAGTGAGATAAAAGGTGTTGGAGTCAAAAAATCTACTGCTGGAAATGAATGCCAAAAACAAAAAAGAGAAGGGAAAAAAAGTGATTCTTTAACCACCCACGAAGAAGAAGTAATCTCATTCCACATGTATGCAATCAAGGCATTGCTGCTGCAATTAGCCTGGGTGGCTACGCTACATCTGAGACACGCGGCTATGATGATTTCCTTTGATCGTCTTTTCTTCTGCATTTCAAATGACAGGTATCAGACGTGGGGTTATTGTGCGGAGATAATGACTTCTGAATATGTATGAAGTAACGTGTATGCGGTTCTCACGCATCGAGTCATCCGGCTACAACTCTTAACATGCGGCACACTGAGAGCTGACAACAAGTGTAAGGCGCATGAAATAGCAGGGAACGTGAGATTTGGGGCAAAACGCGCCATACATGGCTTCGCACGAGCAGGTGTGGAGCTGCGATGTGTGCTACAATATCACACCAAGAAAGGATGGCACCTCAAATAACAACTAATTTACTCTGTAAACCTGTTACTGGGAAACAAAGGCTTCAGTGGTTATTTTTAGGCTGAACTCCTGCAAACAATTTCAGGTTTCTCACACATATCTTAGAAAGGTCATGAAAATTTTCACAATTTAATGCTTAATGGAAAAAGTTTTGCAAAAATATTAAGAACTACTTCACTGCTTGCTGGATTAACATGCAGGCGAGACTATGCGCCTTTGTGAAATACAATAGTTAAATGCAAAAAAGAAAAGGCCTGTTTTGGCAGAGTATTGTGCTGGATATGCATGAATAAAAGATATAAGATAAAAGATACGTTGATTGGACACGTACTAACTTGTTGGTTAAGTCCTGTGAAAGTACATGATTTGTGGTTCTGGCTCTGAATTACGTGAGGTGGTAAATAAAAATAAAGATAATAAAATATTATTGATGGGCTCGACATACAGGCCGATATTAGCTACTTGCCAATAAATCGGTATCGGCATTTCTAAAGGCGATGCATGAAAAATTTAAATAAAGAGACAGGAGAAACACCCTTCAACTATGCTATGAGGGTTGATTTTGCACGTCTTGTCCAGCAGAGGGCGCCCTGCAACATCTCTGGGGCCAATACCAGCTTATATTTTGGATTGTTAACTCCTAAACTAAATAAAAGAAGAACAAAAAGCTAATATTATTCCTTTATGCTTGTATTTGCTTGCACTGCAGCTACAGAGCTTGTGCAATAAACATGATAAATAATAGTCTACAGATATTGTCTTCTGGTATCCTCTGGTATCCTAAAGATACATCGTTCCTCATCCATGTAGCTCATCCATGATAAGAGTAATGCATCAGATGGGAGGCTAGGCTAGGATTTAAATCCCGACCGCTCAGTTGAAGGGTGGTCCCCGCCATCCCCACCGTGACCTCGATACAGAATGCACCCCATTGTATGCGCAGATCTAACGTGCAACTGGGAAACATCTGCAGCGGGCCTATAAAAATGGCATGCGATGCGATGCCGTCGCCTGCTGCGGAGTGACATCGCTCACTCTGCCTCTCCGGTTTCAAGCCTTTCCTCAGTCCATATCACAGCAGAGAAAGGAGTGTATTATCGCAGTGAAAAAGGATCTACTTCCACCCCCCACCCTCCTCTTACAGCCTCTGTCTGTGTGTGTGTGCTTGCATGGCCTAATATGTGTGCGGAGAGTGGGAGGCAAGAGGGAGTACACCACTGGGGAATGTGCACCTGCAATTTTTCTCATTTGACACAGTTGGTCTTTTGTAGGGTCTCAGGGATAAGGAAATGTCTGTGAAAGTTATGACTCCTGCCCTCTGCCTCCCCCCCTTCCAACTCCTTAAAAAAAGAGACATCTTCACTATGGTATTCTCCATCTCAGAGAGGGTAACACATTCGGCAGACTGACCGAACCGAAAAAAAAGCTGTACGTGCCGCACTTAACACTGAAGAGCTATCAGATGTATAAACAAAGCTTGCAACAAGCTGTGGACCCATAAGGAAGGAGATAAAACAGACACAGTGTGAGTGGGGGGGGCAAAAAACAAAGTGTAAAAGATGTTTGGAAGATAAACGCTCTGATTTATTTTCATTTACAATGTGTTTAACATATTCATTTCTGCATTTTGCTTGAGCAGTTTGCTGACAAGCCGTTGCAGATTGTGCAATTATATAATATAATCAAGCCAAAAATAGGGAGCAGGAGAAATATCTGAAGAGAAATAAAAAAAATTAAAAAAAAGCTAATGCTTGGATATGGCTTCCAAATTAAAAAAAAGATTACAACACCAGATTTCACATACAATAAATCTAAATCCAGAAGCAGCGTGTGAAGCGACGCGAGGTAAATAACACGCTTTCGTGTTTTGGCGAGAGGTTTTGGAAAATGTGCGTTGCCTGCAGTGTGTGGATGAGCACAATTACATTTGCAGCTGGTCAAGTTGGTCCTTGGACGTTTTCTCCTGTTTTTTTCTTGACGTTAGTCTCTACGCTCGGTGTTCACTGCAGCTCGGTGTTTTCAATTATCCTGGCTTTTGCACGCTCTGATGCAGACTCTCTCCTGCATATGTGAAAGAGAACCGCTACCACACCATCATTAAAAGATGCTAAAAGCTGGATAAGAACAAGTAGAAGCCAGATGACCAAACAGGTTTTCATCGCAGTTCATAGGCCTTCCTCTTGGTCTGGCCTTGTAACCTTCTGTATACAGATTATTACATAAAGAAGGGCTATTGAGAGCATTTTGGCTGTGCTCACGTCCAGGGTGTTTTAATAACCACTAGTATATTAAGCTTTCAGACTCTCTGATTGCTTGTGGGGGTTGTCTTTTTTCCTATGACTTGTTGCTGTACTCCCAGATCTCAGCATTTAATTCGTCCGGAGCTGTGCTATCATAACTGATAAATCTACTGAAAATATGACCCAGTTTGTAATAAACTGGAATTATACTTTGAGCACAGAGTCAAGGGCTATCTCGGGGAGTCTGTTCGGTCAGGATATCAGTGATCCATGGCCTAAACAGACGACTCCTCCCGTGGGTAACAGCTGTGGTGTGAGACTCAGGGCAAGCTGTGACCCCTTGAGCCTTGGATACTGTACATCTGCAGAGGATGCAGCGGGAGGGGAGCACTATGGAAGATTTGTGTCCTTCTGTGTGGGAGGGTTTGAAAGAAAGATAATAAAGAGGGAGAGGGAGTGTGTGTGTGCGCGCTGCTCATGCAGTACATAAAACGCATAAACTACACTGTATTTTCCACCCAGTGCAAAGCACTGGAACTGTAAACTACTTGACCCTGGCATCCTTCCAAACAAGGAGGCCACGCTGAGGAGCTACCATTACCGTACTCTCGGGCTATCCATTCCCCTCTCTCCTTCCTTTTATTTTAATGAGAGCACAATTAATAAGGAAATGGACCAGCTTCCCAAAGGAGGCTGGTTCCTCTACAATGGAAGCCTTCTTTTGTCAATGGCTGTATTGAATTCCTCTACAAGGCCACTGGGCTATACTGAAGGCCATCTCTAGTATCGTCCCCACCCCCACGCGACTAACTCTATCGCTTCTTACCCCTCTTTGTTCTTCTCGAGCTCTCATGGGCTAATCTGTGCCACGGTATCATTTGATCCCCCTATACTTTTGCTATAAATGCACACTTTACAATACTCAATATTGATTCACTGTGCATGGTTGGTTTATTCAATGATAGAGCTGAGGGAAGAGAGAGCAGGGTCCCATGCTACCTTGACTATAATTGGCCTGCTGCATCTGTGGTGAACTTTAGTTTGAGGCAAAATGGCATTGGATCTTTGTTTGTGAATGAATACATTAAAATTCACCCTGTTAGCTCAAGTGCCGCATAAGGGAAGGAAAGGAGATCAAAAGGAGCAGTGGCTGATTAATCCTTTGCCACTTTTGTTTTTCAATTATTCCCTTTGTTGGTCAAATAAAGGAGGTATTGCTTCACACGTCCTCCGAGTCCCACAAAAGAAGGCACCTGTATTTTCCTCTGCATTTGTCTCATGCTCTCAATTGCTCCTACAAGGCTGAACAACAGCAATAATGCCACATGCAGCAAAAGATGTACTGATAATGTGCAAATTAACATTCCCTCATTGTACTGTACTGTACATAATAAGGCTACTGTAATATGCTCTTCATTTGCAAGGCTGTTTTTTTGTTTTGGCAACAGGGAGCCGTTATGATAATTTCTTTATCAACAGAAAGTTAAAATGTCTCTCGGTTGGGCCAACAGAAAAAAACACATGTTCCACTGATATGAGACCTCAGCATCGCCCACCAGTGCCAAAACACCACAACTTGGTCAGTGCTGCCCTTAATGTGAAAGACACTGGTAGCAAGTTGGCAGTTTAGCTATTAGCTAGACTCAGTAGACCGTCTCGGTCTAACTAGACAGTGATAGCTAGTCTTGCTAACAGCTAGGTTGATTACAATGATTAGTTTTAGCATCAACTTTTTTATTTTAAGAATGTAAAAATATCAAATCCCAGCTGTGCTGAATAGAATAGTAATTTCATCTAGACAACCTAGCTAATAGCTAGAATGTCTAGCTAGGCTGTTTAGCTAGGCCGTTTAGCTAGACTGTAATAGCTAAGCATTTCTAGCTATTAACTAAACAGCTGCAGTTGTTGTGAGGTAAGTTTTAGGATTGAATTAAAAATGTTCTCTTTAAAGCCCAAATAGGATGCAAATTGATTACAATGATTACTTTTGCTATCATTTATTTAATTTTACAAGGGTAAAAATATCAAATCTCAATTGTGTTGAACAGAATGCTGATCTCATTTTGAACCGTGTATTTAGAGAGATAAATAGGAACTAATAAACAGACAGATATTAAGATGGAAATATCCCAGTTCCCAACCACATAAACACAGACATCTATGCAAATATCAACTCACACTATTAGCAACATGTGCTTGGGAATGACAGATTGTAATCTGAGTAATTAGCAAAATGCGTACAGTATGCCTCAAGGCATGTTTAAATCATGCACTGCTGCAGCAGCAATTCATTATGTGGGTGGTTGGGACACAGTTTCACCACCATCATCATACCCTCATCCGTGATTGTGAAAGCCTTATGGTGGAAACAGTGCTTGGAGGAGGAGGGGAGCAATCCTTCCAAGCTGAAAGATTAGCATATACAGCACTGCAGTGTCTTAATATCGCTACATGTAATCACATGCACAGTCTGTCACTGCACCTAATGTGCCATCAGAATACAAATCCCGTATCTCACATACATGCACAGCACATGCACAGTTATTCCACAGACGATGGGAATAAACATGGATTTCACAAAATAAGAAAAAGGTCATTAATTTCACAAATTGAGTAAAGCATGGGTCAGTGCATTGTCTCTCTGCTTGGTTTCTTTTTTGCCCTTCCTGCTCCTCACATTCCGCCCACACCCTAAATTACTCCCTGACCCCTGCTGTTATGCAGTGTGGGAAACCCTGTGGTATTCTACGCCCACCATTTCTGCTGTGCGAGCTGGGCTGCGGGGTTACTTAGCAAATCTCCCTCCAGCCTTCCGGACACTACAAAACACATACACATTATGCAGTCTAATGTAAACTAACATCCACTGCCACTTGACCTTGCTGTCAATATCTGTCCTCATTAAACACCATTCGGCCAGCTCCAAGTCCACTTTAAATGGCATCATTCAGCGCTTAGCAAATTATGCTTGTGCAAGTGGGTTGAGTGAATTGAGATTCTAATTCATGTATTTGGAAGATATACACAGGTCCCGGTGCAGACACCTATAAAACATGGAGAGGTATTTAACCCCACCCTGCCATTCTTAATGTTACTGTCATTCATTCCTCTTGGGTTGCACGTTCTGACAGCAATTTGGCAATGTCAAGCCGTCACTACAGATGCCGCGGGCAGCAAGGGCCATTTTTTTATTCCCCATATCAAGCAGGTATTGATTTTTCACTCATTACAGAAGGACATAAAAAGAGAAGGGAATGTTTGATGCCAAACGCCACACAAAATATATTACGCGGACGTGGAAAATTCAACCGAAACCAAAGATGACGAGTCTTTCAGCGCTGCATATTTAAATCTAATTGAAAAACTTGTATTCAAACGATGCAACACGTCCTAACAACTGAAACTAAAAGTGAAAACTTGAAATAAGCTGTCATTCAAGTGGCAGCAGTGCAACCCATCCTTAGGGTGGGTGTAAAATTTGATTTGTCCAAATATGCATGTTGTTTGTTTTAGTAAGTCTTGTGGGGTTTATTGTAAAACTATAATAGGGATGCAAATTAAAAAGAGAAATAAACCTGTTAATGCATTCAACCAGAGGCATTTTAAAGTATATCATGAAAACCATTTTCAAAGCAATCCAACTTTTATTATAATATCAATTTAAAAAAAACCCTCTCACACGTTTCTTTATTATTTGATTAACATCCGTGGCTTTGAAATGAAGTCAAGACTTCCCTCAAGTGCTAGAAATAAGCAGCCATACTCGCCTCGCCCAGAGTCAATGAGGCATACCGTTTTGCACAACAAGGACTGCGCCCTAACAAAAAATACAGCTGGAACTAAAAGTTTTTACTGTGACTCAGGGGGATGGAAGCTTGATTAATGCTAAAATATCTCAACAAATTTTCATGAAATCTTGCAATGACATTCAAGGTCCTCAAAGAAGGCTGATTTCTGTGGGTGTGAGTGTAGTAGCTTTTCGTTATTTATGTATTTATTAATTTTACAATTTAGAATTAAGGATGCTAAACTAAGAAAAATTAACAAGCGTTGTGGTTGTCACAGTGCTAGAATTTCAAACTAAATACTAATATGCAGGAAATAGTGCATACTTGCTACTCCTTTGATACCACAGGGGGGGAAAAAACACAATTAAGAGTAATTTTTTAAAGATAAAGATTAGAACAATAGTGTTTGTGAATGCATTCAGCTACAGCTCGGTTTATTTGCTGCACTTCTGTTGACTTGATGCCAAAAAACAAGTGGCGTCACTTTTTCAGAATTTCAATATCCAGCCCGTTTTCACTCACGAGGGGTAATATACCGACGATTTGTCACGTCCCGAGGCGTTCCTGAGGCACGCGAAGGGTGACCATCCGCGTTCTTATGCTACGCACAGGGTTATGGATGAAATCCATTAGAGTGATGCTCCCGTGGTAATACACGTTCCAGCCATGTATCACAGCCCTAACCCTAACCTTAACCACCACTTTAATGACGTTAGATTCTGTTTTCCAATTTAAGTCAAATAAACGTACATGTGTAAATTCATTCCAAACGGTTCTCACGTTTCCTAACTTTTCCGATCTCGTAATATAGGGACGTGTTGGGTGCCCGGAAGCGTAATATACAGACGATTTGTCACCTAGCGTAAAATGTTACGCTTTGGGAGTGAAAATGTGTACCTTAAATATCAGTTCTGGTGACATCCCTAGTCAGTGTCCCTATGTCTGGCTGCACGTCAAATAGATACAAATAATATGGGTGGATTGCACCCATGCAAAAAAATATGCAATACAGGGCTCTAGAGTGCGACCAATTTGGTCGCAAACGCGACCAAATTTTTCAGTGGTGCGACTAAAAATAAATATTTGGTCGCACAGGTGCGACCAACTGTTCCGGTAACAAAAAAAAATCTCTGTAACTCTCCATGTGGTCAACAACAGACACACATTATGCCCCTATCGTGGACTAAACCAATCAGAGATAGTCAGGGGCGGGACCTCTCTGATTGGCCGTGGTCCAGTTGAAAGTGCAGGTGGAAGAGAGAGGTGAGTAGCTTGAATAAAGCGATATCAATTCATTAACGGATTCCACACAAAGACCTAAACACGGAGCGGACCCAACACATCAGAATCAGCTTCGTCTTTCTCGGCTTTCTCACCCGACGGCCTGAACACGGACACGCTGTCGGAGCTTAGCGATTCTTCGGGTCCGCGCTGTGTTTACGTCTTTTTGCGCTGATTCTGAGCTGCAGGTTTTGCCTCTCTCCAACCAAAATTCACCGAGCCTGCAGCAAAAGAAGCAGCAAACTGCGCTTCACATTTGATCAATGTCGTCATGAATTCCCTCTGACTTTTGCTGTTTTGCTTCCACCACGATAAAAATCACACTTCCTGCACAGCTCTCTCTCTCTCTGTACTTCAGGAACAGTTTCCCGTCTCAAATCTGTTTTCTGCATTATTCATTCGCTTATTACCCACCAGTCTACCGTTGTTTACAGCGCTTTTTATTTTTTCACTTAAATGACCTCGGACAAGAAAGCCTAATTTCTGCTGTTCAATACTGAAGAAATTTAAATTTCTTAAAATTATGCAAAATTGCAGAATATTTTTAAGGTTATCTGCTATAAAAAGCCAGACCAGGAAAATCTCCTTCATGTTTTCCTGTGTTTTATTCTCAGTTACTTTCACACAAAGGCATCTGCTGTGATTTTCACAATTCTGATGAAGTCTCATGTGTATCAGTACTGATAAATGATCAGAATTATAATATTTCTGACTGTCTGAGGCTAAATTGAATCAAATCAGGACTTTGAGAACCGGAATTGAATGGATTATAGAAATCAGTGATGATACTCAGCCCTAGTGAGCAGCCTAGGCCTGAGAGAAGTGGATGTACTGTAGCTGTGGGTAATAAGAAAAGATGAAAAGAACTATTGATAACTTTTTTGTTAAGTTAAGGCCTGATCTGTCTGAAATTCATAGCCAGTGCTCTGACACGGTGCCATCAATATTTGAATGCTGAAAAAGCACAGTGTATCCAGAAAACACATTATATGCTGCAGTAAATGCACTGCCCAAGTGTCCCCTCTCCCCACGGCCTTTCAGCAGCAGACAGCAGCAAACAGGTCGTCAGAGGAGGCCAAGATGATGATTAAGTTTTTAACATTTTCTACAATATTGACAAAGCACTTTAAGCACAAGTTTGTTAGTTAATAATTTAGAAATTAATATTGTCTGTATGGACTTCCCCCCCCAAAGAAAGTGCACATGTAAAACTGCGGTGTTAAGCGATGCGGTTGAAAAATTTGAGTGCGCCTAACTTTTGTGCCGGTACGCCTAAATTTTTAAAGTTAGGCGTACCGGTGCGCCCATGTCAAAAAGTTAGTCTAGAGCCCTGCAATAGAGTTAGACAAAATAAATTGATATCGGATACGCTATGCAAAATGGATGGTAGATAATAGGAATGGGCATGGCACTCAAAAGGACTGAATACTGGCTTGACCTGAAAGTTTAAATAATGAATAGACATGTTTGTTTTGTGATTGCTTATTACATGTGAGGCCGATACCTGCCTCATACCACAAAAACCATTCAGTGAAGACTGCTGTACAAAAGCTACAGTCGTCGAACTCTCGATTTACTCTTACCAAAGCAACACAATGCCTGTCTAAATAAAGTCCTGTTGTTTGGTTTTTTTCTTCATCTAACGTCGCCTTCTAATGCATATATAATTTATCCCTGCCCCAAAGTGCTGTATATGCATGTACATTATGCTGGTGCAAATGAATGCTTGACATCCACCCACTCTGAAGCCCACTTATTTGCAATGCTTGAAGAGGCATCTCGCAGTCACAACACAACAGCACATGCCTCAGTAGGCTCTACAAAGAACTTTCTGCCGCTTTGAAATATGAGCTCAAATAAATCATTTGTTTAATTAATTAAGCAAATTAGGCAAATCCAGGGATGCCTTGGCGGATGGAGTCAGTGCCCTGGCAGTAGAAGATTAATTAAGTGGATCGGGTACGGGAACAGCGAGCCTGACGTCAGAGTTTAATGCTCTTGTTTGGTTAGACACAGCTAACCTTAGCATATTAATGATGATACGGGAATGTGAGAAAGAGAGGGTTGTTCGTAAGGCTTTGTTTAAGGCCTGCAAGAGAATGCAGGCATGCGAGACGGACGTTATGTATGTTCATCTGCAGAACTGCCAATTACCCAACATTGTTCTGCAAGATACAAAAACCTACCCTACCAGTGCAACACCTAACAAACGCTGAACAGATGTGGCAGGCACACATCTGTCTTGCTGCCTCATCCATTCCTCATTACCTACCAACCCCTCCTCACCCAGCAGGATGATATCTGGTTCCACGCTTGATGCCTGCGCTTGTATCTGACCGTACAACCAAGAGTCAGACTTCATGTTCTTCGTCTCCTAAATTTGTTTCTTGAGCCGTCATCCATTATAACACGCCGATGTCTGCGATTGCACGGGGCAGTATTAAGCGGAATGAATCTAAAAGTCATCCAGGAGGATTTTACATGCAGAGAAACGCATGATTAATGCGCCGCTCTGGCATGGCTCGAGTGTTCGGGACATTGCTTTTTCCTTTTGTTAGTTGATCTTACCGAAACAACGCCAAGGTTGCGTTCTGCCTATTTTTCAAGCCCCCGTGACAGCATCAGGGATGGAACTTTTTATTAATCTGGCACGGACTTTGTAGCTCCACTCGCGCACAAACCAGAAGATGATAGGGAAGCACACACACTCGCATACAAGCAAACAAAGAGCCACCCACGTACAAACAGCCACGCATCTTTAACGCTCCTTAAGCTGCGTTCTCTCCTTGACTTTCTTTTCTTTTTTAATCTCGCTGCTGTGACGGTTGTCCAGAGATATTACTCATTCTGCTCAACAGCAAAAAAAGAAGAAAAAAAAGACAAGGAAGGCCACTGTTGGGCTTCTATTCCAGCCTCTTAGGCTAAAGTGGCGAATGCATCAGCGTGCATGTGTACTGTGATTATTAAAAGTGCGACTTTGCATGTGTGTCAGTGGGAATGGTGCTAGTTTCTTTTGCTTGACGCTAGTCAGCGTGTGCGCGCACGAGGTTGCGTGTGCCTGACTTTCAGACAAAAGGGAATATAGATGCCAAAGTAGGCCAGCATCCCCCAGAGTACACATTTCCAACACTCTCAGGGTGAAACATGCACAATGACATTGTGGTGAATATTCCCTCTCAAGCTTCCCCCAGCTGCAAAACAGTTCACTGGCAACATCTGGCCACGTCTGCTCATAGCATCAGGACGAGGCTGAGTATTAAATGATTGCTCTTGATGAACATGTCAAATTATTTACTGGGTGTCAGCCACTAAATCTGCTACGAAATGCACCAGTGCGGCTGGTTTTTTGCCTTACGGAGTCGGTGGTTTACGAGTTCGATGTCACCTATTGCTCACCGATGAAGGAGAGGTTGATCACAGAGAGAGCAGGATGATTGATTTAAAGGACTGTGAAGGTGTTTTCGCATGGTTCGGCCCGTTTACGAGAAATCACGCGAGCCCCGCAGCTGACCGTTTTTTCAAATGATCGCAAACAGATTTTAAGACTGATGAATTCGCTTTTCTCCCATCTTATTCACACCATACTGACGTAAAATAAATGCAGCCGAGAGGAAAAAAGAAAAAGAAAGGAAAATGCAGTCGTGTTATGCTTGGGGGGGAAAAATGTGAAGTATACTGGATTTATGGCGGCGCTAAAACACGCAAAAGACAGACCTTACTTCCTTTCCATAAACTGAACGTCACAGGGCGTCTACAGCTGACACGTTTCAGCCACATTTCTCGGATGTCTGCCTTATTTCAACCACTTCACCTCCACCCCCGGGGGCGCTTTCTAATGGGCCCCCGGGGGCAACTGTGTAATCCTACAGTTGTTTGTCCAACCGGCAGACGATCGTTATGCATCTTTCTGATGACGACACGTGAGAACGCTCTCATTCCAAAGACGGGAGATTCCTCCAGTAAAGCTGCAGCTTTAAGAGAATTAATTGCAGGTGAAAAGCAGCCGATTTTGATGCAGGCAGAATTTAACACAGATAGCCCAAGAGGTGCTTCTGCGCAGCTTGACTGACATATCTATTTTAAGCAGCACTTTACAGTCAATGCTAATCAAATGAAAGGTCAAAGGGACTAACAACAGTGACCACACAGAGTGTCTGCTCTAAATATGGCTGCTTGTATATGGATATATGAGTGCCTTTGTGCTGCTCGTAACAGTATTAGTTAAGCATTAGTGTGTGTGCTTTGACATTTATGCTGAGGCTTGATCGCACATCAGTTTACTGGGTTTTATTTTACTACTGTCATTTATTTTAACAAAATCTACTTTGATACAATAGAGAATAAGTTGTGTTATAAGGAGGAAATGGCTCCTCTTGTCTATGTATATCATTTTTTTATGCTGTCAAACAGCCCTCGCTAATAAATATTTGAGGCTGTTCTTGAAAACTGCAAGATTCAGACATAAAAGCAGAGACGATAGAGCATTTTCAATGGCAGCTCCTAATCTTTGGAGCAACCCACCTTTTTAAAACACTGTTATAAAAAGCTGCTCGCTTGCCTTTAGTTCTAATTGAGCAAGGCACCCTGGTTTTTATTATCCAAATGCACTCTTATTTTTCAGAAGGTTATATTTTTTAAGTAACGGACATAAAGGCTTAGGGTAAACTTTAAAATTCATAAGGTTTTACATTCAGAAGCACAGCATATGTCCACTTGTCCCATACTCATGTCTGGATGTGTTAGCTACCTGCCCGCATTCAGGGGAAACTCACAAATCCGTTATTTCTATCAGTACGTGTTTTGATCGTTACTCATCTGTGATCAGCTGTGGAGTTAAAGCACTTTTGATATTTTTTATTTTTGAATTCTCAAATTAACCTAAATGACAATGAACCCTCTTTTTTGGAGTGGGCGTTAAAACTTAATGCTTATGATCACGTGAGTGGCCTCGGTCCCAGTGGCCACTCGCATTGTTGCAAAAATGCAAGAGAAAAATGCTCCCTGTCCCACGCCTCCCTCTTTTAACAAGCCCACGTTTCAGTAGCTATCAACTACTATCACCAATTATTTAAACCAAGTGCCACTACACATTTGCGAGGTCCCATTGTGCCGACAAGTTTGTATTTCAACCCGAAAACAGGACCTAGAACGCTAGGCTAACAGTGCTCCACTGGGAAAAGGAAGCCTAGCTCGCCATCATTAGCACTCCTTCCCACCAGACTTTCAATAGTGGCAATCATCAACAGCTCTTACCCACACAGCACCGAGTTCATCCTGCATTCCTCAAAGGAGGGAGTCGAGACAGCTTTATAAATAGTCCTTTCTTTTGCAAAAATGAATTTTCATTTTCAGTTCGACTACCTGGTAATGCCTAAACCTTTACTCAATGGATCTCTCTAAAGACGGATGTAGCCTGCAACGTATTGTTGGCCTCCTGACCTTCTTCTGAGCATTAAGGAAAACCGAAGAAGTGTGCTTTTTACCTGCCCTCCCCCCACACACACAATCCCATCCCATCCACAGATATCACAGCACAAAAACAATTCAATTAGCCTCAAATCTCCCATTAATGGTTCTCGCCATATTAAATTAACATTTTTATGGGCCATTGCCCCACTCCCCGTCACTCCCTACATCTAAACCCAAGCCGCATCCACACCCCGAGCTACCAGACCACCACCACTGACTACTTTTAATCTGAATTTAAATGACTTCATTTACTTTGCCTCTGAAACAATCCACAGAAGGCCAAGGGGAAACGCTGCGATTTCCGTTTACAGAGACGTGGTAAAAGCAAGACCTTGCAAATTAATCTTAAGATCTTAATTCATGAAGTGATAAAAGATCTCCTTTTTTTCTTCTTTTCCTCCCTAATTCTTGCAACTTTCAACAATCCTAAACGTACGCCACAAAGCCAGCGCGGCGTTAGTGATTCTTTGAAAGTAATTTCAGTTCATTTTTCTATTGCCAGGAGAGCAAGAGATGGAGCCAAGAGTAAGAGGGACAGATCTAAAAATAGATCGAAAAATCACAGAAAAAAAAACAAAAAAACAGACAGACAGAAAAATCAAAAGAAGAAAAGTGTAGGGAAAAAAGTTTCTGCGAGTTTTGGGAGTAAAAATAACTGCTAATTAGTGAGAGGAGCTGCATAGACGGCGAAAACAAGACAGACATAAAGTCAGAGGCTTTTACTGCAGTTGGCTGACAGAATCTGGCACTTAAGTAGTGAACACATGAAATTCTGATACAGCTTCAAATCATGCCAATCAGGAAACGCAAGAGGCATGTTTTGTGCCTGCATCTGCACATCCACACAGACACAAACACTTGCTTTAATGAGCCAAACTCACCCAGTGCGGCTGGTGCGAAGAGGCTGGCGAGGACTAGCAGGCGTGCGGTCAACATGGCCTCCTCCTCCTCCTCCTCTTACCGCCCGCTGCTGAAGGTCCCAGATAAGTTCAGTACTCAGTGTTTTGCTGGCAAATGCCCCAGCTGGGTGCTTCCTTTATGGCACCGATCCCTCCACTGCGCCACACTTCCCACAGGACCGCAGCAAGCCTTGTTGCTCGGATTCCAGATGCCCTCCAAAGTCTGTCAGAAACAAAACAACAACAAAAAAACAACATGCCTATGAGCTGAACAGAAGACAGGAAGTAAATGAGGTTTGGGATCTCAAAAAACTTCTTGGTGAACAATCGGACTGTTGTCTTTTCCAGTAAGAAGCGCGGCAGATGGATGCCCGTGGCTTTATAAATCCTTATGCACAGCCCTTATGGCACTGTGGGTTTCAAGTCGCCATCGAGTGACACAGTGCAAGTTGCTCAGTCTGCAGTCATATGAACTCATACCAGGCGTGATCAACCAGACGCTAAGAGAGCGCAAACCACAAAAGGTATTTTTGGATATTCTGTTGTTGTTTGCTCGCCGAAGTGTTAACTCCTTACACCTTACCAACAAATCACTCCCACAGAGAGGCGAACACTGAGCGATGAAGCACACCCTGCTGTATTTGGAGAATTGGTTATGCATATGTGCTCCAGACCTCATGTATTCTCTCAAGGATTGATGGCAATTGACATAAGAAACGCACTAGTGTTTTCACTTTCCTGCGGGTAAGAACCATAACTTAGCAGTTTGAGATTTTGCACCGATGGACATTTTTCTGCTGTGCTGCTGCTGGGCTTCTTTCCAAAATTCTAGTCGGCAAAACAGTTCACAAAGCAGAGCTGCCCTCAACCACCTCTAACACCGTGAGAGGGCCCCCTGAGTGAACTCCTGACGGAGGAAGTCATTGCTAAGCTATTGCTACTTAGCATAAAATGAGCTGCAAACATCAAATATGTTTTGCATGGCGATTCCTGAAAACTGTGCCACTATTCAAAATGAAGATATGTAACATAACAGTGAGATGTGAATGAATAATAGGGTGCACGGTTAAAGAAGGATCAACAATATAATCTGATGCGATTCATAATATCCATAAAACAAATACCATGATATTAAAGTTAAATCAGCTTTAATGATTATCCCCCCTCATCTACAAAACCCTTCTATTATCCACCATCAGCCATGATCTGCTGCAGAAATGTAATCTCTGTAAAACGACACAAGTCAAAGAGTGCACATAATCCTGGCATCCATTACACAATCGCCACTGCTGCACATTAGGCTGTCAGTACTACATTCAATATTATGGGGGAGCTAATTCCTTTGCGGGAGGGACGAAAATCTGGTTGCGAAAGGTCAAGCGCTGCGTCAAAGGACACGGCACTTGGGAAGTTGACTGACATAAGAATCTCAAGTTACACGAGTAAAACACGTTTATCAGATTTTCCATATCAGCTCCCACGCTGTGCAAGCAGTGGCGACTTAACCCATCTCAGAATCTAGCCCTTAATCCTAATTCAAAAAGCCACGATTAGGCTAATCAGATTTTTTTGAACAGATATTAATGGACTTTACAGAAGCCTATCATTGGTCTCTGCATAGGAAGGCCATTTGGGCAATATTAGAGGTTAAAAGTGCTCATTAGCAAAGTCTTGGCAGGCCTCCATGAGTGAACTCAACCGGAGTTTGGAGACCATCTACCGAACCACCCTCTGGTGTACTGTTCGCTCCGTCCCGTGCATGCAGAAATGACTGTGGGACTCTAAAGAAGTTAAAATAGCAGTGTGAAAGAGCGTGCTTGATCAAAGCCACGTCCTTATGAGTAAACAGTGCTTTTATTAAAACACTTTGACAGCTGCCAGAGAGCTAAATTAAATACGACATCAAATCGGATGCTGAGACTGCCTTGACAAAATAAAAAATACATTATTCCAGGAATAATCACTCTGTCCAAGCGGCAAATTGGAGTTTTATAGCAAAGGATAAGGTTTGGGAAAATGCAGACTAAAAATATTAAAATAAAATTTTATATATATATATATATATATATATATATGACAAAGTTCAAAGCTAGGGTTGCTGGCATGTGCTTGTTTCCCCCCTATATCTCAGGAGAGCTTTTTTTCAGTGGGATGGAGACAATTAGAATTTGTGTGTGCTAGTGAGAGCGTACACGGCACATCTCACAGCACAGCCTATTAACCAGCAACTACTTGCACAGGTGTTACTTAAGAAATTATCACATAAAATGAAGAACACTATCACAGTTGTTAATTTTCTCTACCAAAAAAAAAAAAAGAGTAGAAGAAGAAAAAAAAAGTGTGGGCTTAGGTACTGAAACTGGCATCGCGCGCCAAAAGAACACATCATAAAATACATATTTATGAGAAAGGCTTGGACCCTGTTCAACGTTAGAGAAAGCGGGGAGAAAAAAGGCCGAACGCTAGTCCAGCATTGCCAGCTCGTCTTGTATTCCAGAAGGAGCCTTATGATACATTATGGTGCTGACGTTTCAAGGGTACTTGTTTTGAGGGGGATTTAGGATAACTCCCTTAGATAAGCTGGCCAACATTTAGCAGACCTAGCAACAACTGTAGCGTCTGTTCTCAGCCACATCAAGGAGACTTCTTCATTACGGCCCTCGCAACTTTTTTCCTTGTCGGTGTCGTTTTGGTTTTTTCTGTAACTGTGGTGCGTGCCAACGGAGCCAAGATGAAACCTGACAGTTTTAATTAACTGAAGAGTTTACCTGACAAAGCCGGGTGATAGGAAAAGTAAGGAATGTGGTTGTTGGGGCGAGAGGGTGGGCGTTGCGTGACTGCATTAAAAAAGAATGGCAAAGAAAAAAGTAGGAAGCAATGACGGACATAAATCTGTTAAGACAATATAAGTCAGATCCACAGCTGGTGATGGGATCAAAACACCAAATAAATAAATTTAAAAAGTGTACGTTCATTAATCATGTGTGGAAGCGTTGTTTTAAACGTGCTGAACACTCATCTCCTTTGGTGTGACATTGCAGTGTTAAAAGCTACAGAAGAAGATGTTTGGCTTTGCTGATTTACTACTAAACACCACACGCAATCTTGACATTGATAATGCTCCCGTGCTCCTCCAACCGGGTGAGACTCAAATGTGTTATGCTGCAATTAGTCATGCTGTGTTGACTGCTTTGTCAATGACACCTGATATGAAAAAAAAAATCATCTTGGAAAGCCGGATAGGAAAACCTGAATAAATTCCACACACGCATGCTAAAAGGAAATCGTAACACACCGATACCTCGGGATTTGCTGCCGTACCCGTTACCATTACGGTGTAATTCCTCTCCTGCAAAATTGTTGGAGGCCGTTTCATATATTTTACAGAAGCTCTCCTTCTTCCTCTGTTTTTACTCCAATGCTTCGGCGCATTAGAGATAACCAGAAGTCAAATACAGTATGCCAGTTGTTTTACATGCTTTTTCCATGTACTTTACATATTTAAATACACAACTACTAGTTTACATCTGAGTCATTGTCCCCGCACTGTGTTTGCTGCACCACTTCACTCTGCTTTGGGTCAAGAAGACAAATCCACTCTGAAATATATTTCAGAATAAGAAATCAGACGTATACGGTACATTTCACTCATTGAGTGTTTGCATTTTAATTTCGAATACAACGCAGGAATGCTAATGCTTGTTGAGCATTGTTGCTAAAGGTGGAGCACAAGGATAAGAAGTTACTAAAAATGTAAATAGTAATGTTATTTTATTAATTTTATGGAAATATCATTTAAAAAATCAAATTTATTATAACCTGATGTAAATATAAGTTTTTTCCTAAACCAGCGGAATAAAAATCTGATATGAACAATGAGTCAAAATAAAAAAATCCTTGAACTGTACCTACATGGAAGCAGAACTTAAAACTATAAACACATAATTAAATGACCCACATGTCTATTCTCAGAGATAAAGAAAGAGAAGTCCTCCTACTACAGTGCCTGATATGTATTGCTATGTGTAATCATTGTTTTCATTACTGCTCAGGCTTAGTTTTGATGTAAGATATGATTTCTTGCCTTTTAAAATGCCACAAAATAAAAAGAGCTCTCCATTATAATCTCTTAAAGTCCAAGATGTCCAGTCCAGAACCCAAAGATCTTTAATATAACGAAAAACTTAAGCAAACACGAACAATTCAAATCATCTGGACCATGTTATGAAAAATGTTCCCCGGGCAAATAACATCTTTTTAGTGACTCCTCACTTTGACTTGTGGCCGGCGTTGACTGTAGATTTTCATTTTAAACCTTATAAATGTTGGATTTCATCACACACAGCGCTCTCGTTTCACCAATACAGACGGTGAGATAGCCATCGGGCTGATTCGCATCACTGCCCCGGTGGGCACTTCTCCGTCACTTCACGACCTGAGGAAACCGAAAATGATTTCTATTAATCCGGAGACCTTCTATTCAGCGTCGCCGTAACAATGCGAAACTTGATCCTCGCTGTTATCTGATGGGGACATACGAAGTGCGATATAACTAGTCACGCATGCTTGAAGCCCTGCCACGTAACGCTATGTAATGAAGTAGGATCAGGTTAAGTAGCATGTCTCAGATTTTCAACTGCTTCATGTCCAGATGCTTATCACACCGGCAGGGAGGGCTTGGTAATTTTTATGAGACAGACAGTGTGTTCATGCAAATGAAGCGTCTCATATAAAATGAATATTAATCAAGCCCACTGTCTGCATACAGTATGATTGATGAGCACTCACTCGGAAATCTTAGGAGATGAGCTGAGATGATTAAAACCGAGATGATGCTTTCCGTCTACGGTTAAAGATTATTTTTTCCACTCGGTTGAGCTTCCAAACCTTGCTGATGGCTTAAAATTGAGCGGTCAATTTTATAATGCTAAACTCAGCTGAAATGTCATAATTGCGCTTTGCTAATGCGAGCTGAAAGGTGTGAAAAACCAAAGGTAAATGGAGAGTGGTCTTTTAAAGGCACTGCGTGCATCCTTGGAGCCTGGCAACGTGAGCAGCAAGGCATTCACTCATACAATTGCTTTTCCACAAGGGACCCCAACACAGCTAGCCACTGACAGGCAGATAATAGCGCTAACTTTAGCCTGTACAGTGTCTGAATGCTCCTATATGATAGGCTTGTTGAGTGTGACTGATGGCCTGGGTTAAATAATGGGGCCCTACCTCCGCTCCTCCTCGCACACAAAGGCACTGTAACCCCTCCTGACACATAGGACACTTCCCAACTGGAAGACAATGGCAACACAATCCATTAGAGGAAATTACTTGTGTGCACAATAAAAAAAAAACCTGGGTGCAAAAACAAATAAAACAAATTGCCATTACAAATATTTAACAGTACACCGGGTTGCTATAGGAATGAGCTGAACTCCCACAAGGGAGAGAAATAAAAACACACATGCAGTGAATAAATGCAGATGGATGCCTCGTTTAAAGGCAGGGCAAATCTGCCTTGAGACAGTTCTCCATTATAATGCAAAGCTCAGGCACTATCCATTTTCCACGTCTTCCTTCTTTCAATCCTCCCTCTCTTCTTCTCTCAGCATATCTTGCCTAATGCAGCACAAATGGATCCCAGACAAAGAAAAAGAAAGAGAGAGAGGAAGAGGTGGGTAATAGGAAGGACAGGAAAGAGAGACGGATGGACTATTGAGAATTGGGGAGGAATGTACAGTAAAAAGGACTAGAGGATAAGAGGATGGGAGGACAGAAAGGGAGAGGTAGAGGGGGGGATAATGAATGATGGATTGAAAAAGGAATAAAACCCATTAAAAGCGAGAGGAAGACGTAAGGTTGGGGGGATCACGTGAACTGATGTTTGACTAGATTCAATGTACAGCCTTCACGTCAGCTGTTGTTGCCATACTGGCTCAGGTGGACAGGTTACCATGACAACCTCACCTGTTGGCCATTAATCACCTTGCAGGAGCAATTGGCATGCTGTGCCCACAAACAAGGCAAGTCATTATGTGGCCAGGATTGATTTTGGATTCGAGCTAAAACGGGCCTCATATTACGTGGCTACGGGAGACTGAAGCAGACACCACTCAAAGCAAAGATACTCACATTTGTATGAGCACAACGGGGCTTATAGGTATAAAACACAGTGACCTCAACGTTGAATGCCAGGCAACCTCAGGGAAAGTATGGATTTCCTCTAAGCAGCAGCATCGATATATTGCCATTATGTTATGCTGACAGCTGTTTTCAGAGATACGGATGGATAGCATTGGCAGGGTTGGATATAATTCTGAGGTAAAAACCATTTCTTCAGCTTCTGGCTTTCGACATCGGTGGTTATCACGACTGAATACCACAGTACACGTTTGGCAATGTAGCCACAACAAAAGCATTACGATTTCAGGTTTTGAGTGAAATATCTCACCCATACTTCCCCATCACCATCTGTTTCATGGTAGCATGCCAGCATCCTAAACTATAGATGGCTAAAATTGTGTAGGAGGGTTGTTACAATAGTGGAATTTCAACCGGATACAGATACAATTTTTGATACCAATAATTGTAATAGATCACATTAAGAAAAATTTTAAGTAAGAATATTTAAATAAAGTTAATCAACGATACTAGTCCATGCATATGTTCAGCAACTGCCTGTTTATTTACTGTGCTGCTGGTGGCTTGGCACATTATTTATGTCGCTGATAAAAGAGTTTATTAAATAGAGTTTGTAACACAAGCTGCAATTGTTTCTGTCTTGTTGCTGCTAGACTTTTCTCA
This sequence comes from Copadichromis virginalis, assembly GCF_057382275.1. Lineage (NCBI taxonomy): Eukaryota > Metazoa > Chordata > Actinopteri > Cichliformes > Cichlidae > Copadichromis > Copadichromis virginalis. The sequence goes on from NC_140620.1 coordinate 46,724,078, forward strand.
GCTTTAGTCTGGTACATAACAGAAACATAACACTTTTTAGACACAACGAATTATGTTGAATTAACACTGTCCTTTAACTTTGCAGACGGGCAGGGCTGATAACATTGGCTGCCTGCCTACCTCCCACCCACATTAACATTAGCTTTTATTATTAGCCGCTAACTTAATAACTTAATAGATGGCTAATGTGGGGTAATTGGTAATAGTCACATGGCTAACGTTTAGATATTTGTTACTGTTCACACGTTCAGCTGCTAGTGAGGGGAGGAGCTTTGTGCCTGCATGTCTGTTGGTACTGATACTGATTCAAATGAGTATCTAAACTCATTTATTTGTTTTTCTGAATATCTTTTTTTTTTTACTTTTTAAATTACATAGCGCTATTTGCAGGGCATTATGAATGATGGACTTGTAACAGTCAAAACGTCAGATGAAGAACGCAAAAGTAGAAGTAGTATCAACTAATAATCAGCCGGCAGGGGAACACGGGTCACCAACAGCAGTACCAGTGCTAGTTATTCAGGGAGCAATGAAAGAATCTCATAGCACTGATTTGTGTTTAGACTTTGTTAAATTTTCATATATGAGCGTAGAACATCCTTTTTAGCGCCACGGACCGGTTTGCGTCCAACAATATTTTCATGGACCGGCCTTTAAGGTTTCGCGGATAAATACAACAAAATAAAACCAAAAAAACGAAGATTTATTCATAACACACGGGAAAAGACCCAGGGAAACTGAGTTAATGATAAAAACGACTCAAAAATAACGATAAAAGCCCTGAAAACCATAAATTTCACACCCAACCCTCAACTCTCTCGGCCCGGTACCAAATGACTCACGGACCGGTATTGGTCTGTGGTCAGAGGCTTGGCAACTGATTGCCTACGAAGCTAACGTTAGAATCTGCAATCATCTTTTCCAGTAAAGGCACAATTTCTGTGCTTGATTTGAACACAACCCTGTTGAAATTCATGGAGAACACAAGCAAGTGTGTCATTTTCCACTTTGCAATGTTCCAACTCGTGTATCCAAATTGTGGCAAAGTCATGTTAACAGCTTGACATTAGCATTGAGCTCAAACCGTGTGAACGGACATATGGGGAAAGACAGCTAGGCTATCGGCTGTGAAACTCTAGAATCTATATCTGAATTTTCCTCCTAATAAATGTTTAGTTTGGATTGGCTTTCAAAATATCTACAAGCCACTGCTTTCAGAATGAACAACATATGGTCAGTTGAAAACCACATGAAGCATTGTGAATACGAGCCAGAAAGCTAACAAAGAAATATAATACAAGCTGCACCCTTCAATGCCTGAAACAAAGCCGAACCCAACCATTTTTCTAATTACTGGTGTCATTTTTCAGCACAGTCTGAACTGAGATGAATCCATGTTTGGAGGGCATCTGCTCAGAAAAATCTCAATTTACTTTCTTTGTATTTGACTTTTTCAGATCTCAATTTCCTTCCATTTTGTATTCCCTCTAACTGCATTTGCATAATTTTCCAATTGACACTTCATTCCCTGCCAGATTTGAGAAGGAAGGGGAAATCGCAACTGTACAAACACACACACGCAACGCACACACACACACACGCCCACAGACACACACAAACAACAACAGCAATTTCAGCTCAGCCTCTGAGTCAGGGGTACAGCAAATTCCAATGTCAATAACACTGATCCCAATGGTGCATGCATTTCAATATCATTATGTGATGCTGAGCCAAGTGCACGAAATATAATGAAATCTTAAAACACGAATTGCATGGCATCCATGGCCAGGCAAATGTGATGCACATTTTCAGCAACTACATAATGTATCATGCTGCATGCACTCAACACAGACTTGATTACAATGTTAATTCTGCCTTCCATCTGGTCCTGCGTGTCTGTGTTAGTGTTGTTGACCGCAAATTGCAATGGTGTGTCTAGGTGGCATAATGATTGTAGCATGAGTGTTACCGATGGCAGGAATATGTTGTAAATGGTCTGGAAATGAGAGGTATGACTGTGTCACAAGCAACCACAGTGGTCACGACCACAGGGAATTCAAATGGCTTCCACCTGGACTCCACTTGCAGCAAAATTAGAGGCAGAGCAAGACAGGCAGAGGAGGTGGAGGAGGGTGAGACGACGGAAGCAGAAAGATCTGGTTGTTTGAACAGAAGGCATGTGTGTTTATATACGCGTACGTGTCCATCAGTGACCACTTGAGCTAGAATTCTTGAACGAAAGCCTGGAGTGATGGTGTAGGTTCACAAAGGGGAAGCAGGGAGGGGAGCCAAGACGGCCCCATGACTCACTGGATCATTTTTGGTTGCCTGGAAGTGTCAAAAAAAGTTTAAAGCGGCGACAGTGGACACAGATAGCAGAGTCGTTAGCTACTAGTCATCATACATGTTTTGCTTCCAAAGCACTAGACTTTCTTGTAATCAGAAAAAGTTCTCAAGGTCTCCCAAAGTTTTTCTTTGGAGATCGGCTGCTTTTTCACTCATTTTCACTTTGGTCCTTGGATTTTTTATTTGTTTTGTTTAAGCCACCTACAACTAATCTACAAATTATTCAAGCCTAAAAAATGCACCTAACTCAAGCGATGAACTTAGCCAAAAAACGCCCCCCCAAAAAACCCAACTTTAAATTGCCTCTATGCACTTTGTTGCTAGCAGCCTGTCATAAAAAGAAAACACATCATTTGTTCCCATTTCTTCAGCTGAATCAATGAAAAATGCCAGATAACACATTTTGACAGGCACGAAATAGTATTTTTTGTACCAACAAGGTGATTCACCAAGAGGTGTTAGCCAAAAACTTGGCATATCTCACCATGGCGTGCAGTGCGTCCTTAACAACATTAAGGAAAGCTGACAAGTGGAGGACAAAAGAAGAACTCGCAGCCTTAGAAAAGAAAAACAACTATCTACAGCAGAGGAACAGTATTTGACAGTCGTGTCTTTAAGAAATACAAAAAAAGATTGTTTTTGAGCATATCAATGATCCCAAACACATGCAGTAAAAGCATACCTGGATGGGAAAAAAACACAGTGGAACACTATCAGTCATGAATTGGCCTCTCGAGAGCCTGGACCTCAACATTGTTGAAGTAGCGTGGGATCATCTTTACAGGGAACGGAACAAAAGGCAGACAACATCCAAAGAAGAGCTTTGAATGTCTTCAAGGAAGCCTGGACAATTATTCCTGAAGGAAATTGCGAGATAGCTGCCTGAGAGTTGAGGCTGTGCTGAGGAACAAAGGTGGTCGTAGCAAATATTGACTTTAAAGCTTGTTAGAATTGTACAAACTCTGTTTTTGGCTGCTATCCTTTATTTCCATGTATGTTTGCAGATGTTTCAATAAATCACCATCTTCCTAGCAAAAAAATGTGCATTTGATTTCAAGTTATGTGCATGTTTTTTTCTTCAGAAAGCTCCCAATAACATATCTTCTGTCACTCTTGATTAATGTCAGTGAGACGATTTTACATTTCCAAACAGAGAAGGACCACACTCCCTGTAAAGAGTAATGTGACAATCTCATTTGTGAACTCAGAAGGAGAAAATTCACCGCTCACTAGAAGGTCCTTTTATCGAGGCTTAACGGTGACATTTCAGTCAAAGCAAATCTTTTGTTACTGCCCTTTTATTGTGTGAAATGTCCCCGTCCTCGCAACGTTCCTAAATGTGCAAATATCAATATGAAGGCGTGAACAAATAATCGATGCAGCAAATATAGTGTGGTATGTTTTCTTTGCAGGAAGTTGTTGGCTCAGTGGGACCAGAACTGGCACATATCCTTTCATTGATTGTTGTCAGGTTTTTATTTTCTTGTTCCCATTTTCATCCTGACCCATGTTTCTACCCCAAACTTTAATTGTGTTAAACCCGTGCATTCAGCGGCTTATTATTTTTAGTGACCTCGTTCAAAGTAGTCTTTAAAAGCCATAAAAAGTACTCAAAGACAACATTTAACACTCGAAGAATGTGTTCGGAGAACCAAAGCAAACAGACCAACGAACCCAGACGCATTCTTTGTGGTCATCGACAGTCGGCGCCCTTGTTGAATCAGACCGCGTCTTATTCACCTGGTAAATAAGGGTAAATAATCATCCAAACATAGTTGGCGCTGGGGTTAAAGGTGAATTGCTTCGTAGGCTCCTTTAGTGTTGTCTGGCGGCTTTTAGAAAATGCAGGCTGAAACGTGAGAGAGCTGCTCTCGTCCGAGACCCCGGTGACCCGGCTTTGGAGTGATCGATTAGGGAGCAAGAATAAACTTGCAAATGCCTGGTGCAAGACCTGAGGGCTGACTTTCAACTAAAAAAAAAAGACGTTTATAGGAAGGGGAAGAATGTGGGTAACGCTAAAACTTATATACTGATACATTTATACTGAATTTGACTGTCTGCCCATGCACAATGCTTTGAAAATACTAATACTTTTAAGAAAAGAAGCACTGATAGTAGCTGCCAGCCGAGATAAGATCATATGAAGCATGAGTTAATATGATCTTGGCTCAAATCATTATGGTCCACATTCACCCCGGAAAGCCATCCCTTACCTAACACCTTCTGTTCTCTTCCCTGAGTTCGACTTATCAGGAAATGCTCAAAGATAATCATCTCTAATTGGGCATTTTGTTTTTTCCCAGCTGTAGGGAAGAGGTGCCTGCCGAGTAATCTATGGAAGAAGTGCAGAGAGCTGGCAGGCAGCGGGGACACAAAGTCCTCACTTAGACTAGTACAGAATGAAGTTTGATGAAAGTCTGATTGGTCTGGGCAAACATCCTCATGGGGTATGTCTCTGGACAAAGAGAGCAATACTCTTCTCTTCTGTCCAGGAAAAAGCTCTCAGGTCTGACAAATCACAGCCAGTCTCGAGGTGCCTGGTCTCACTTCTAGATTTATATCAACCTCAATCTAAATGTCTGCTGAATTTCAGGAAACCTGTTTTTTTTTTCTCCCTTTTTCTTTCTCCTGATCTTACCTATTGTCCACAGCACACACACACACACACACACACACTTTCAAACACATGCTAACACTACTGTACAGTTACTTATTACTTATTTCACGTTAGGTTTGTGTGTGTGTGTTAAAAAGAAAAAGTGAAAGATGGCATTTGAGCCCCAGCTAATGGACTACTTGTGTTATACACTCAGCAGCATGGACTTACATGCTGTGCTACTTTAAAAAAAAAAAGCCATTTAGGATCTATTGGCTTAATTTCACTAGATGCTGACTAATTCTAATTAAGTCATTAAAAACTTGGTGTGATGTACAAATCTGCAAAGGCGAGGGACTTAATGAAGTGAAATGAAGGCCGGCGAAGTGCGAACCACACCGACACCGGGTAGATGCTATCGGTGGCGACTCTGTCTAATTTCTGTGTGAGCGCAATAGTAAAGGCCAGTTAGTTAGATGTTTTAGACATCAAATCAGGAGAGTACCTGCAGTGTGCAGCGGGGGGAGATAATGCATTGTGGGAGTGTGTGCGCACCTTTTTGCATTTTTATGCACCTTCACTTTGGGAAGGCAACCACACACACTTATATATACACAATCCAACGACCTTGCCCTGCCTGTGTCTCTTGGCTGAGTGGTAGAACGTGTTTGGGTTGGACTCAGCAGGCAACCTATCTAAATCTAAAAGAGGAGGTCTCCTGGGGTGAGGCAGCCACACAACGGTCGGGGGTAGTTAGCGAATGTCAAAGTACAGAAACGCTGTGTAAAATGTGGCTTTTACAGCGCTGTGATTGGAGCGTGCATGTGGACTGATGCGACGCACTTTAATGGAAAGTCTATTACAGGAAAATCTCTAGTCCAAGACTTAAGAATGCACAATATGGATTCAAATGAGGGGTTTGGACGGATGGACCTGGAAGGCATAACAATTGTGGTGTGATTGGCCTGGAAAGCATAATAATAAGGTTTGCACCCAGAAGACGTGATATGGTGTGTTTGTTGGCAGCTCGGATACACCACAGAAGACGCGCGGTCTCATTGTATAACAAACACTCTTGCACAATTGCTCCCGCAAACTCTCTCACGCCCCCACCCCACCACCGAGCACGTGCTCTGCCCCATTCCTCCTTTGTCTCTCCAAAATACACTTTAATTTACATAGCGTACAATCATCAAGACTTGTGATCCGGGTCCAAGTCCTAATTGCACTCTGGTGTAATGTTATTCATCCACTTTACTCCACAGCCACAAACACCGTTCTGCCATCTCCACGGAGTGAATGAAAACGAGGGAGTCGGTAATTGCTTTTGACTTCCCGGAGTACACCAACTCAAATATACAGAAAAACTGCACAAAGCCCCTCAGACTGCCTCCTGTGTGTGCCGGTGGTACAACAGAAGACACAGTGGATGTCATTAGCTCTTTTCTAATCAATACAGAATATGTCAATGCTGGGCTGGTCTTTGGGAATGACCTACAGTGCAATTTGGCCAAAGAGAGTGGCCCAAAAAAAAAGAAAGAGAGGAAGTGATCCAAAAAGTTTTTTTCATGCCAAAGTAAGGATTTTGAACCAATTAGGAATAATTAATACATACTACGTACGTGCATAATAGAATAATGCAAGAGTTTTTTAAGACACTCGATCGTATAATACTTTTTAGTAACTATATTGGCTCAATAGGGATTATAATGTTAATCTGTCAGTTAGAGAACTAGACTGAAATATGTGACATAATATGAGTTTTTCATCATATTAAGTCTCTTTATTGACAGTCGTATGAGTTGTCATAACGTTTGTATATGCATTCATGGTTCCCAGATGATGAGCCTCTAATGAGCCCTTTTATCCGCTGCCTATTCCTATTATGGGCTGTATGTTTCAAAAATTATACAAAATACTTATACTGCACATGTAGGCTGTGCCCGTGATCACATTTCCAACAAGCTGACCCCTTATGAGCCCCGCTACACCCGAAGATCCTGTGGTAGAGGTCTGCTTTTAATTACTAGGTCAAGGTTAAAAACGAGAGGAGGGCCTCTCGACTCTGAAACAATCAAGGGATCGGGGAGGCTCGCTCTGTTTCCCCATTTAGATCTTCTTAAAAAGGCTCTATTTTCAGTTAAACTTACTATCTTTATCAATTATCTAGCAGTGTCACTTTCATCAGCATCGCTTGTAGTTTGCGTTTAGTGCTAATTAGCGACGCTAGCACACATGACACACACACTAACAACAGTTAGCTTAAATCCAGCGTCACCGTTTAACTCGAAGGGACAGGCTGGCGTTTTGAAAAATCCTGTAAGACAAAAATCTGATGATGTATTCCCATCTGGATTGCCGCTTGTTGTAAATTTAGAAACTCTGCGGGCCACGCGCTGACTCACGGTGTCAGTATCAAACCGTTTTGACACTGATGCCAATCTGACAGTGGTTTGTTTTGCATCACTGTTGAGTCTCATTCATCCAAACCCCTCTCAGACGGAATAATATTGACTCCAATTCTGGGGAGTCCTGTCAGCCACCTCTCTAGAGGGGCACCCGAAGCTCAGCCGAAAGTGACTTCCCACCCCTCCATCCTTTCTCGTTTGATTCTCCTCATTTCATTTCTGCATCAGCCCGACACTGGAATGTTATTCAACCTGCACGACAGGCCATCAGGAGCGAGGAGGGGGGCTAACTTTAAAGCAGGCTCTGAAACTCTATCCTACACGCTACCCCTTCTCCATGCACCCCAACCCAGAGTCCCCCGCTAACGCTCGCCAGAAGAAAGGAGACTTTTTTCTTATATTTCGGGAGTGCGAGGGCCTCGGTTTCAGCGCCAGAGACTTTCTTCTGACTTGGACATGGAGCAAAGAGGGGTCTCTGCGAGTCACCACAAGGCTGGCACGCAGCTCCTGGACCAGTTGGTTTCAGCACAGGGGGGGGAGTCTGGAATGGGGGAGGGGAGCTCCCGGCTCTGACACTCGTCCAATACACACAGCTGATGCCTCGGGCTGGCAAGTCTAATAACATCATCTGTGTGAGACATTACTGGTGGATCTCATGTTTAATATGTCCATCGGGAGGGGTGGAAATATTATGACTGCAGCCAACACCACAATGCTCATGTCAAGAATTTCAGAATGGATATGGTTAGGCAACTCTTGGCAAAGCCAGTCGTACAAATTGAAAAATGAAAACTGCTCCACGACTAGCATAATTACGGGTGCCTCTGATTAACAGATGACTTAGAGCTCCCACAGCAGGGGCAGCCGTCCCTCTAAAAATCTGTTGCCATCTTGTGTTTGAAGAGGCTTCATCAAATTCGATGGATACTTCCAAACCGAGGCTGACAAATGAGTAGTGTGACACATGCAGTAAAGGGAGGATTAATATGTGAACATTTAAGTGGCAGAGCCTTATTTTAGAAATGACCAGAGGTGGTGGGGAGAGTGAAGATTTTATAGCGAACAGTATTTTATTGACAATATAAGAAATGGCCTTATTTGTAATACCATATGCCTAACATTGACTCCGCATGGTGTCATCTGCATGTGCTTGTAATCTGATGCATTTTAGCAGTAAAGAGGGGAGAATCGGCTGCGTGTGTGCGCAGATGTCACCTTTGGAAGGGTGTTTAGTCTCGCGTGGCTCAAAGCTGGTAAAAATCTTTTCACACATTGCATCGTTTTTGCAAACTTGATGGTTAGTTATGTAAAGAAACTATTAAAGTTCAGGACTGTGATTGTGTTTGTTAAAAAGCCACACTTATTGCCCAGTCCTATGTACTGTATGACTGGGCACACGTTACTTGTTGAGCTTCCTTAAACTAGAACCTGACCAATATAGGACTTAAGTCTGATACTGATATTTGATGGTTTTAAAAAGCCGATATCTCGCCGATATTACACGCATGTACCAGCAGAGGGAGATATTTTACCTCAAGCCAACATGAAAGTAATCCTGGGAAAGCATTTATATACATAGCTACCTAGCTTAATTGTTTCTGGCACAGAATGAGCCTGGGATGTACTTCACACCTTACTTGATCAGTAGCGACTTCTTAGCTTTCAGTATATCATCTCCCCCTGCTGGTAATCCAACTTCTGTATGCGTGTCCGTTTCACGCTCTGATATCGGTTTGGTTTCTCAGAATCAGAATCAGAATCAGAATGGGGTTTATTGCCAAATGTTGAGCAGGTTTACAACATTAGGAAATTGCTGCGGTGCTTCAGTGCAAACATAGTGTCATAAATAGCACTTAAATAGACATGGAAAAAAATAAAAGTAGGGATAAGAATTAAAAGTGCTACGTGGGAAGATATGTGCATGAGATATACATGAGATATATACATGAGAATAAGAATTAAGAGTGCTACGTTGAAAGATATATACATGAGTGCAGGTGGTGATCAGTGCCAAACATGGAATGATGCAGTGACACAGCGTAGGGTCATGTGTTAGTGGCGGGTACAGTCATATGGTTATTGTTCATGTGTCCAACAGCAGAGAGGAAGAAACTGTTCTTATGGCGAGAGGTTCTGGTGCGAATGGACCGGAGCCTCCTGCCTGAGGGGAGCAGGTCAAACAGACTGTGTCCAGGGTGAGAAGGGTCAGCTGAGATCCGAGCTGCACGCCGCAATGTCCTGGAGGTGTACAGGTCCTGCAAAGATGGGAGTCTGCGGCCAATCACCTTCTCAGCAGAGCGCACAACACGCTGCAGTCTCTGTTTGTCCCTGATAGTGGCTCCAGCGTACCACACGGTGATGGAGGAGGTGGGGATGGACTCGATGATTGCAGTGTAGAATTGCATCATCGTCCGTGTTGGCAGGTTGAATTTCTTCAGCTGCCTCAGGAAGTACATCCTCTGCTGGGCTTTCTTGATGACGGAGGTGATGGTGGGCTCCCACTTCAGGTCCTGGGTGATGGTGGTACCCAGGAAGCGGAATGAGTCCACAGAGGTGATGGGGGTGTCAGTCAGGATGATGGGGGGGAGTGGGGCTGTGTGCTTCCTGAAGTCCACAATAATCTCCACTCATTTACTCACTTTTTAAAATTTTCATCCATTGACGATCACAGATGTTCATACCGATACATCGACAAGTGAAGGGTATCGGCCAGGAGCTAATATCGGTATTTCACATCGGTCGGGATCTATTTCACCCCGTCACAAACACTCAAATTAATTGTATTTTTAAAAAGGACAGTGAGAGAAAAAAAAAAAAAACTTAATGCTTTACTTTCTTCAGCCAATAAAAAGCCCTGAACCAAACAGTGATTTTATACAAGTAAAGCCTGAAGCAGCTATTTGTCTACTCTACAGAGCCTCACCACAGCTCAGACACTGTTGAAAACACATGACTGAGTTAGAGTATTGCACTGGGTAACATATTCCTCCATCATCATGATCATGGGCATTGTAGTTATATTTTAAATCAATCCCTCATCATCTTTGCTGCTGTAAATTCTCTCTACAGCTGCAGAAGTGTATTAGACACAGCTACAGTTCCCAACCAATGCGACATTTGTTGCTGCCGGAAAATAATTTTGCTCTTTGTAATGTGACTCAGTTAAACAAACAAACAAAAAAATCCAGTTTTCTGTTGGTATAAGGGTTTGTCAGAAACTCCACTAACACTGCTACTTACGAGATTGCATCTTTGCCTATGTATTCAATTGAAAGACGCAAGCCTAAAACAGTGGGGAAAAAAGAAACATCGTCTGAAACTGAAAAAAACTGTAGTGGGAGAATTTATGATTGCTGACTATGTGCATGTAATCACAACTTTTACAGTTATCGTGACAACAAACGGAGAAACATAGTGCTTTCCAAACTCTACAGCCGATTTCCCTTAATCATTTGCTTTCATGTCTGCATGTAAGCATGGTGGCTCCGTGAGATGAGCTCCCCTGCCAGTTCTGCCCCGATGGCGCCTTGCGCCCCGACATATCCCGACGCCATCTACTGAGAAGCCTGAAATTTTAACAGCCCTATCTTTGAAAAACATAGCTTTCATTCTTCTGACACATCACAGTGACTGAGTCTCTGAAGAGCTGGATGATGGCAACATGTACTGCTGTGCTGCTGTTTTCTGTTGTCTAAACTGTGTGAGGAAAAGCCCACGAGCGTGAACTGCAAACATTTCTGCTCCGATCGCCGCAGCCTTAGCTGCATTTAAGCGGCATCTACTTTGACCGCAGATACTGCCCAAAGCTGAATTTATGTGTTTGTGTGTTTGTGTGCGTGTGTATATTAACAGTAATGTGAGCATGGGAACGATTTCTCTGAATCATCATAATGAGAACGAAGGTTTACAAAGGGTAATGCAATGTAATTTTATGTTACCAATAGTTGCACAAATTGGATTCGGAAAATGAGGCAGGAACGATAATTAAACTCATTCCAAAGAAACAATAACATAATAAACCAGGTGTAATATCAAAGGATGATGTCAAGTGGTAAGCAACGTTTTTAGACCCTGATACCGACTGTAGCATTTCTTCTAAATCTCACTTCCACTGCCCTTTCCATCAGATGTGTTGGAAACCTGAGCAAATCATATTTCTCTCCCTGTTCTTTTCTCACGTTTCACCCGGGACTGTCTGTGCTGCCTTTGAATAACGCTGCGCTTTAATTTCGTTTCTTTAAGGACAGCAACACGCGAGATATATCAACAACTATCCCAGCAGACGATCTGTCAAATGCACGGACCTGTCACCGCGATCGAAAGGGCACGTGTTAAGTGGAGTGACACGGAGAAATGTCCTCTGTTCAGTCTGACTCTGCGAGTCATTATTCAGATTGAAGCACACCTCAGCGATCCAGGGCCCGTATCCATGCACTGACGCTCGGCACAAATAGCGCCAATAACTCAGCGGATTTGAGCGATTTCCCCCATATGCATTGTCGATGACAGCTTTTTTTGACGACCCCTTAAATATTTAAATGACTTAGACGAAGCTGTGTGTACGAGTATGGGATAAGGGCATGCATAAACAAGCAGCACAATCGTGACTCAAATTTCATGACAACTTTATTAAAATTTGATTAAACTTAGCGCTGCTGCTTAGCACCTCAGGTATTTTAACATGGCAATTATTGCCTATGAATATGCTGTTTCTTGCTTTTAGTATTATGCAGTGACTCATAATGTGGCCCGCATATACAAGTGCCAATGCAACGAGTGATTTCAGAAGAATTTAATAACTTGATTCGTGCTATATGCCTGCTGTAACTTTAATGGCTAATTCAGTGATGGCACAGAAAGAGTAGGAGGGGAGAAATGAGGAAGACAGCCAGAGAGAGGCACTGGGAAGTTTTTTTCTCTCTTGAAACATGAGCTGAAAGCAGCATCAGTAGCAGCGGGCGTGCACCAAATCCCAACTGACCTCGTTCACATGCAACTGGAAATGGTTTAGCCTGCCTCCATCAGTGCACACACCTGGATGAACATTAGCTAAACACATAAAACACCACTGAAAATTATCAATCAGTCAATCGATCAGACTATTTATAGAGCAATTTTCATTCAACTTGAAAACAACAACAATGGCCTGTTTTTGTACCGTTTTTAACATTTTCTTTTTTTCAGGTCTTTTCACTTGTGTAAAAATCGTTACCAGGAACAGTTACTAAGCTAGTAACTTAGTAACTGCTACTAAGATAAAGATGATAACAATAGCCTCCAACCTTTGACAAACACTCGCAACCGGTCATTTCTCCCCTAGAAAACAGTGAATGCCAGGCAGTTGCCAACTGCTATATGGGTACATGTGAAAGGGCCAGTAAAATTTAGCAAAAGCTTCCATCTGAAATGAATGAAAGTTAACGTAGGCCAAGAGGGCCCTAAGGCTTATGATGCAATTGCAGAAACCCCAAACTAGCTTAACCCTAACCCAGCAGGGGTGATCAACTCTGATGATCTTATGTTGTTGACAATCGTGATTTTGCACATAACCTGCTTTTGGGAGGGGAAACCCAAATCCATCCATTCATCTATTTTCTTCTATTTATCTGATTCAGGGTTGCAGGGTAGCTGAAGACTCTCCCAGCTGTCACTGAGTGAGACATGCGGTACGCCCACATCCATGCAGTTTGAATTATTGAATAAAAAAATATCAATCGTCCAAATTTTCCAACACTGCATTGACACAGCAGCATTGTGAATAGCTGTGAACTACGGCAGGAACAAGAAGTCACAGAGAGCAGAAGCTTCAATTCAGGTCTGAAGTTTTGGAATAAAATCAGAGCGAAAAGAAGATGTAGGTTTGTAAGTTAGGTCTTACAGTTACGTTTTTGCATTCACAACCATATGCACAGCTAATCATGTGACTGCATGAATCATCATTCACAGAGGATAACAGTGTGCACAGAGTCTGTTTTAGCATCATACCTTTAATGACACACATGTATGCAGGCATAAAGAGTATATTTAAAATCCCCTTTTAACGGATTATAATTTTAGAGAGCACTTAAGTAACCTGATTACTTGGAAAAACCTGGCTATTCCAGAAATCAGATTATGTGAAATTACGTCATCCTTGACCCTGATTACCGCCAACGAGCTTCTCATTTATATAACAGATTGAAAAGACAAAAAAGAAGCTGAGTGTAACCAGGTTACTTAAGTGCATGTAAACAGCGTGATTGTGAACTACATAATTTATTGTATGAAAGCAAAATGCTAGGTTTCGCAGCTGCGACTGGGCAAAGGGCTCAAGAACATCTGGTTAAAGTATCTGTATGTTTTTACTCTCTATGCATGCCAGCTTCGAGTAGCTCACTTTCCCTCAGCACGTTTCCTGCACTAAGTGGCACGTCAGCGCCGTGCAGCTGCAATCAAAACACACAGGGCACAAATGGCAAAGTCAGAACATGTCTTCATCCACATCTTCAGCCCGACATGCACGTTAAGCACCAGGGCGACGCAGTTAAGCCGAGCCCCGAAGCTCGGCTCACGTTTCAGACCAAATTGAGTGCGATAAGCACGAATGTACAGCTGCGCTTACACGGCGCTTTCTGCACAACAGGAAACAAGCGCTAAGTGCATAGCTCGACTTTGTACAAACATGTTGACGGATAAGCTACGACCTAGACTTAAAATTTGATACTTTCCACTAAATAAATACAGCAGCGCCATTCCAGTCATGCAAAAAAACAAACAACAACCCCAAATCATTATTGTTTAATTTCCAGTGATGGGTCCTATTTGAAATGATTGAAAATGAAATTATTTAGCGCCTGCAGTCTTTTTACACTGCTCCTTTATTATGCATCTGCAAAGCCATTTATCCCGTTATTACTTTCTAATAGGGCAACATATTCTGGGTCACACTGTCAAACAGCCAGGGAGAAAAAAAAACAGTAAATAAATAAAAAATCTTCTTGAATTAAAGCAGACAAGGCGTCCGCAATTTGTGGGTGTTGAAATCGCTTAAATATGCGTAGAACGTCCCGGCTATCCGTGTGAAACTTGCCCTTCTCCTACATGAATTATAAATAACAGACCTCGTGTTAGTGTGAAAAATGAAGCACTCAGATGAGTATAGTTTGAGGGTTCAAGGTGCCATATGGCTTCATATCAACTTTCAGCAGTGTTGTCGGTAAACTGATGGACAAAAGGATAAACTCAAGCTGTCTGTGAGAGATTTAAAAAAAGAAAGAAGAAGAAGTGGAAAATACTCATAAGAAGGATATCCTTGAGCTATTGCCTTCAGTATTGTAAGGCTTTGTCAAGACCTCAGTGAAGGTTACAAACACTGGCTTGCCTCTAACACATATATATACATATATACATACTAGGGGTGCAACGATACTCGTATCGATATTGAACCGTTCGATACAGTGCTTTCGGTTCGGTACGCATATGTATCGAACAATACAAATTTTTTAATTTATTTTATCAACTTTCCTTCTGACGATGCTGTCTGTGTGGAGCGCTCAGTGAATCTGCGTTCGACTACTCCGCCTAGGCTGCACTGTCGAGCGCAGATCCACTGAGCGCTCAACACAGACAGCATAGTCAGAAGGAAGAGCGCAGGGCAAGCTAGCGAGACAGAAGTTAAGCTCTCCTTTTAACATGGACCTCCCCCACCCTCATTCAGATCTGGCGTTTGGAATTATTTTGGTTTTCATGTGACGTATGACCCTGAAGGTAAGCGAGTCATGGACTAAAGTAAAACAGTATGTTGGATGTGCCATGCAATGCTCAATTACATGGGTGGGAACTAGTGTGTTAGCGCAGTTAGCTCGTTAACGTGTTGGCCGTCTAGCCCCATGCACGGGGCGATCGGCGGTAGCTCGTTAACGGAGATTTGCCGTGTTGTGGCGTTAAGGTCATTTCAACGAGATTAACCTGAAAGCACTAGTGGGAACACAACGAATATGACTGCACATTTACGCCGACGTCATCCTAGTGCAAAGACAAAAAAAAGCAAGCATGCTACTAACTTTAGCCGAGTCATTTAGACAGCTGTTAGCACATGATTCTCCTTATGCTGCTGAGAATATAGCCCAGAAGAAGCGGATAGTATAGCTTTTATTTTGGAAAGAGACATTTCTCTGTAATAAACTCTCTTTTCCAAAGATGAGTGATTCCTCAATCAGATACAGGGCTCGCAATATCGCTAGCCCGACGTCCTGGGGCTAGCGATTTTTTCAGTTGGGCTACCAAAATCTATCTCTGCCCTGCCCGTCGGGCTATTGTAAGAAGGAAAAATATATGTCAATGCTTTTGCATTCTTTCAGAAATGTAGCTGGGTAATTATGTCATTGGCATCGGTGAGCCACTGTCAATATGTGACATATTGAAATCGCGTTTGAATTTGCGCTTGTTTTTTTGCTTTCACTTTGCAATCGTGCGAACTGTGTATAGAGAGCGACAGCACTGATCTGTGAGTGATGATAATTTGTGCACCAATTCCTCTGACATCTTCTTATTAATCGTTAGCTTACTATGCAAACATGACAAGTGAAATCTCCCGCAGCTTAAACATGTGAGAGGTTGATCGCGCAGAGAATCGCTGAGCTTATGTGAGTCCGTGTGTAAAAGCAGCAGGATATATATTTGACTACGATGACCTGGATGACTGAGAACCTTCACAGACAGATATATATTTTAGTTCTGCTGAGCCAAATAAGACAGGTCAGGGTGAAGAAGTGACAGCCAAAGAAAAGCTTACCACAAAACGGAGAAGTTATGACAAATCAGACTATAAGGCAAAAAGAAAGTGCAGCTTTATGGTTTCATGGACAAAAGAATTTCTGTGGCTGCAATATGACGAGCTAAATAACCAGGGCTGCACATAAGTGGTCCGCAGGTGCGCATTCGCTGTCAAAATAAAAAACACGCACAAGGGTTAGGGTTAAATTTAAAAACTGTACTTTTGAGTTAAAATATATATTTATAATTTTAATAAATGACAAATTAAAAAGGCATGAACATTTTTTTTGTATCGAAAAAATATCGAACCGTGACACCAAAGTATCGAACCGAACCGAACCGTGAATTTTGTGTATCGTTGCACCCCTAATACATACATATATATACACACACACACACACATATACACACACACACATATATACACACACACACATATATATATATATACATATATATATATATATATATATATACACACATACATATATATACACACATACATATATATATATATATATACACATATACATATATATATATACACATATATACATATATATATATACACATATATACACATATATACATATATATATATATATATACACATATACATATATATATATACACATATATATATATATATATATATATATACACATATATATATATATATATATATATATATATATATATATATATATACACACACACACACACACACAAACACATGCCTCTTACTATTGGTTATCTCGAAGTGAAACTCACTATAAAAGACAGCTGAGTTTTCAGCGTCCTCCATCAATGTCTCTACGCAGGCTCCTATACACTGTAATAAATGGTCAGGCTCAAATCTGACAGCACAATAGATGGCTTTGAGTAAGTTGGATATCAGGCGAGGCGGCCCAAGAATAAATATTATTCTTTCTCTTAATATGTATGTATTCAAATTCCACAGCTGTGGAGGTCAGGTTATGAAAGTGAGATGTATCTGACGGGAGGCTGAAATGTGGGCAAAAAAAAAAAAAAAGAACAACACGTCATGACAAGCGGCACCAAAGCTGTTGAGTAATACATCCCAAGGGTGCCCAAGTAAAGTACATCGATCTGTTTATCTTCGGAGGGGAGCTGGGGAGGTATTGGCCGAGAACACTACAAGAAAACCAGTCTGAAAATCTTTCCGCTTCACCGTCCTTGATATTTCCGTGCGAGTTAAAAAATCACTGCATTTGTTTTTAGTCCCCCAAATAGATCTGCTTTGAAGGTCAAAAGGAAAACTGCAGTCAAGCAACCTGATAGAGTTTTCTTGTGCATCATCTTGCTTTTTCTGGTCGTCTCCACAGTAGCGCCATGCAAATAACACACTCTGCTGGTTTATCGATCGGTTCCACAGATGCAAACAGCAGGTTTAAATGGAAAAGCTAAGGCCGCGTGGAGAGAAAAGTAATACGAACTGATGAGCTCGGTCTATGTGGGAAAGCTGCCCGTTTAATGTGTCTTTAAGACCACGAGAGCAGCAACATGCAGATATCATTAGAATCTCGTTTCTGCAAGGGGAAATTATTAGTTGGTTGATCGCGTCGAGGTTCAGCCAGAAAGATTGATTAAATCTGTCAGATCGTGTTTAGAATTAATGATCCTTGGGAGACGCGGCACATCCAAATACAGATCGTTGTTGTTTACAAACAAAAAACCCCAGACTTGTCCATACAACAATAAAAAATCATAATCACATTTTTGGATTAACGTGCTCCAGAAATTTCCTATAGCCTGAGTAAGAACTGAACAGAAACGCAGCATTTGATGTCCTTTTCCATGCACAATCAGTGGAGACTGAAAGAACAGGCAGGGGAACCGAAATGGCTCATTATTCAATCTTACTATTTACCTCTTGAAATCTGGATAATGGTCTCCTGTCCACTAAACACAGCCTACTTTGAAATTAAAGGACAAATGCCAGATTTCCATCTTTATAGGACGTTAAACAAAAGAGCCAGAAAAAATACATCCAATATTCCTCCCTATGTTCTGGCAGCAGAAATGGATTACAACATCCAAGCCATAGATTACTGAAATCCAAACCAGTGGACAATGCAGTGGAAAAAACACGTCGCGCAAGGATTATGGGGAAAGAGGCATGGAAAGTAGAATGTATGGACAAAGAAAAGAAGAGAGGTTCACAGTAAACGCAGTTTATTTACATCATCCTCGTCTTCGTTACAGTAAAAAATAGAGCACTTTCTCCGGGGATTCGGAATGACAATGTTCCTTTTCGGTTTTACACCAGAGGATCTTTTTCCTGTGAGCATTACGTGCTGGAAATAACTCCTCAGGTGAGAGCCCTTAGGGACACATCCGGAGGAAGTGGGCTGCTATCATAACCAGCTCATCTCCAAATACTTCATCTGAGAAGCTGACTTCTTGAGGAGGTGGTGGAAAAAGTGCCTTCCGAAGTATTATTTTCACACAGTGTAGTAGCCCTCTCCCAACGGGAGAGAACAGTGAGCTCAAGAGAACGACTAAAATAAATTTATATGAGCTGGACAATGAAAGCCCAATATAGTCTCTAAAGTGTGCTTTGGTTCAAAGTTTAGGTAAAGATATAAATAAAGTTTTCTCTCTTCCTTGCGGTCGTTTTATGTCCAAGCTGACGTGCATCTATTTAGTTAAAAGCACAGAAAAGGCCAGGGCCATTTTTCAAAAATTGATGACGGCCTTGCATAAATTATGCAAACTTTTGTCCTTGTGCCAAGCAGTGCATCTACTGAATAATAATTACAAAAGGGACTTGAGGATTCGAGTATGCTGAATATGAAACACATGCCAGTGTCCCCCCATCCTCGCTGCCCAAATCAGGGAAAAAGGAGACAAGGGTGCATAATAAAAAGTGCCACGCGTGACGTAACTTTTATGCTTGATGTCTCTCAAATGCAAACTGCGGTGCGGTTGCCCAACGCTTTCAACATTTAAGCCACGAACTCCCTAGATACGCTCCTAACGTCATCTCTCCGATAGACACCAATTACATCTCTAGCCTGGCATGTAAATTAATAATCAGTTCCTTTAATGTCACGATAGAGGCTTAGATCGTGGCTGGACATTTACAAGAAGTTAGCGGAGTTTAACGGTTTGAAGATGAGGTTGTAAAGATGAAGTTTATGAACAAAAATCTAGAACTGTCTGCCGAACATCTGGCTTTAACAGCGCTCAAATATAATCCGATATAGTTTTAAATGAAAAGCAAGCATTTTTATAACAGCACATATGATACATATATGCACATGATGTATATTAGACACTGCTTTGGCATGAGATACTGAAACTAACAGTGCATCCGCACTAATCTGTTTTTTGGCTAAAATCAAAGCCCTGGCATGAACAAAGCAGCAGAAGGACAGTTGTTGGTGATTTGATATGCTAATGCAATTACCTTATTTGCTAATCTGGTGTTCCCCCGTTCACCACCCCATCCTGCTTTGGCAAGGCAAAGGTGTCCAATTTCAGGTGAATCCAACCCCCCCTTTTTTTTGTAGGTGAAAGTAGAGAGCGGTTTGTTGTGCGCCTCATTAGTTAAACAGCTTCCTTTTCTTTGTTTGAGTCACTTTGAAGCTCTGATTGTCGACAGATTTTGGCCTCGATTCCTGTCTTCCAGCGACGTGCTTTCGCAGTTTTTTCAGCCTCTGATGCTGGCGGCCGAGGAGCTGAATCTTGTGATGAATTAAGTTTTTCTGTTTGTACTTTCCCCCCACTATAATGCCCACTGTACACTCACTGCACACTTTGTTAGATGCAGCTGTTCAGCTGCTCATTGATGCAAATATCTAACCCGCAAATCGCATGGCAGGAAGACACAGTCGAGACAACATGCTGAAGATCAAACCGAACATCAGAATGGGGAAGAGAGATGATTTAAGTGACTTTGAATGTGGCATCATTGTTGGTGCCAGACAGGCTGAGCTGAGTATTTCAGAAACTGCTGATCTACTGGGATTTTCCCACACAGCCATCTCTGGGGTTTACAGAGAATGGTCTGAAAAAGAGGAAATATCCAGTGAGCTGTAGTTCTCTGGGAGAAAAGGCCATGTTGATGCTAGAGAATAGCCAGACTGCTTTGACCTGACTGCAAGACACAAATGACACAACTAAAAGCTTGTTACAACCAAAGTATGCAGAAGAGCATCTCTTCCAGCAGCAGAAGACCACACCAGTTGGCACTCTTCTCTGAGAAACTGAGGGTACAGTTCACACGGGGTCAACTAAATTGGACAACAGAAGATTATAAAGAAGTTGCCTGGTCTCACTGACAAATCTGCAGCAACTGTGTGATGCCAAAGAGTGTCAATATGGGCCGAAATGTCTGGAGGTTTCCAGCACAAAGGGGCTCCCAATAAATCAACTAGCCCTGAAAATGCATGGCGCCACGTTAGGCTCATGTCGGGATGTCACTGGTAGTAAGAGCTATGAGGGCTGTGACGATGAGGAGGGAAGCACAGAAGTGTAGGGGATGAATCAGGACGGAGCTGCCGTGGGTGCGCTGGTAATCTCGTCCCCAACTGGTCACAGCAGATGGCCGCCCCTCCCTGAGCCTGGTTTTGCTGGAGGTTTCGTCCTGCTAAAAGGGAGTTTTTCCTTCCCACTGTCGCCAAGTGCTTGCTCATAGAGGGTCATCTGCAGTGTTGGGACTAACGCGTTATTAAGTAACGCGTTACAGTAACTACGTTATTATTGTGGTAACGAGCACAGTAACTAGTTATTATGCCAAAATCAGGAACGCGTTAGTCGTTACTGGGATTTAGATAGGGTCGTTACTTGTTACTTCGTGTGGTGGCTATCGTGGAGCTTCCACAGATTCAGTAACATTAGCAAGTGGTGGAGGCCAGCAGGTGGATGAAGGAAAGGGGACGCAGAAGGAAAAGAGACCCGAGGCGGCCGCCGGTCCAAGTGTGAACTGAGCTTCAGGTAAGAAGTTATGACCTGCAGTCTCTCTGGGTCAGATATGAACCAAGTTTAGGTGGAGTTTATTTTCGTTATTCTGACTTTTTCCGTACTGCGTGCTAGCTAGCATGACGGAGTTTCTATACAGCTGGGTGGTGCTATGAAGTTAATGATGTTGCACTTTATTTTGTTCATAAGTTATTAGAGTTGCCAACCGTCCCGTCTGGTATTCAGAGAAAATATTACGCGTTTCTTATTGAGGTGAAAAGGAACAGTTTGTCCCGTAATTCAGCTACAATGAAAAAGGCACAAAGCTGGAGTTATTCTGTGTCTTTGCTGCACAGCTGCCTCTTCTTCTCTCATTCTCTCACCCTCCCTCTCCCGTTTCTACTTCAGTCATGAAAACTGATCAGTGATCAGCTGATCGGCTCTCTTGTTTGTTTATCGCCCACTTTGCGCCGAAAGAGGAAACCAGCGGATGTTGTGCTAAACAACAGCAGCACGTTAGATCAGCTGTTGTTAGAATTTATTTAATATTAATTTCTAGTATCAGCTGATGTTTGCTGGAGCCACAGCTGTAAAGCTGCTGGTCATGATATGGTTTGGTTATCTGGTGAGAGGGAAACATGAAGATGAAACCAGGAGATGTCCTTACTGGATCATCAGAGCTGTGATGGAGAAACAGGTTTACCTTTTAGGTGACATGAATGAGTTGAAGGGAAGTTATGAACTGTTTCTGAGAGACAAATAACCCCAGGATCCTTTTTTAGGTAGCTGACAGCTGGTAACTGTGCAGGGGCGGGTCTAGCAAAGTGTTGCCAGGGGTCCATGTAGGGCATTAACAGGGAGAGGGGGGCACAAAGAATACTTTTCTTTCTTATTCTCATTTCAAATGTCTAGCTTTTAAAAAATAATTATCTGAATCTTACAACAAACGATTGATAGATTGATACATATATACCATCAGAACAGTGTACATCACTGTCACAACAGCGTTTGTTTTCATTCAAAGGCTTTAAGATTTTTCCTATAATGGTGGGCCGGTCTCTAGTCAAAATGTCCGGGCCAATTTTCTGTCCCAGTCCAGCCCTGTATGCAGCTCATCTGCAGTCTGGTGTTACCTACATCTTCCTATTCAGAAGGCAGAATTTCTGAGTTCTGAGTACAATCAAAGCACCACGACTGCAGTTTTTGTGTTGGATGTAAAAGGCGCACATGACGCTGTGACGTAGGCTAGAATCATGGCAGCAGTCAATGACGGTCCAGGCGTGGGATTTCTCTCGTGGAAATATGCACATTATCTTTTCCTTTCTATTGGTAGGTGTCACAGCGCACTTGTGGCAAGTAAGCAAGCTAGAAGCCTGGCAAAGTTATGGAAGAAACACATTAACAAGAGAATTCTGAGTAAAACCAAAGTTACTTTCCCTAGTAACTAGTTACTTTGAAAGTAACGAGTAACTTGAAGTAACTGAGTTACTTTTGAGAGAAGTAACTAGTAATGTAACTAAGTTACTATTTTAAAGTAACTTACCCAACACTGGTCATCTGACAGTTCGAGTTTTCTCTGTATCATTGTCTTTATCTTGCAACATAAAGAGCCTTGAGGCAACTGTTGTTGTGATTTGGCTCTATATATAAAACTAAACTGAACTGAACTGAATGCATGTCGTCCCTTTGGTATTCGGCGACTTTCAGTACATTAAAAGCACTCCGTAACAAAATGCAGCCAGTTTAGCATTTCTTTATGCTAATAACGCTAACCTGATCTAAGTGGCAGCTTTTCATTTACCAAAGAGTAATAAATAAATAACTCAAGAAATGAATAAATAATAACGACATCTTTTAATCTAAATGTCAACAAGAAAACTAATAAGCGCACGTAGCAAAAAAAAATTACACTATTCCTTTTAAATTAGAAATTACATATCTCAGCGGACTGATCTAATAAAGAATTTCCTCTGTGTTCTTGGTAGCTGCCTTGTTAATAGATGTGATAACTGCACTTTTGATTTGAATACACTCCCCTCCTTGGCTATCTCCGTGAATACCAAATGAATTTACTGGATAAATTAGCATGCATGTTTTGTGAAGAGCATTTTCTTTTGTTTAATTCCACTGGCGATCTGTTTCATTGTGGCGATGGGGGGGGTAGGCGTGGTTGATTGATTTATGGAAATCCACTCTGTGCCGATGACATTTGTCAGGCTGTTATATCAATAGCATTTCTGACAGAAACAATAACCACTCCACCATTACAGACAGACCAAAATTATGACAAACACAAGGCAGCGTTATGCAAAAAAGAGCTTTCACAATATGCATTTGCACGTCAGGTCTCTGTAACTCAAGACTTTTTTGTCTTCATTCTCCCTCTCTCTCAAAAAACAAAGAAGCGATCACAAAGTAAAGAGGGACTGACGTGCTCTAAACGCACACGCGTGCGCATGCACGAGGCCTGCACACATCTGCTCGTCAGTGAGCCTGTTGGAAACTGTCACATGCCTGGCAGGTTCTTTAACTTGGCCAGATGGTGCAGTGCAATTAGGCCCACCAAATCTTTCAATCAATCTCCTGTACGCCATATGAAGAATCTGGACCTGAGCTGGCAGTTTCTGTTAAACCAATGCGCTTGTCCACTTTGTATTCCGCTCGCTACTTTTTCCAAATTGTCTCTATTCTCACTGAAACCCATTCCTGTCCCTCCCTGCTCCTGATACGGCCCGAATAGTTTCTTTGTTTTCCCTCATTTTCTGCAAGCGACAATAACTCCCCTTTCTTTAATAATTTTCCTCACATAGTTCTCTACTCTTGCGAGGTCTACCCTAATCCTCCGCAGCCCCGGCACACACACAAACAATTTTTCTCTATCCGTCTCTGCCCTCTCTCTCGGCTTGTTTAACCAATGGCCTGAATACAAGACTGTACTGTAGACAATAGTCAAGCGCAAGTGTTTCATTCACACCCAATTACTGTGAAAGGGATTTTTCTGGCCAGAAATTCACAGAGGAGCACAATGAGAGTGTCAGAGAGGAACAAGATATCCCTGGCGTTTCGCGTTCTGTCCCATGTTCCACACACAAAGGAGAAGAAAAGCGATCTGGTGTATCCGACACCAGCGAGAGCCATTAGCAAGCAGGGAGCCGCTTAAATAAGGATAGCTCTAACTGAAGTGCTAACAGAGAAGGGAAACATCTGCTGCTCGAGCTGGGCCCTCGTTGGCCCCGAGGAGTCCGCCTTTGATCAGCGGCCCTCGCAGCCACCTTGCTACAAGAGCGCAGATGAAACAGCCTCTCAAATACACGTGGGGAGAGGGGGTGCGAGAGAAACGCGGCCACAGTAACAGAAATGCAAACACGCAAACAATCAGGGTTAAAGCTTCACGGAGGCGCAGACAGACCCTGTGATGGGTTTCGAAATCTAGGTATTACCTTAAAAATCTGCAGCATCACTGGTGTACCGTTTCAGGGCGGAGGGGAAATATAAAGTTGCTTAACTACTTTCTTTCCTCCTGCATAAGAAAAAAAGACACAGTCTTTTACAGGGGAAGCAAGAGAGCCAAACACCTCACTCAAGAGCGGGCCAGATGCCACCTTTGGACTGCCAATCCCGCTGTTGTATTTCCCCCACCTGTGACGGGAAGATGATTCACTAGGCCTGCCAGACTGCATCTAGGGACTGTGTGTACTGGGGCGTGCTCACTGCCAGCACAGACAGAGGGGAGGGGGAAAAAAACCCCAAAAAACAAAAAAAATAACCCAAACCCGCCACATTCTCGGCTGCACTGTGACCTGAAAAAAGCAGTTGATAAAATAATGCAGAATGTGAGCTGGTGTATCATACACTACCTAGTCGGGGTGTAACAATTCACCAAATCAAGGCATCGGGCCAAGTGATTATGATATGGCAGACAGGAGGAAATCTGGGTCTACACGGGCAGAATGAAATAAAAATCACAGTCGCCCTGCATGAACACACCAGCTGCACCACAAATGCGATATCACAATTATAAATGAAATTGGATTTTTTTTTGAAACAAGAGCATGTATATGTAATTTTAAGGTCCATATTTTTAGCTGTGGAACCCACGCTCCACCTGTGCCGCTTTCCTCTCTGAATACAAATATGGCGCTGAGGCGGCTCTGCTTTGCTGATGCAAATGGAATACCAGTTATAACCGGGGTACACGTGATTTGACGATGGATTTACAGCCTCTCAAAGGTATCCAAACAACACACACAACAGTGCGTTTCTGCAAAATACTTTTCCTTCCCTTGCATTACCTTCAGTCACGCTTTTCTAGAATTTTTATATTCGTCGCGCTTTTATTCATGTTGCACACGCTGGCATTTGAAATAACTCTGCGGTAGGATGAATGAAAGTAATTTTTTTAAAGGTGTTTTTACAGGCTACAGCAAACTTTATTAAAGTATGCAGTTCTTTCAACACGATATTGGACAAATTGTTGAAGAAAAATTCAATACTGCAGCCCGTATAAAAAATTGTTAAACCATACCAAGGATACTTGCTACACCACTTAGCAAAACCCATATTTTTATTCGTGAACTATACCAGAGTAGCTTTGCATGACTGACAAAAATAATCTTTATTTATCTTACACTGAGGCTCGGCACAACCTCTCACATCATCCCCGTTGTAAACAAGCTTATATAGCTCCCTTCAGCATTACTTTAAGCCAGCTTTTTTCTGATTGGCTGCCCCTCATAAATGAAAGGATGACTATATTATGGATATCTGCTCTTATGGACACCACAGAGATTTAACAGGAAAGGACATAACAGTCTATAACAGCAAGGTAATTCTTGGACAATAAATAGGACTATATTAAATTTAACCTATGCTGATTGCTTTTAGCTTAGATCTAAGTGCCACAGAATGGAAATTACATTTATCCGGCTGCGTGACACTACCTCATTCCCTTTAAGGGGACAAAAAAGAAATGGAAGAAAATCCTGGGAGTAGAATTATAAAGGCCACAGGAGTTTAAAAGTCACAATGCGGTGACTTGTGCACAAGCTCCAGAATTTCCAGGTGTTCATTACTCTAACGTAGATAACATCCTGAGGGTCATGCCTGTTCTAATTCCTAATTAACTGGCCAGAACAGAGGTCGTGGTGGGCAGTGACCCTGACCAGCGAACAGGACCAGTTTCTGTCTCAGGGCATTGCTTTTTACTCTGGGTTGGAAACGCTCACTCCCTCCTTTAATGTAGTTTACTGTAGCGAGTGTCAGAACAGAGTCATGCTTTGAAAAAGATGGCGTAACCCCCCCCCCCCCCCCCCCCCCCCCGGAGTCTACACAGCAAACAACCGTAGACTAAGGGGTAACCGCAGTTAAAAGCTTCATGCGGGATTCTGTTTGTTTTGTGCGTGCCATTCATCAGTCAACCAGAAATAAAAAGGGCACAAACACAACAGTTGAATAATTCCTGACTTCATGGCTAATCTCGGGTAAAGCTGCGTACCTATCAGTGGTATGTTGCTACGCTGTCTCCGAGATTAGTCATGTGTACACTTGCAGTACACATGCATATTGGGGCATTACCAGCACTTGTAGAGAATACAAAAGAGGTGACTACATGTCTGTGTTTGCTGTGGGGAGATCAGGCGTGCCCTCTACGTTACAACACAGGCCACCTGCAGTCTGGGAAAATAGCTTTCTAGAGGGAATTAGAGGATTGTGAGGAATGAACAAGACAGACATGAGTAACCCGGCCCAATATACTACTTATCTACAAGCTTATATTTCACAAAGGAGGCAGATAAGGTAATACATGCCGGCGCAAGGGAGGAAAAGAGCAGAAATTAGACCGGCGAGCGTGGAGGGTGGGGAGCGAGGGCGAAGAAAACGTATCCAGGTCGAGATCCGTATACGAGCGGTCACTCGCAACAGAGCCCGGATGCTTTGAATCACTGCAGAGCAGTTAACCATTGACCAGAGGGACTCATAGCATGAGATCCATGTCATTTGTGGTTATTCTATTCCAGGGACCATGAAAACAAAGCATAAAGCCGTTATTAAGGCCTCCACCTGCCCTGGGCAGTGAATGCAAGACTAATCAATAAGAAAGGAAGGTATTGTGGTTTGTCTTAGAGGTCAGGTGATTTCATGTTGGTGTGCACCGATCTGTGCGTGTTTGAATATAGATAAGATTATCCTGTTCTCTTTGAGGTAGGTGGTCTGGATTGCAGAGGCAGGCGTCATGTTGCAAGTATTCAAGTGTAACGGTGAAGGAAGGACTCTGATGCAACACACATTCTGTCACCGTTCTTGCTTCTTATCTTACTGATTAGTAATCATTAACTTTATAAACCCAGACTTGAGTGTGTAATATATTTACCTTTATGTGATAACGTCATGTAGCAGGTCACTGTTGTGCAAAAGGGTATGTTAGACTATATTTCATATTTATGCTCTAAAATCTAGCATTAAACAGCATTAAACTTCTATTTTTATTATTTATAGCAGCTATTCTGTTTGCATAGGTTTTTCCCCCCTCATCTTTTCTGCCGTCTACCACAATATCTTTGTTTGACACTACCAGGAGGTGCTGCCAAGATCGAACCCAACATTGGTTTTGATGTATATTATTGTTATTTCCTTTTAAATTTGTATTTGATTAAAGGTACTAGTACATGCCTTTTTCTTGATCCTGACAAACTGAAACACACTAACAGCACCCAAAAAAATAGCTGCTGTAGTTTGTTTAGATGTAATAACAGGTTCATTTTAGCCTGTTGCTAGGTGGCTGCTAGGCATCTATAATTCAGCTTTGTGGTTGTCACTGTTGTGCAATGAAAACAAAATGGTTTTATGAGGTGCTGTAGATGCACAAAAGCATTTATTCCAATGCTAAGAAGCCGGCTGAGAGGCAACCTGATGGCGTCATAATGCATCATGCATAATTCAGCTTTTGCATATATGCTGTGGTGGTGAAATAAAAATGATACAATCCAACCACACAGGAAAAGACCCAGGGAAACCGAGTTAACGATAAAAATGGTTTCAAAAATAACAATAAAAACTGATAAAAACCCTGAAAGTCATAAATTTCACACCCAAGCCTGAACTCTCGCGGCCCAGTACCAAACGACTCCGGTTCGTAGCCCGGGGTTTGAGGACTTGAGTTCACAGTCAGAGAAACAAACAACCGAACACGTTAAATGTGTTGTAGTAAGACACATATTTGTGTTTGACTGCTATAACAGTGGAATTTTACAACTTTGGGAAACCGAAAATATATCTTGTGTTTTCTTTTATCCACATGATAAAAATATATTAAATGATGATTAACATTTTTATTAAGTAAGCTATCTAATAATCAAAAGCCAGGCACAAGCTAGCTAAAGCTTTTGAAATATGACACTTTGGAGCTTTCCCTTTTGCTGCATCCCTGATTTGATTTCACACAACTATTTCCCCCCAGTTCCCTGACATTTTAGAAGTATAATAGTGCAAAATTACAGCCGATTTTGTCTGATCGCTCTGTGGAGTTGTCTGGATTGTGGAAAACGGCACCGAGTTAAGCACAGCGCATGTCATGTTTGAACACTTCACAATAAGCCGCAAGTGACAAAAATTGAACTTCAATCGTCAAGTACCACAATTCCATTCCCCGGTGTATATTACGCAATTATCTGCAGCGCCAGGAAACAAATCCCATTGACTTGATTCCTATTTAATTATTCTACTTGAAAATCCTTTTTGCTCCCTCTTTTTCTCTGAACCTGAGAGAAAGAGGAAACCACTTTGCCCAATAAAAAAAAAAGAAACTAAAAAAGTCCCCCCTCTATCTGAGAAATGCATTTCTCCCAGCTTGTCAGTTTCCATTCACAAGAACCCACCTTCAGCACTTATTTTATTTAAACTTTAGCAAATGTGGCACAAAACACAATAGGGGTTTCGCGTAGTAAAATAATTACCTAAATACAGTGTGACAGGGGAGGTTGATTCATTCTGTAGAAAACACTGCCTGTTGAGAGGAAAAAAGTGTTGACAGAGTTGCGAGAGACAGTAAAATGGAAAGAAGAATAATGAGAGCGACACAGAGAAGGGCAGC
This sequence comes from Copadichromis virginalis, assembly GCF_057382275.1. Classification (NCBI taxonomy): domain Eukaryota; kingdom Metazoa; phylum Chordata; class Actinopteri; order Cichliformes; family Cichlidae; genus Copadichromis; species Copadichromis virginalis. The sequence goes on from NC_140620.1 coordinate 46,753,197, forward strand.
GTACAGTTCCCGTCACCAAACAAAACACTTCATATTTCTTTGAAAGACAAAGTGTTAAGTTAGGCTACTTTGCGCTCTGTCAATAGAGACGTTTATCATAGGCCCAGCCACGGTCTATATATTGATTAAACCATCCATCACTTAAACTCTACAAGACATTATTTCTAATTAAAAAGTAAGTCATAAATTTCGGGCTTTATTGCCAGGCTGGGGCTGTAAATAAAACTCAAGGGAGGGCAGAAACGGATCGCGGCCCCTATCAACGGTTTTAGAGCCACCGTAAAAAGGACAGACGGGTGCGACGGCACCTTCGGGATCCTCGCGTGGAGGGCGGCATCCCGACTAAACAGATGCAAATCAATAATTCCTCTTCGCTTGTGGGGGTATTTTTTATAAGACAGGTGCTTCCTCACAGAGGAGCACCCCATGCATATGGGGAACAAATTAAATTTTCACAAGCTACCTGGGAATATGTAAACAAACGAAAACCAAAAAAGAAAGGATTGCATTCCAAGCACTTGAAAATGATGTATGATCATAGGAGGTCATGAAAGCGTATGAGGCGCTCCATCCCACGACAGAGTTGGCCAGCAGGCTGGCAGCGAATGCGGGCTCCCATTATCTATCCGTGTCTCCATTTTCCTCAGCTAAACAACAATTTTGCTGCCAAAATATGCAGTCGCAGGACATTATTTAATGATCCCTGATGACAAAGAGGCCATTAGTACACCTACACCGCAGCCAAAGCTCCCGGTGTTGGACGGGACCGCACAAGCTCAGTCAAAGCAGAGGACACTTCACTTTTGACAACTTCTGATTACCTCAGTGCGCGCGCAAGTTGTCAGGCGGTGAACTCCCCTGACAGCCGGTTGCAGCTGCAGATGTGGTTATTTTTTGACAGGCACAGAAGGATGTCTGATTTCACAGGTACTGACCGAAGGGAGGGAGGGAGAGAGGAAATGGAGGGAATTGGGCGATGGAAATGAAGAAAAGGCATGTCGCCGGCTCCATGGCTGACAAAGGGAGGCATGTGCAATCATTATTCATCCCCTTCTCTCTCCTGGGCTGCTTTAAAAAAAAATTTATTTTTTTTTAAATACCTGCCAAAGTGGGAACCACACAAGCACTTTTTTGACTCTGACTTTGTGATAACGGAAACACTGTTGGATCATATTTGCCTAAATGATGGTCAGACAAGGGTTTTTTTTTCTTTGTTTTGTTTTTTTTGCCAAAGTGAAAGAAGAGGCCTCAGTTTTGGTGAGAGACAGAACGAGAGAATCACCCTCCGGGGGGAAGCGAGAACTAATGAGCGAGCTAAAAAGGACAAGATGGAGTGATCCTCTATAAAAAGACTAGCAGTAATCTCTTCCTCTCCTCCCTCTCCTCTAGCCTTAATGTCCTAAGAGATCTTGGCTCCTCCATAAAGCCTGCTGCCTCCACACATCAAACAGAGCTGATTAGAACAGCACACCTTTGCTGGAATTGAAGCTTTTGGATAGGGTGCAGCAGAAGTTCAAGGGAGAATGAGTGCTACGAAAACCAGAAGGCGAAGGAAAAAGGCTCTTGAGGTTAGTTAGATACACCTGAGTAACAAATAAAGAGTATAAAAAGAGTATAAAGAGTGGCTTTGAATGTAGGCCAGTTGTTGCTTTGCTACAGTATATCAAATGGGATAATGGCAGACCCCCCCCCCCCCCCCCAGAGGTGCAAGCTATGCATGAATCTAATAGCAATCAACAGATCGTCCTGTTCATTTAAATCAGCTTGAGCGGTCACAGCGAGGAGCTGGGCGATACATGGGCACAGTGGGGAAGCCAAGGAGAGGAAGGGCTGGCGGAAGATGATGGAGCGAAACCACTGAGCTGCTGTGTGAGCTCGCTGTCAGGGGTGTTGTTTTATTAAGACACCCAAACTGTCAGGCTGGGTATCAGGAGAGCGACCAGGCACATGACAAGACACTTTCACTAACATCCCAGTGACCCCTCCTCTTTCCCTTACCGAAAATAGCCCCGTCCAAATTTAATGCTCTCTCTGTCAGACCTGGGTGGGCATCGGTGCTGAAGGGACTTTTACTTTTACCAGTCACGAAAAGTGAAACACTCACCTGCAAAGCCCTGTGGGACTGTGGAGGTGGGCTGTGACATGCAATAGCTAAGTGGGTATGTAGAGGTGGAGAGATGGAATGGAAAAGAGGAAGTGTTATCTCAGAAATCCCTCCACTAAACAGACGCACAGGGTTAAGGGAAGAGGTCAACAGTGTGGGAAATGTGTTCTTTCACTTTCTTACTGAGTTAGCATTAGCATGTTTAGCATTTAGCATTAGCACTGACTTTGAGTAGAATATAGGAAAAACAGTTAGCATGACTCAACCTGTCCACAAATAACATAATCAGTTTATCAGGACCTTTAAAGCTCTTTTTTTTTAAATACATATATTATATTTTGACAGATAAAATAGCATAACCCGAACTTGCTTTAACAGCAGTTATGCTAGCCTAGCTAGCTGGGCAGTGATTTCCTGAAATACTTCAGTTAGCATGTGCTAAATTCACAAATCCTGCTTCTTACATTTCTATAAGCATCAAAACAAAACAAAAAATAATTAATAAGTCCAAAATAATAATTCTCCTCTTCTTTCCCACCTTTGTGTTGTAGTTAAGCTAACCTACCTACTGTCACCGGACACTTTATACCTGTTCAACCAAACGCAAATATCTAATCAGCCAATCACATGGCAGCTCAATGCATTTAAGAGTGTAGATGTGCTCGAGACCACCTGCTGAAGTTCAAACTGAGCATCAGAATGGGGAAGAAATTTAGGCAATTTAAATGGCTCTGAATCCGGCATGGTTGTGCCGGATGGATCAAAAATTCCTGATCTACTGTGATTTTCCCGTACATTTCTAGCGTTACAGAGAATGGTCGGAAAAACAGAAGATATCCAGTGAGCGATAGTTCTCTTTGTTGATGCCAGAGGTCAGAGGAGAAAACTAGACGGCAACAGTAACTAAAAAAAAACACTCATTAAACGACGATATCCGTCCCCCAAGGTATCCGCTTTGTGCCTTATCGTACCAAATGAGCATGACTTAAGCAAAACACGTTGCCGACTATGTGATTCAAGCTGGGTAACGCACCCTGTCTCAAAGCTCAGTTTATCTCAAACCGGTTTCTTGAATGTGACAATGAGTTTACTGTACTCAAATAACCTCCACAGTCATCAGATCTAAATCCAATAGAGCACCTTTGGGATGTGGAGGAATGCAAGATTTGTACAATGTGTGTGCTGGCAACAAATATACAGCACCTGTTTTGTTATCATGTCAAAGGAATGTCTCCAGCACAACAGGGTGTCCAACCCAGTGCTAACGAGGTGTACCTAATATTGTCCCCGATATTTCCTAAAACTTTTAAACTAAATGCAGCTATTGATTTGTTTTAAACTCTTCTTTGAGAGCTATATTTATTCTGTACCGTTGATACCAAATTTTGCAGGCGTTACAGATGCATGGAGAAATCATAGATGGCATTACCATGATAATGCAGTTCAAGAGAGTGACGAATTGCCACTGAAGACATGAATATTATATTGGAATAGATGGGCGTTGGAGCTATATATAGTGCAGTGTCACAGCAAGCACCACATAAAGCACAGGTACACGCACATACAGCGCGCAGACACATTCCAGGTGACGTAACACTAAATAATTACGGTTACATCCGCTCGATGTGTCCTTGTGTGGAGTTTTATTGTGCAAGTTTACCCTCAGCTATAAACAAATGGCTTAAAACTGCCTGCCCCTTACTGACTGTGAGAGTAATTAGAGTATGAGACTGTTAACACATGCTCTCAAAGAGAAATGATCACGTATGACCTCAACGGCAGAATGGAAACTTTTTTTTTGGAGTCCCGTCTGCAAAAAACGTTCACCTCGAAAACACGCCATCTTTGATGATTCTAATAGCATATTAGCTATTGGACACAAATTTGCTTGAGGTTAAAATCAATAATCATCAAATCAACATAAAGAAATGACTAAGCAGCATTTTCATAAAGCTGCGGGAGCACTTTCACATCAGGTCCCCCTCGCGCCCCACTACCCACTGGGAGAAAATGACCACAAACACGTCATAATAAATCTATCCCCCAGCAAGGTGCGGTTGTCTTGACAACAACACTTTTCACAGAGGGTCATCATTATCAGCCGTGCACTACACAAAACAATGTGTGCCTTTTAAATAATTTGGTCATTTAGAGGGTTTCGATGCTGTCTGGTATCCTCGGAGCAGCCTGCTTCTGGCCTGACCATAGTTGCCCCAAGTAACAGGACACGAAAAACAAAGACGTGCAAAGTCAACTACCTCTGGATAGGATTCAAATTCAAGAACACTGCTGACATTGGCCGAAAGGATTTCACTGCCTTTTCCATTCAAATGACCTGTTTTGCATCATTTCAACAAGTCCAGGCAGGATCACGCTATGAAAACAAACGGCAGGGCTTTAAGCTAACAGAACCAAAAACCTGGCGGGGCTAAAGTCATCTCTGGCCACTGTGGTTAAAGTAACCTGAATGGTTGACGCTAAAGGAAGCCACTTTGGCTATGCAAAGCACTGCAGACAGACACGGAGCTTCAATTCTCTAACAGGCTAAAAAGCTCTGCAGCTTTGTAGATGTTCAGATAAAAATGGGGTCTATTATATTAATTTCCAGCTCTAAACTTTTATTCTTGGACTTCACCCAGAGTATCTATTAACCACATAAAATCCTTGCTAATCTTTAAGCAGCACCTTAAAGGTCGCCTTGTGTCTGCAACACTGCATCACTCGTCTCTTTAAGGCTCCCTTTCCTAAAAGCCTTTCGCTGATTGGCTGCTCCTTGTCAGGTAAACAAAACCTGGTGCTCGTGGGCATTGAAACTCTTTGTCTTGACATTGTGGACCTCCGGAAACAAACTGTAAACATTGGACACAGTTTGGCAATATAACGGTAGTTACACTTTGCGTTCTGATACCTCGATCTTGCTCTTTACAGATGGAAGAGCCGTGTCTTTTAGCATTACCTGCCCAGCTTTGCTATCGAATGAGTACTCTGAAGTGGCATGAATAAACAAACAATGAACCTGAGATGACCATATAAGGAAATCCTGTGCCTCTGACATCAATCAGACACAAGAGTAGAAAAACAGCACCTGAAACTGAGTGTTTAGCGCAGGCTAAAGCAAGAGCATCCGAGCATTTGGTCAGTGGCTGTGGCTACAATGTAGCTTGCCATCACCAGTGTGTGAATGTGTGTGTGAATGGGTGGATGACTGGGTGTGTAAAGTGCTTTGGGGTCCTTAGGGACTAGAAAAGCGCTATACAAATACAGGCCATTTACCATTTACAGGTTTGTAACAGCACAAGTATCAGAGAAAAAGGAAGTATAATCGGTCTACTTTAGGATTCTTCTCGCGTATTAGCTTGAAAAATATCCTTCTGCCAAATGACACTTGTTTGTAAATCAAACGTTTTCTTTAAAGCCCCACAAAGTCATTGCCTTCAAGTGAATTAAACATAATCGGCAGTGACCACAAATCAGGCAAAAAAAAGGTACATCAAACGAAGGTCGTAATTCCACGTCAGAGTGCATTAGGACATTTATCATCAAAGCGATGCCTAGCTTTTAATTCATTTGACATCTTTCAGCACTAATACAGTATCTGATTTCTGAGGAGCACTGGTACACAGTCACACAGCGTGACATCTGAAGGAAAGCAGCGGGTTACAGGACAAGTCCCTGAAATATGTTTCTACACAGAACAGAGACCAGGGCCATTATGTCTGTACCAGATTTTCACTTCATATCTAAAACTACAAGCCAGCAGCATGCATAAGTACCGCCTGCTGCTCTCAATGTTATTCAAATGACAGCACAATTCTATTTTCACCTTGCAACTAATGTGGCCATTACTCCTATGTCAGCAACATTTACTGCCCTTCCCTTTATGCTGGATATGCTAGAAAATGGGAAAATTAATTCTGGAACAAAAAATGGGGGTGGGGATTATCTTGAAATGTGTGTGTGTAGCTGCTGGGATTAAGCTCAAATAAAACAGTTCCCATCTGAAAAATCCCATCCCAGCAACTCTCACGAAACAGCCACATGAAGAATATGAGTCCCTGTGGTCTTATCAAAGAGGTGATATGACACATTTTCCCCACTGTGCCAATTTTTATGCCTTGATCATGTTGAATGCGATGTCACAAAATAGCATAAAAACATCAACGAGGGCCTGAAAAGCAATGTAAACAGTGTACACACCAAAAAAAAAAAGAAGGAAATGGAAATAGAAAGGCAAGTGCACTGCCAAAAGGAAGTTGTTAGGAGAAAGAGGAAAGGAAGGGTGTCTACACTGAGTCAGATGAAGGGGAAACAGGGTAGATGGATGTAGTGGTGTGTCTTTGTGTGTGGAAGAGTGTGTGTGTATGAGTGAGGGAGGAGGAGGACGTGGGGAGAAGGGGAAGTCGGCAGGCAAACCTATCATCCACGGAGCCCACCAGTAAACTCTGCAGGGCAAACAATCTCCCTAATTGAATTCAATCCAGGCTCACCGCAGGAGGCACCGAGGCTAGTGGATCCATTCAATATGAAGAGGGTTGCTTGGAGGTGGTGGCAGTGGAGAGAAGTGTGTGTGTGTGTGTGTGTGTGTGTGTGTGTGTGTGTGTGTGTGTGTGTGTGTGTGTGTGTGTGATGGGATGAAAAGGGGAGGGCTGGTATGGCAAGTGACACAGGAAAGGGAAAGAAGATAACTACAAGAAGCAGAGAGCAAACACAAGGGCTGCAGGAGACAACAACAGCAAACAGACGGGAAGAGGAGACAGGAGCCCGGCGCAAGGAAGGTTCTGGTGGTTAAGAGTCAGCAGTGAGGGGGTGCGGGGGAGCAACAGGCTCGAGGTGTGGAGAAATGGAAGCCAGCTGTGCTTTTGCATGATTAAACCGAAAACATCATTTGCATCAGGGAATGAAATCCAAGCACGCTCCGTAGATACGTATGGTTACCGACCAAAAGAAAAGAAAAGAAAAAAAACACCCTCCTCGCCGCCGCCGGCACAAATTAGAGGCCTAACAGTGGTGTCCCACAGATTTGCATATGAAGATGAGCACCTATCGTGAATCATTTTCATAAACATCCTATTGCGCGCAGAGTACCAGCCCAATTGGCCCACATGAATGCTCTTCATTACTGTGCTGTGCTGGGTGGGGTTGGTGGCGTATGGGTTGCAGACTTAATCTGGGTTGCGCTGCATATTCATGACTTGCACGGAGTCGTTTTCAGGCCCATTTGCTGGGCCTGAGAGTTCAAAAGCACCGCAACTGAAGAAAACACCAGCAACTAGAAGAACGCTAAAGACAACAGAAGTAGGAAAAAAAAATCTCACAAAATAAAAGTGTTTTTGGGGAGACGATAGTGTGACGGACCAGCTGCAAAAATGATAGCAACCAAAACATGGGAAGAATTGCACTGAGACACCCTTAAAAGAAGTAGGATTCACCGGTGTAAACGATAAGAAGATGCCATGGTAACGTGTGTTTTAATAAATATATCATCAAGTTAGCTTTGCTGTCCGCCAAATTTAGGTTACTCGTTTCGGTTTGCTTATGGTAGCTTTTAATAGCATTAGCTAACTTCTTCGCCAATGCTAACTGAGTGTTTGTGATTGGTCCGTTGTGATGTTGACCAACATTATTTTGATGATAACGCAGAGATATCATTCATATAATGCTGTAGCTACGTGTTTGCTATTAGCCATTTACTGTTAGCTTGTCTCTTCCACAGTGTGTCGTTCATCCCAACTTCCTCCCCTCGCCTTTAGCCAATCACGGCTGATGACTGCCCCTCCTGTCCCTAGGCTTCTTCCTGTTAGAAGGGAGTTTTTCCTTGCCACTGTCGCCAAGTCTGAGTTATTGTAGGGTCTTTACCTGACAGTATTATAGAGTCCCTTGAGGTAACTGTTGTTGAATTGAATTTGTGACTTTTTGTGTGCTTTTGCAGCATTTTTTTTTTTCGATTTGCTGGTGTTTTCTTAAGCTGCAGTGCGTCTAAACTCTCAGGGCCGCCGTACATTTACAGTCTGATGCTGTCAGAAATGCTGATAAAAAGTGTACAATACCTCAGTTCGAGAGAGGAGAGCGGTCCTTGAGTGCTGCTGCTGAACAAATCCCGTATATCACATTCCAGATAGGGAAAGCACTTCCTGTCCTGGAAGAGAACACAAAAGTTAGAGCAGGGCATACTTATGTTAGAGCAACACACCGACTCTCGCTGTATTCTCTCCAAACGGGCGACAGGGGACGCAATTAAAAGGCAGGAACCTTTAACGTCTGCCAACATGAAGAGGCATCTGCACGTCTACTGTATGACACAGATTTACTTAAAAAAAACCAAAAAATTAAAAAAAAAAAAAAAGGAGTCCAAGCGTTACTTTCTCCAAGCCACATCACACAGACACTTTTTATTTTGCTCGCTTCTGGGTCGACCGTTATTAAGTGGCATCTTCATAAATTTTTCAGCTGCTTTCTGGTTCCCATACTGGTGCTACGGCCCGATTGCCGCTGTATGAAGTGCTATTCAGGTCACATCAGCTTTTAATGGCTGATTTATTAGGGCCCAACAGGAGCTTGGTGATGGGCTGCAGGACAAAGAGCCTGTTTTAAACTACATTAACACTCTGCAGTAAATATCCCACACAACATTAGCATTTTGATGGCAACCTCCCCCAGTCACCTTTCACACTTTCCAGTTTTCCCCTCGTTATCCCTCCCTGCCTCTTTAGCCATCGTATCAATCCATCTTTGGAGTGCTTTCTTTCAGAGATTTCTCGTCTCCCATCCTTAGCGTTGCCCTGTTCACTATATATATTTCAACTGAACGCATTCAATTTATATCTGTGCTGGCACCATATCCGTGTGCGAGGGGTGAAGTGGTTAGGTTTAATTATAGACGTATTAATGAAGAGCATGCACACAGAGGTAAAATCAAATGGCATTCAGCGGTTCTGGGAAAGAGCAATTCTTCGGCATCCCTGATGAAACACACGACGAGCTGTTCTCTTTGTTATTGTGACGCAAAACAATCATTACATGATTTATAATTAAATCTCACATGCAATCATAAAACTGATGAGCACCAAAGCTTTTGTAATTGAGGTGTCTATGGCACTGGATGGTCTTGAATAATAAGCTAAAAACAAAAAAAAGAAAAAGGATTAATCGGTAGCACTGTGTTTACTATGCAAATTAGGTAGATTTTCCTTTTGACTTAATTAAAACAACCTTTTTTTCTTTCCTCTCACCTATTTGGGTTGTCCGCCTCATGTCCACGTCTCTTTTAAAAGCACTGGCTGTGATTTAAAATGACAGAGACACTGGGAAAACGAGAGTCTATAATTTGTGCATGTGTGCCAATGATAAAAAAAAAAAGTACTTAGTGAAATGATTCCTTTACTTCTGTCAGATTGTGCAAAGATGCTTGCAAATGAAAAGAAAAAGAATGGCTCTCAATTATATTGCCAAATTTCTAAATATTATCTAGGCACAATGGCCAACCGGTCTTGGCTTTCGAACAAGTGCCGGGGACGTGCTTCATCAAATCTGCTGTTCATTATGTTTGATCAAATTTGAGACTTTGGCAGAGAAAACAGATGCGATAGGTCAATTTAGCTGAACTGCTGAAACTAGTTTGGTCAACAGAGCATCTGCCAGTCATTTAGCAGGCCTGCAAGTGTTTGGAAAGGAGCACGGTCGCACCATATTGCAACAATCCTAACCACATACTGCTGCACAAAAAGGAGAAATCAATTGCACCGAGAACAGAAAGCAAAAATTATGTTCTGGGCGGTATGGTAGGATTTCATCGTGTGCTTTCGCTTGATTTCACTTCTTTTTCTGATCAAACCTAATTAACAGTAATTACAGCAACTGGACAGAGCTTTAATTTTACACATTTACCTCTTATAAACTCCTTGCTGCTCTCCTTGGTCTTTCGCACTCAGCAGAAACACTATCAGAGCCAAATTTACTGCTCTCGTCCAATCATTAGTGTTAAAGTACTGGCAGTAGTTGGGAGGTGAGGCTTCCAACACATCATCAGTGAGTTCTGGACAGAGAAATATACATCCATAAGGCTGAATGACCGACGCATTATCTGGAAAATCACCTAATTTTCTTGTTGGAGACAGACACTACCAATGTCTACTTTACCAGTGTTGCATAATCATATACATTTTTTAACTGCAAACAATCATGCCACCTTATCCATATATTAGCTGCTCCTTTAAAGATGAGTTTTTAAAGGATTGCACTCAATTAGCAGCCTAGCAAAACATAAGAAAGTGTACATTTACAGTAGTGCTGTGAGATACTACAGATTTGGTATCGATCCGATACAAAGTAAATACAGGGCCAAAATTACCGATACTAATACCGATACCAAGTAAACACGGGGGCCAATATTACCGATACTAATACAGATACCAATACCAAGTAATTACAAGGCCAAAATTACCGATACTAATACCAATACCAAGTAAACGCGGGGGCCAATATTACCGATACTAATACAGATACCAATACCAAGTAATTACAAGGCCAAAATTACCGATACCAATACCAAGTAAACATGGGGGCCAATATTACCAATACAGATACCAATCCCAACTAATTACAGGGCCAAAATTACCAATACTAATACCGATACCACGGGTTTTAACCTACAAAGGCAGCTCATGTAGAGTAGAGAAATGTGTCATTTATGTGATAAATTATCCTCTATTTGCAACCTCTAAAAACACTTTAATGACCACTAAATCAGTGTGATTTGTACTTTCCACAGTATCTTGTTAATGCAACAAAATGTAACATCTTTTGGCTTTTCATGTATTTTGAAACTGGGTTATTTGGAGTCCTGGGGCCTGTTCTTCGTACCTCGCTAAGTAAGTTAGCTGGATTAGATTGTTGACGATTTCGCGTGATCCTGGATCGTTCGGTTCCCCGAAGCTCATCCGGGACTTGCTGTCATAGCAACAGAGCCGTAAGCGTAAACCTGCTCGGGAGCAGGTTTACTTTATGTAAACAGGATTAGATCGCGGCCACGCAGGTATGTCCGCTTCATTTATACGAAAGCAACAGCGATATTTTACCACTGTTTCACCATAAATAAATAACATCAATGTAACTAAAGATAATGCAGCACTTGATCCTTTTATTGATGTCACACAGATACATACAGGTCATTTCCTAAAAAAGGGAAATGAACTATTAACATTCTATTACATGTATGTGATTATTACAGATGTAATTCATATTTCAGAGTAGTAATTGTAAATTACTTCGTGTAATCAAGATGGGAGACCACGGCTATAAAAGCGAAGGTGGATTTGGGAAGCCTGTCGCAGCCATGTCCTGTCCGTATACGCGACCAACCCATTGCGGAAGGTGCAAGATTGATAAGGAGAGTCCTCAGAATTCAGCGTATATTGCGGGATAGACAGGATCCTTTAGCTCAGCGCGACAGTGTGCTCATTGAGAGATATCGATATTCCCGTGAGGGTATTATTTACTTAACCAACTTGTTGACGAGGGGGTGCAGGACCACCACCTGTCTTTTTTTCCTCTGCCCTTTTCTTGGTTGCTGTTATGAACAAACTAACAGAGTATTACAGGCCAGTATTACCTTGCCAAGAGACGAAAAGCAATCTAAGAGATAAATATTACCATTCTGTAGAATACTCCTGTATTCCACTTTTACTTGTTCCCATGTTCTTGTGGGTCCTGTTGTGGCTCTAATGTGAAAGGGGATATAATATAACATATTATAATATAATATAATGCCATATGATATTGGACAATATAGTGTCATATGATAGATCTACCCTACCGCCTACTGGTGTTGGCCAGAGGGGTCGATGGCGCGATATGGCAGCCTGGCTACAACCGTAGCTGCCTCCACCAGTGTGTGAATGTGGGAGTGAATGAATAGTGGTATCGTACAGCGCTTTGGGTGCCTTGGAAAGCGCTATATAAACCCAATCCATTATTATTATTATTATTAAATTACCTACGAGTTTGATTTGTCAGCAACTTTCTGCCAGCCCCTCTCTCCTTGCTTTTGCAGCCTTTGCAGTGTTCTCTTGCGTTTTAATTAAACTCTGAAACTCCTGAAATCCCTCAATCAAGAGTTCTTGCTCTGCTGCCGGAAAATACCGTGCACGCCCCTTCGACATTTTCGCCGACCAATCAGCGGGTTGCCGATCAATGTTTCTACTATCGATGCGTATCCCCTTTTATGACACCCAGTGATGTCACATTACTGCGTCCAGCTGTAGTAATCGTCAACAGCAGGTGTGTTCGGGGAACCGGATTAGCGAGCTCACGGTTAGCGCGATAGTTTGGTCTTGGATGTGTCATTTGATCTTGGATGTAGTAAGCGACGTACGAAGAACAGGCCCCTGGAATGTGTATCAGCTATAAATAAAACAGACTTGACAATCAACACAAAACGGTTCAGACAGTTTTCATAATGCGTGATTTCCAAAAAAACAACATGTACTTAATAGAGTTCAGTGGGCTGCATTGTAGAAACAAAGTATCGATCTGATCGCACTGGTATTGATCCAAAACCAATACCAGAGCTGGTGTCTGGTTTTGAGCCACCCTCTAATTTCACCCTCAATAAACATGAAGCAGTAATTTTGAGTAAAATGCATCTTTCTTACTTTCTTTTTCTTTCTTTTTTACTTTTTTTTTTTTTTTTTTTTTAGAAAACTGCACATCTGAGTAAAATACATGTGAAATATATACAATTAAAGGTGTCTTTATTTGCATAATTAATAATTAAGTATAATGTGATTGGTATCCATTCAAGCTTATACCAATCAACTTCATTTGAACAGACTGCAATAAATTCAACGATTTTAAACAGCTTTTTGATTTCATCCTTTTATTTACAGGTTGAGCTACATTTACCGCAGGCACTGCAACTTTACTCACTGATTATTTTCATCTTCCTTTTATTGCAACTATTGTAAGAACCTCAATTAAAGTGGGGCTTGTAAGGTAAAGCTGGAAATATGCCTATTTCTGTCAGAAATCATGTGCAGAAACAGTCGTTTCGGAGAGATGCTCAAAGCAGCAACCTGCTGGCTGCTAGTCATCTCCTCTCATCTCTTATCTTTGTTGCCCAAAACCAGCCCTGAACCTGCCCCGTAGTGTGTAAATCCTTGCAGTGGGATGCATTTAAGGGAAGAATTTCTAATTCTAAAAAGTGTATTTTTGTTACTTATAGGTATAATTGTTACTTGTTAATAAAATGTTATTAACTTTTCACCGGCTGCTAAGGATATGCCACCAGTTAGAGCAGGAGGCACCGGGAAAGCAAAGTAAAAGAATTTTGTTGAAGTGCCAAGAAAGCTAGCCAGGCTCACTGGATATCCACAAGTGCATGATTGCCAATTGGTGAAACGCATGAGCGCAAAAGGAGGCTCTGTACAGTATGTAGCAACTCCACTGCATTAAGACAGAGAAAACTGCTTCTTTTCTTTGTTACATTATCCACTGTAGCCTGTTTCTTTTTTTTTCCTTTCAGTCCCCTTGGCAAAAGGAGTGCTTTCCAAATTACAAAGTGATGAAACACAGCATGACTATCCAGCTTTCGCTGCCATGAACTTAAACCTGAATTTGATTTCACACCCCAAAAGTGATTCATTGTGGTACAGTGTGCTGAATATCACTGCTGAGTGTGGTTGTAGAGCAGCAGGCCATATTTCTGACCACGCCTGACAGTAATATTGGGTGTAACCGTGCTTTTCTTCTGTGTAAGATTTACGGTTACACCGTGGTTTGTAATGTTAATTTTAACAAAACTAAAGAAGGAAGTGCAAGCAGTGCAAGCTATCCCGGCCTTATGACACTCTAGTGTATGGCAGCAGCATTTTTCCTCACGTTCGTGAGTGTGCATTTGAGCCTGGTGGCAGCTGTCTAGCTTTTCCTTCAAAGGACGAGTAAACGAGCTGACTTCCCGGCCTTAATTATCCTACAAAGTCTCTGTTGATAACAGCAAAGTGAATTAATCAAAGAGCACAGAGCTGGCTATTGCAGATTTAGTTTAGTATTTATGTATACAGTATAAGTAAGTATGTAGAACACTTTAATCTGAACAAGCAATTACACACCTACACAAAAGCATACAAAACAACTGCTAGCTTATGTTGTTCCTGCCCAGATAAAGCATTCAGCCCGAGTGTGTTGTTTCCAACTACCAAGAGCTAAAAATAAGAGGAGAGAAAGCAACACAAGCGGCACAAGACAAAGTAGATTTAGCCACAGCCGCCTCACCGACTACATCAGTGTGCTTTAACAGGACAAATCCCAGAATTTTGGAGGCAGCAAGCGATGCTTGAACAGCTACTGTGTGAGCACTGCTAAAGAAAAGTGCCTACTCTACCTGCTTGCGGTGCCAGACAATGAGATTCACTATATAAAATGGTCCTATATTACAGAATGTAAATACGTCAAGACACTGAATGTAGTGGGGTTTATATTAAAAGGAAAACTACATTTGCAGTGGCCTTCCTTTCTATGGATTGCTTCTCTGCTGTCTTTGCTACAGCTCCTGGTTACCTAAGCATTCATACTGTCTTAACATAGACAACAAATCACTTTGAAGAAAAGTTGTCCATTACAGAACTTTTTATTTTTTACCCGTTTATCATCATGCATCAAAACAACCCGTTATCAGGACATGGCGTCCCAATATGAGACGGCAAGCGGACGCAGGCGGCCGCTGTATGACTGATCCGAGTCGACAGCCTGTGGTGTGTCTTTATAAAAGCATTTATTGAAGCACAACGCCGCGGCCTGCCGAAAGCTCATCAAAGAGTGGCTTATTTTATCAGCCAAGTGGAAAATGTGCTGAGAGAGAGGCAATAGTGAGGAAGTCAGCGAGAGTAACTAAGCTATTGTGCCCATCGCTGACCCAAACACTCGCATTACAGTAGTCACGGCGGCTCACCACAAAAGCTCTAATCGGTGGAGCAGGCCTTTAAATTAAATGACCCTGTAGTTGTGACACTGTAACTGACAAGCCGGCCCGAGCACGCCGGGGCCAAAGGCAAAGGAGATATGGCTAATGAACAGAAAATGTATTGAAATGGCGGCATCTTTTACAAGCCCAGACAGCCTTAAGTAACCTACATACTCCTCTGTGAAGTATGTAATACGCCATGTTGGTACTTATTCGCCTACTTGCAGCTATTTCATAGATTATACGGACTTTAAAATGAGCTGCTCTTGGAGACAGAAATAACCAGGCTTCATAAAGATTCCATTTGCACCCTCAGGTAAACTGCACTTCGAATATAACGTGCCATGACACTCACCAAATGTAACTATTGCGGCTCCGTGTGGAGGAAGCTTCGCATAACCCAGGGGTGTCAGACTC
Source organism: Copadichromis virginalis (assembly GCF_057382275.1). Classification (NCBI taxonomy): domain Eukaryota; kingdom Metazoa; phylum Chordata; class Actinopteri; order Cichliformes; family Cichlidae; genus Copadichromis; species Copadichromis virginalis. Next base: position 46,768,673 of record NC_140620.1, read on the forward strand.
CAGGACTCGAGGGCCGGTGTCCTGCAGGTAGATCTCACCGTGGGTCAACACACCTGAATCAAATGATTAGTTCATTACCAGCCTCTGGAGAACTTCAAGACATGTTGAGGAGGTCATTTAGCCATTTCAATCAGCTGTGTTGGTTCAAGGACACATCTAAAACCTGCAGGACACCGGCCCTCGAGGCCTGGAGTTCGACACCTGTGACATAACCGATCGGCCATTGCATTAAAACCACGGACAGGCGATGTAAAGTAGTGTTGCTGGTCTCCCTGCACTGCAATATTCAGCCGGGAAACCTAGCATTCATGCCTCCCTCCCTGCAAGGCAACGCTACAAACAAACCCAGGAATACCAGAAACTGGAGCGTAGGGTGTGCCGAATAAACCTGATCCACGGACGGAGCTGAAAGACCAACGGAGACCCCCATAGGTCCTCATATGCCTTATAATATTATCCAGATGATTTTGAAGTGCTTAAATCTCACTGATACAATTAACAAGTCAAACTGCGAAATAAAAACAAGGGCTCCGTTCGTGAAACGCGATTTTAATGAATTATACTGCGCACCACGGTCACTTAAGAAATCACGGTGAGTCAGAGCCTGCTCGTTCTGAGGGGAGGGAAAGCTCACCAACTGAAATCAATGGGCAGCATTTATAATGCATGGGCAGCATCTACACTCCCAAGGGTCACATTAAATTCAAGGGAAGCTGATAACAATTGACTGAGGTAGCTGCCAACTGCAGGTAGATTATGTATAGTTACGTGTCTGCTTCCTCATTGTTGAGGCTCACTAATTCGCTACCTCTTCGCCTCTCTGTATCCCTGCTTTAGCTGCCGTAGATCCCCCCCACCCCCACCCCACCTCACCCACTCCCCCGTTCTTTTCTTCTCACCTTTTCCTTTCTTTTTTTTAAGCCCTCATCATTTCTATCATCTTCTTTATGCTTTCCCTGTAGCTCCCATTTCTCTCTCACACCGCTCTGGCATACAAATGAGAAGAGATGATGAGGGATGTACAGCATTGAGCACTACAGTGCATCCCCACAAGACCTTCTCATACACTGGCCCTAATTGGTCTTAATTGGAGAGGGACGAACACTGGGATACGAGTCTGTAGGTTAGTCTGCGCCGCATGCACGCGTACTCTTGTTTGCGAGCTTTTGTCTGTGGACATATTTATTAAAAAACGGGGGGGGGGGGGGGGAAGAAAAGCACAAACAAAACAAGTCGATGAACACATAGCCTCGAGTATAAAGCATTCAGCTAAAGTGGTACGCGGCACCTCGATTTTAAATTTTCATACGTGGGTGTATGCAGGCTCATGCGTTTGAATATTTATGTAAATATCATGTTTTTGTAGTCCTCGGGCCCTAGATTGCTTCTCAAGCCACAGCCAGATTTCTGTGTTATCACATGATCTCACCAACAAGCCAAGCTCAGAGAGGCTTCTCTAAAAAACAAACAAAAAAAAGCAGCCAACGCCAAACGTGCAAAAACCTATGGTCAAAAAATAAAGCTGTCAAAACACCACATTCACACCACAACTCCCTCTTCAGAGCTGTTTACCTTGGTAGAGCAATATCATTATTACTATCACACACGTCTTTATTTAGAATGCATATATATTCCCACCATGATGACCAACCTTGCAACAGAACATAAAAGTCAATAGAGGGGAAAATTGTATGGGTAACACTAGTGGGACTTGACACGTAGGTCCTTCACGAGGGTGCACGGCGCGTGCATCTACAATCGAGGCATTTAGCATTTTTCTTTGATGATAATGTCACACGCAGAGGCGCGTTTGTTCTGTGAAGGGCTACCGGCGCAAGGCCACGGAGAGAGAGAGACAGATAGGGAAGATGCAAATGAGACGTCATAAAACAGAGGAGTGCGTTCGACAGATCAGGACGCACGCTTGGGTGCTTTTTCCCGCGTGTGTCAAGTCACGTAGAACCGTGACATTTTGGAACGATTTTAGATAAATTGGCCGGTTGTTGAGTCTATGAGAGGTCCTAAAATAAACCCAAGCAACCCAAGAAAAAAGTGAAAGACAATTGGATCTGATTGAGAGCTTAAACCTGTCAGCTTTCTCAGAGTTGTAATGACTCAGGGCTAATCGCTTAGACTGCTAAACAGCAGAAAACTGTGAAAATTACCCTTAAAATTCTCCAGAGCCACGAATCTTTTTGTACTATTGAAAATAGCAGCTCCAAAATAATTAATCAAAACTAATTAATGAGTCATTTTCAAATTAGTTACTTTTTAACTGGATAATCTTTTCGGAGCTAACGTTAACTACGGTATATGTATTTCCCTGTGAGAAAGGGATACTGTGGCTATCCCCGAAGCAGGCCTCCTCTCCGCTTCAAGACCAAAAATCTGCAACTGATTGAACCTGTGGATCGAGTTACAGGTAATTTACTCCTGAATGCAATGGGAAGGGGGTCCCATGTGCAAATGTGTGCACCCCGACCAACCTTTCCTGCCCTTGCCGTCCCCATCCAGTCAAATATGGAACTTGACCCTTTCTGAATTCTGAAGCCGAGCTCCACACTGAATATAACTTTTGGCTTAGCGAGCGAGGCGTGTTTCCAATAAACTCCAACTCTATAACGGTGTGTGTGTGTGTTTGTTGGGTGCTGCTCCATGTGAATGCATGCATGCTCTGTGTTTAGGCGAAATTCAATTGTGTGTGTCTCTGTGTATACACGCCCGCGTCTTTACATAGGTCCAAGTGATTATTTGTTCATGTATCACTGCTTTTCGGATGTGTGCGTGCGTGTGTTTCTACGGGTGTGCAAAGGTTCAGCGATCATGTGTGTGCTGGAAGGAGGGGGTGGCTGTGGAGTGCCGCAGTACCCAAGGCGCCGAGGACATGGCTTGACAGGTGTGTGTGAAGGAACCTAGTGGTCTGCAGAACAGCAGCGGGCGGCAGCACAATGTGCCCATTCAGGCCTGGAAGGAGACAACCGAGATATCACAGGACCCCTGTGAGGTGGGGGTGGTCATCCGGGGGCACGGCAACCTTTCACTCTGACTACAGAGAAAGACATAATGGCATCGCCGCAGTAATGGGCTGTGTGACCTCACGCTGGGGAGCTGTCCACTGATATGTGACAGATTGAGGTTGTCTACAGTTTCTGCGCTGATAACTTTGACTCCTCGAGCTAAAAACTGGGTTTAATGTGGACCAACAGGTCTCTGTGTGGATGAATAAAGTGGGCATGTGAGCCTTGTCTTTATTTATGTAACAATGTAGCCATCTTAAACAAAAGCTCAGGGTCTAAATGCTCCAAAAGCGGCTTCTGACAGGTTTTCTTCGCTTGGTTCTGTATGATGTCAGTGAGAGTGGATATTCCCAATATGGCTATCTCCCACAGCGGGTGTCCCACCTACCTGCTGTGGAAACCTTTTGATCAATTTGATGAACGTTAGATAAAAGGAGGGGGACGGGAGCTAAAACAGCTCCTTTTAGACAGTGGATGAACGGAGGCAGCGGTTCTACACCCTACAGGTGAGGCCCAGAGGACAAACACTCCTCACTCCTCCTCTATGTGCACATGTAACCACAGTAATTGGACTCGAGTGAGGACCAAAATAACTGCACCGAGACCCTTCAGAGTAGGTGTGCGTGTCCAGAAAGGTGTCACGTAAATAAGAAGCAACTCGAGTCCACTAATAAACATATCGAGGTGGAAATGAACACAATAGCTGAGGAATTACCAAAGGAATACAGAAAGTGCTTGTTTGTGCAGTTGCATTTCATGTTTTTCATGTTTTTTGATGTTCGTTGCACAGTCTCAGGTCACGCGGGGAGCAGTCAGAAAGTCACAAGCAGATGGTTTAATCTGCACTGGGACAAGTGCGCAGTTGTACACTTCATCATAATATAGCACAGTTTGATTTCCATTTCATCCATCCACAATATGCAGCAAGGCCTAAAGTCCAACGTACACCATCAGTTACTCTCCAAAACACTTCAACAACTAATGTAAGTGCTTTGACTCATTTCCAGCACGGCGTTCTTGCCTTATTTACAAGGAGGAACAAAGTGACAGCACAACGCACACCAGCGCGCACGCGTACACAGACAGATCAAAGCAACTCGCATGACAAACCACTGTGATACACAAGCTAACGGCAGGATGTGACAGAAATGGGCAACGCGCGGAAGAATCGCACGACAGTGTGGTCCATACGTCTTTAACGCACATCTGACAAGAGCTTTTAAAACGCTCGCACGCACACGCGCGCACACAGACACAATGCCACCAGCACTGCTATCCATGCAGAAAATTGGACAGCCATCCTTCAGCTCCGACATAAATCTGTGGGGTGGCAAAACGCATCGGAGAGCAATATAGCATAGAACGAGTCTCCGCTGAATCCAAAAAAGTAATTGAATCGGGGATGAATATAGACGGGGTGGGATGAGAGTTGACGGAAAACACGTCTTTGGAATTTGATGCTCGGCAACACAACGTTTACAGGGAAGATGCGGGTAGGTGCTGTGAAGGGATCAAACGGCAAATTATCACAGAGAACGGGAAAGTAACCAGCGAGTTTGAAAGGTTTTTGTTGTATGTGCTGTTTGTCCTTCGTGCAAAGCTAAAACCCCTCAACTCCCGATAACGCGCCTCTTCTGTAAGATTTCCTCTGCTGCTCAAAATATCCACTATCAGCCGATAACCTTAACCTAGATACAATGTTGCCACGTACTGAGTGGCAAAGGTCTCTTCCTCCGAGTCCCAAGGCTACCTGCCAGCTAAATCACATTTGTAGGGTCATATTAAACATGTAGCCCTGAGGGGAGAAAAAGCCCAGCAAATAATGATGAGCATATTTCTATTACTATTTCTATTCCATGCTTCTGCGGTACCATGTGGCGATGGACTGTTTTATCTTACTATATGGGCTGTAGAAACAGGTTTAATTCTTCGCCAGCACAGGAGGAGATAAGCTCCAAGTTTTCATCAGGCCACCTGCAAAGACCAAATGTGACTGGATTCAGTGAAATGAAGAAAAAAAACCCCAGTTGCTAGTCTGGGCAAAAAAAAAGTTAGAAGACAGGGCGGCACCGATTCTCTACCTTACATGCATTTTCTCTACGGGGTATTGAACAAAACAAGGATAACCTTTACAATACAATCTAAAAGTGCCTTTAACCCCTCCTCCCCAAAACCCACCTGTAATGCCAGACTGTCACTGACAAGAAACAAGAAAATATCATGGACGTGAGCAGCAATCTGTTCAATCGCAAACTGAAGACATACTGATGTAAAAGCTGCTCTTTGATGCAGGCAGCACATGTGCCATATCTACCTGTTTTCGGTAAATGCAAAAAAAGCAAACACTGCATCTGGTTTAGCCAAATATCCTCAGTGCACAACGAAGTGTTTGCCGTTTGCTTGGTGGATGGTTGTGTTGGATATCTGACTTTATCAATTAAAGACAACATTTCACCTCCAGCCACAGACCTGCAATTTCCCTTTCATTAACCGTAATCCTTCTTAAACTACGACCATGTGTTTTAATTGTCTTGCCCCAAAAGCGTTCCGACATAACCAAGTATTCATCCTTCATGAAAGTTCATTTCCCATAACTACGAAACATGTAATAGCTGCCAGGTGCAAAGTTAGCCAAAATAAATTACTGAACATTTAAATTAAAATACTTTAAAAAGAAATAGCATTGTATAACTATCCAATGTTCCAGAGTTTCACGAGTTCTTCCAATGTGCTCACATTTCAAATTAGTACATTTTACCCTTTTATTTATTATTATAATGTGATAATAATTGTACAATGAAGTGAATATGGAATAGCGACAAATGTGGTGTTAAGATTAGTTTTTTGTATCTATAGGTTTACAACTATAGATGGTTGGATGGTTGTGTTGGATATCTGACTTTATCAATTAAAGACAACATTTCACCTCCAGCCACAGACCTGCAATTTCCCTTTCATTAACCGTAATCCTTCTTAAACTACGACCATGGGTGGCTGTAGCTCAGGTGGTAGAGCAGGTCATCTACTGATCGGAAGGTTGGTGGTTCGATTCCCGGCTTCCCCTAGTCTGCATGCCAAATATCCTTGGGCAAGATACTAACCCGAAATTGCTCTCCGATGCATCCATCGGAGTATGAATGTGTGTGAATGTCGGTTGTGCTTGTGTGAATGGGTGAATGCACAAGTTGTGTAAAGCGCTTTGAGTGCTCAGAAGAGTGGAAAAGCGCTATATAAGAACTAGTCCATTTACCATTTAATACCAATATTTAATAAGTTAAAAATCAGCTATATTGGACTATATATACCTATATGTCAACTTGTGTTTATGGTGTTACAAACGCATGTCGCCAACATACCCCTAAAACGACTGAAATTGGCAAATAGCTAAAATCAGCAGATAATATGGGTCAGGCCCTAGTTCTGCTGTAACACTGCACAACTCCTAACTACAGAGTTTTCGTGATGGCCGATTAATTTTCCACGGACTTCACAGGAAGTGAGTGGTTGGCATTAAGTGCCCTAAATATGAAGTGTTCACTCAGCCCAGGCAGCTCTTGCCTAAAATATGTCTGAGACGGACTAGCTGCTGGTCCGTGCGAAATATAAGAAAAGATGCTGGTCCTCCAGGAATCGGGTTTGTGGACCAGACGACATTTTAACTGGGCGTGATAACTTGTTCCATCCACGCAGCTGAGGTAACAGGATAGCGAGACACCAAATGGCAAAGCTTTCCACAGGTCTCAGAAACTGTTGACTGTCAGCATCTTTCTCGGTTTCAGTTACATGGGTTACGCATAGGTCGAGAATGAAATTTTAAAACAAGGCTTGTAGGTCGTAAGATTGGTTCAGCATTTTTTGAATTCCATTAAAATTGTATATGAAAACAAACTGCCGGTGCATGGTAACAGACACAACCAGACAGATGGCTGCCAGAGTGGGGTTTCTTATGCATGACGAATTGCCGCATCTGTTGGTGTGACTGTGCAAAGCTCGCGGTCGGGAAAAGTTCTCAAGAAAACAGGAGGAAGCGTCATCTGAAAACAGGCAAACAAAAGATACACTTGTCGTCTGACTCCGACGTAAAAGCTCTTTTTAGAGTCGTGTACCACAGCTGAGTCGGACAGGACTCCTACGAGAACCCGAGGGCACTCAAGGTGGCAGTAACTCTCCAGATACCCAGGTGAGATCACCAGACGCCGTGTCTGAAATGGGCACGAATCCTCAGGGTAAACGTGCAGAAAGAACTCGAGGGATCCATCCACAAGTTTTGTCACACGTTGTCATCCAAGTTACAAAAATCCCCACGAACGGTTGGCCAAACTTTGTCAGATGTCAAAACAGATCACAAAAATCATCAAAACCCCATCGAGATAAAGTGCTCAGGTGGCATCTTTCCAGACCTGAGTTCCTTTTCAATTCAGTTGTACTCCCTAATTGGATAAAAAGCATTGTTTGATGTGCATGCTCTTATTGTATTAAAAAAGAAAAAGAAGCAGGAAAGTCATACACGAAGCCCACCTTGTTTGTCTGCAGTGCAGCGATAGCGAAGGTTACAATTGTCTCTGCCTCCCTCAGAGGCGTCTGGAGATGCAGGGCGAAAAAATCGATGCACAAAAAGCACTTCATTCCAACTCAGTTTCAACCTTTACTGCCAGTATAATTAAAAGTGGCTTCTATGGACATTCCAATCCAAATTTCTCCATCAGCTGGATGTATCCTGCTCCAAGTCATCAGGACTAAATTCAAAGGGGAAAAAGGCTTCCCACAGGAATGTCATGGCATCACGTATGAAGGACCCGTCATTATTGAAGGTTAGTTATTGTCCAGCTGTTTGGTGACTGGATGTGTACAACAGCACCAAGAAATGGAAAAAGAGGTCGAGACACTGATGATATTAGCTGCTTCATTTTAACTCCTGTATTATTATCACAACAGGAATCTGTGACCTCAGAAAGCAATCGGAAAACCCGCAAAACCTTGTTTGTCGTGTTTAATTCCTATCAAAGCGACAGAAAAAGTGTGAAGCTAATTTTTTTTTATTTACACGCGGCGTCCAACACTGATAACACCAGCTGAGAGACACAAAATTACCAAATTACCTGTGTGTCATGGATGCATCCAAGCTGCTGGACCAATTATTTCTGCACTGCTGCAATTGCAAAGGCCTCTCCAGCTGTGTTTGACACAAAGCTGGCTTAGGGAGGCTTACTACTGACCAAAAACATAAACAAGATTACAGGAGCCTAACCTTTCAGAGCGCTCATGAGTGACAGCACAACTCACGCTAAATGGACCTTTGGTTTGGCGCTGTCAAAAGGGGCGGATTGTCTCTTCAAGACGAGACAAAAACGCTTCGGGATTGAACAGTCGGGCAACGGCAGAACAAGGTGATCCTTGTTGTCCATACCGATCGATGACGGCTTGTTCATTAGCGGAAACTGCACAGCACACAGAAATATTAGAAAAAGACAACAGCAGGTGCAATAAAACAGGATTACAGATGACTGCCGAGCTCCAGCATTCCACTGATTGCTTCCAAAGCAATAACTACTACCTTATTAATCATTAAGGGCAAAATGAATTCCACAAAGGGTTGACCTACATTGACCCGAGTTAACTCAGTTGTCTGCAGTTTCACAATTTCCCCAAGCAGGACTAGCATGCTTACTGTGTTAAGCTATTTGCTCCATGTCAACCTGACTTTTAGCTGCATTTATTATGTATGAGAGGGTTAAAAGGGGTCCATGAGAAGATTATAAAAGCTTAACATTTTGATGAGATTAATCTAGCTATCAATCTTTGCATGCACAGGGTAGTGAACCAATTATGATGTGGAAGTCAGTGAACAAATAACGTTTCCATCTTTGCATGACTGTATGTTCTGAACAGCTTCAAACGCATTAATTGGAGGGAGCATTATTCCTCTGCCATCCACCCTTAAGAAAAATTTATATCATAAGCATGTCAAGTGTTCTCGCGAGGAACAGAGAAGTGGAGGGGATGTGGGGAAGGGTCGGTGCTCGCAACTAGCGCACACTGTCAGAAGATAGAGAATCACTGTGGAGAGCAGGAAGGGGAGTGGATGTCATTTGCCTGGAGAGGCCGATCTGACATCTCAACTCCCACTGTCTGTCAGTCTGCCTTCCCCGTGATGTATGGATGTTATATGGCACCGCTCACCCAGCAGAACCAGTCAATACTACCATGCTGAGGAATGTTAGAGCATGAGACAATGGGAGCCTGTGACCCTTGTTATGGAATGACAAAACTCCGAGAGGGTGGGGGGGGGGTTGAAGCGATCTGGGCTTACGAAGAGGAGGGGGGAGGGAGGCTGTTTCATCATTCAATATCACATAGTCTGCAGTCCTGTGGTGGCATTTGAGAAATTGCACGTTGGAAAACAACTAAACAAAAACGGCTTTATGGATGCCATCTGTGGCTGCGTTTAGGTTGGTTTACTGGCAATAATCCAATGTGTATTTTAAATACAAAAATAATAGAAATCAAACATTGTCGGGTAAAGAGAAAGGGAGGGGGGGACCCAACCCTACTGGGCTTATTTTCTTTATTGCTTCTGGTATTTGTGTCTCCAACCAGCCTCCATCAGGACAGAATCAGGCTTTCAATGTACTGCATTAAGAAGTATTACAAAAAGACTGGATTACGTGAGGAAACAACATCGTTTAAATTCATCTGTGTGCACAATCTGTAGTACTACATCTGAAATAAGAACTTAACTAAGAAGGAAAACATTTTTGCTCTGCGTTTTTAGCCACATCGCAGCTAAAAAGTCACATTTCTACTTGCAGTCGTTAGGCGAAATGCTGAAAATTACCAAAAGGGACACAAAGTGTCGATTTCTTAACTGATCGCACACGTCGCCTATTAGGACCCCCGAGATGTGTTTGCTCGTAACGGAAGAGAGGGGTGAAAAATTCTGCACGCCACATAAAACGCCCGATACGGCCCTCGAACCGAGGTGAGGTCTCTGCGCATGCAGGCGACAAGCAAAAGACCCCCGTTTCTCCAGCTCGTAGCCCACGGGGGCTCTGTTCCTGCCTGCACGCCAGTGCCGTTATCTGCTGCTTATTATTTGGCTGAATGAGCCGGAGCGGGGCTCATGGGGCTCGCTTCTGACATAATGACTGATTACAGTCTTGTGGCTCCCTTCTAAGAAATCCCACTGTTGCCGCCATTGCGCCAAGGCAGCTCAACATCACACAGGCGAGACCAATGTACGAGTGGAATCAGAGGAGGACGGGGGTGGCTGTTTTTTTTACAGTGACAGCATAACTGTTACCCAGTCACTGAGCTGTCATGACTGACAGAGACCCCGGTGGACACCTGGGTCATCAACCTACTTGTCATCAGGTGTCTTGTTAACAAGCACCTCTTGAAATAATAACTAGACTGCAAAGAAGAGAAAAAAAGTGGCTAAATAATATTCTGCATTTTTTAATTGGACCTCGAATAGTTAGGCTACATTTGCTCTTCTCCTTCCTGCAGGAATGTGATACATACTAATGCCTACCGACATCAAGCCCATAACATGAGCCTTCTATGTCTGGAATGAACCATCCGCAAAGCACAAAACCTTTTATTTCCGAAGGCACAATGCATTCTCACTTGTGAATATGAAATACAGATGCCTGTGTGACAGGAAGTCGGAAAACAACACAGAACAGGCGCTGTCAATAGCTACCGTTTCCAAACAAGAAGAGTCACGCTGTCAGCACTTTTCAAACGCCAGCTTTCAGGCAGTCAATTAGGTTCAAGGTGAGACAAAAATGTGTTGTCATTTAAACGGTTTTGCTCCATTGGGGCGGTGCATCAATTCAGTCATCTCCATTCCAGAGGTGACAAAGGGCTGGCAGGGAAGTTTATATTTGCCAGTAGATACACAGTTCTGCTGTCATTACACCAACCTGAGATGAAGTAGGGATTTGCAGGTGCGCACATTTAAAATGCGCCATTCCCTGCGAGCAAAGCTTCATAAAGACGGGAATAAAAAAACAAAAACAAAAAAAGGGGGGCTACCGCCGAGGAAGCTGCTGGCTGAGGTGCAGCGCCGGCCCCCTCCTACTCCCACGCTCCTAAACCCAATCCCGTGCCATCGATTAGGAAAAAATCAATTTAAGTCACAAGCTCAGAGAGGAGACGCTAAAATGCTGCAATACATTTTGAAGTTGCAAATGGAATGAGGTTTTGATGAACTCCACGAATTCACCTTGGTTTAATAAATGACAAATATGCCCTCTCTTAATTAAGAAAAAGAGAAAACGACCCTCGTGCGATAGAAGCATAAATCTTTCAGCGCGGAGCTATCCACGTGTATGAAAACACTTTAATTATCTGCCTTCAAAGAAAAAAAATAGCGTCTACTCTCAGGAAATCTTATCAGGTATGAATGGAGAAATGGTATTTTAATTTAAAAACATTAAGCAGGATATTGTAATGCACATTTCTGCGAGGCATTCATGTTTTGTGTTCAATTACAAGCTCTTTTGAACTGAAAGCATGTCAGAAAAAAAAATGTTATAATGGATTTTTTTAGAACCCACAGATAACAGCGTAACACTATTAAAATTTTTCAGTTTGCTCGGATCTTTTCAAAGATGTTGAACTGAAGCGTGGATAGATACCTGAACCGGCATACTAGCCTTGAGCCCGAGGGTCGGAGGGTTCGTCTGTGCCAGGCGGGCAGGCGATTCAGTGCCTCACAACAAAGAAGCTCAAAACAGCTACAAACAGAGAGCTTAAGGAGACGAAACAACCCAAACTCGACATCGTTTAAATGGCACATGTACACGTCTGTGCCCAGAGGTCCCAATTACTTGTGGTACTTCTAGAGTTGGCGGAAGCACCTTTAGCTATCAGGGTCTTTTTCTGTGGGACAAGCTCCCAGGTTGGATTCAGGAGGCAGACACCTTCTTTACCTTTAAAAACAAGCTTCAGACCATCCTCAGGGCTGGACTTTAATCCTCGCTGCCATAAACTCCTTGAGTACTTCTCCGCATACATCCTCATTCTCTTTTGTCTTTTTTCCTCACTCCTCAAGCCGGTCATGGCAAACCGATGTCCCTTACTGAGCACAGGGGTCTTTTCCCATCAACGCAAAGTCTGTCGCCAAGTTGACTCAGAGAGGACTGTCAAAGCACCGGGGTTCGCTTTCTAACACTGCAGGACGGATTCAAGAGACGAGTACAGTTGTCCCTCGATATAACGCGGTTCACCTTTCGCGGCCTGACTGTTTCGCGGATTTTTTTGCTTTTTTTTATTACAGTGTATTGCGTTCTGCGTCCCAATCGGCTGTAGACCACCGTCAAACAATCTCCTCTGTGCCGTGTCTCCTGTACAGTACAGAATGGGGTCAGCTTGGCAACTTTACAAAAATCTTCGATCGCTAGCAGTGCGACTCCGAAGTGCTGTACCGCATGTTTGTAAGTTTTCTCCTCAACAAACACAACAATGTCTACGAAACGTTTTGCACCATCAAAGGCACCTGCGGTAGCACCCAAAAGGCAGTGGAAGATGCTAACCATTGCACAAAAAGTAGGACTTCTGGACATGCTAAAGGAAGGTACAAGTTAACGTATTTTTCGGATTGTAATATAATACTGGACAAAGGTTTGAACTTGGCTACTTTGCAGATTTCACCTATTATTTTTAAAATGTAACTCCCGCGATAAACGAGGAACGACTGTATTGTTAATTTTATATCACTTCCTGGTTTATTTCTTGATTCATCATCAAAAAACATGAATGCAACCAACCATTTAGCGATACCCCTTTTTATTCAAATGGCTAGACTGAGAGGGGGGCTAAGTTGTTATGTGCAAATCTGCACCTGATATTTGCAGATACAGCAGCCAGAGAACAAGGAAGCTATCTTCATCTCTCTTTGCTGGCCAATTAGTGGTCAGATCAGGAGGTCCCGATGGTTTAGGGAGGCGTAAATACTAACCGTCCATTTCCATTCATTTGTATGCGGCTGCAGGTGCACTACCTTATTATGTATTCAAGCCCAAACCTGCCTCCCAAACAGGCCATAAATTAACTTCTTTTAGGGCTTCGGTCTCAGAGAAGCATTGCATCTTTGTTTGAAATCCTCTTCCCTCGTCTAAAGTTCACAAAGGAAGGGGTTGAGGAGGGGACTTCAGAACAAAAGAAAGCTATCGATATAGTAGCAAAAAAACTTTGGTGCTATACTATAAAATGCACATAGACAAATGTATCAGATTTTACAGAGTAGTAAAGAGGCTGATGTACTGCGGCTCCGTCAGGCTTTGTCAGTTTGATAGCTTTTGGATACCTTTTAACACCACTGACAGGGTCGTAAGAGTGGCTTGGCTTGCTTTAAATGCTAAGTTGACATTTTTGGGTCCATATCTGCACTCCAGACGAGAATCTATCCTTTTTCCCCCTCCCTCTTAAACCTTCATTTTCCCCGGTCCGGGTCTGCCATCGTGGGCCTCGTGTTAACAGCGCCGTACGAGAAACCGCTTTTTATGGAGATACAGATCCAGTGAGTGCTTACTTCATCAAGTAAGTAGCGACTGATTGGACTCTTCTGCTGTTCAGTGGTCATGTACTGCAGCCGCTCTTATCTGCAAGCATTACAAGAAAAACAGAAAGCACGCATTCTGCATTTATATCTGCGGAAGCTAGTTAATGTTTTGTGCTCGCGCCTTCTTGTCATGCAGTCTTTGTATCTGTGCCTGCAGAGGTTGTTGAGTGTTAAAATGTGCCTGCTAAGTGTTTTGACCCCCCCAGGGACAACTTAACTAAGTGTCAAATTAAGGGTGCAGGGTTGGCTTGCAGATAATTAAAACTGCAGTCTGAAAAACATAAGAATTTTTTAAAGCGCACTGACACCGGTCACGGTAACGTATAAACTCGAGCTTGACAGCGAACCAGCCTTGCAGGCCTTTATTAAAATTGAATGCATAAATTAATTTAATTAATTAATTAATTAATTCAAAGCACAGCCGAAGACTGGGGTGTTCCGCCAGTGCGGGAGCGGAAGCAACACTGAAGCAACAGTCGAATTCACATGCAACCGGTGATCTTCTGCCTACCTAAGAACTGCTCAACGTCCTTTTCCTATTCACCGGATGAACGGGGGCGTGCCCACCCACTCTTTTCTATACAATTTAGCAAATAATACTATGAAAGGGTGCTCCTGTGGAAATATAAGCAGGCCTACGTTGTGACAGAGTTATCAACAGCAGCACATGAACCAGCTTGCACTGTTCTCTAAGATAATTTGCCAAAGACACTGAGGCAGACCACCCAGCTATATTAACACCCACATAAGCAAAGTTTCTATGTAGGGAAACTGCAAAATATCCTGAGAAATCAGAAAATGATGCTACTACAGGTGCATTGTTGGAAAATTGGTCGGGTTTACTAAATACCAGATGTTTTTGCCTCACCCTGTGTTTTTCTGACATGTATTTTACTATATATCTAAAAAAAAATGGTAAAAGTGTTATGTTTCTACACTGCAATAAATACACAAAAAAGATAATATTGATGCCTTGCGTTCAAACCCTTCCTCGAGTAACCTCTGCTAAAACTTTGCTCTTGACGTAACAAATATTGATGCATTTCCCTGCATCCTACAACTATAGCGGCATTTTAAAAGGCATCTAAAATGCTCTCAAACACCGGGGTCACTGTCTCCACAGCTACGCAGAATCAGGGAACTAATTGTCCGTCCTTTCCATCGAGCACCAGCTGAAGTCTCCATTTCAACTCTAACCCCATTTCCTACAGTTTAGTGTTCATGGGGTTGTGAAAGCTTGTGTCAAAACCTTTGTGTCCAAGCTCTTTATGAGACAGGACAGCTAAAGTGTTGAGAGGCACGGACCTCAAGGACCTTTCTGTGGCCATGTGCCTCCTTTTTTTTTTTTTTTTCAGCCTTTGCTTTTCTTCTTGTGTGACATTCCTGACAGAGAAAGGGCCCCAGCAGACTGACCTGTCTCACTCCTAACAGCATGATAACTCCAGTCTTGGGGACGTTTGAAAAACCAAGAGCCCTGAGGAATGTGAATCTGCTCCAGCGGGTGGCCAGCTGGTGATTTCTTTATTTACTTTTAAAGGAAACAGGTTTAAATAAAGTAAAGACAAAAAAACCTGCACATTTGGAAACTGTATCTAGACTACATATGTGTGTTTATAGGATTATACAGGAGACACAGCTACCTATCATTTAAAACACACAGGAGAAAAATCAGCCACCAAATACAAAACTCCCTGAAGATGTTCGTGTGATGCTTAGCACGTCAGCATCCAGCCGCAGGGATAAACAATCATTCGACTGCAAAATAGGTTTTTTAAATCCATCACTTAGACAGCCTTTATGAGAATTCAGAAAGCTCTTCTTCTGTAGTGTCCTTATTTTAAAAAACACACTTGTCATGGATTTTATGCAGTTCTGAGTTATGCTTATGATAGGTAGGAAAAAAGGTATACTCTTCAAACATCTGTGTCAACCTGCATACAAAAGCTGCAGAATCAGTGCTGACCAGCAGTCCAAAGAACCAAGTGTTGCTAATTACACTATATGTTCATCTAATTAACCATTTAGTGCATCTGTGGTTTGAAACCAGATGGGCTACATGTGACCCTCCTACCAGCTAACAACAGAGAAGACTGGAAAAACGCTGCCTGGACTGATGAGTCTCGAGTTTTGCTATGACATTCGGATGGTAACGTCAGAATTTGGACGTAAACAACATGAAAGCATGGCTCCATCGGTTGAGGCTGGTGTTGGTGGTTCAATGGTGTGGGGGGATAATTTCCTGACACACTTTAAGTACTTTAGGGTGTTCCTCCATGCTGTCTCCATGCTAACACATTTGCCTTACATGCGAAAGACCTCTGATTTGAGACCAGGAGATACAAATCCAGCCTCAGGTGGGGTTCACTAGCTAGTGCACTTCCTAGTGCGGCTCAAAAGTTAGGATAAACGGGATGGTTACATCAGGAAAACCATCAGGTGTAAAATCTGTACTGTTGGAGCAGCTGAAACTCTGGACCTACTTGTACCAATCAAATTGTTGAAATCCGGCCGTCACCTGAATGCTGTTGCTGATCATGCCTATCCCTCCATGACTGCAGAAACTGTTTCCTTGAACATAACATCGAGTCACCAGATCTCAGTCCGATAGAGATCTTTTGGGATGCCTCGTAGATTTGCTGTCATTTTCATGTCAACACGGACCAAAATATCTGAGGAATATTCGCAGCACCTTGTTGACTCCATGCTGTGAGAATGAAGGCAGTTATGAAGGCTTAACCTAGTACTAGCCAGGTGTAAACTCAGGCTCTTTGTCCCACAGTGTGTCTTTGTCCTGTCTCCCTCCCCTCATCTCCAGCCTGTCAACAGATGGCCATCCCTCCACGAGCCTGATTCTTCTGGAGGCTTCTTCCTGTTAAAAAGGGAGATTTTCCTTCCCGCTGTCTCCAAGTGCTTCCTCACAGTGGGAGTTTTTTCTGTTACTGTAGGGTCTTTACCTTACAATATAAAACACCTTGAGATGACTGTTGTTGGGATTTGGCACTGCATAAATAAAGCTGAATAGAATTATTACTAAGGTGTGCAATGACTGTCATTGTCATGATTTCACCCAGCTCGTTCTTATAGATGTTGCTGCGCTATCCCCCAGCTGTTTATTACATCAATTGAGCTTTCCTATTGGTGGTGCAAGTATGACCACAGAAGGCTTATGAGGGCATGTAATTCTAGTGGGAGCTCCATGGGGAGCAGTTAGCCTCAGCAAGCCCACAGAACTCTGGACTAAGAGCACCTTTTCCTCACTAGATTTACTCTTCATAGCCTTTTCGGACCTTTCCCCCCCCAAAAAATAGCACATAGCAAAAATATCAGTGGGCAGTACAGCAGGGCTCTTTCTGTACTGTACAGTAAGTAAGCCCCCAGACTTTTAGTATGAGCAAATATCAAAGCACAGCCATCATCTTGGATGATAACACGGTTTTAAAATCACAAGGCTTTCTAAAGCTTCAGATATTTTGTCGTATCTCCAGGAGCCCCAAAACAATGGACAGCTGCAGTCATTAGACTGACAGAAAACACAACTCTCAACTTGTTAATCTCAGTTTCCATTTCCAGTCCGGCAGCGCCTCCAACGCTTACCGATTTCCGTGTGGGAAGGAGATTTTTTTGTGTGTGTTTTTTTCTCCACTGAACCAATCACCAAAGACCAAACTATTCTCCTGGAATTTAACATCACTTTAAGTTAACACTGATGTCAACATAGCGTCGTGTCGGGGTTTTAAGAGACGAGCGTGTACAAACAGCTCAGGATCTTCCTCCGTTTGCCGTTCAGTCGCCGTGCCTCGGGGGTGCCAAAAACAAGCAAGCACCGACGGTTTAAAATATCCCTGTCGCAGCAGACAGCTTGATAATGCTTGACAATGGATTTAAAGGTCTGGGTCCAGGCAAACAATCTCATCTAGCCCTACAGTAATTGCTAGTTGCCAAAAAAACAAGTGTTGTGTTTTGCCATCTCCACCTCTTCCGATTTCTCCTAAATAAATAATACAAATAAATCCTCTCCTCCATTAGCGCTAATGTACAAAATGAAAAGAAAATCACAGTCAGAGCTCTGGTCCCACTGTGCACTGTTTGTATGAGCGCAAAAATAAAGAAACAAAGAAAAGAAAATATAACTGTGACCTCTGCTGCTGTGCATGTAGTACGTGACCTTGAGCATTATTCAGGTTTGCAGTTTCAGTCTGATGACTACACCACAGGCAGTTGTGTAAGAGAATAAAGAGGGATTCATTTACTCAGTGATTCTGCTGTAGTGCTTCTCAAATAAGGGTCAATTAGTACAGCGTTTGGAGTCTTTATCGCTGGTTTTAACTTACCACCAGAGGGGTAGCTTTTACAGCACAGGTCCAGCATCTCTAGAGTCTAATTGATTTCTTGAAAGCCAGAAAGTTTGCACTTCATTTTTAATCCTGTTTCTAGCAGGGATGCACCGATATATCGGTATATTTATATAATCCTCGCTGACTGCAACTAGAAGATGTTTACCAGTGGCTCTGGTTTGTGTTAAAATGCCCTAAATTTGAATGCAAAATCACAAAAGATGTTGACAAATGCAACTCTCCGGAGAGTAGAGTGGTTTTTTTCCCCCCCAATTGATACACCAGTAAAAGCCCTCGCTGTACATAATATGAGCCTGCATAAGCTAACCTATGAAGAAAATTGAGAGGCCTATATCTCCATTCATACGCCAACGAGAAATTGGATTCCTCCCGACTTTTTGTGTCCAAAAAGAAAGAAAAAGAAAAATCAAATCAAATAAATGGAGCTGCCTAAGGAGAGAAATTCTCTTGCTGAAAAGCTACACAACATCAGCGGAGTTTTAAAAAAACAGGGTGGGGATGGGGGCATCATAGAGATCCGACAAAATGAGAAGGGGGGGAGCTTTCCAGCAAGGGCACTGAATTAACCCATATTAGTGTAATACAATGCAACAGGAAGAAATATGTGCCAGCACAAAGTGTTGGGCTCACACTGTGAGGAAAAAAGAAAAAAAAAAGCACGATGGAGTGAGTCACTCAGCAGACAAAAGCATGCATGAATTTGTCTCTCACGCCGCCTCTAATGAGTCATGTCAGTGGTTTTCAAGGTGAAGGGTTGTGATCATTCCCGGGAAAAATAAAATAAAATTAAAGAAAATTGATTTAATTTCTAAGAGCTTAGGAAAAAGAGGGTTAGGGGGGAAATAATAGCAGATAGCTGAGAGACAATTAAGAGCATAAGAAGTGACAGTGCAGCAGGGCTGTTTCTGTGTCCATCCCTCCCCACCTGGCGTCATCTCCCCGCGTTCCCTTACCCGAGGTAACCGATTCAATCAATACATCAGGCGGCAGCTCGAGTCAAGCTCCATTTTCCTACCGTGACGGCAGCTCAGGGAAAAGCAAGGGAAGAATTATTTTATTTTCATACAGCTCCGTCCCGTCAGGTATCCCACCGGACGTCGGGTTCAGCCGCTGTTACGTTAAATGTAACCTAGTTTATATTCCGCAAGGAGCGACGTTCAGCTGAATCAAGACCGATGAGACACGTGGAAAAACAAAGTGCAAGTTGACATTGCGGTTTAGTCATAAAGCATCGGATGTCCCCTCCAGTTTCCCCTGGAGGAGGAAGGCAAAGTTTTTATTGTTGGTAGAGGAAAACTGACTGTGTGCGTTTCTGTGCACACGCTGTGCATATGTCTGCTTCTCGCCTGCTTGGGGGCATTTTCACCGATGGAGATTATATGACAGATGGTGCTGCAGTCCCCGGCATAATGAATGTAATTGTCAGATAAGGATACAGCCAACAACGGCGTTAATGACATCCTGAAAAGGAGTTTTTAGGAGGGCTGGGGTGGGGTGCGTGGAAGTTAGTCACAATTCTGAAGTACAAGAAGCCAAAAGCCTGGCTGAAAAACTCATGAAAGATCACCCCCACAGGCCACAGCTGTTATATTATTCAGCATCAAATAGAACAAGTAGAAGAAGAAGGAAGGAAGAAAATCAAACCATATTCTAAATGATGAATTGGAAATGAAGGGCGTCACTGTGCAGCGATGAGAAAACTTCTGATCCGATTCAAAGCGATGGGCTTAGTTACCTTTTCCGCTTTGATTCTGATGTTGAAAGACAGTGTGCTGTCTTCACATCAAAGAATTCGGTGCAGTGCCCCCCCCCCTCAACCTCAACCTCAACCCTGCATTTCTCTCACACAGACGCCGGGCAACACGGCTTCCTTCAGCTCAGGACTCACCTTTCTCTCTTTTTACGTGCATGCATAAATTAATCCGTGCATTATTTGCGTGGTTGCTGCTGCTTTGTTTGGTTTTATTTCCCCGCGCTGCAGCACACGTTCAGCTGCAAACACTGACACTTTTAGAAAATGTAAACAAGTCATGCTGACTGAGAGTGGAGGTATATGAAGATCCCGCACAGCCTACGCCAATAAACTGCATATTTCGCTCTTGAGGCACAGTCTACCTATTATAAAATATTTAGACCACTCACACCACTGCATCTACCCTCACACAACACAGGCCTATTCGGGCATCTTTGAAAGACACACACACGCACAGTTCAGCCCTTGCAATCACGTCTCAGCTGCATCCCATTCAAACCACATCGAGACATCCTCCTTAAATCATGAGGCAAAGAAACTAAGAAAAAGAAAACTTCATTCATAGGAATGCAGCGGATATGCAACTTATTTAAAAAGACATTTAACAAATGGGGGAAAGCACTACATGTCGTTTTAAGCGCCTTTTGATTGGTATGGAAACCAGCTCACTTTAACCCTCCAACAGGACGTTTAATAAGTCCAAAAATACACGAATAAATAAATAAATAAAACGGGGTGAAATTTCATATTTCCAAATTTCGATCTGACGGGCGCTGATTGCACCTGAACGCACCGATAGCCCGGCTAAAGTAATTAAAGAGTGGAGGGGACGCCGAGGTTGACATTATACATCACACAGAGCGTTTCTGCACCGCTGCAGGGGGGCGTCCATTCACGGGGATCATCATCATCACCATCACTCCCATCATCATCATCATCATCGCCCCGAAGCCCCCCAAATCTGAAGACAGCGGCGGGTATGCGCACAAACTGACGGCCAAATGCATTTTGAAGAAACACGAGCGTCACACTTACCGCGCATTTAGAAACGGCGGAGGAAATAGCACTCCGTCCTCAAAGTCAGCGTTAATTTCAAGTGTCTTTTCAGGTACAGTCCTTTACTGCACAGCGAGTGTGTGTTTGTGTGTGGGGGGGAAAGAGAGAGACTTGATGGGGGTCGAAGAGAGAGAGGGAGAGAGGAGGGCAGCGATTCCAAAGTGTTGCCTCCTGTCGCTCCGTTCAATATCCCCGTAAAAATCGCCTCTATCTGCCGCTGCTGCTCCACTATCCAGTGATGAAACAGCGGCTTCCTCGCGTTGCATCCACGGTACACTGTCCCCTTAGATCCCTTTATGGCACAAGGCGTCCTTTCTGTGTGCGGGGAGGCTACATCACGTCCCGTAAAAAGCTTGAAAAACGCCAGCAGCCCCTCTCGCCACCATGCGCTCACGCACACCAACACACGATTTAAAATAGAAGAAAAAAAGAGTATCCAGATGAATTTAAGTGGGGGGCAAATGAGGAGTGGGGACAAGAGGAGGTAGGGAAGGGAGGGTATCTTGTGAGAAAAGCTCCACGGAAGAGGTGAGGAGTGTGAAGAAGAAGAAAAAAGAAAAAGAAGCTAAGTTGTTTGGGTCCAGAAAAACTGAGCTCTCTGCGACTATGACAAACCAATTGCGCGCACTGGCTGGGAGTAATTCTGTACGGAGACCAAGGGGTTTTGGAGAGCCAGTGAAAGGTGAGAGGAAAAACTCGGATGCGGACTGCCGCTCTCGCCGTGTACTCGGGCTCCACCTAGCAGCAAACACGAGATAACATCCTGCAAAGCAAGGGGAAGAAGAAAAAACCCTCCACCTATATCTCGCCTGAGGCTGGCAAGGAGTCCTATGTTATATTACATTCTGTGTGTGCGCCTGTGAATGCAATATTTATAAAGAAATCCTCTGCTTCTCTCTCAGAAGCTTCAGCGATTTTTAAGAATATAACTGGAGTAAGAAGTGTCAAATAAAAGCTTAATGGAGAGAAAGAAGGGGGGAGATTTTAGGTGATTATTAAGAAGAGTAATTCAGACGACTTAGCTGGAGGCTGGTACATATTTATCCCATGTAACTCCAGCTGTTCCCTTTACTTATATTATATAGCCAAGAGTATTCACTCCCCCATTGAAATCATTGAATTCAGGTGTTAGAATGTGCTTCAGCATACCAAGAAATTTTGGGCTATTTCAAAGTCCCTACTTTGTTAGAAAAGTTTGGAAATAGCCCCTTCCTGTTCCAACACGACTGTGCAAGAGTGCAAAAAGCAAGGCCCATAAAGACGTGGATGAACGAGTTTGGTGTGGAAGAAGTTCACTGGCCTGCACAGAGTACTGACCCCAACCCAACTGAACACCTTTGGGATGAATTAGAGCAAGACTGCAAGCCAGGCCTTCTCATCCAATACCAGTGTCTGACCTCACAAATGCGCTTGTGGAAGAATGGTCAAAAATTCTCATGAGCACACTCCTGAACCTTGTGGAAAATCTTCCCAGAAGTCTTGAAGCTGTTATAGCTGCAAAGGGTGGAAACATTATATTAAGCCTCGTGGATTAGGAATGGGGTGTCGCTCAATTCATACGCATGTGAAAGCAGACAAGGGAAAACCTTTGCCAGTATAATGCATTTTAAGCCTCAATCGAAGACAGTTTTACAAAATGTAACCCCGGGGTGGCAGATCGATGTAGAGATTAAAAAAACAAAACACTAAAATCTTTGATGACCTTTGAAAGCAGCCCCAGCTGCACCCCATCTCCAGCTGGAGCCAGCCAGCCACTCGCCCTCTCAATCATCCTATAGCCAATTAATCACTTTAATAATCCTAATTACAATCAAACAATAAGTAATCATCCAATCACTCACCCAGTGCTCCGCTAATGAGCCCATGCAAACACAGAGCTCGTAAAGCACATTTTTGCACTTGTTTCCCGTCTGAAGAACACCTTGAATTCCTCAACACGCCGATGAAAAATAACCGGACGGCCGCTCTTGCAAAGATGCAGCGTTATCTCTGCCTGGCACTGCTTTCTTTGCGCTCGCAGCGCAAATGGATTTCTTCAGGTAGAGGACTGACCAAAGCTCCCCGACATTACACTTGCATAAAAACCCAGGTAGCTTCAAAGTGACAGCTTAAGTGCCATGCAATACCAGTGCACATTAAAAGCCTACACTTTAGCAGTGGAGCGAACACCACAGCAATACTGGGAGAACCAGTTTCCTGCGGATTAAAAGAATACAGGCCCGATTCAGATCAGATCCTTTTTGTTTGACTTCCGGATAACACACACTTCAGGAGTTAAGTATAAACAGTTTTATCCCAGCACTGGGACAGAACGGCATTTCAAACACATGGAAATGAAGGCAAAGTTAGACTTATTTCTAGTGTTATTGAAGAAACGCGAAATCATGAAAGTGATAAGAAATGTGCACGGACAGCATGAATGTAGCAGTCTCCTTTGTTGAATTTTGAAAAACGAAATGAAAAATAAAATCTGTGCCAATAAAAGTTTGACAAAAAAAGAGTATTCAAGAATTAATGGTATTTTTAATTTATTCTTGTCAGTATTCAGAAATGTTCTCTTGTGTAGCAAAGAAAAAAAGTCAGATCAGACAATGACAGTAATGGACAATAAACAGCAAACTGACAAACGTGTCAAGTAGTCATCCACACGTTTAAAAATACCTTCTGTTTCTTCACATTCACTCTCATTTGTAGCAAGTGTATCAGCTCAGTCCTTACTTTGTTCTGAAAGAGATTTCTTTATGCAAATTCTTTGTTAAATTATCCTCAATACAGAGATAACATTATGCTGTTGATAAAAACATTTCATTTCAGCCAAAGCATCCTTCAAGGAATTTTTTTTTATTATTTTTTTTAAGCACGCACATTTATTTTCATATTCCTCTTCGAAAATGCTAAATTAGAATGGGTTCAATTTTGGAGGTGAAGTGCTTTTATTAAATCAAACTCAACACTGCGTAAACATGGTTATCATGGTCCAGATATCAACGGCTGAAATCATCTAATCATAAACTGAACATCTTTTGCATAAGGTGGGCCCTGAGCAATTTTACAACTTTAAAGCCGCTGTGATCATTATTTTTATATTAAGAACTGATCGCACAGCTGCTTGCAAATGCGAGGGGTCGCTTGTAGAGATGAACCCGCGAAGAAACACGGCTAAGATCATCAGATGCGTGCAGCTCTGTGAAGCCTTGGAGTTTCAGCCCATAACCTTACTGTTTTGGTTCACTCTCACAGCTCTCATCAGCCTTGTTTTCAGACACAGCAGAAAGCAATTTCAGTATAAAGGTTTGGATAAAGGAAAAAACTCAACAAAAAAGGTCTGTACAGCAGCTTCCCAGTGCAAAACAAAGGACAGATATATGGAGCATTTAGCTGCTAAAGAGAGAGTGAATATTGGGCAGGTTGCTAGCGTTGCATTATGCTAATTTAAGGCAATATAATAGTTTTATATCAGTGTTTTTGCTCCTAATTCATTCCATCATAACCCATGCCCAAAAAGTCAGTAACTACTGGACAAAAGAAAAAAAGATAACCTTCAGGGCTAAAGAAAAATACTAATGCATGGGAGCCAACAACTGAAGTTGTTTACCTGAGGCTAGTTTCAAAACCTTAGCTTATCAGAAATAAACACGTTTACAACCTGGTGCAGGAAAATGTTTTGGTCTCTTTGGCTAATAACCTGCTGCATGACAGCTACACAGGGCAGGGCTCTAGACTAACTTTTTGACATGGGCGCACCGGTACGCCTAACTTTAAAAATTTAGGCGTACCGGCACAAAAGTTAGGCGCACTCAAATTTTTCAACCGCATCGCTTAACACCGCAGTTTTACATGTGCACTTTCTTTGGGGGGGGAAGTCCATACAGACAATATTAATTTCTAAATTATTAACTAACAAACTTGTGCTTAAAGTGCTTTGTCAATATTGTAGAAAATGTTAAAAACTTAATCATCATCTTGGCCTCCTCTGACGACCTGTTTGCTGCTGTCTGCTGCTGAAAGGCCGTGGGGAGAGGGGACACTTGGGCAGTGCATTTATTGCAGCATATAATGTGTTTTCTGGATACACTGTGCTTTTTCAGCATTCAAATATTGATGGCACCGTGTCAGAGCACTGGCTATGAATTTCAGAAGGATCAGGCCTTAACTTAACAGAAAAGTTAGCAATAGTTCTTTTCATCTTTTCTTATTACCCACAGCTACAGTACATCCACTTCTCTCAGGCCTAGGCTGCTCACTAGGGCTGAGTATCATCACTGATTTCTATAATCCATTCAATTCCGGTTCTCAAAGTCCTGATTTGATTCAATTTAGCCTCAGACAGTCAGAAATATTATAATTCTGATCATTTATCAGTACTGATACACATGAGACTTCATCAGAATTGTGAAAATCACAGCAGATGCCTTTGTGTGAAAGTAACTGAGAATAAAACACAGGAAAACATGAAGGAGATTTTCCTGGTCTGGCTTTTTATAGCAGATAACCTTAAAAATATTCTGCAATTTTGCATAATTTTAAGAAATTTAAATTTCTTCAGTATTGAACAGCAGAAATGAGGCTTTCTTGTCCGAGGTCATTTAAGTGAAAAAAGAAAAAGCGCTGTAAACAACGCTAGACTGGTGGGTAATAAGCGAATGAATAATGCAGAAAACAGATTTGAGACGGGAAACTGTTCCTGAAGTACAGAGAGAGAGAGAGCTGTGCAGGAAGTGTGATTTTTATCGTGGTGGAAGCAAAACAGCAAAAGTCAGAGGGAATTCATGACGACATTGATCAAATGTGAAGCGCAGTTTGCTGCTTCTTTTGCTGCAGGCTCGGTGAATTTTGGTTGGAGAGAGGCAAAACCTGCAGCTCAGAATCAGCGCAAAAAGACGTAAACACAGCGCGGACCCGAAGAATCGCTAAGCTCCGACAGCGTGTCCGTGTTCAGGCCGTCAGGTGAGAAAGCCGAGAAAGACGAAGCTGATTCTGATGTGTTGGGTCCGCTCCGTGTTTAGGTCTTTGTGTGGAATCCGTTAATGAATTGATATCGCTTTATTCAAGCTACTCACCTCTCTCTTCCACCTGCACTTTCAACTGGACCACGGCCAATCAGAGAGGTCCCGCCCCTGACTATCTCTGATTGGTTTAGTCCACGATAGGGGCATAATGTGTGTCTGTTGTTGACCACACGGAGAGTTACAGAGATTTTTTTTTGTTACCGGAACAGTTGGTCGCACCTGTTAGCTAATTCAGCTAATTCATCCCAGGACTGGACCTCAAGACCATTTTTTGTGTACTTTGTTGCTTTTTAGAGAAATTTAAAGACAATTATCTAACTAGACACATCTTTTTTTTATTTTGCACTTTTATTTAAATATGCCACAAAACAAAGACTATGAAATGTAAATGGGTAAAATATTCAGGAGGAAATGGAGTATGTAGCAAACAGTTTTTCCCCCCGACTGGCTCATTTCAATATCTATTTCCTTGTAAACAGCAACATTTCAGTTCTATCACACTGTGTTATTGTATAATTGTGTGTCTAACATGCTAATGCTAAATATCCATCTGCCAACAGATTTGCTAAATACAGAGAGTTAAGCACCTGAGACACAATCATAATCGAACACCATAAAGTGACGCATGGCACTATAAAAACCTCTGTACAGCTACTCACCATGCTGTTGTAAGAAACTCTTACCAAATACAAAGCTGTTCAGGAAAATTAAGGCTTATGGGGACAGTTGTTGTGCAAAGTGAATCCAGTAATGAAGAAGCCATTTTGCCCGTTTAACCATGCTACCATGCCTAGGAATTATCTTCTTCACTGCACTCAGACAGCTTATATAGTGTTACTCAGCTGTTTGTGGGGAAGCACATAGAGGTTGGAAAAGTACTATTTGCGTTGTTGTAAAAACACATACATACACACACAGAAAAATGTGGTTGAACATACAAGTTGGCCGCATATAGTTAGTCCCGTGATGAGATAAGAGCACCAAATGATTGAATAGTTTGTAGCAGCATCCTTAGCAGCGATAGCTTGAAGTAATGGTTTTCTGTAAGACTCTACCAGCCTCTCACATGCTGCTGTTGTTAGCTGTTGGATAGATGGCCTCACATTTGACTGTATACTTTGGTATATGCAGAGGAGTTCACATTCAACTACATGACAGGAAGGTGTTCAGATCCTGTGGATTAAAAAAAAACCCAAATCACCACCCCTCCACCACCGTGCTTGACAGTTGGTAAGAGGTGTTTGTAATGATATGCTCTGTTTGGTTTTTGCCTAACGTTGAGTTGTGCATTATGGTCAAACACCTCCACTTTGTTCTCATCTGTCTCATTTGTGCTCACACAAAAGCCCCTTTCAGACATGAGATAGGCCGGGTTCTGTGACTTGTGACAGAAGATTGTCACTAACTTGCCAGACTTGTTGCCAGACTATTATGAGGATCGACTCTAGTGAAATGCAGTCACTAAGCACAGTTCGTCTGTGTGTGCTGTGCAGAACTTCCAGTTGAAAGAGCTCTCTTCTGCAATGAGAGTATTGAAAGATACACCAGAAATGTCTTGATCTTATTGAAATTGAGAAACACACTTGACTAAACACAGGAGACGTGCAGACATACAGCTTGTGTGTACCTATTAATTAATTAAACTGCATGCCACTGTTGTTGAACGTGATGATTAAATGTTACTAGATATAGTGAGATTGCCTTTAGAAGTTTGACATAAAAGTGACATGAAGCTGGCGTGTTCAGATGAGGGCAGATTAAAGGGAAAGCTTCGTCTTCTGTTTTTTCTGATGAGGAAGAAGACATACGACAGCCTCTCATAGCCACACATTGATCGCTTTTGTCTTGTAGCCTCCATTGGAAAAGGGCTAATCAGCATTCTGAGAGTCAATTAAATGCATATAGAAATTGTGTGCATGGCTGAAATTTACTTCTGCTTATCTGCTTATTTTATCTCACTTTAATTAACCTGTTTTGTTGCTTTAATTTGTTATATATTGAATTTATCTTCAGTGCATGCACACTCACAACTACCCACAGTCAGTGGGCACGACGTGCCTGCCTACCTACATCTAACATTACATCAGCTGCAATAAACTTTACTAAGCAACACCTACGTTTCTTTCACCCACTTCAAGCTAAGTTCACTTTTTTGGCAAAACTCTCAGGCAATCATGTCATTCCAAACCCTCACACTCCAAAACAGAAATGCAAAAATTAACTAACACTTCAGAATAGACAACCAGATTTAGCCAAAATGGTCAAAGTTGGTCTAGCAGCTATTACCGTCATGACTTCCTCAACACAGTGGCTGTGAGCTGTTTTGTTTGTGTTTCCAGCTGTGTGGGTGTCCATGCGCGTGTTGGCTTGTTTCTTTTTTCAGAACAATAAATCTTCTCCTAAAAATCTCATCCATATGAGGTCTAAGACATATCAGACTCGTCCCTGATAGAAAAATTTGAATAATTTGACAGCAAATCATCACTTGAGATTAATTTGTGTCCTAATGACTAGGGGAATAATGATTTTGACAAAAACCTGGAAAAAATGAGTTTATAATTGAATGTAGTGAAATTAAAGACTAGATCGATGGTTCTCTCATGCATTTGGAATCCCATCAGTGTGTGTGTGTGCTGTGAGCAGGTGTGGGGGGGAGGTTAGATGTATCCTACACACTCCTACTACCATGTAGGCAAAGGTTGTGTTCGTGCAAGCGTGCATGAAAAAGACAAAGAGCAGATTACACACACATAGAAAAATGTAACATCAGCAAATCCTGCCAAAAGTTTTCTGCAAGCATGTGGGCAAATATCAAACACTATTTAAAAAGCTTTAACAATAGGAGTTCTGTTAGTAATCACATATAGGTAGAATTTAGCCATCTCTTCCTTGAGATTTGAGTTTGACCTTTGCTGTGTTTAAACCTCCACATGTCTGAAAAAAAACCCCCAGTCGCTACATGTACACACAGTACATTCATAGAGACGATACAAATAGAAAGACTGAGGCTTTGTGCTAAAAAGAGACTTCCTCAACCCACATCTCAGCGTTTCAGAACACCTGCACTCGGCTTTGGCCCGGCAAAAATCAGCACACTTATTGAAAAGTTTATTTTGAAAAGTTAAGTTTATCTTATATTGTGCCATTCATGTTATTTAAAGGCGTAGGTAAGTCTGGGAAAGACGAGATCAAATCTACAGGAATTCAAAGAGGCACGGAGAATGGTGCATGTCCTACTTCTGCTTTCTCTTGTTCTGGAGTTCTCATTGGTCGGGTGGATTTCCACGCATTACACTTTGAAATGAGATCAGTGGAATGTAAAAGGAAAGACTCTTTTACTGTTTATGTCATCCCTTTTTATGCCAATGCAATGACTTGTGCACATTATATTTGTATTATTAGTAAATTATATGGAGTCAAGACACAATCGCTACCTTTAGAGAGACCGTTGTGCAGAGAAATGCAGTCAAATATGGGCATGCAGTTAGGAACAGTATAAATAGAACTTCCTCCTTCAAGAGTTATAGCTTCAAAAGAGCCAATTTAGTAAACTTATCTTTCGGCAAATTGCTTTGACTGAAAACATGAAAGGAATGGTAAGTGAACATTTTAGGAAATATTCTTATTTGCTTTCTTTACGAGAGTTAAATTAAAGGAGGACTACTCGCTCTGTGGAATACTTAATGATGCCAAAGTGAAAGGCCATAGTAAGAGGCTATTAGATTAGCTTAGCATGAAGACTGGAGGCACTGGTTCTTTCCAGAGCTAAAAAATGCAATTACCAGCAGCACTAAGGCACATTTTGTAATATGTTGTATCTCATTTGCTTCATCTGCAGTCAAAAAGGTACAAAGGAAGCACCACAGTGTTGTTCATCGGTGATAGATTGTCACAGCGAAGGTGCCAGGAAGCTAGCAGGGCGATTGCACAAATACTGGATAGATAAGCAGGTTAATTACATAATATGCTAAATTAATTGAAACTTCAGCTTTGTGTTACATTATATGTTCATTTGAGGGAAAAGATATCCAGGTTACCAAATGTAAAAATGTCACACTGATCCGTCATTACATGTATTGTATGTATTAAATGAAACAATATGTTACAAAGTTACAAAATATAAAAAACGACCTCTAATATATACAAATAGCTCAATTATAAATATCCCAGTATAACACAAGTTAAATATATATGGTTGAAACTGAGGTGCCCCTCATATCAAACTGTAAAACTTTATTATTTTCTCTGTAAAGGATGTGCAAACATTAACTGTGTACAGTTACTGCAGTGTGTACTGTGCATTAGATGAAGGAGTGGTACAGATAGCCACAGACAGGAGTGATTTCCTGTGTCGTTCAGCTGTGCATTTGGGTAATCTCAGAGTCTCGCTGAACGCGCTCCCGTGACTGGCCAATGAAATCATAAATATTTTATAGATGCCTGGCATAAAACAATTAAAAAACCAAATACTTACCCATTGTTTCTATCATTTTTGTCCAGCATTGTCCTCATCTTGGACAAAATCCACCTCTACAACAACACCTTAAAGGAGACCAGCTCCATCCCCACAATGTTACTGGCCTTGCGTATGAGTTTATTACATTTATCGCCATCTGTGACCCTCAACCTGCTGCCCCAGCATTCAACAGTATAGAGGATGGCACCGGCCACAACACACTCATAGAAAACCTCAGAAAATAGAAACTCTGGCCCATTCCTAAACAATCCAGTAGTGTTTAATCATGTCCAGTTTATTGTGAGTGTGTACTCTGAGGTATTTATAGTCTTCCACTACATCCACATCGACCTCCTGGACTGAACAGGGGTCACTGGTTTCCTGGTCCTCCTAAAGTCCACAATCAATTCCTTGCTCTTTGTCACTTTGACTTGAAGATTCTACTCATGCTTCTGACAAAGGAGTCCACCACAGCCCAGAACTCCATCTGATCACCCTCACTGATGCATCTTACCACCATAGACATCGGAAAACCTCAGAAGATAGCAGGTCTTTGGCTGAAATCCGTGGTGTGGAGGGTGAATAGGAACGGATAAGGATACCCCTTTGTGGTACTGCTGTGTTGCTGATATCCTTTTTATACACAATGTTGAAGACGCACATATTGTCGTCTTCCTGTCAGGTGATCAACAATCCAGGACACGAAAGAGACATCCACTTGCCTCGCTGTCAGCTTATCACCCTGGAGGGTTGACCTGAAGGTATTGAATGCACTGGAAAAGTAAAAAACACGACCCTCACAGTGCCTGCAGGTAGATCCAGATTTGTGTAGACACAATTGAGCATGTAGATGATGGCATTCCCAACTCTGTAAGCAAGCTGAATGTGATCCAGATGTGCTCTCAGGGTCTTCATGACACTTGGATTTTTGTCCTTCTGGGATCTCTCTTTCTCTCCCATTGCTCCCAGTAGCCAATCAGTCCTGGACAAATGAGCAGGATCAATCTTTCCACTAACCCTTGAACTGTCACTTAAACTGCTTCTGTCTGTGGAACATTGTATGATAGCTGTTCTAGAAATAAAATGGGTGAAATACCTGCCCAGCACCAGACAACAAAGAATGTTAGCATCTACACTCATGTGGAAAAAAGAAAAAGCTTAAAAGCAGAATTTTGTTGATCTGAAGCATTCAGGTGTGTGTTAACACAATGCCACAATCTTCCCAAGAGTGGACGTCCCAGCAAATTCACTCCAAGGTCAGACTGTGCACTGCTCCAACAAACTGCTAAATCCCAAGAGCTATATGTCATTATACAGACCTCAGATAACATGTTAAATGTTAAAGTTCATGGCAGCACAATTAGTAACAGACTCAATAAGTATGGCTTGCTTGGAGAGATTTTTCTCTCTAAAAAAACATGGTAGCAAAGATTATGTTTGCAAAATTGCAGCTGCACAAACCACAAGACCCCTGGAACAATGTCCCTGGGACAGACATACAAACATGGAGATGTTTGACCATAATGCACACCACCATATTTAGTGAAAACCAAACACAGCGTATGAGCATAAATGCCTATCGAGCATGGTGGTGGGAGGGTAATGATTTGGTTGTTTTGTAGCCACGGGATATGGGAATCTTGCAGTCACCGAGTTGACCATGAACTCCTGAAGATTTGAGGCCATCTGTCCAACAGCTAACGTAGGACAACATAATGATCCTAAAAACAGCAGTAAATGTACAACAGAATGTTTGGGGGAAACAAAAAGGAAATATGCTGTTGTCCAGTTA
This sequence comes from Copadichromis virginalis, assembly GCF_057382275.1. Taxonomy (NCBI): domain Eukaryota; kingdom Metazoa; phylum Chordata; class Actinopteri; order Cichliformes; family Cichlidae; genus Copadichromis; species Copadichromis virginalis. The sequence continues at coordinate 46,800,678 of NC_140620.1, forward strand.
AAGTCCAGACTTCAGCCTGATTGATATACTGTGGTGGGTCCTCTAGAGAAACTGTACATAAATGAATACCCACAAATATCAATGACATGAACCAACACTGTAAAGAAGAGCGGGTCAAAATTCCCCCACAACAGTGTGAGATACTGATAAAGTCATACAGAAGATGGCTATTACAAGTTATTGCTGCTAAGATGGTTATACAAGTTATTGAATTGTGGTGTACTTAGTTTTTCACAGACCTGCATAAAGTCCTGTGAAAACTAGGCATCTGTTTGCTAGCACATCTGGCTTTGATTTAGAAGCTGATGAAATTCAGTGTATTTTGTTTCTATAGGCTCATACTCAAAATGTAAGTGGCTGTCTAGAAATGTTGCCGTACTGTAAGCAGGTGGTCATGTTTATCGCTACATCAAAGATCAGTTAAAAAGCAGTTTTCTTAGAGATTCTTGACAAGAACCACTTTTTATACCCTGTCACACATGCAACATGGCAGCTACTTCCTCAGCTTTTCAACAAACAACACTACATTATTTATTATCATCGTGACAGGCAACTCCTTGATCATCTCCCTTAAAAGTGTGGTGTGAAAATGCTGATAAAATAAGATGCTGACAAAGTGATTTAGATGCAAATACAAGCCACGTCAGTGTAACTTGGCTTTAAAAATTATGACAAATATTCAAACGCCTGTACCCACAGTATTTTTACTTACCTTAAAAGGTAACATTATTAGCTTAACTCTCTCATCTTCTCCAGGGAGATACTAGCTGTGTCCCAAAACCTAGGCCGCATCCTTCGGAGGATCGAGAAGGCTGGAAGTGCAAGGCTGTGAAATGGGGCGGTCTAGGCTTCAGATTTCAGCCAAACCGATTTACTCCGGAACAAATAAAACACCAAAAAAAGCCAAACAATAACATTTTTCAGTTATCTGAGTAACTTATATATCATGTTTAACCTGAGCAGTGAAAGACCGCGGGGGTCTGAAAATGATTAAGCCGGGAGTCTGCTGTTCTCGCCGCTGTTCTAGTGACCCTTGAACCCCCAACTCACTATGGATCTGGTGGGTAACAGACGTCTCTGAAAACGTCTGAGCACTTGTGCAAATATGTGACGTCTTGATAAACCAAGCAGATATTTGAAGTTTACACAGCTACTTTTCCCCCTGAAAATATGTTAAAAGTTTATTTTGTAACACACAAAGAGTAATAAGAGTAATATTAAAACTTAGTAGCAGCCGCCATTGTCGGAAACTGGAATTGGCTAGGCTGCACTATGAATTCTGGGATATGGTGGGCCACGAAGGATACACCCGACCCATCCTTCAAATCTGGGGAAAAGGAGGATGCATTTGTCGGCCAGATTCGGAGCAGTCTACGAATTGGTACAACATTCATCGCGTCGCTGTGACGTAATCGGTCTAAAAAAGTGGGCTCCGGAGGATGCAGCCTACGTTTTGGGACACAGCTACTGTATGCTAGTCATCTCTCAGCTAGCACACAGCTACATTAGAGCCATAAATACTTAATAAATTTCCAATGTATTGGGTTCTTTTTTTAAAGGTCACATTTCAAAATCAACTGTACTTTTTGTTTAGTGCTAATTCACATACATATTAAATATGGTCAACCAAGAAGCAAAGCTAAACATGCAAAAAAAATTTACTATCAACAAGTTAGCATGCTAACTAGCCTCCTCACACAGCTGTTAGCATGGCTACTATTCATTTTAAGGTTCTTCAAGAAACAAATTGGGTTTAAATTCTTATAATCTGAGTTATAATAGAAGAAATATGTGAAAATCTTTCTTAAGACAAAGGCTAAAACTATTACCCAAGAGTTATCAACCTAAAGTTGAACACTTAAATTCAGTTTTAAAGGCAACATTATATAATGTGTCACAGTCGGATAGAGTCTGTATGACATGCCTTCATAACAGCAGTGAATGTAGTCAAACCACCTGTAGAGTTGTTCAAAGAAGACTTGCAATTTAACACAGTGAAAAGCATGCTGTGACGGTGTCAATCAAATACAATAATAGGTGAAGACTCAAATATAAAGACATTTGGTGAAAGGAGCAGTTTGGTCATATATAAATTAACCAAAGTTTTTTTTTTCCCTCTTCGAAACAGAGCAACGCTAGCCTTTAAAGACTGAATGGACATTTAATACATCATTCATTCAACGTTATAGCTGCTCACCTCACCTGCTGTGACTCACAGTGCATTCAGAAGCCCTTCAGTGCTATATAATGAAACCGAGAGCAGTACTCACTGTGAAATATGAGCTTTAAGGCCCTAATTTCAGCTGTCAGATTCCCTGAGGTCAGATATTGAGGACTTGTCTGTCTGTTACCTTCTCTCACAGCTTTTTCACATAATGCAGGTTGTAATTTCCTTTTAGTGTAGCGTTACAGAAAGCTGAAAAGACGGTGGAGGCAATAAATTGTCGGTAATAAGCTAGCAGGTCGGGTTAGCAATCAACGACTTATACCTGTTAGGATGCCTGGGTCGTTGACCCAGGGTTTTTGAGTTTACGATATTATTTATACTGTCTAGTTTTTGGTTTCTTTGAGTTCTGTCTTATGGCTTATGTCTATGTCTTCTTTAGTTGCTCTGTCTCCCTTATCACCTGCATCCCCTTGTCTAGTTCGCGTCTATGTGTATCCTAAGTTCCTATATCCCCGTGTTCAGTCAGTGTTTGTGTCTGCCCTGGTCCCACGTCTCTGTTCCCTCTGTAGTGCCTGCATGTGAGTCTTTAATGTGTTTCCTGTTTTACTTTGAAGGTCTCTGTCTTATCTCAGTGTGCAGTTTACGCTTTCTTTTGTCTCGTCAGTTCTGATTTGCCCCAGCTGTGTTTCCCTCCTGTTATTCATTCCCTGATTGCTCCTTCTGTGTATTTAAGCCCTGTGTTTCTCTGTGTCTGTGTTGCGATCTACCGTTTTCTTAGCTGTGTGTTCTGTCATTTCTCTAGTTTAAGTTTGTGTTGAGTTTTTTTTAGTTTTGTTATATTTTGAGTATTAAATTAAAGCCTTTTTTGAGTTCACGTCTGTCTCCGGAGTCTGCACCTTGGGTCCTATTCCTGCCTGCACACAGCCACACCTAACAATACCAAGTAATGGCACAGATGCCAACGCTCACACATTTAAGATACTTGATGACTAATCACGTTCACTCATATCACAACTGTTGGTTATTGCACATTGAAATTCTGAAATAATATACTCTAATCTTTCATAGCACGTAAAGCTCTTTATTGATTATACTGTACTTGCAATATACCACCATTGTCTTGTAAACTCGTTTTTCTTACTTTAGTATTGCATGTCTGACCCGGATCTGTGCTGAGTACCAGAGAAAAGCAAGGGTTGCAGTTCAGCAGTCATTTTTAAAAAAACTCTTTTCATTTGATTTTATTTTTGTCTCGATTGGCTTGACATTTGCCACGGACATTCATGCTCTCAAGTGGCAGAGGGTGATTGATTTTTGGGTGACCCTATGACTTCCCTTCTGACTAAACCCTCCAAGACACAAAACGACCTCTCAAAGTGTCTAAAATCTTCAAAAGTAGCCCCGAGACCGGCATTAAATTCCATCTGCACATTCACATTCCCAACAGGACCAGGCTTATTGATTTCCTACGATTCATGTGACCTTTGCTCGACGACAATATCAGGCCAAACTTTCAATTTTCAGTTTACTGACCCTGAGGAACCACTGATACAAGACTAGAAATACCTACTGTAAGGCCGCTATCAAGACAACCTTCTAGTTTTAAAACTCTTAAATCTTCTAGTCTTTTCCTTTTGTTTTGCCATTTACTAGCACTGACCCAACACGCACTCCCACAGTGGTCAAGAAGCTGTATTATAGAGTGCTGCACAAGTACTTAGTGAATTATTCAGGCTAGACCTTTTAATATGAAAAATAAAAGTACGACTTTCAGATCTTTCCGTGAGCTTTTTTTATACCATTTGGGAAAATTTTGTTCCAACGGCTATTTGAATGTTGATGGATTTATTGGCAATAAATCAAGACAGTCAGACAATACCAGCATTCACTCTGCCAATATGATTCAGACACTGAATTTGTGATTCCTTCAGGTTGTTTTTTTTTTATTACACCATATGACTTCATATAGCAAGTGTGTTTCCAACAAAACATGATATCTAGAAAGCTGTACTTTTCATGAAAATGTGTAGTTTTCGTGCAGTGTAGAGGAAGTAACTGTGATTTTTTAAAATGTTGTTGTATTGCGGAATCACAGCGCCCTTGAATAATCACTCGTCGGATTAATCTCCACAGTCAATTGCAATCAGGCTGTGTGAACGTAAGTGGTGCAAAGTACTGTGTATTAGCTTTCCGCACACTATTCACACAACATATATGTTGGTAATAGTGTTAATCATGTTAACATGGATATTAAGTGTGCCAGTCCCTTTGTTACTGTTAGCACAGTCACATATAGTCACATAGAAAGACTTTGGTCCCAACAGAACTGGGAGTTTATTGTTATATGTGTAAGGTGCAGAGTTAGATTGTTGTACTAGAAATTACACCAACTCTAATATTGGACACATATGAGTATCAAATTTGAAATACTGACACATTTTACTTTCTTATATTCATATTTTTGAACACTTGGAAATTTAAATCATAATAAATTGTATAAAATGTAGAACTGAACAACTAACTTGAACTTTCCTTTGCTCAGAAAATGTGAAATAATAATAATTTCTTTCAGCAGTCTTCAGGAATAGTTCTCCAGGCTTCTTGAATGACATTCAAAGCTCTTCTTTGGCTCCCTTTTGTTCTGTTCCCTGTCAAGAGGATCCCACATGACTTTAATAACGTTGAGATCCAGGCTCTGAGGAGGCCAATCCATGACTGATAATGTTCCACTGTGTGTTTTTCTATCCAGGTATAATATTAATGCAACGGCAGTGTGTTTGGGATCATTGTCATGTTAAAAAATGAAGTCAGTCAGTCGTTTCCAGATGGTATTGCATGGTGGATCCAAATCTGACTGTACATTTCTGTGTAATTATGTTTCCAATTCATTGTTTCTGTAAATAATATTTGAATCCCTGAACATTACTGACTGAAATGCAGCTCCAACCCATCATAGTGCCTCTGTTGACAATGATTTGAACCCAAAATTTCAAATGTGGATTAATTGCTCCATGAGACTTGTAGGCACTGATTTTCAGTCCAGTTGCTGTGTAATTTGGCATATCTCAGGCTTGTCTCCCTGTTTCCCTTTCTTAAGAAAGGCTTCTTGACAGCCACTCTTCCACTGAGACTATTTCTGATGAGGCTTCAGTAACAGTAAACGGATCAACTGAAGGTCCAGTAGCATCTCTCATGTCCTGTGTCAACTCTTTGCTGTCTTTTTCCCACCTTTTTCTTAAGGACATTGCTTTCACATACTGTTCATTTGCAACAGATAACGTTTTAGGTCTGCTACTTTTTCTTCTATACTTCACTTGCCCAGTTTCTGAGGTGCTGTGCCGAAATATTCCAAGTTTTCAGCTAATATCTCTTTGAATGAGTAAAAAGCAGCCCGTGACCAAAGATAAACTTTGACAGACCTTCAGAAACCCTGGAGAACTACTGCTCAAGAGCAATAAAACCTGACTCCTTGGAAGCAAAATATAAGGACATAAGGGATGATTTGTGACTTTTGCAAAGCTTTGTACATCAAATGCTGAATTGGTCCAAAAAACAGTTAAATGCAGCTAAAATAATCCTTTTTCAGAGTATTGAGAAAAGAGATCTGAATCCATTTATGACAGATTTAACTAGGCTGTCTCAAACAATGACTAATGCTGAAGGCCTGTGACAGGCAGGTATAAAAATATAAAATGCTGAAGCTGCTTAACACTGAGCTAAGATGTTTTTTTCCACCTCTCTTCCTTTCTATCTTGTTTCAATCTCTTGTCTTTCTCAGCATTTGGCTGAGTCAGACCTCCCACATAAAAGTGGCTTATTGTCAGAGTAAGAGGGGAGTTACAGGGTGGATAAGCAGGGAGGTGGAAGTAAAGATATAAATGGTGAAGGGATTTAGTCAGTATCAGCTCCCTGAAAGCAGCTTGTATCCCTCTCCCCGTTGGTGAAATGACTTCTTACAGACTGACCCTGTTCTTTCCTGCTCTCCTCTGAGGTCTTGATCCATAAAAATAAAAGCAATTCTGGAGAGGGCAGAAATAGTATTAAGAGGCTTTCTTGACCAGCCAGTGCCTAATAGTTGCTTTTCCTTTGCAACAATGTGGAAAACAATGCAAATTACAGCACTGCTACATTTCTGTTGTGCTGCTAGATCTGAGTCACAATTAACAGATGACAAGTTCTTTTCTCGTGTCTACTAAATGTTCTGCATTTTGAGTTAAAATCACATCATCTTGTGAAGTAATAAAAGCACAGAGTATACTGTTCATTACACTTAAATGCATATTAGACAAATATCTAGCTTTTCCATGAACTTGTGTGGGTGGCAGCATGAAGTATTCATGCATAAGTGTGTGGGTGAGCTGTATGTGGTTAACAAGCTAGCAGTGCATGGGAGTCATATTTAATTAGAAGCATAAACTGCCCTGTTGATTGGACTCTCACACAAATGCTTTGGATTGACTGAAAACCGTTCCAACAATTCGCTGAATTGTTTATAATTAGTGCAGCATATAAAAAAAATGCAGAGAAAACATGAATTATTAAAACAAATACATCCCCGGGCTCCAGCCATGGTAGGCATGGGCCTCACGGTAACTTCAATATATCTAATATGAATGAGCGCAATATTACTCTTCCTTTATAGTGTATTTTATGCATTTTAGAGACTGTGTGTTTGCTCAAGGGCACTTAAACAAATACACTTCTGCACCTGTGATTCACGTTCGGGTCGCTGAGGTCAGGTGTTCCTCAAAAGTAATAATTTTAAGGGCCAAGTTTAACTGCCTCAGACAAAATCGCTGGGCTGTGTGTGTTTGTCTCCCAGACCAACTTTTTTCAGGTAATAACCTTCTGTGAAAGTTTTGCTGTGATTTATCTGTAATTTCCTGTTGTTTGCCCCATGAAAGCAGTTGGAAAGCTGTTTTCTGCTGTCTTTTCTCCACTTAAATGTCGGTTTATAGGCAGGGTAGGTTAACCCCTCATGCCCCTCTGTCTCTCTTGTTACAGCATCTATTAAGTCGGGTAGCACTTTGGCAGGAGAAGGCATAGACTGGTAAAGAGGGCCAGCTCCATCCTGGCCAGCCCCTAGACTCCATAGAGGTGATGGGTGAGAGGATACTAGCCAAGATAATGTCCATTACAGACATTACCTCTCACCCTCTCCCAAATGCCACCCAGCGAAGGCTCTGATCTGGCTCACTGGACAGCTTTGGAAAATTTGAGGGAGGCCATAACTTTTTTACTTTAAAATGTATTTTGAAAAGTTTTACAGCTCTTCCTAGTGATAAAGAAATCCCTTGTTTTCATTAATAATACACCAAACTAACAAATAAGCAAATAAATAACAGAAAGATTCATGTTTTTAAAAAATCTATATAAATTTCTGGGTTTTTTCTAACAGTAATTTAAACAAGATCCTTTTCTATTAAATACCCCCCCCAAAAAAAAGTGTTATAATCACAGTTTAATCTGAGAAATTAGATAATTTTACACATTTATTTCTTACAATTTATGCACAAATAGTTATTTCATTTACAGGAGCAGGATTTCTCTGTTCTGCAGACAAACTTAATTGTACTGTTGAAATTGCACTTCTTTTTAAGTGTGCATTTAAAGTTTATGTGAGTTTGCTTTGTTTTTGGGACTTTAGCTCTGGCCCTACACGGCAGCCAGGCCTTCTTCCATGTATGTAGGGCCTAGTTGTCAGGGCAGCCAGCAAGCGGCGCCTCAGCCCCAGCTGAACTGTCGGTGCGGCTATCGCTGGAAGTGTCCACATAGGATCGAGTTACTCTACGCCCCATCTTTAAGCCCCAGTCAGTGCGCCGTTAGCCGCAGGACAACAGAGGATAGCTCAAGATCCTGGCCGCCGGGAAAGCAGAGCGTCCACACTCATGTAAGTGACTCTCTTTAAACGGGATTCGCTTAAGGAAACGTTACTGAAGTCTTCGGTGTGTACTAACTTCAGCTTTTCTCAAGCTAGACACCCCCTTTGTTAGCTTTAATGTCGCTAATTAGAGGAAAACATTGTGAGACGTCTTCTATAGCGGTTGGTCACATAATCACACCAGACTGCCTTTAAATAGATCCAAGAGGCTTTTTTTTTCAAGTAAAAGTGTTTATATATACTGCAAGAAGCCAGCTTGGGCGATTTTCTGTGGCCATACAGAGCCCTGATAGTGTGTAACTTCTTTCCCGTCCCCGCGTCGGGAAGCCTGTTGCTTTCTTGCTAGATGAGATGGGGAAAGAGGAGGAGGAGGAGGGGTTGAGAAAATCGGATTGTCCCGATACCAGCTTTAAACAAATACGACGTACTAAACGCTTTATTAAGCAAGAAATAACACGGGTATAGTGCTAATTTCTTTGATTTTTGGTGGGTAGGAACTCCGCGATAAAATAACTGCGTTTTCTTATTAGCTAACTATACTCGCCACAAACCTCACTAATGATTATTTTCGCAAGGAAATGCTACCCGCGGAGCTAAACGACTTTTTTGGAGACTGATATCTAGTGTGTAATAGCGGCTAATGAGCTCCTCCGGCCTTCTGTGATTCATTACATACCACTATAGTGTGTGCATCCTTAAGCGATTCACTTAAGGAATGGTAAAGCTACTTTCAGACACTGAACCACATATGTCATTGAAAAAAACCCACATATAGTATACTACTGTTGCCACAAGTGACTGTAAGGTGCGTGTGAAGGCAGATTTATTACATAAATACACCACTACATGAGTGAAATACACGGCTAACATACTAGCTCATCACTCAGCATAAAAGGTAGGACACATGCAGTAATGAGTGAAGCAAATGCATAAACAAACCAGAGCTGTGGTGATCCTTTTGCCACAGATACTGCAGCTATTCTGAGAGTCTATACAGGGCTTTTAATTGTCTGAGCAATCTCCTTTAATCGTGTAACGTCTCCCTGAGTCATATCATGCTTGCTTACAAAGCCACTCTCTGCAGCCAAGTGCCATGTTCCCTGCATGGGCTCTGTTAGCAAGCACCCCTTAAAAGAATTAGGCAAATATAAACAACATGATCACCTTCATCATGCATTACTGTTAGCTTTTAAAGCTTTAAAGGTACTGAGAGTCTTTATGAGCTTATTGGCACTGTCTTTTTTTTTTTTTTTTACACAGTAGAGGAGTCACTGCTCCTTCTCTTGCCTTTCTGATCTGATTGCATGCACTTTGAAGGTAACAGTTTTTTTTCCAAGGCAGCATTTGGAGTCAGTTTCACAAAGATATATTTTTTTTGACAGATTCGATAGAACAAATAGCCAGACTTCACATAGATGTTTGAATCCACCCATTGTGCAAAATGAGACTTTGATTTCAAGCACAATGGTACAATGAAATATTGGTAAATTAAGACTTTTTCCAGGTAAAATAGTCAGAAAATATGTGTCTGAAAGGAACAGTGAGCAGGATGACACCAGTCAATAGCAAGGGTGATTTACTGAAGCAGCTTTTAGGGAATTTAAAATAATAACTATAAATTCCTGAGCTGATTACTTCATAATCAGGTATCCCTTTAGGTATTTTTTTGTGCAGAATATAAGCGCTTTTTTCCTCTTTTGCTGTGTGTTACCATAGACATTATAAAAGCCAGTGGTAACCATCATAATGTTGTTGTTCAATGATAATGAAAAGGCAAATGACAATTAAACACACCAGCACTGTCACTAAAACCTGACATTAATGTTGCCATAAGACCAGCTCACTGTGCTATAATATCAATCTACGATTGATTGGGGTCAGTTTGACAATTACATGTAATCTGTCTGCATAACTATTACATTTACACTCAGCAGCCTTCCGGCTCTACGAGAATATAACCAGAATACAAACAACTGGCAGCCAGTGGAGTTGAGTCCTCTCGCGTTGTGCTCATTGACAAAGACTCAATCTATCTGTAAATTAGACAGCAATTATTTGCAAACCTTTGACAATCTCCCTGAGAGCGATTGCAGTCATTCCAAGTCAGTCTGCAACTATTTGCAGAAAGGTTACCTCGTATCAGGTGACCTGTGCTATCACCTTACCTTACCCTCAAGCTCTGGACAATCACAAGTTTGGTCGAGCCAGTGTAAAGTAAGTTTGCACACTTACCATTATCTCAGATTGGTGTTGCACGAGATGATCCATCTTGTTTGTAGTAATACCCAACGAATTTTAATTTAGCTAATAAAAATGTATTTTTTGGTGTCGCAGAACTAATACAATATCACCACCTAAATTAGTGCGATACTGTGCTCTATCTGCTCGCCCACCCCCCACTCCTAATATTGACCAACAGTTTAAACACTCATTTATGAGCTAAGTAACACTGCAAATAAAAAGTCAGTGTAAACTTGTAATTTATAAGGAAAAAAATGAACAACAATTAAATACGAAAATTGTCATGTTAGCAGGGTGTTGTGTTAGTTTTAAAGCAGCTTATAAGATTGTTGTATGAGAGGATAATTAATTATCATTGTTGTATGAGAAGTGAGGTGATATTTATCTGATAAAAGCAAAATGGATACTCAAGCTTCATCTAATACCGGCTGTATGAAATTTCAGTAATGTAAATTACTTGGTATTTATTCATCAATAAGAGCATTAGTGGAATACAAGGGAACTAAGAAGCTTGAGTAGAAGCGCTTTTCTGGCAGCCGGTTTGTCGAGAGACTCGACAAACTGGGACAGTTATTCAGCACAATGGTGCTCTGATGCACACAGTGAAGCATTCTTCAGAGATAAATATGGACCTAACAGAAATGAAATAAATCTAGTTTCTTTTTAATGTTAATCTTTTGAACAGAAAATGTGTAAGTTGGGAGGAGAACCCAGGAGGAGCATGAGCCATTTTTCTTGCTCTGAGAGCTTTGTGGAAGTTAAAAATAAAAGGAAACAGCGTGAATTAGTGGTCTAATATTTAGTTCTCTGATTGCTCACAAAAAGACATTAAATACTGAATTTGTCATTTTCAGGCCTTGATGAAGGGAACACTACACATTCATCCGACGCTCTAAAAATGATAGAAACAATGGGTAAGTGTTTGGTTTTTTAATTGTTTTATGCCAGGCATCTATAAAATATTCATGATTTCATCCATGATTGAACCAGCTTTAGGGTTGAATGTGGTCATGATAGCAGACTGCTGAATCCAGTACCAGTACTCGGTTTAATTAAGATTCAACACTGCCATAATCAAAAAAAAAAGAAAATCTTCTTTTAAAAATGAGCAGTTTTTGCACGGGGGTTTGGGTGTCCGTCTCTGCTGGCTGTGCTTTGCACATTTGGCTTAAGCTGAGAGTTTTCTCAACCAGCGTAAGAGGCCCTGGATTCAGTTCAATGTCCGTGGGCTGCCAATGTTGCCATATCTGATAATGTTGCCATAAATTTGATTGTTTGTTTGTGCCCATAGAGATTTATTTGCCCAACTGTCAAGCATGACGCCAAATTGGTGCTGCCAGCTTCTTTCTTTAAAACAGCAATCTGTGGTCACTCTCAGGACGCGAATGTTGACTGTGTGTTTGTCAGCTGCAAATGATGAACTGTGATGAATACGTGTGCTCCAGGCACTGCTCTGCTGGAAAAACTGATAACACTAATTCTAAATTAGCCTAAGCATCGTTTCTGCGTTATTATTAAAAAACAAAATCAGAGTTTTCATATAGCTCCAGATCTTTAATAAGTCCATTTTGGCTGAAAATACAGATTTATTGGTTGGGTTTCACAAAAAAAGAAGCTTGTTTTAACGTATTTCAACTCTTTATCACTCTACAGTTAAACATTTAGTCAGCTCATTATTCCTGCCATTGGTAAATGTCATCTTCTTTCCCAGTAGGTCTATGGCAATTAGCACATTTGGCTGATGTATCTGTGACTCCTTAGGCTTTGCTCAAGGACCACCTTTTCTTCTGCAAACTCACACATAGTTAGGTCCTTAGGTTTCTGGACAGTGACGCATTATTTGTGATTTTGCCTCTGTACACAGTCACAGTGGATTTCTAATTAAATTAGTCAAGATGTGACTGAAGTGCAGACTTTTAACTTTAATTCAAGGGGTTTTGCAACAGTTTTGCATTAACTGTTTAGGAATTACCGTCATTTTTATACATAGCACCCCATTTTCAGACGTTCAAATGTAGTTGGACATTTGACTGACAAGTAGTTTCATTGGCAGGTGAGGTCGATTCCCTCATTACTCATTTATGAGGGAAGTAATGAGTCCAAATGTTGAACTTTATGCCAGCATTAGCAGTTCAATAGAACTCTCAATCTGAGGTTTTAAAGAGACAATGATGCAAATGAGGGACGCTATCATTAAGCTGAAAAACCCAAATAAACCTGTCAGAGAGTTCGTCAGTCTGGTGCATTCAACATCGAAAGAAAACTAAAGTGGGTAGTTACAGAATTACTTCAACGACTAATCAAAACAACTTTGCAACAACATATAACCAAGTCAAGACTACACTCCAGGATGTAGGCATATCATACAATCAAGAGACGCCTTCATGCAACAAGGTACAAACTCCTGGTTACCCCCAACACCAGGAAGGACAGATTAGACTTTGACTAGACCAGAAATAATCGAAAAGAGCCGGCACAGTTTTGAAAAAAGTCTTTTGAGAGATGAAACCAAGGTTAACTTAGACCAGAATTATGGGAAGAGAGAAGCATGAGAGAAGGCAAGGAACAGTTCACGATCCAAAGCATACGTGAAGCCAATGTTATTCTATGGGTATGTAAGGCTACAGGTAGACCTAGGTCACACGTGTTTATTGTTGATGTGGATGCTGGTAAAAGCAGCAGGATACATTCTGAAGTATAAAGAGCTATACACTTCTCAGATTCAGCCAAATGCAAAACTGGTTGGATGGTGTTTCAGAGTGTAAATGGAAAATGACCCAAAGAATACTACAGAATCAATTCAATGAACATGTAAGGGACCTAGTGTTCAACAGAGCATGCTTTTCAGTTACTAAAGACAAAACTAATTGCAGCAAAGGGCTTCAAACAAGCAGCACATGAAGGTGACTGCAGTAAACACCTAGCAGCATCTACACAGGCGAAAAACAGCATTAACTTATGCTAATGGGTTCTTACAGTCCTTATATTAAAAATTATGTTAGCTTGACTGCAATTCGTAAACAGTTAATGCAATACTTTTGTGGAAAAGTGTCTTTGTTCAGACACTTATGGACCTAACTGTCCATGCCACATTGATTTAGTATTCCTAATTATCCACATGGAGGGAAGGACAGTGGAAATTTTACATTTGTCTGGACTGAGCCAGTGGTGAGCAGAAAAAAATCTTACAGGGCTCAAGTGTTATTGGCCTATTTACAACTTTTTGTTCAAACAACAAAGCTTTTCAGTGCAAAAAGTGTTTTGGACCTCGTGCACGGCCTATTAGGTGTTAGTCACAGTTGGTGAGCTTCTGAAATTGCTTCATTTTTGCTCAGATGACGTCTGGCTGGCCCATCCTTACTAACAAGCCACTCTGGAGTTACTCGGTTGTAGGGCTTATAGAGGATCCAGCAAACAAAGCGTGGAGGTCCCAGTCCTTTTATCTTTTCCTCCTGGTAACCATTCATTCTACGCTCCTGTGTAACCCACCATTTGACCCTAAAGTCAAGAAAAGGAAACATTGCTATTCCAAAAACAAGCAGTGCATTGAAAATTGAGTTTTTTTCTTCTGTGCAAAAGCTTGTGGCTACATGATTTTGATATAGGCCTGTTGAGAGTCAACCGGCCTTAACTAAGCCTAGCCTATACATTTACAAGTCATTGAGTTATTGTTAAACATAAATATGTTAAAGTCATGTTTCAAATGGTTGTGGAGGCTTTTTTTTAAAAGAATCCTCTTAATAATTAAATCAGGATGCCTAAATGAATAAATGAGGTAATATCCAAACACTCTTCCCACCCTCGCTATCTTCACCCATGAACTGATGAAGTCTTTGTCCTCGCCACCTCTCTCCACCTCTGTCACTCCCACACCTCCGGCTGCCTGCATCGTCGCCTTCACTCTGGCGCTGTCACTGAAACATGCGACGGTTTGCAGACACGCAGCGTGCCTTGCAGGCGGTGGAGCGACTCCAGGCCAAACTCAAGGAGCGGGGAGAAGTGCCCACTGAGGAGAAGCTCAGCCTGCTCAAGTCAGTGCTCCAGAGCCCCCTCTTCCATCAGATCCTGGCCTTGCAGAAGTCTGTCCAGCATCTCAGAGATCAGGTAAACCCCAAATCTTTTTGCTTAAAGGTTTTATATTTCCTCCAATTTGGCTCACATTTCTTATGCCATGTTTTTCTTAGACTGTGTGTCTTAAGGATAGAGATTATATGATGTCACAGATGGTTAAAAACACTTTCTACTTACTTTAAATGTAATATTTATACATTAATATAACTTATCAATAGTTGTCTCAAAAGACACTGCGGGAGAGAGCCACAGATTCGTAAAACACCTAACAATTAAATGCAGAGTGGTTTATAAAAACAGTGAGTGAAAAGAGGTGAATCAATAAGAACCATCCAGTGCATCATGGCCCAAAAACTAGGCCTGTGGTAGCTTAACTAAGGGTAATAATAAGAATGATGTATTTATAACACGCTGATCCCGGGTTCATTTAATCAGATTTCATAAACTACAAAAATGATGGGATAGCAGAGGATAGTAGATTGTTATTATAGAAGTTTATTTAAACAGATGCATTTGTGTCATTTGATATGAACTAAAACCTGCTGTTCATTTTTCATAGTACCATTGTAGTGGAGGAGTGCTTGAGCCAGGACCTTGTTCCTGGTGACATTTGATGTTGAGACATAACCTAGCCTTTAATGGGACCTGCCCAGACTTAATGTAAAACTGAAGGTATTATTTCAGCCACAGGCTCCTTGAATTCCCATTTTAATGGCTTCACACTGGCGACAGTTGTGGCAGGACTCATTTTGGATACTGCCATTAGTTACATGTCGTACACTGTGTGCACTAAATGCCTTCTTGAGTGTTGAAGTTGTGTATGCAGTGGAAGTGATGCTGGAGTTGTTGGGCTGACTGGTGCGTTTTGAGAATATTTGGCTTCTGACCACTGAAATTATGCTAGATTCTAATATTTAACACACATAAACTCCAGACAGCAACCATTTAAGGGATGGTCAGTGCCTTAAACACGTATTTATTGTAATTCTATGTTGAGTGTTTTCCGTCATCACGTCTCATCCTCCTCTGCCTCACTGTTTGGCGCACTTCCTATTTTATTTTGAAGGTTAGCTCCTCATGCGGCCTCCTGTGCTTTTACTTCCCTCCTTTGTTCTTTTCCCAATCTCATTAGCGTTTGATTGACTTCACCTTTTGCACCTTGACCAGCCTGCTGTTGTGGCTAAAGTGTCTGTTCTTACAGGTCAGCTATTGTCTATTTCTACATGTCTGTGGGACAATCTGAATTCGTTCACTCTGACCGGCCTGTAACAGTATTCAGTGAACCTGCAGTGGGATTTTGTCAGTAGTTTTTTCAGCATCATGACAAAAAAAAAAAAGGAATTTCTAAGATAAAACTGGAACTCCTGCTTTAGCTCTACCTCAGCTAGGCTGGAATGTTTCTGATATCCTTATTCAGGTTTTTATCTCTCCCTGCTTCCTTGGTGACCTCACTGATTCTACTTCTGGCTTATGTCAAGACATCCTCCCCTCACCCTTTCAATCCCCATTCCCAGTAGTGTTTGCCGCTATGGCCAAATTGCTGTCAGGGTCCACACAAGCCAGATATAATATGGGTACATGAGCAGAGATACTTTTTTCTGGCTGATTCTCCCCATTGAGAATTAAACATCTGAGTGGAAGGAAAGCACTCTCAAGTCACAGAGGAAAGGGGCCAGGGTAAGCGTTTCAGAGAAAGAGACGAAAGTATGCGAGCTATGCACTGGGAGGAAGGGATGTTCGCTTTTTTACCCCTTGTGGAATTTAGATTTAAAAAGCCCCGTGGCATTTTTGTGCGCCAGCGATTTGACTTATTTCAAGAATAGGTACCTTCTTTTGTGTGTGTGTGTGTGCAGATTCCTCTGTTTTATAATAGAAAACTTAAGAAGCAGCCATTCAACTTAAAGTTCGTTCAAACCAAAGGATGGACCTTTTCTGTGTTATAACAATAGTAATATTTTTGAGAAATGAATAGATAAAAAAGCAACAACTATAAGTGTGTTATGTTTCTTTGGGGCTTTCAGACCCAAGCTGTGTTTGTGTGGCCGTGTAAATCAGAACCAATTTGGGGAGATGGTTTGTTTTTGTGTTTTGAGGCTGACACGCAAACACACACACACAGTCACTGCCCATCTTCTGGCTCTGCTAGTTAGGCCTTGCTTAGCCCACGTCGCTATGGCGACAAGGCCCTACTCTCCAATGAGAAAGAGGCCGCTGCCACTGTGTGAAGTGGGGCAGAAACAATTTCTTAAATGTTCAAGAACCAAACTGGAACTTTAATCCTCTTAGCTGGGCCCCAGCTAACAAAGCTCATGCATGAGCACGGCAACTTAGCAGCATGCTACGCTAACTTAGCCGGGCCCACGGGGTTTTGTTTGCTGTGTGCGGCACTAATGCATCCTGTCCAATGGAGTTTTGTTTCTGAGTGCTAATCTGGGACTGTATTTAAAGGAAGCGTGATGTACAGTACATGTTCTCGAAGCTCTGAAAGTCGCACAGTCCAACTTCCTAATGCAAATTTCACAAGTTCACAAGGACAGCTTTAGCCTGGCAGCGCCATATGCCAAATGGAGTGTTTATAGAATTATTGCCGTGCATTACGTCCGTCCTTTTGAATCCAATTCGGAAAGTCATAAGCATTACACCCTTTGGCTAATGAAATCGGGAAAACACTGTTTTATGTAGTTGTCGCCTTCATGTAATTCATCTGTCACACAAGTAAAGTCATTGCAGTAATTAAGAGCCGAGCATATTAAAGCATCCAGATGGCCAGCGATGCTTCTCCCTGGCCCCGATAAAAATATTGTATTTGGAGCCTCATCACTGTTGGAACATCAGCTAAGAGCTATTATCTCCTGAAGGATTAGAGTGCCATAGATGCAGCTAATCATGGAGGGATAACAAACTGTCTGCCATCTCAGTGGTTTTTTTAGACACTCAGATCCAGAGTTTTGGTGTCTAAAATTTAATTTGCAAGATCTTTATGTTCAGAGTACAAATGAGGCATAATGGGCCTTTTTTTGTTTTTTCCCTTAAAACTTTTAATTGTCTTTGGTTGGATTAAAGCCAGCAACTGCTGCTGTGTACAGGATCGCTTTGGAGATTTTCTGAGCTGTTATGCCCCATTCAAACTGAAAGCCCAGCAGTTTTGGATTTGATTCAATAGCATTCATGTGTTTGAATGTGGACCTATTATGCTTTTCTTTATGTTTTGTCTATATACTACAGCACTGTATGCCAGCCAATCAGGAGAAAGATGGGTAAACTTTTATATATGTAGTGTTTCATGTTCACTTTAAAGGAATGTAGAAGGAAGATCCAAAATCCAGGAGTAAACATAGAAGTGTCAGGGAGGTATCTGTAGTTTTCACATTTCTGTTTTATCATTTCAGGGGAGTGTCCCTTTATCACGAGGGAGTGATCTCACAGCAGCCAAGCCCAATGGCAGCCATGTTTCCTGCTCAGACACCCCAGCTCCCACGCACGCCAATGGGAAGACGTCATCCGAAGAATTTGAACATATTATCCACTCCATGGCGCAGGTACAAACAGCTAGAAGGGAGGCAGTTATTGTAATGCGTGCTAACATTTTGTTAATTTATTGTCGGTTTAAGCTAGATGGCATATATTGACAAAGCGTGTGGAATCTGCATGTCGTCCCCGTGTCTGTGTGGGTACTCAGGCTCTCTCCCACAGTCCAAAGTGTCTCTCTGTGTGACTGCCCAGGGTGTACCTTGTGTTTCGCCCTACGACAGCTGGGATAGGCTTATGAATAGAATAGAACTGGATATGCAGAAGAAAAGGGATGCGCATAAGCTAAAATAATGCTATCGTGGCAAGTCTATTTTGAAACCCCAGTAGACTTTTTTTGTCAATCTTTTAACATTTTACTGATTTTTTACACAAAAATAAGCAAGATTACTTTTTAATAAGTCCTATAACTCAAACCAAACATTCAAAGAGAGTCAAAAAAAGAAGAAAACTCTGCAGTGCTCCTCTCTCTTGAGGCACTTCAAATAGACTTCTAAAGGCTGCCTGTAGCTTTGATGCTTTAGTGAATCAGCACAAGGCCAATGTGTGTATATATATATATATATATATATATATATATATATGTAATACAAGGTTTGTGTGTGTATTACGCAGGGACGTTATGTGACGCATGTGGATCTGCAGAAGCCAGTGTCCGGAGGTCTTGGCTTCAGCGTGGTGGGCCTAAAGAGCGAGAACCGCGGAGAGCTCGGCATCTTCATCCAGGAAATTCAACCAGGAAGTGTCGCTCACTGGTATGCAGGAAAAACATGCTGCTATGCAGTCTTCCAGACATTCTTTCAGCATCTGGTTAATTGTTGATTTCTAATTTGAAATTTCTAGGACTTTGTTTCAGACAGTCAGGTGGGTGCGTTTACAGATTGTCTTGGGAGATTAGAGATACTTTTATACTTGCCAGGAAATACCAGAGTAAAGCTGTTGTGAGCTGTTGCAACACATGTTGCGTCACACCAATCCTAAAAGAGTGGAAGCTGCATTTTTCATGTTTCAGATATAAACACCCTTAAATGTATTCACCCAAAGACAAATTCAAAGTTACAGGTACAAAGATTAAAGCTATAATGTGGTATCTGGTGACTATAAGGGTTCTCATTCTGTGTCCTTGCCTCTGCTGCATGCTTCTTCCCCGTTACAGCGATGGGAAACTCAAAGAAGCCGACCAGATATTGGCCATTAATGGCCAGCCTCTGGACAAGACAGTGACCCACCAGCAGGCTATAGGCATCCTGCAGAGTGCTTCAGACAGGGTGCAGCTCACAGTGGCCAGAGGGCCAATACCTCAGCTGGCCAGTCCTGCAGTGTCCCGCACGCCCTCTGCTGCCAGCACATTATCAGCCAACTCCAGCGCGGTAATGAGTACACTGACACACCAGTGGGGCCTCTGCAAGGAGCGTGTTGTGATCTGACACAGTTTCCATGTGGGGACTTAAGAAACTACATGCACTTTGCTCTTTGCTCTGCAATCCCCATCCAGCACCACGACACAGAAAACAAACATACCTGTTAAGTGATGTACATTTTTCCTAATAAGACACTGGGTAACATTGTGTTTCACTTCTGTTACTGTCTCAGTGGCAACATGTGGAGACGATTGAGCTTGTCAACGATGGCACCGGTCTTGGCTTTGGTATTGTTGGAGGAAAAACCACCGGGGTTATAGTCAAAACTATACTTCCTGGAGGCATTGCTGATCAGGTGACTCTTTAGCTGTGTCTGTCACTTCTTTAGGACATGTCTTTTTTCATCGCTCACAGCCAATGACACTTTCAGTGTTCTAGACAGATGACTCCTGTCAGTTATGTGTAATGAGTAATTGCAGGAAAGCACAGAATTACCTGTCACTTAGGAGTGACAATGCCATAATGAGCGCAGAGTTAATATAGAAATCATTTCTTGCCACAGGATGGCCGCCTGCGCAGCGGGGACCACATCCTGAGAATCGGAGACACCGACCTGCTCGGCATGGGCAGCGACCAGGTGGCCCAGGTCCTGAGGCAGTGCGGGAACAGGGTGAAGCTGGTTGTTACCAGAGGTCCTTTGGAAGAGACTCCCTCTGCTTCTGTCATGCCTGTGGTGCTCCCCACTGTCAGCGAACAGCAGGTAAGGGCATCTGTTCCTCTGTAAACCCAAATACCTCTTTTTAATTTTTTTTTACATCACAGAGACGCGTGTCTCATTCAAATTGATTTTATGACTCGCACTATCCTCGCAATAAAGCGTTTTCTGGAGAACCCGTCATCCTGATGGTAATTGCCTGCCATGCAAGACACACCATACACAGTTATATATATAAAAAACTTCACACATAAACTTCAGGTCCTTTATATCCAGTTTTATCTTTTCTTCCTGCTTGACAAGCCAGTACAAATGCAATTAAAGAAAATTGCAGGTTGCATCACCTGTGACTCACACTTTGCTTTACGTTCCCAGAAAAAGAAGGAAAAAAAAAAGCTCAGAGCCTCCTACAAACAGCAATTTAATGGCCATTTTCAGCACTCGCTTCTATTTTGACTTGATTGAATGATTAGTGACTCACAATGTGAATGACAAACATCATATCCCTGTGATCACACACAGTAACTGTGAGTCTTATTTTTGGCTGACAGGTACTGAGCGCTCATTAATCAAAGTTAAACAATGTATTTTGATGTGCCGCAATTTTCCTTTCTTCTGTTCCAAAGTAAAACATCGCTTTCATTTGGTTTCTGCTGTGATGCTGACTCATTTCTCTGCGTCTACACGCAGGGCTACGAGGAAGAGGATGCTGAGGCATTTGATGTGAGCCTTACTAAGAACACCCAAGGACTCGGGATCACTATTGCTGGTTATGTTGGAGATAAGAATTCAGGTGAAAAACTGATTTTTTTAAAAATAATATGGAGATTTTATATTTCTATTATATATGCCAGTTTTTAAATTGTGTTGATAGGCCACGTAAAACCAGAGTAGAAACCAGGTAGAAACAGGAGCAGTGATACGCCTGCTGCTGTCAGGCCTGCAGGTATCAGGCTGTGACGTTCTCCTTTATAGTGGAGTGGTACAAATAATTTGTGTGGCATCTTATTGAATGCCGAACACCTGATCGTTCTGTAAATAGTTTGAAATTTCTGATTATATTCAGGGATCTGTAATTTGTAAAGTTAGTAAAAAGTGCCCTCCGTTTATTGAAACACAAATTGAAACACATTTAATGTCTTCACCCATTTATGTGTCTCAACTGTTCTGATTCCTCAGAGCCCTCTGGTATCTTTGTTAAGAGCATAACAAAAGACAGCACTGTAGACCAAGATGGCCGTATTCACATTGGAGACCAGATTATAGCAGTAAGTACACTAATTATGCTCTTTTGGTTACGGCTGGCTTCTGTTTTCAGCAGAACGAGATCAAACATGCAGCAAATGTTTCATATTATCATTGATTGTGATCAAATTTACACATTTAGGCAATGGAGGGAAATTATGAGATGCATGAATTTGAATAATTCCCAATTATGCTTTTTATTTGTTCTTCTTGCGACTCTGAATATAAAAGAGTTTTGAAACAGGACACCGAGCAGTTAAGTCTGTAATTTCATTACTGTAGGTCATTAACAGTGAAGCCATGAGTGGATGTTTTTACATGTTTTCTTGAAGAAGTTCTGACTTACTTGTGTGCTGGTGTGTGAGGATGGACTTGCTTTGGGAGTTCACCTAAACGCTCATGATTGTGAGGGATTTAAAACTATCTACTTCCTACCTGCCCTGAATGACCTAAATGAATGAAGTCGTGGATTAGACGACACTCGGGTGCAGAAATCAGTCTTTAGTTAATGCCATTGCAGTTCATCTCTTTCCAGCAAGAACATAGATGGCGCTTCAGCACACTCATATTGTGCAAGCAAGCCGTTCTGCCTCTCCTTTAATCCACCGGCTCACGAGAGATCGCCCTCTGCAGGTCGACGGCGTGAACATCCAGGAATACACCAATCAACAGGCAGTTGAAGTGCTGAGACACACGGGCCAGACGGTCCACCTTAAGCTGATCCGGCGGGGCTTCAGGCCCGATGAGATCCCCCCTGTCACAGCCCCCGTTGTCACCGTCCTCCCCCCTTCCACCACCATCCCCACAACCACCACCGTCATGAAGGAGCTGGAGCTGGAGAGAAAGAAAGCTGAGGAGGCTGCTGAAGGTAGGATGGATTAAGTGAGAGAAATTTAATGAGGATAGATTAAAAAAAAAAATCCCTTACTTCTCATCATCCTGTCAAAAAAGGTGTCATTTGATGTGTAAATTTGGCTCAGACAGGAGCTTCATGATGCAGTGAGGAGTCATTTCCATGTGACTCCAAAAGGAAATTTCAGACACTTTTATGGTGTTGTAAACAGATGCAAACAGAACTTACTCCTGCCACACACAAATGTTGTTGGCTGGAGTTATGGCCTAAAACAACATCATATGCATAGAGTGAGGAAGCTGAAGCCTGAACACAGGATCATTCAGTTGCAGAGAAATCGACTTTTTCATATTGCGAGTAACCATTTTACACCAATTCCTAATATTGAAAAATAATTGCTTATTGCAGGTTAAAAGGTTCCTCCTCATAATAGCAGCAGAATACTCCCACGTTACAGCCCCGTCGCTCCTAATTAGAGGTTGAAATATGCTAATTAACGCTGCTGACAAATGCCAAGAGGACAAAAACTATTTTCTCAGATATGGCAATATAGTTAAGTGCTTTTTAAGCACTACCCTTCGTAGCAGTCAGACTGGCTAGAAATTTAACAGCCGTCTTTGTACGGAATCCAAAACTTAGCATCATGTTGGTTGAGAGTTGAAGTAGATCAACTTTCAGAATAGTAAAATAGTGCACAATGCATAACATCCCAACCAAGGAGAAACCTGCATTTATCTTCGTTCTTGTGTGTTTTTCTAATACCTTTGCATTTATGTAATATTGGCATTAAATAAGAAGAAACTTATTTAATGCCAGGACCTCTGGGCTGTTGCAGAAGAAAGTCAAGCAACTTGCACAAGTTGTTTAGTGTCGGCAGTAATAGATGGAGACTGAAAGTGATTATTTTTAGCACTAGGAAGTTGAAACATGAAGAAAACCAGAAAACCAACAGCTATGAGAGAGACTAAAGGGAAGAAGGGTAGAGTAGTTTTTGGCTGCTTTGAAAACTCTGAGTATAGGAGAAACAGGAGTGTGTGTGTGTATGTGCACAGTGTGCTTTTTGCTCAATCATTAAATGAATGAAACAACAGAAAGAAATCGAACCATTAACTTAAACTGTTGTCACATCCTTCCATAACAATCTGCTGAGTCGTATTTGTATGCTGGAACTTAAAAGACTTTAATATAAAATTCACTTCATGGCAAGTATTCATTTCATGGGTGACCAGTTCTGTGCCTTGCGGAACCCCAAAGACAAAAATGAGTCCCAGGCTCATTAAACGTGTATTAAAAGTCCTGGTATTTTTATGGATTAGCAAACATTAGCAAAGGCGCTTTATGTGTTTTTGATATAAAGGGAAAAGAGAGAAGGTCCTCTTTCAAAGCAAGAGTGATTAGGCACTAACAGATTCTGTGTCAGTGTTGAGGGTTTTTTGTGCTGTGCGTGTGCTGCTGGTGGAAGGTCGATGGCTCCTTTGTGCGTCTCACTGTCCGTTGTGTGTTTACCGTCTCCACAGATGAAAAGCAGCTCCACACAAAGAGTGAAGGATCTGATGTCAGCCCTGCCACGGATCAGCTAACAGAAGACAAACATGGTAGGAGGCTGAGATGCTTTTTCCGTGTGCTTTAGCAGTGATATTGGGCCCAAATCTGACAGATAAGGGCTTCTATTGACAGGACCGCACCGACTAGCAGCACACAATGTGAGGACATGCTGAGACGGCTGCTGTTGCTAGGTTCAGACATTTAAATGGTAGCAGATAAGGGTTTATTTGATCTTCCACGACACATTTTCAAGTACTTTGCTTATACTTGGAAGTTTATGGTGCAGTGCCACCTGTGAATGGCTTATGACAACACCGTCTTAATTTTTGTGTGTTATTGCATAACATATTGTGTTTTTGAAGAACCGAGCTTAACACCTTTTGAAGAGGAGGAGTTAATGAAGAAGTGGCAGGAAATTCTGGGCCCAAGTAATGAAGTTGTGGTAAGTTTACTGTTTAGATTCATAGCAGATATTGTAAAAAATAACAGTGACCTGGGTCATCAAACAAAAGGGTCTGAATCATTGACAGACTTCACATAAAGAGATGTGATTTACTGTTACCCTGACAGGTGGCTCAGGTGGAGAAGTTTACCGAGAACAGCGGTCTGGGCATCAGTCTAGAAGCCAACAGCGGACATCATTACATCCGATCTGTCCTTCCTGAGGGACCGGTCGGTCGCTGTGGCAAGCTGTTCAGTGGAGATGAGCTTCTTGAGGTATAATACTCGAAAATTACATTTGTTATTAGTATTTACAGAAGGTTGGTTGGTTGGTTCATGGAGCTTAGTTTTAGTGCAGTACATATTGTCATACAGCAACTCTGGAAGTACTTACATTGATTATAATGGTCTTTGTGGTGTTTCCTTTGTAGTTATAACACAGTGCCTGACAACTGCTGTATATGCCAATAAGGCATGTATGGGCTTCACTTATTAGGAATGATTCCTACCTAAAAATTCACCAACAGAGGATAAGCTTCTGATACAACTTCACCTAATTCAAGGATGCTTGGGGAAGAGGGTGAAGTCTGAGGAGGTTACGCTCCATATATTTCCCCAAATATAGTTCCCCCAAAGAAAGTAATAAAAATCACTCCACATAGAGCTGAAAGCTGGATTAATCAGTGGTGTATCAGCTGTTTAAGTATGTTTCCAAATGAGTTATTTGGAGTTATGGTAAATAAATTCCTGGTTTTACATTTGTTTTTGCTACTTTTAGGTCTTTGTTTTGTATTCATGGCTTGCCTTTTAGCTGTTCCGGTTTATTCTCACCACTCTCATTTCCATCTCTGGCAGGAGGCCGTTTCAGTACAAAGGTCTAAAAACCTCCTGTTTTCTGCAAGAGTGGCGCCAACCTGCAGATTAATGCTAATGTTGCTATGTTGCTCCCTTTCTGCTGGGCAACTGTTGCCACAATAACTTAAGTCAGTGGTTTGCAAACTGTGCAGCGTAGTAGGCTACTGGGAAAATATGGGGTGAATCAATGTTAAATGAATCTGATTTAGCTGGAGAAAATAAACAGGGATTTGCTACTGCAGCTGTGTTAAGCTTTTTTAAAATGAACTGGATTCTTTCGTATGGTTAATGATCCCTTCTCTCTTTTTGAGGAGGGTTGAGGTGCCAAAATAAGTTTGAGAACTGCAAACGTAGGTTGAAAAGGTGTCAGTACTGAGTTTACAACTTTTTCCACTTCCCACACATAAATAAAATAAATAAGTAAATAAATAAATATAAGAAGTGCTTCTTGGGATTACTAAAATTATTCTTTGGCATTTTGCCTTTTTTTTTAGGAGGAATAGTAAGAAAATGTCCACAAAGATCTGCAGCAGAGATCCGTTTAGCTAAGGCTCAGCTGCTGAGAGGCACTTTATCCCACGTGACATGTACTGTAACCACTTGGTCCTGATTTTAAATTCATATTATGATTAGTTTTAAGTTTTAACCTTTCCTTTCTTAGGTCAATGGCATTTCCTTGATTGGTGAGAGCCACAAAGAAGTAGTGAGAATCTTGAAGGAGCTTCCGCTCCACGTGTACGTGACATGCTGCAGGCCGGCCCCCGACCTTCAGCCTGAGGTGGATGCTGAGCAGAGAGAATCAGAGGCTTTGTCCACAACATCGAAATTGAAGGTACCTGCACTCATGATGCTGCAGTCCGTTTAATACTTAATACTACGAAAAACATCCAAGTAAAAGGGTACAAACTTGCAGTCTGCACTTACAGGACACTTTATTAGGTACACCTAGCTAGTACTGGGTTGGACCTCCTTTTGCCTGCAGAGCTGCTTTATTTCTTCATGGCACAGATTCAACAAGGTTCTGATGCTCTGTTTGAACAGCACATCGTGTTGACCCTGTCCACATACCTAAATGCATTGAGTTTCTGCCATGTGATTGGCTGGTTAGATATCTGTGTTAACACTCAGATAATCAGTTGTCCGGTGTATATTACTAAGAAAGTACTGTTGCAGACGATGCATATGCAGGCCTCCTTTTGAAAGCATTACCACATCATAGAATATGTTTTCCTGCCTGTGCATATAAAGCAATTTGAGAATGATGCTCTTTAAGTCTTCCTTCTCTGTTCTAACCCATCAACCATTATTAGCTTGCTGTCAATTGCTCTATCGGGTTTCCACACTGCCATCCATGATGGATTAAGACTTAGTGATAAGCAGGGAAGGCTGAGTGTTTATTAAGACCAATTCTAGCAATACCTCAGCAGTAGCCAGCAACATTTGCTAGAGATATGAGACATCAAAAGCAGCTTTCCTTTGGGTAAGGGGGTTTTCATCTCTCTCGCCTTATCTGTGATAATGTACTAAGGCCCGAGCATCCCAAAGATATTTCCCTTTCATCTGCTGCCAGAAACCTGAGCCAGAAACAGAACTAGAGGGGAGCAGCCTATGGGTTGAGAGTCAAAGCGACGAAGGCATGGGGTTACATAGTGATTTTGGGTTTTTCCTTTCTGTGCAGAATCAAATAGACCTCAGCGGTGTAGTGGTTGCTGAACACCCAGAGGTGAATACAATAGCGGCGACACAGGGCAACGTGAGCGAGGAGGCGATAGGATCCCCTTTGGCTATGTGGGAGTTGGAGATCCAGAATATCGAGCTCGAAAAAGGAGAAGGGGGATTGGGATTCAGCATTTTGGATTACCAGGTGGGATTATGTTCTAGGGTTTAATGGAAATGTAACAAATATCAATATTCAGGTAACAGATCCTTTTTTAACATGTTTAGATGATGAGTTTTTTTCTTTAGTTTTTTAAACGTGTCTACATTGTGCGTATTTCTGTATTATAGGATATTTAAACGTGGCCATATTCACAATATGGGCTACTTTTATTAGATGGAAAAAGCTCGGTGGTGTGTGTGTGTCTGAGTGTGTATTCATATCTTTGTGGAGGCCAAAAATTGGAAGTTTATTTGTGGGGACCAGGATTATGGTCGCCTCAAGTTTGAAGGCATTTTTGAGACTCAAAATGTGGTTTCAGTGACAATATGTTAGGTTTAGGCTAAGGGTTAGGCATTCATTTTTCATGGTTAGGGTTGGGGTAAGGGGCTAGAGAAAGCATTATGTCAATTAGATGTCCCCACAAGAAATGAATACCCCCGTGTGTGTGTGGGAGTGGTTAAGAAAATGACCTGAATTCGATGTGATCTCCATATGAGGCTGTGATAATTTACTCATTGACTTGTGCTGGCTTAACATCACCACAGGACCCACTGGACCCGGCCAAAACGGTGATTGTGATTCGCTCTCTGGTTCCCAATGGTGTCGCAGAGAAGGATGGCAGGCTGTTGCCAGGAGACCGACTCATGTACGTTAACAGCAGCAACCTGGAGAACGCCAGCCTGGAGGATGCCGTCCAGGCCCTTAAGGGGGCCAAGCTCGGCAAGGTCCAGATCGGAGTCGCCAAACCACTGCCTGTAAGAATTGTTATTAGAAAGCATTTGCTTTTCCCCCCTCTACTTTAAATCGCTTTGAAAATCAAAGTTCAAATGTGTTTTGCGTGATTGTAGTATTAAGTGTACGTGTACCTGTCAGAGTTACTGAGATTTACTCTGTGCTTTTGTGAATTTTCTGCAGTATTTGTCAGGGATCTGTCCCTCTACGTATGCAGGGTTTTAAATCCAGCAGTCCATATATCACACAAGTTAGTCTCCAGTCATGACAGCTCAGCTTACAAGGGCTTGAATTTTTCATGCAGGAAACAGTGTGGAGGTAGGCTGCATGGTTTAGCATTCCACCCACTATTCTTTCAGGGGAGGTGACCAGCCTAAAATGCCCTGGACCCTTTGTTTTATATTATTATGTTATCGAATTCTCCAGTAGCACATCCCCTCTTGTACATTTAAACATACAAGGGCACCTGTCAAGATATTAGGTCCGTCCAACGGCATATTCATTGCTCCAGGCAGCTGTGCTCCTTGTACAGGATGTTTCTCTCCCTGCAAAAACAGCTTGCATTCTTTCAGCTGTAGAGCCGCAGTTCTCTTGTATTGAATCTGTCGTTGGATTACTCAGCGAGACCTCTGGGCTGCCAGGGTTAGCTGGATTACAGAGCTGCTGGAAGCCTCTGTGGAGTTATCCTGCTCTGCTGCAGGACGTGGAATGGACTTCTGAGAAGTATTTTGTTGTGTTGCCTCTCAAAATTGAGTCTTACTAGTGTAATCCTGCAATATGCCATCTTGGTTTTCATACATTTCTAGGGTGCACGCTACTCACAGTAAATTGCAAAAGTTCTTTTGCTTTCCATAGAATGCATGTAAAAAACATGAAATTCAGAACGTCGAGATGATTGAACTCTATAGTTAAATAACAGCATCCTCAAAAATGTAACATCGCTTTCCATCATCATTCCATGTTAATTTATTTGCTCTAGGTTTTGGTTAATGTAGTGTAATTCCATAAAGCCGGGGACACTGAAAGAATTTCTCCACTTTCTTAGGGAATATGTGGATATTCCCACTCTCCACACCCATATGGTGAGCAGGAAATAACTTCATCACCCACCATCCAATCATTTGACTTCAACAGTATTTTGGTTGAAGAAGGAGAGGAAGAAGGACTGACTGAGGGCATCCTTTACCGAGCAGAGCCTGCATTGGTTAGTTAGCTTCTGGGAAAACTGAAAAAAATCTATCAATCAATCACAGCTCATGAAAAGGGAAACACAACTTATACTTTTGCTTCCTTCTCGTAATTTTGAAGCGTACCATGCTTGTAATCATGCAACAGTTAGCTTATATGAATGGTATTCTAATAAATACACGCAGTCGATTGAGGGTTTTATTGTTAAGGCTTCATTAGCTGTAGCTACATCAATTCTGATTGACTTGCATTACATTCCTACAATAGCATGATTAGTGATTCTTCCTAAGTGTCCCAGCTATTTGTATTTTGATCCATTACGGCAGATTGATACCAGTGATGCAGACCTGCCTGATGAAAAGATGTTAGGTCATTCTTACTCCGGGATCGAGGACGACACTTTCCAAGCTTCCATGATCGCTCTCCATGGTAGCACCTGTAGCACAGACCTGGATTACCTACACTCATCCACACCTAAGGTAAGGACCTTTATTTATAAAATGTAACTGAAATGAGAAGCACAGCTTGATATTGTTTTCCTCATTTCATTAAATGTTACCGCACCATCTCGTGCCCTTTGTCACAATGAGCTTTACAGCATGTAGTCATTATTCTTTGGGGTTTTTTGCTATGGAGGGCCAAAATGTCATGAGACATGTTTTCTGTTCTTTGTTAGGGCAGTAACTACATTACTGAACTCGGTGTTATATCCACAGCCCCAAGAACTGAAACTCTCCAAATGGATATTAAATTATAAGGAAAATAACCCCGCAAAAAAAGAGTAAGGAGCAGACAAACTATTTTCCTAAGGGTATCTGTGTGTTTCCAGTTTTCCCAAAGGCCACAGCCGACCTTATTTGTAGGGCCTCGCTGCGTAATTTATCGTATAATAGGGCGGCCCAGAGGGACGAACGTGGGGCAGGACGACTCGTGGCAATTTATAGTACTGGGGGATTTCACAAAATACATTTCAGCTGTTTGTACCAAGCCCGACAGCTCAGCCTCAGCGTGATCATGTGCTCCAGAGGAAAGCAACAAGTCTCTTGATAAATTTACATCAGTGACCGTAAGAAATGCACCAGCTTTTCCGGACTGTGAGGCTGGATGTTTTTTTTAACCTTTCACTCCGTGCCTGTTTCCTGAACAACAATGTAAAGTTCACCACATTGTAACTCGCCTCAAGAATGTCTCTGCCTTTAAGTTAGTGAGTTCTCTGTTTACCTGACTATCAGCTTGTTCGTTTGGATGGGGAATGATTTGTAACTTTAATTAGAAAATTGGGACATTCTGCATTCATTTTCTTCAGCATATATCTTATCTCTTTGGCACGTGTTGGTTACAAGTAACGCGTTACTGTAATCTGATTACTTTTTTCAAGTAACGAGTAAAGTAAGGGATTACTATTGCAAAAACGGTAATTAGATTACAGTTACTTTCCCGTAGGAACGCTGCGTTACTGCGTTACTAAAACCGTGATTTTTTGCGAGAATGTCTCACGACAGTGACGTAAGCGAGTGCGACGTTCGTGACAACAGCTGTGTGCAGATCAACAATGGATCACATATCGAGTGCGGGAGAGAGTATGAGCGTGCAGCGTTTAAAGCGTGGAAGTACTGACCTTACTTTGAGTTTGATTCCATAAAAAGTGACAAAAACATTAGCGTCCGTTGTGCGTGGGAAGAAAACTTATTTTTACAGCGAAAAAAAACCCTAAACTTCCAAGCAAGCACCGAGTGCGCAACGACGTAATGGGAAATTCACAGAGAAACTCGCGGATTCTTCAACTGACCGCGGCACACCTGCACCAGTGTAAACCTCCGCCTACCTCAGTCCTGCTTTACAGGTGAAAATAGAGCAACAGGACCGCTGAGTCTTTGACTTTATTTATTTTCTGCTGTGTTTTACTTGCATCTATTTGAAAGACTGAGTGTAAACACAAAAAATATTTTATTTTATGTGCTGGAATGTGCAGAAAATAGGTTTAAATGTTAAACTAATTTATTCAAGTCAGAGAATTTTGCATATAATTAAATTTTTGCTTGATGCATAAAGTTAAAAGATTAAAACTGATAAAACAAGTTAAAAAAAGAGATTTTTCCATTTGATTACATTTTGTATGATGGATTATGTAGAAAAAGTAGAATTGGGCTGAAAGATCTATCGCTTTATCACCTCTTCAGGTTGTAAATCGTGTTTTAAAAAAGTAACTAAGTAATTAATTACTTTTGAAAATAAGTAATCAGTAAAGTAATGGGATTACTTTTTTGGGGAAGTGATCAGTAATTAGTTACTGATTACTTTTTTCAAGTAACTTGACCAACACTGTTAACGACATCAGGTGAACTAGAGGGGCAACAATGAGACAACCTCCACAACAGGAATGCTTTTGCATTTGATTAGGGTCAGTGTCACAAGAGCTAGCATGAGGCAATACCTGGACCCTACAGAGGTTGCACAGGTAGTTCAACTCATCCAGGGTGGCACATCAATATGTGCCACTGTCTCCCAGCACAGAGCATGGAGTAGATTTCAGGAGACAGGTAGTTTCTCTAGGAGAGAATTGATACCATTGATTGCTCCCCATGCTTGCCCGACCTAAATCAAAAGAACACCTCTGGGACATTATGTTTCTGCCCATCCAGCAGAAACATAATGGTTGCAGGTTGCATCTCAGGAGCTTGTCCAGGAGCTCAGTGATGCCCTGGTCCAGACCTGGAACCATCCATCATCTCATTTGGAGCCATACAAGCACATGAGGGTCATACAAACGTCTGAGTACCATTTGGAGTTGGAGTGCAATGAAATTTCAGCCAAATGGACTCGCCTGCCGCATCATTATTTGACGTTGATTTTCAGAGTCTCTTTGATTTCTTCCCTCTGTAGTTGATCATTTTCATTTCCATCAAACGAGGTGGAATCCTTTCATCCCTAACACATTATCCAGTCCAAATCAGTGTAGCTATCCAGCAGGTTTCCCCACATAGATCTCATGTGTTTTCAAAGTGTTCCTGTGCATTTTTTGAGCAGTATATTTATAAATTTGAAACAGTTTGGTCCTGTCTATTCTGACTGAGGTGTGTATATAGTGATTCTTACTGAACTATTAGTTTGTAGTACTGCTTTGCATGCCAAAAAATTACTTATTTAATATTTTGTACATCCATGAGGGGGTTCTGACCTCAAGCTTTGAAACAACTGGTGTAATAAATGACCCCTAATAATAACAACAGTTTAATCTCTAACTTTGGAAGCTGCCTTTAGTAAAACCATCTCACTTTCCTCCATTTGTCAAAGCCCAGTTCAGTGCTGTCTTATTTCAAATTACACTTCATATTTCCTGTTTTAAGTACATATCTATATACTGAGACTCTCATGTTTTATATATTTGCACATTTGCATTTTTTTTAACTTCTGTTCAGACTCCCAGAAGGATTTTTTGCTGAGAACCATTACTATTCAGCCTGGTTCTAATAAAGTCTTAAACGCTGTTATAATAAAACTGCATAATGCACTCGGCTCTCAAGATCTTCAGTAATTTATGCCACTTTCTACTGGCCTCCGATGGCTTTTCTGTGGCTCATTACAAGGAGGGCACGGCAGCGATGGAGGGAGATGAATTGTCCCTGTTGGGCAGTTGTCTAACTAACAGAGTGGGAATGTTCACTCAATCTGCTCTACTTTGTTTTACTCCAGCTTACAGCCCGACTGAACTTGCTGGAGGAGCATCCCTGCTTTGCAGACAATAGTCAAGTCTTCTCTCCGGAGGAGTCGGCCTCTTACGCTCCTCCGAGTCTGACCAGCCACATCCCGGCTTTTAATGCTATTCTGAGCAGCTCCGACCAGTACCTGGGACAGCTCCCGAGCAAAGAAGACCCAGAGGACGGCACAAATTCATACAGCCCGTTTGCTGAAATTGGGAGCAGATCGAATGTGCTGGAGGAACCTGTGGAGAGCCTTAACTATCAGAAGGAGCCTGCTATCTCTTTCGGAGAGATTGTAGACATAAGAGTTTTGATGAAGGTAAGAATTTAACAAGTCTAAATTTTTGCTCGCGATAAGATCAGGAGATAAGATTAAAATGGATATTCTATGCTGTGCACATGTGACAAGGTGCGTTATAACAGCGAGGAAATAATCCTCCATCATTTCTTTTTTAAAGTCTCTCCACTCAGAGGCTGCCTTCAAACGCGAGATAAAAAAGGTTCTAAGCTGATTTGTTTAAAATGATTTTCACAGTCAAATCGCTGCCTTTTTCTCCAGAGACCCTGCTTTGTTTTGGAATCCGGCCTTATTAATATATTTATTTACTGTCATGACTAAGTGTGCTGAATTATCACCTTAAAGGACGAGGAGGCTGGTGCGAAAGAATCTGCAGAAGACGGAGACAAAGCAACGTTGACCTCAGGGAGCAATTTTGAAAGGACTATCACAGTCGTCAAGGGCAACTCCAGCCTGGGTTTGTGCTCATTTCTTTACAATCGTTAATTTGTTCTTTTTATTTGTTTTCTTCTCATTTTCCACAGAAGTGTTAATGAGGTTTCAGGATTGAAAGGTGCATTTGGCCTTTACTTTTATCTCCTGTTTTCTAAATCCAGTTTTATGGAAAAATGATAGAAGCAATTTTTGACTGTTTTCCACTCAGAAAGTCTAATCCCATCGCCATACTCATTATTTGCATTTCAAAACCTGCCCAAGGGGCTGCTACTGGCTCCATGAATATTAAGTATGAACTTCTAAAACAAATAGGTGTTATGAAGTTACAGTTTAAAATCTTCAATTCCTCAATGAAAATCGTCTCTTATTTTGCTCGTTTGTGCTCTTTCAAGGTTTTTATTGGGTGGAGAATATTCGGCATATTTTGCTCTCAATTTGCAGCTTACTTAGACCGAATTCATTCTTAAATAGAGCACACTAATCGTATTTTTAAACAGTTTGTAAATGAACTCTCACACATCAAGCTGTTGCAAAAGGGAGTTTAAAATGTAGTCGAAGGCTTTAGCCGGAGTGTCTCCCATCTGGATAAAAAGAATGATGGACAGTATGTGCAGATGAAGACGAGCCTCCAGAGATATTATGTCACACTCCATTGAGACAGATGTGAAAATTAAATTTATCAACATGTTGACAGTTTCTAGAATGAATGGATTTTCTTGTAGAAGAGAATCAAAAATATAGTCTAACTGTGTTCCTGAGGTAACTAAATGTTGGGATATTTTCTCTCACTGATGTTTTACAGAGCCAAGAGTAGGCACAGTATAAAAACACAAAGTGTAAAAATGGCTCAGAGTGTGCCAAGAAAATATCCCCACACCATTAAACCACAAAAAAGGCCGATACAAGGCAACATGCATCCATGCTTTCGTGTTCTTTATACTAAACTGTGACCCTACCATCCGAATGAGACTCCTTGGTGAGCTGGCGTGAACTGTAGCCTCCGTTTCCTTTTGTTAGCTAACAGGAGTGGCAGCTAATGGTGTGGTCTTCTGCCTCAAGGTCCGATGTGCTGTTGGTCTTGGTTATGATGAGTGGTAGTTTGAGTTACTGTTGCCTTTAGCTCAAAGCCATCTGGCCATTCTCCTCTGACCTCTGACATCAACAAGGCGTTTTCTTTGGATATTTTCCCTTGTTAAAGCTAGTTGTGTGGGAAAATCCCAGCAGATCAACAGTTTCTGAAATACTCAAGTCACTTAAATCACTTAAATCAAACAGTTGCTCATCTTCTTCAAAGGGATGACAGTGAGCGCCTTGAAAGACGGTTTGGGGATGTTGATCCGCAGCATAATCCACGGAGGATCCATTAGCCGGGATGGACGTCTCGGGGTTGGCGATCTCATCCTGGCTATCAACGGAGAGCCCACTGCCAACCTGACCAACGCCCAGGCCCGCGCCATGCTCAGGAGGCACTCTCTCATTGGGCCAGATATGGGGTAAAGGCTATAATCTATATACACGTTTATGCGAAACAATAGCATGCATTATGATTTCAATGAGACCATTATTGTGGCCAAAAATAACAGATTGCGGTTTGCAGTAATTCATTTGACTTAAATGTGAAGCTTATGCCTGTATCATTTTAAATTCAAGCGGTTAGTTTTCATTTAGCCCATATGCACATAATTAGTAATGTCTGGCATTACCGAGTGCATGAAATGATTATTAGCTCCTCTCAGCTATTTCTATGTAAGCCGCGTGGTAGAGTCCGTTTAAATGAGCCTATAAATGCAGAATACAGCAGGCTCAGTAGTTACTGACAGATTATTTTTTTAAAGAAATGAGCACTACTAAAGTTACACTGTTGGCCTGAAACCCTGCCCTGTGAAGGACTTGCCTTACAGGTAAATCGAATGTTGTATTTGACAAGTTCTGCTTGCTGAACTAAACTTGGCAGTTTGTTAGCTTCGGTGCATAAAAAAGCCAACTCTTCACATTCTAGATCTGCTTGTGCACCCGAGGACGATCTGTGCCCATTTTATGTGTGAGTATGACTAACTTCCATGCTGGTGGTCTTTCTGCAACAACAACAACAACAACAAACTCTCTTTCTTTCCATCTGCTGCCGACCTTCATGACAGTCTATTAGAGTTTTATCCAGACAGTTACTTACAGCAGAGTGCCAAAGCAACAGCGAAATATGACTATAGCTGCTAAAGATGCTGTTTTTAATGTCCGTCAGATACACCGAGTAGCATTTAAATAATAATACTGTGAAGCTGCGCACCAGCTTTAACAAATGTTTGAATTTTTATTCCTGTGACAACAGATCTGGATAAATCTTGATTGACTACCACTTTTTTTTTAGCACCTAACCTGCTGTACGTCTTCTTCTTGCTTCCATTGTGACTAACATGTTTAAACACCATAACGCACTGTTTTTCCTGTTTTTCCCTCCACTCATCATTCCTTTATAAGCTCTGCCACGTCTCTCACCGCCTGTTGTGATGTTCTTAATGAACTGACTCATCCGTTTCATTATTTCATTCATTTTCCTCTGTCTGCATGCCATGTATTTTTAAAAAAAAAACACACACACAAATCAAAATCAACCCATCTGCTGAAGATCTGTTAGCTTCACTCAGATGTGCTAATGCGCCCCCGAGAATCAGCCTCACTCTGAATTGTTGTGAAACGTCAGTTTGTCAGCTTTCTTTTGTTTCATTTCCTAAAGGGAGTTTGTTTGTGTTAATAATAGAGCCATCAAATTTGTTCCACGTCGGTCACGCAGTAGGTGATGCAGGACTTCGAAAGCGTCTCAACCTCGTCACAGGGAAGTTTTTTGCAAATAGACTGAGGTCAGTTTTGCTGCAGTCTCGTTCGTGAAGTAAAATCTGATGCAGGGACAACGGCTTCTAAATGTAAATGAGCAGGTTTAAAAGTAGCTGTTTTGTTTAATGAAAAGGTGGCGGCGGGGGGTAGCTGTAAGGATTTGGTTCCAGTTTGCACTTGACTGCGTGTTCTCCTCTATTTTTGTTAAATTACTTTGTGCTTTTGCAATGAATGGGGGCATAATTGCCAATAACGGTGAGTAATAGGGTTTATAAATATGGAGGCCAGGTTGTTGTGTAGTTTGTGAATATCCACTCATTCATGTGTGTGTGTGCTTATGTTTATGTGTGTGGTGGGGGGGGTTCAGCATTACGTATGTCCCAGCTGAGTATCTGGAGGAGTACAAGGCCAGCCTGGAGCAGCCTAAAGACGACGTCTTCACTGACGCAGCTCCAGTGGCAGCTCCAGCGCTGAAGTACGTCCCCCTGCCACAGTGATACTTGTTATGCAATTTGCAGGCAAACCTAAAGGTGAACAGACAAATGTTTATATGCGGAGCCTCTTTTCTATTTTTAGAGAAATTCCCAACCTCCCCGAGCGCGAAGACGGAGAAGGAGAAGAAAGCGCATCTTATAACATCTGGAACCAACCGAGGAAGTGTGTGAACACAGACACATACACATGTGTACCTGACCTTTTGATTCAATTTTGTACACGTATCAAATGTCACAAGGTTTAAAGTGAAAACTCTTGCAATCCCTTATTGGTACCTTCCTCAGAGTGGAGCTTTTCCGAGAGCCGGGCAAGTCCCTGGGGATCAGTATCGTCGGTGGCCGAGGGATGGGCAGCCGGCTGAGCTCTGGAGAGGTGATGCGGGGCATTTTTATCAAGCACATCCTGGAGGACAGTCCTGCTGGACAGAACGGGACTCTGAAGACTGGGGATCGAATTGTAGAGGTAAAGGGACTTTTTGTGTCACAGAACAATCGATGTAATTTATTCGTTTGGACTAAAGTGCTCAAATGTTTGAAATAAATGGCTAGAATTTTTTTTTTTTATGCTTCCTTCAGGTGGACGGAGTAAACCTAAGAGATGCTAGTCATGAGGAGGCAGTGGAGGCCATACGGAGGGCAGGGAACCCTGTCTCCTTCCTGGTCCAGAGTATTATCCAGAGGCCCAGGGTAAGTCTGTATATTAGCGTCTGCTTCCCAGTAACTACCTCGTAATGTAAAGGTCACAATATCCTCACTCTGCAGCTTCTTTTTTGTTACCTCGTGTAAAACTTTTGTGTTTCAGCACAGGCCGTTTAGGGCACTTTCAAAAAGCTAACAGGTACCGTATACGACCCCTTTATTGTCCTGGGTTGTCTGTACGTTGAAAGTAAATGTGAACTCTTTTATGGAGCGACAGCAAACCCTGCCTGGCATATTAAATGTATTAGCGTGTTTTAACCTTTAAGAGCAGCGCTGAAACAGTGTATCAACAACACCGTTTGTTGCTTGAAAGTGCCCTCAGGCCTTTAAAGCATGACTAAATCGTTTCCTGCTGAGGCTGCTACTGGCGTGGCTCCAGTGTCAGATCTCCCTGCTTTCATCACCTTTCACACATTAGGAGATAGTCCCTCATGCTTTCCTAAACATTCTGGTTACTCATTAAGCATACAACAAACCATAATCTTATGTAACACAGGGGAAGGACACGAGGAGGGCAAGAATGATATTATAGCTGCTATGATCAGTGTTTTTGGAACAATGGCATAAGGGCCATTGACCGAACCTGACTTTGCAGTTCCCCTGAGCTCTGCGTGGATTTGTAGCATCATTTGATTTATTCTTTTGGTTTTCCAAACAGTAACTGTAGTATTTTGGGTAAGAGGTTCTCGGCCTTGTTGTCTTATTATTTTTGATATGTTTTTTAGCAGTTAGCTCGACAGTACTAAAGTTATTATCTAAAAAGTTAACACTGTTTAGAATAAACCTTTTAGCTTTTAGTTGCTAAAAGCTAGCTAACTGTCATGGTTGTTAGCTAAAGAAATACTGAAATACAGTGTGCACTTGATACTAGCATGAGCTAGGCTAACAAAAACATTAGCAGGCTAATTCAGTAGCCTGCTAATATTTAATTGTTTAATGTTTAATTAGTGGCTGATTGTAACTTCAAAACAATACAATAAAAAAGAGACACGTAATTAGTTACCTTTTAACTATATGTCTTATTTGGTCAAAGTTACAGTACTGTGCAAAAGTCTTGAGCTTTTTTTATTAAAGACTTAAAAAACTGACCTTCAGAATCTTCAGACTTTTTTTACGTGTTAAGCGACTTAACTTTGACCTATGAATTATTCAAATTAAAGACAAAGTAAGTAAAGGAAAGAACTGATGTTGTATCTACACGTGACAGACAACCTAGCAAATACAAATATAAATTCTTTATACTTTACACACGTTGTTACAAGCAGTCTGTCACAAAAACATACATTTTTAACAAAAAATGCTAAAAGCGTCTTTTGATACCCAACGAGATATTAACTGAAAGCTTGGCATATCTCAGCGTGTTGTGCAGTTTGTCCATTTTTTAGGAAACTTGAAAAGTGAAGAACTAAAGAAATACAAGGACAAAGCTACCTGTGTCTGAAAGTGTCTGAAAGTCAGCTTTTAAGAAGTAGGAAAAAATTAGGAAAAAACCTGAGAGATGCATCTGACCATTCACTTGATCCATCTACTGTTCACTGATGCCTCATCAGAAATGGTGTCAGTAGACGGGTGGCTGTCAATAATTCAAGGGAAACTGGGAGAAAAGGCTGAGTGTAATGCCAAATTACACAATCAGTGGCAACAGCGCAAATTTGAAGTTCTCAGTACAAATCATCTTAAATAAATAAATGGAGGAGGTCAAGAGAGAAGGACAACAGTATCTACAGGCATCTGTAAAACACACAGTGGAGACTCTGTCATGGCTTCGGGATAAATTTCAGTCAGTGGTGTGGGGATCTTGACAAAACTGATGGAATTATGACCGCAGAAAAGTACCATCAGATTTTGATCCACCATGCAATGCCATCTGGAAAGCATCTGCCTGAGAACAGCTTCATTTTTCAACAAGACAATGATTCTGGACACACTGCCAACGCAGTAAAAGCATAGCAAAATGTAGGAAACATTTACACAGTACTGTATACCAAACTAGTTCTTTAAAGTACTCAGAACAGTTTTAAGTAGTTACTAGAATATGAGCTGCCTCAACCTACATCTCTGTTCCTCGACATGGCGTTCTCAGCCTGAGTCAGTTTATTGCCCAGTTTCATCGCCCGCAGTAAAGAAACTCACCACCGCTTTCACACACATGCCACCTCGCACAT
Source organism: Copadichromis virginalis (assembly GCF_057382275.1). Classification (NCBI taxonomy): domain Eukaryota; kingdom Metazoa; phylum Chordata; class Actinopteri; order Cichliformes; family Cichlidae; genus Copadichromis; species Copadichromis virginalis. Next base: position 46,840,001 of record NC_140620.1, read on the forward strand.
GTCAGGTAATCTGTCTTTCTCTTTTTGTCTCCCTCATTTTTATTGCTTAAGCTATCCATCACACTTTATCTTAGTTGCATTATCTGCACTCCCTACTCTTTCCCTTTGTCTCTCAGACTGGTGGCTGAGTCTTTCTTTTTATGTCCGTCTTTGACTTTGAAATAAACACGATGTGCATCATTAATGGAAATAAAGCAGAATTCTAAATTCCCTCCAGGAGAAAAAGAACTGAATCATTTGTTTAATGTCAGCGACCCCAAATGCTGCTTTTAACCAAGCGCTAAAATCAATGTGGCCACTATTTTAGACACATCTGTGCTGAAGGTGAGCTTTGGTGACATTTATTGCACATGCACACTAGATTCTAACCACGGGGCTTATTAAAATTTAATTGATACCTCATATAAAGATGGTCATTATCAACTCTACAATATCAGGGTTGCCAGCTTTTTGTGGGAATAGCACAGCTGGGACTTTTTATCTTTATATCAGCCGAAAAATCTTTTGTGCTGTATTGTAGGGCATACTGATAGACGAACGTCAGCCACCGCCTTTTTAGTTTTGTCTTGTTTTGAGCTCTCGAGTTAAGGATTTTGGTCCTCTTTGGCCATTTCTTTTATAAAATCGGGGTGATATGCATTTAAGAACTGAGGATATATTACCACACCCATATATCTGTGTATTTTACTCTAAATGGGCCAACATTGTGTTGTATTACGCTAGCAATTAAGTATAAACCCATCACTAAAATAGGTACTGCACTATTAAATCCAATGCACAGGTCATTTCATCATAGACTTCTAAACAACTGGACTGCTTTCGATAGCCAGAGATGTCGCCCCCTGTTGGCCATTAAAAAGAATACATTAGGCTGCCTCCATTTTTGTATACAGTCTATGCTAAAAACATATAAAACCTAGACGGAAAAAAAAGTCTGCACGTAAAAAGCCGAGGGCATATTGAAGGCATAAAAACATTTTCGTTTTAGTTTTTCATCCAGTTGCTTTTTCGTTTTCTTATTAGTTTAATTATTAAAAAGGTTGCAGCCGTGTATATATATTTTTCCTCAGAAATGGCCTTAAATATAAACTAGCCGATGAATAATTAAGTTGTCGCCATTGCTGTTAATGTGTTCAGGAACACATCCAGTGATACAAGGAGACATTATTAGCAAGGCTCATTAGTCAAACTTGCTGGAGAATCTGTTTAAATCGACCTCGTGGATGGTACTATATGTGGATTTGAGTTATGATGGGTGAAAGTCTGTATATATTTAAAAAATTAGATTTTTCCAGGGGATTTAAGTTGGCAACCCTGAAAGTATAAGAGAAAATAATAAGGGCATTAATTGTGGCTCTGCGGCTGCAGGAAGACGTTCTTCTAATTCACTCCAGAGTCACTGGGGTCAGCGCTGAGTGCGGCTAAAGTGAAATCCACGACAATAAACCGAATCATGAGATAAATACCATTTTTAATGGATGATATATCTGAGCAGTGGAGTCCGAGCAGTAGTAGCTGTTTTAAAATGCAGCCACCGAGGGCCACCTAAGAGAGCACAGTAACTACATCTGTGCTGTTTCCCTTGAAGTTTCAAATCACTCTGTTGTAAGCAGTGAATAATCTCAAGGTAGCCCGGAGGAGTCTTTGAAACATTTACGCTTTCAGAGAGCGAGAGGCTTTCTTCAGTTCCTCCACGTGAAGGAAATATCCGTCTTCGAGGAACCCGTTAGTTAAACGTTAATGATTTCAATCTCTCTCTGTCTCCTCAGTTACCTTTGATTAAATTTTGTCAGAAAGGCTCAGACATCATCTCTAATGTTTGTCAGCTTGTCGGTCTTGTGTTGCTTTTAGAAGCCACCCCTGCCCTTCCTTCAGCTAAATAGCCACAGCGGGTCGAGCCTTCGCTGCACTCGTCAAACCTCCCTGCCTCAGGTTAGAAACCTAGCCTGCGTCTGCTGTGTCTCCTCGCGTTTGTGTGGGCGTGTCTTTCGTTTGGACCTGCGTGCAACTTGATTGGACCTGTTCGACACGGATACTATTTTCCAACCTGTGCACGATGCCTGTTTTTAAATTTACCTCTGATAGCAGGTGTTTATATTCATTTTCTGTCTCTGTAACTTTGCTTTCTTTCCCATCTGTTGCACCCGCAGAAAGCGAAAACGATAGTTGAGGCTTTTACTGTAAGTGCTTTTTCTTCTTCTTCTCCTTTTCTTTTTAATTTTTCTCCTGTCATCAGCTTTGAAAGGCGATTTATTCAAATTATCCCTCCAACATCGTCCCGAGTGCCTCGTTGCCAGTGTAAAAAAGACAACTTGATTAGACGGTCGGCAGTCAACACAAATACTGTTGTGTGAAGAATTATAAACTGCAAGTTTCTGGCAAACAAAGAAGAAAACATTTCAGAGCGGTGCTGGGCACGCTTTCCTCACTCGACACATCAGTGTTTTGGCATGTCCGAGTGTTTGTGTGCTTTCAGTTCTCGGCTTTGCCAAGCTTCAAGTTAGCAGAAGCAGTGAAAGTTTTGCCTTTATTTGAGAAATGCGGATTTCCAAAACAGATGGTTTATCATAACACAGCATACCGAGCACAGCTTTAGTCATTCCGAACACTTAAGACTTAGCGTGGACCCATGAATATTTATGGGATTACTGCCCGTGCGTCGCACCGCACTGTGATACAGTATCTTTCACTATCTGGTGACATTGAAGTGGATGTTATGAATTTGCTGTCCATACGTGACGTAAATTAATTTCAAAGTCCTTTTTTGTTGTTGCTATCTGGTGCAGAGTAGTGATTTACCTTCATGTCTGTCTTAAATGCAACAGTCATCGATAACAGACTCGAGTGAGGAGAGAGCTGCTGCAGCCGCAACAAGGGACAACAAGGACAAGGTTGGTACTTCTAATTACCGAGCACGCAGAGCGCCTATCAGTGTTGTTGTGTTTGTTGTCAGATTTCAGTAGGTGTCGCTCACGGCGTTAAAATAGATTCAGTAAAAAAAAAACAACTTTCACCATAAACTCGAGATATGTTGTCGACGCAACGCTGGCACACGCCTTTGACTTGACCTGTCAGAACGATGCTGTCTGTTAAAGTTGCCCTTTTTGTCTTCTCCGTAGGAAGGTGACAGTCACAGTAGACTTTTCCTCCGCCTCTCCCCAACTAACCCTTTCACTCCTACCCCGTTTAAGGTTCGTGGGTCTCTGTGTTGTGCTTTCCACCTTCCATTTCCGTGTATGCTTGCACGAATATGTCAGCGTGTCACACGGCAGCCCGTGAATCGGAGATGTCCTGACGTGCTATACATGCATATGCGTGGCCTAACGCCTCCACCGTCCGACTTCCTGTGTGTGTGTTTCTTTTTGTGGAATCGTGAACATCTTTCTTCCTTTACTTTAGTTTTTGCCTTTTTTGCTTTTAGTCCGTTTTCGGAAGCGTAACAGAATCAAAACTCTGGTTTTAAATGGATGATTTTGAGTTTCGAGCATTATATTTAAGATCAACAATGAATGAAGTGATCAGAAGTCAGAGTTGTTACAGGTAAGTGCGCTTATGAATTACTGATGGGTGAATATTTTAAATTTAGAGATGATCATTAAATTAATAATTATATAGTAGAGATCAAAATTTACTGTAACACCAGTCGTCCACTTAAAAAAAAGAAAAAAAAGAATGTGCAGCGACCAAGCCCATCATCGGGAGAAGTAATCACAAGGCCACAGAGGGACACATCACATGGACGGTGAAGAAGAACTGTAGTGATGACAGCAAGGTTCAGTTTCGACGCGAGGTTTTATGTTCGGGGTCAAACGGGAGCAGAGGGGGGTCAGTTTGGAGGACGGGGCTTCATGGTTTGGTGCTTGAGTAATGTCTATGAGAAGCTTCTACGCCAACAGAGTCAGCCAAGACTTTCTATGGAGGCCGGTGCCTCTTGTCACCCCGTGAAACAGAAGCACTTGTTGAATGTGAGAGCATTAAAATAATGCATGATGGCTAGCCTGGAATCCTGATCCTGAACCTAGCTGTGGCTATGAAAGTCAAGCAGTGGCTAAACTGTGGACAAGACCAAGATCAAACCAGAGCAGTGTGGGAAATTGATAACAATCGTTGTGTTGTGTTAGTTAGTAGTGTTACAGTCATTTAGAGAAAAGGCCCCCCCCTACAAGAGACCTGCTGGTATACTGGCCCAGCGTATTAGCCAGTATTAGCTATTTGCTAACTCCATCGCTCTTGTTCATGGATTTTGTTACATTTATTAGAAGAAGCAGTGACTTAAATACAGGACATTTAGGCATGTAAGGTGTTCTCTAATTTTGATCTCTGCTTTTCATTAAATTAAAAAGAAAAAGTAGCAAAAATACACATGTTGGTGTGAGCTGGAGTAGTGCTGCTATCCCAGTGGTGATCAGAGCTCATAGAATCAATAACTTCCAGCTAACATACATGTAAAAGGAAACCAAGCATATGGCTTCTTGTTGATTGCATCGGCGCCTTCCTCTCGCTGTGAACCTGACAGCCAATTGATTTAAACATTAATGGAGAGATGAAACCTTCTTTATCTTCTTTACCTTTCACTCATCAACTGTTTTCTGCCTCCATCTGTGGCGCGACAGCTGGCGAAGCGTGAAGCGGCAAAGGCATCTCCCACCAGCGCTGTCCTCACCCTGCCAGTGGTGCCTCATGTGGGAGAGACTGATACAGACACGCTGACAGAGATTCCTGGCAGTCCTGCTGAGACTGCTGAGGAGAAAAAGGAGGAGGGGGAGGAGCCCGAGGACGAGTACGGATATAATTGGAGTGAGTTTAGTTTGTCTGGTTTTTATTGTGTTTTTTACAGTAGGGTGTTTAATTTTGCAGTGAAATATCACAAGGTTGTAAATGTTTGATGTAAATGTAATCCTGCATCACATACAGCAGGAATATTTTAACCCAGTTTGTAGTGGGAGGAAGTAAAAATATATGCTTACATACTACACTATGTAGTAACAGCAAATGGCCACAAGAGGTCCTCCAAGTTACATGTCTGCCCATAAAGTCTCCTGCATGGCATAAACGTGCACTGATTCACATGCTTGAGCTGGTTGTGCCTCAGCAAAAACCTGAAGGACTCAGTGTCCCAATTAGGCCATTATCATCCTGCAGACACTCTGATGTCAACTGTAGGATGAACTCACTGCTCCAGAGAGAAAGATGGCGAGCAATCAGCATAAAGAACAGCCTCCAAACACCTGGGATTGTGGAGTATATGTGTATATGTGCCCTTGTGTGTGTGTGTGTGTGTGAGAGAGCGAGATAGACAGAGCCCATCCTGCAGGAATAAGATTGATGAGGTTGAGCCCGTGGAGGTGAGTTGTGGAGATTAGTACAGGACTGATGGTTCAACAGTGGCAGGGAGCCCAGAACAACAGGAGCCCACTGGTCTGAACAGTGGCTATCTAACACACCAGAGACAGGAGAGGTGGAGAGACAAAGAAAAGAGACTGGAACCAGAACAAAAGAGCCAAGATTGAGACAAAAATGGGAGAGGGTGAAGCTGAAATAGAAAATTCTGCTGACAAACTTCTACCTTTTACTTTTGGTTCCTCTGCAATTTACACATTTCAAATATCTGCTCTTCTTTCGGGAAACGTTACACGGAGCGATAGGGCTCGAGACCAGTCTGGCGCTATTTTACTTGTATTGTCAGCTTACATCTGTCTGCCGCGACTTCGCCTGCCTCTTTCAGAGAACATAATCCAGCGTTATGGCAGCCTCCCAGGTGTCCTCCACATGATTGAGCTGGAGAAAGGCAAAACAGGCCTGGGCCTCAGCCTGGCAGGGAACAGGGACCGCTCACGCATGAGCGTGTTCGTGGTGGGAATAGACCCCAGCGGGTCGGCCGGCAGGGACGGACGTATGGTTGTTGGGGATGAGCTGCTGGAGGTGAGATGCGTATAAAATTAGTTTCACTGTTCATTTGCTTTTTTTTTTTTTTTTTTAAAAAGTCTCAAATTCTGTAAATGCTTTTCTGAGCAATAAACTTTATGTTGTGCTACAGATCAACGGACAAGTTCTGTACGGCCACAGTCATCAGAACGCGTCCTCCATCATCAAGAGCGCTCCATCCAAAGTCAAAATCATCTTTGTCAGGTATCAACAGTTATTTTCATCACTATTAAAGCTCCTGTGAAACTATGCATGCAGTTATTGAGCCTCAGGAAAGTTATTGTAATGTTAGTGAAAAGCCAATAGATGGAGCTATTGTCATTCAACAGAAGGATGCAGCACAGGTTGAATATAATGGCCTCTGTTCTGTAATGCTTAATAACACAGTCTCTCACATGCACATACCAAACGTATACATGCATTCATAAAGTATAGTTTATCTTGAAATATTTTGTAATCAATAAATATTAATAAAAACTATATTAAACCCATCACACCAGCTGGCACTTGGCTGATGATTGTGAAGGTTTTCAGATTTAGTGGTACACTCACTAAAATATACAACATTTCTACAGCATACAGATGATATTTATTTAGATATTTATTTTATTTAGTTACCAAAAGAGATAAAGAGCAAAAGTTGAACGTTAGTGACAAATATAAATAACAGACTTCCAAAGTAAATCCATAAACTATATTTTAATTTAATATTTAGTGGTCAAAAAGTGTAAAATGTGCAAAATAGCTTGCTTAAAGCATGGCTAATACGTCACACTGTTAGCTAGTAATATGGGCATAGACAGTCTAAGCTTGCCAGCTAAAAATATGAGATATACTTAGCTTGAATTATTAATAAAAACCAAAAAAAAACAATGAAAGTTATCAAACAAAATGAATTAAAATAGTAGTTTATATTGTTAATTTAGATATCTACATGCAGACACGATGGAAAAATGTATTTGCGAGGAAATGCGTTTTAAATAGTTAGTTAAAAATATAGTGACAGTGACTGTAAATATAGCTGGAGTACGAAGCTAGAATTAGGGCTAAAGGGAGAAATGCAAATGTAGTGCAGTTCTTATCAGAGAGTGTATCCCTCCATAGTGTAGGGGTTGATGTCTAGCAAGCAAAAGCTGCCAGGATGCGATACCGATACCTTTGGGGCCTAGAAAGGCATCTACTGTAACAAAATCAAGTACGTAGATCTACGTGCTGTACTGACCCCTGCTTGTGAATAAGAGAGCAGCTACAGAGTTGAGATAGTTGACATGATGTTGTTAGGCTGTGTGAATATTTACTAAATAAAATCTACTTTTTGCATGTTAATCTAGAAGTTTTCACATTTTGGGAAACATAAAATAAAGATTAAGTATGTCTCCATTTACCCCATCTCCTCCTTAACGGGTGGGCCAATGAAACGGCACAAAACGTTGCAAATGCAGCGCTTATTAACATGAAAATTATTTCGATTTTTACATGTATTATGATTACTTTATCATCCCCCTGCGATTGCGATGTTACATTCTCCGTTTGTGTTGGCGTTATGTCTCAAATTCATCGTATGACACCAAAGGGTAGAATTACAAATTTGAAAAAGCACCGTGGAAGTTGAAAGTAGTCAAATGTAAAAGGTGTTGGTGCAGGAGTTGTTGAGTCGGTCAGCTTTGGGAGTCAAACAGATGTAGTTAGCATGTAATACGGATACATTAGCTCACATATCCCTACAGAGTTTGACGTATTTGACCTTTGACCTACTTTTGGCCCTCTTCCGGATCACAGTACTTAGCCTCCCACTTGACTCACATCCTTTTCCTGAAAGATACGCTGTGATCAGCTGGCGTAAATCACAGCTCTGCTGTCACAAAGCTGAGAAGCGACGATTTACGTGAGTTATGACTGTGTGAAACAGGAACACCGAAGCGCTCGACCAGATGGCGGTGGGACCAGTGAGGGAGCACGAGGGAGACGCTGTGGAGCCCCACGCTGAGGTACAACTCTGCTTATGGGCACGCATAGAAAACACACGATGCACACATGCAGAAGCCCTGGAACAGACACGACTCCTACAGCTACTACACAGCCACGTTGGTGCTTCGTAATGAGATTTTAAACGTGTAAACAGAACCATTACTTTTACATCTGGGCGTGTAATTTGGCTTTTAGTCTGTCTCGTGCTCGGCACGCATGCATGTGAAGTTTCTTTGTGTGGTCCCGTGCCTGTGTGTGACTCCCAGTAAAACAAACCACAAGCAGTAATGTAGACGCATCCGGCACTGTACTCCCACCAGCTAAAATTTAGCTGATTTATTTACTTCATGGTGTGCTCACTACTCCTGCTCCTTCACAGCCAGAAGAAGCTGCTGCTAATGGCGACGCCGATACTTCGAACTACGTTCATCACATCGTAAATCTGAAGGTGAGAGGCGCAGGATGACCCGCGGACATCGCAAAACACACAGCGTTACAGGCAATAACGGGGAGAAAGTCTCAGGAACAGTGCGGTAATGAGGGAGGTGTATACTCTTACGCACACACACTAAATAAGCCAGCGGGGCACGTCAGAGACAGACAGATCGGGAGCACACCACTCAAGTTTGACAGGATGCCAAAACGCTGAGAAAAGACAGAAAATTTTGAGGGAAAAGAAGGTGAAGTAAACAAAACAGACGTTCCAATGGGAGTTAAAGGCTCGGTTCACTGAAATATTAAATAAGGAATGGATCCCGACTCCTTGTGGGGTCCACGTCCTAGCTCGCAGAAAGCAGGCAGTTTTCCAAAGGTCATTGTCTGATCCTCTGAGCAGCAGCGATAAAATTGCATCCAGTTGCACAACACGAGCGGAAGCAGAGATCTCAACATTAGACATCTCACCACCTCAACAAATAAAGGAAACTTTCTACAAGATCAGTTACAACACGGATCAAGTGGGAACATGCTTTTCAGGCAGATTCAGGTGAAGTTGGCCTTTGAAGAGCGCTAAAACAAACTGCAAAAGAGACAGGAGAGAGGAAAAACTATGCAATCCCTACAATTGTTGAATCATTCATGCGGTAGAGGTGGCAACAGTGTAGCACATAGGCAGCTCATTAATATGAAGACAAATGCCCTGAAAGGCCTCTCTGGGAGCAAAAGATCAGAAGTGTGAAGGATGTGAGCTGAAGCTGGGGCTGATTCATCTCTGGAGGCGACTTGATTTCTTGAACTGGTACAGTACGGCTCCATTACCCAGCACGTGTTAAAGAAAAGGGTTTGTCAGCGTGGGTATTGCGTGTGCGGTGGTGCAATTTCAAACGTTTTTTATCACTAATGAGCGTTTCTCTTCATCAGGAGGACGGAGGACTCGGCATCACTTTTGTTGAGGGCGACACAGAGGCCGGGGTTGAGATTGAGAGTATATCTGAAGTGCAGGGACACACCGGCAAAGTATGTCATGCCTAATGAGACCTTCTGTACCGTGGACGTTTAGCTGCCTTTGCTAATCAAAGCTGTTTATGCGCTGTGAGCAGGAGGGGTGCATGAAACCTGGGGACACACTCTTAGCTGTGAACGGCGAGTCTGTGCTCGGATACACTGTTGAAAAGGTAAGGGCGTTACTCTGGAAATAACCTTTCATGTCTGTGCTGTTTATTAGTAGCCACAAGGTGAAAGGTGTGATTGGTATTCTTGTTTTTTTAGGTCTCATCACTGCTGAGAAAAGCCACAGGTCCTGTGAAGCTAACCTTTGCTACAAAGGAGATCCCCTCTTCTTTCTCCTGTGTCCAGTCGATCTGCCAGGACGCAAGCTTTTCAGATGGAGTCCTCGCTAGCGTACCCAGCATGCCTAGCATCTTCCCAAGTCAGCCAGAGGCGGAAGCAGCCACCAGTGAGTTCGTTTTACTTGGTTTTAATTTTCTAGAACTGTATTGTCAGTTTTGTCAGGTGAAAAGAACAGACATGCTTCTCCGTTTTAGGTCTTAGTCGCTCATCCACCCCTTCCGCTCTGGCCTCTGACCCGACGACCTGCCCCATCATCCCCGGCTGTGAAACAACCATCGACATCTCCAAGGGCCGCACAGGCCTGGGCCTCAGCATCGTGGGAGGCTGTGACACTCTGCTGGTAGGAAACCAGACAAATAGCACTAGCAATCAGCTAATGAGGGGGAAAACGTGAGCTGGTCTCCCTGATGTGCTTAGATTTAGTCAATAATAATAATAAAACGTGACTCTTTTCCACAGTTTGTTTTCGTCTAGTCTTCCTGGGTCTGTCGGGTGTTTCTTCCTGTGGAAAGGGAGTTTTTCCTTCCCACTGTCGCCCAGTGCCTGCTCGCAGGAGGGTCCTCATATTGTTGAGGTTTTCTCTGTATTATTGTATCCACTACAAAGCGCCTTGAGGCAACTTCTGTTGTGATTTGACACTTTATATAAATAAACTTTTATTGATTTGAATAATAACAAACAGTAAATCTGCAGGTTTAGCTGTGCGTTCCCAGCCACAATGCCACCCACTTAGATTCTTTGCTGGTAGCATAACTCATAAGCCAGGGAGGCTCAGGAATGTAGGAAACGATGCTGTCACGGCCTTCGTCTCCTCCTCCTCTTCTTCTCGTTGCCTCTGCCATCCTCCCCTCGTCCCATCTATTCTGTCTGCTCAGTCAGGCTTGGGGGAGCAGCTCTTTGTCTGGCCTCAGCCGTGGCGGACAACGTCCTGCCCCTGGAATGCAACCTCAGGAGCACAGGAACACACATTCACAGAAGCAGTAATCCAAATTTATGTCTGTTTGCCAACAAACACACACAAAAAAATTTGCTGTGTACACATACTTTAAAAAGTCAACAAATACTCTTTCCCCTCCCGGCCCAATCTGTTTTGTATCCATTTAATATCCTCCAAATAAATGCTAAATGTCTCCCTTCCATCTTTTTTGTTTTGTTTTGTTTTGTGTGTTTTTATTTTGTCCTAATTAACTCACTTTTTCCACTCTCTCTCTCTTTATCTCCAGGGGGCCATCATTATCCACGAAGTTTATGAAGAAGGGGCGGCCTCCAAAGATGGGAGGTTATGGGCAGGAGACCAAATCTTAGAGGTGAGCTGCAGCATAATGAGCGTAACTATATTTCGATGAGACATGCCCGAAGAGTCTCAGCATGAACGCTTGGATTTTTAAAGTCTGACAATACGATATATGTTGAGCAACAGCATAGATATATATTAACAGCAATAAGAACCTCTAAAAGCACCGCTTTTTGCTTTTAGCAAGATAATATACCGCAGACCGAGGCGATTATGAGTGAAAAGTGAAAGAAAACCTGTACAAATCCCGTGTGCATTATGCGCCTTGACAAGTTAAGCACCCGAGCTCTTACTTGGGTTTGCCCTCCGTCTGACCCTGTGCTTTGTCACGGAGAGAGGGCAGGGGTGGAGCCCGGGAGTTGAGTTATTGTAGCTCAATCACTAGATCTGAATTGAAACACACGCCCTTATGACTTAATAGCTCTCCACTATTCACTCCTGTCCCTGAGCCAGGCTGCTGTGTTTAGAAAATAAGGTCAGCGAGGGAAAGTGAAAAGAGCAGTTTCCCACTCTGCAGTCATGCCATTAGATACTATGGGGAAAAAATAAAATCCACTGCGTGTGCACGGTGAAAGATAATATGGTATTTTCCCTCCTATAAATGTGGTTTGAAAAAAGAAAAGAAGAAAAGCTGGGCATCGCTCTTAGACTGACCACTGGAGCATCTCACAGGGGTTTGTGGGAAGGTTTCCCTGCTGTACTTTAAGTCAAGCATCAGCCTGTGATTTCAAAGGAATGACCTAGTTTCCTTATATCTAAAGCAGAAACGGTTTAAAGGAAACTTTGTGCAATAAATGAGGCTGTTAGAACTTTTTATATATAATCCTCCGCTGCAGTTAACTTATACACTGGAACAGAAGATAAGGCCTCTGCTACTTTAACCAAATATGGCCGAGCGAGTAGCTGGATCAAAACCTACGCACGCATTCTCTCATCACAGGTGAACGGCATCGACCTGCGAGCGGCCAGTCACGACGAAGCCATCAACGTGCTGCGGCAGACGCCGCACAGGGTCCGGCTGGCGGTCTACAGGGACGAGGCCCAGTACAAGGAGGAAGACCTGTGGGACTCCTTCACCGTGGAGCTGCACAAGAATCCCGGCCAGGGCCTGGGACTGAGCATTGTCGGGAGGAGGTGGGAACGTTGTTAGAATCAGCTCTGCTGCTGAGAGCGTCAGGCGACGAGCCTTTACATATAACAATAGCAGAGTAGTGACTCCACTAGGTGCTTTCTGGCTCACAGTAGGTGTTAGCGTGTTGGAAAATACATAGAAGCAAACAAGGAATTGAAAACATTCTAGATTTTTGAAATGTAATTATCAGCCTACTTTATAATTATATTGTTTTGACCTTTTTTTAATGCAGATCGCGGGATCAGAGGTAACCTTTTGTATTTTATCTGTTTTTATACTCAATAGTTGGGAGAGTGAGGTCATTGCTTTTACTTCTATCATGTTTCTGTCCATGCAGCCATCAGTTAAACCAGTTTTACGTACCAACAAAAGTCATTGTGTTTGGTGTAAGCACGCAGATTAAGTAAAATCCCTTCTTTCCCACACGACATGTCTGTTACAAAGACATGAAATCATTATGTTTTTTTCAGCAGGAAATCAAAAAGAGATCATAATTTTTTTATGTGTAGCTTGAACAGATCGTGGCTAAATGAAGGTTTTTTTTCTGCGTGACTGCATTTTCATATGAGTCAGCAGAACAGGTTTGTATTTCAGTCATTCTCCTCGGTACTAGTGGCGGTTCTCGCCTCGCTGTGTTACCAGAGACGGAGCTGAAAGCACTTGTTGCGTCAGCGTGAAAATCCCGCTATTGTTGCTAGCACTCGATCAGCAAAGACAGATTTACAAAGTTATCACTGGGATAAGAGCAGGCAGGTTGCGGAGCGTCTATAAGCCCTCTGGATTTCTGCGTGCCTGTAAATGTTTTATGCTGACAGATTCGGTCCCGTGGTCGAAGTTTGTGAGGAGACAGGGGTCAGGGTTAAATATCCCAAGCTAGTGTCAAAGGTTAAACAGTTTGGACAGTTTTTAACACAGTTGTAACATTTCGGCCTCTGTCACAGTGGTTTTGCTACACACGTGGCAAGAAAAAGGCTAAAATGCTCAAAAGGATGGAAAAGACAGGAGCCCAGACGACCTACGAGAAAGGAAAATATGCAAGCTAGCAGTTAGTGGTGAGCAGTTGTGACAGCCAAGTATCTCTGGCACCGAGGACTGAGTGGGATCAAGTTGCCTTGCTTCACAGCTACTGCTTGTGCTAGTTCTTATCCACGTGGAGATTGGCACCTCAGATATGCAAAGTCCACGGCTCAGATGTGCTTCTGAACAAAGAAGAAAAGGCAGAGGCTTAAGATAAGTCATCTTTTCTTCCTGCACGTTATATTCTCGCTCACAGCGAGCGCAGAATTTGACTCTGTTGACCGTGAACCGAAGCCTCCAACAGCACAATACTGTCAAAGTGATCGCTGGTTAATATTCTGTTATACAAGCCACACTCAGGCAGCTCCATTGGAAAAGCCTGAAATTGCCAGATCAATACTGTACCAGCAATAACAAGTTAAAAAACAGAGCTCTGGAAAATTGTAGGATTAAGGTCAGCAATTTGAGAAAGGGGGCTTAGCGATCCTCAGCAGAGTGCTGCACGCGGTCACAGACGTGTCGTGCCTACTGCCGCGTCTCAGTCTTCCCGTCTCTCCGAGCAGGAACGACACAGGGGTGTTTGTGTCCGACATCGTGAAAGGAGGTTTGGTGGAGGCTGACGGTCGGCTGATGCAGGGCGACCAGATACTGTCGGTCAACGGTGAGGACGTCCGGTCAGCCACTCAGGAGGCCGTGGCTGCGCTGCTGAAGGTAGTCCCGCCCCGCATGCGCAATCGTCAAATGTGTGCAGGACAATTAAAGACGAATAACCGTACAATAATGCCTGTGTGTTGTGTTGCAGTGCTGCGTGGGATCTATCAAAATGGAAGTGGGGCGGTTTAAGGCGGGGCCCTTCCACTCGGAAAGAAGGCTGTCTCAAAGCAGCCAGGTAATGTAGCTGATGAGATAGTGGTTAAAATAGAAGTAGCTTATTTTTAACCCAATCATGCAAAATTACACTAGTAAAAAAATAAAGGCAGAAAATGAACGCTTTGGAGCTGAATAGAAATTCCTCTTATCTAATGCCTGACAAGAAAGCGCTCTGAATGCTTTTGTTTCAGATGAGTGAGACAGGAAGCGCCAAGGTGGTCTCTCAGCCATGTTCAGATCCTGGTGACCCTGACAGGCTTAGTACAAGCCAAGAATGTAAGTACGGCAAGACTGTAAGTGTAAACAAGCAGATCGAAATCCACTGCGAATGTCGGTCAAATTGCGGGAAAAGAAAAGATGAGTCATCAGAGCGACGCGTTTGTTTCAGACCCGGAGCATCAGGAAGTCAGAACAGTGGAGTTCACTAAAGGCCCCGCTGATTCTTTGGGCATCAGCATAGCGGGCGGAGTGGGCAGCCCCCTGGGCGACATCCCCATCTTCATCGCCATGATGAATCCCGTCGGACTGGCTGCTCAGACCCAGAATCTCAAGGTATGAGACCTTTTCTTGGCCACCTCCCTCTCAAATCTTTGGCTCTCATCAGAAATTATGCATATCTCCAATTCTTGTGTGGGATTTAATGCGAATCTCATTTATTTACTCCCACTCGCTCAGTGTATGTATTCTCAGCGGCTCCCAGAGGCCGCGAGCCCTTAACCTTTAGCTGTGACCTTCACAGAAAAACTGACAATTGAAACTGTGTTAGACTGAGGCTGGAGGAGGACAATAGCCATTTGCTAACGTGGATAATAAATCTCCCACTCCTGTATTAAGGCCATTAAGCCCACAGAAAGACTCATTGAAATGAATAGGGTGAATCCTGAATGGTATATTCATGCCGTTTTATCATTTCAGCCTGAAAGAGAAAAGAGAGCGCGGCGTAATGAAATTACTCAGCTGAACCGTGAATTTACGTTTTTTGTGCGGTCTAATAATGAAAGCACAGAAATCAGCAGTGACAGATGCGAGTTTCAGGCGGTGGGCACCGCTTTTATGACGCTGACATGCAGCAGGCTGCTCGAAACATCCAAACTGTTCTTTGGAAAGTGTGAAAAGTTTCTGCTGCACTGCACATCTGCACTGTTTCCCCCCCAAAATGTTCTAAACTCTCACTTTTTCAGATCGGCGACCGAATCGTCAGCATATGTGGAACCTCTGCTGAAGGCATGAGCCACTCTCAGGCCGTCGCCCTGCTCAAGAACGCGACAGGAACGATACAGCTGCAGGTCTCCTATAAACGTCTTCTCTCACCTCCTGTGTTTCTACCAGATAAATCGGCAGATAAGCTGCAGCTTGTGTCGTATTCTTCCCTTTATCTCTGTTCAAAGTGTTCAGCTGAGCACAGACGAGACAAAGGGTGGCGGTCACAGGCTTTGAAGCACCATAAAGCGCCCTCATCCAGCACTACCATCATGCTATCAGTCTTTATCTGGGCAGTAAATCAACGCCAGTATTACTATAACAGAGCTGTGTTCTGTGTCTGTGTGTTAACGCACCTCCAGGTGGTTGCAGGTGGCGACACCACCGTGACGGGTCCCCCTCAGGAGCAGGTCGGTGGGGCTCTCACGCCCAGCTGCATCTTCCAGGACGACCTCAGGTATGATGTTCTTAGACGCAGGGGCGCTCAGAGGAGGAGAACTACAGGTTGTTGCTTTGGTTTTCCTTTAAATGCCTTCTACCTTTTCCCTCAGCCCTCCTCAGTATAAGACCATCACTCTTGATAGAGGACCAGACGGGCTGGGTTTCAGTATAGTCGGAGGGTACGGCAGCCCCCACGGAGACCTGCCCATATATGTGAAAACTGTTTTTGGAAAGGTGAGAGGCGTTTATCTGTGCCACTGTTTATCTTTGCAGAACCGACAGCCTCTGTTATTGATGGTGTGCACACGTGTGTGTGTGTTTAGGGCGCAGCTGCAGAGGACGGGCGCCTGAAGCGAGGAGACCAGATCATGGCCGTCAACGGGCAGACTCTGGAGGGGGTTTCCCACGAAGAGGCCGTCAGCATTCTGAAGAGGACCAAAGGAACCGTCACGCTCACCGTGCTGTCATAGACCGCCCCCACCTCCACACGCACTATACCCACTCCTTATCCTCTGCTCACAACAGCATTCTCTTCACCTCCGCGCACCTTTTCTGCAAACTCGCAGCAGCAGCGAGGCGCTCGTCTGTGAAAGCACCCGCACACTGAAACACAAACAGTGTGATCATGAAGAAGCTTACGCCACTGTGATGTTTGAAGGCCTGTTACAAGCACGTGTTGTGCTGAAGGCTTTACTTAGTCGTAATGGGAATCTCAACGAGGCTGTAAATAGTATTAGAAACATTCCACCACTCTGGATTTGAAGTATTCACTGGACACTTTGGATTGTGTTTAGTGCTGTCAGCGTTAATCCCGTTAAAATTACTTTATCGCCATAACGCGGGAAATCTCCGTGAGCGAGTTAACGCGGATCCCCACGTGCGTGGGGCTGGATGGCGTCAACACATTAGCGCGGTTAGCTCGTTAACACGTTAGCGCTATCCAGCCCCACACACTGGGGGATACGCGCTAATTCGCTAACGGTGATTTGCCGCGTTAATGGCGTTAACGTCATTTTAACGAGATTAACGCTGGCAGCACTAATTGTATTCCTGTATTATTATTATTATTACTTTGTTAACAGTCTGAGGGGTGACCCCGGACTCAGTTCAGAGCACAGAATTAAAGAAGTACCCTCGAGACAATTAGGAGATTATAGCAGGATTTAGCTAACGCCTGCATTAGCTTAAAACAGCGTTATTTGTCCGTTGCGTTGCACTGCTGTCGGCACACGCCCGTTTCCGCCACAAAAACCCCCAAAAAGCAAGTATCCATAAATTTCAAGCTATTTTCTTGAAATTTCGACCTATTAACTCGAAATTTAAAAAAAAAAGCATCCATGACTCGAAATTTCGAGTTATTTTCTTGAAATTTCGAGTCATGGATGCTTTTTTTGTTTTCCGTTAGTGGCGGAAACGGGCTTCCATACGCTGCTGAGACCGCTCTTAATCAAATGTATCGTGAAGTCACTGTAGTTTTTAGTTCTGAAGCGGCGAGAAGTCGGATATCGGAAACGTGAAGCGTGTTGACTTTGAAGGGAAAGATGTGAAAGTGCGGCTTGAGTGTGTCTGTGTGTGAGTGTATGTGAGAGCCGTTCACTGAAATATAGTGCTGCTAAAGCTGATGTGTAAGGTGTTATGTCACAGTATTTTTTAAGTATTATTGTTCACTTCCTGCAAGTGCACAGAAAAGTAAACTGACTGCTATTTAGGTTTGTATGAATGAGTGGTTAAAGAGTCCTTTATGACCTTGTTGTTTACCCGAAACAGAGTCATCCATTCTGTAGTTTTCGACGTCATTGGACAGGTGTTGTGCAGCGTAGCGTGTTCTCTGTCTGTTCTCTGTCTTATATCCCCGTAAATGCATTTTCAAGAGCTGTCAAAAGTGACAGTATTGCATTTATTCACACTGAATTAAATAAAAGTGACCTTTGGATTCAATCAGCGTCCCAATTTTTCTTCATCTTGCACTTTATTGAACGTGAGATAAGAGTTCAAACGCATTCTGTCATTAAATCCAGCAGGAATAGAAGCTTATCAAGCCATAAACGTGTGTTTATTAAATTAGCTATCGCATTTGAGCGGCGTGCCAACTTTTCAAGTGCGCCAGCTGTTGTTGAAACTGCCACCGAAGGGGTTATTGTGCCGCACTCATCCCGTGCTACAGCGATACATCAGCTATATAAATTTTCTATCTGGGAGAGAAGCGGTGTGCTGTCGCTGCAGGTCATGTTTAAATGAAAGGCGAACAGATCTAAGTCAGGGGATAAAGTAAGTTTAAATGAAAAGCGGCCTACGCATGAACAAAGATTTATGTGGAACAGCATGTATGGTCTTGCTTGAATAGAGTCTCTGTTGTCACTAGGGACCTAATAAAGCCTGGATAGAAAGAGACGAAGCTCTCCATTAAAATATGGCATCCCATCTGTCCACACGCTGACAAGCACAGCTGCTCCACAGCTCATGCACAGCCACAAGTCCTCTGTCTAATGAGGTCTGGGGGCTTTTTTTGGTTTCGGCGGACTCTCAGAGAAGAACATGGCGGGACTTTTCTTGTAGAAGTTCACGCGATCAACCATCGGGTCACTCCTTCACCCAGGCCCTCCCAGGTCAAGACCCAGTGCTTCTACCTGCAGCTGCTCCAAAGCAAACCCCAAGTCAGTCACCCCCTGCTTTCGACAGCTGAGCTTCCTCCCCCCAAAGCACCTGTTGTTTTAACTGCCCCCAGTGGGATTAGTGGTTTCTCCAGCCCTCCTCCAGGTTCAAGAGGCCCTGCTTGGTTTACACACGGCTTGTCTGCACAAGCCTTTTAGATGCGGGATCAGGTGTTGCCGCTGTTCACGCTTGACATGAATGTATGGCCAAATGGTGTAACGTTCCACGACAATGGCGCTGAAGCTAAATCTCTCTTTTAAAAACCAAAAACATAAAAAGACTGAAGTATCAACATATCAGACAAATCTTCATTTGATTCTTACGTGGGAAAAAAGACTTCTCTCTTGACCTCATAAATACGAATTATAACAGTTACATTATTTGATGTACTGTTGCATACATGTCGACTCCATGACTCATGTGTTTGACCCTGCAGCTTAGATTTGTCGATGCCTTTCGAACATTTCGGCGCTCAGTGTTACTGCCAGCTCCAGCGACGACTGAACATCAAGCAGATAGAAACATAGTTTGTGAGTGGGCTCGGCAGCAGGCATTCCTTATGGGCAGGGAAGGAATCGGCATTACTGGAGGCCCTGGGGCTTCCAATGGCATGTGGGCCCCCGGACCCCACCACCACCATGCAGTTGGATGCATAGATAGTTTTTTTCCCAATTTTTTTGAGAAAAATTAATTTGTCCAAATCTAGTATCACAAAAGGTCCCATGCTAGATATAGTTCTGGAAACATTCATGCCTACATAGCAGTTTGAACAGATAAAGGAAAAATGTTAAAAAGTTAGTAAACAGAGTCTTTTTCTAACAGCTATTACGGGGCTCAGACATCTACGTGAGTTATCTAACTGTAAAGCTATCACTGAGCGCTCACTTAGTTGAAGTGTGAAAAATCTACACACTATGATTTACCATTTTCTGGCTTTGGAAGAACCTCTGAAGCTGCACAAATCAATGGAAAAACTCCTACAGACAGCTGTGGGCAACAAACACATTCATCAGTCTCCACGTGCATCTCTGTGAACTTTACCCTGACTGAGAGTTCTCGAGTGTTTATTAATGTAATTGAGCATTTTAGTTTTTCCTCACACTGCCACATAAAATAAACAAGCTAATTCGTGTTTTAATCTCAGCAAATGTTAGCCTACTTGCTAATACAGGACTTTTCATTGTGATGCGTTGCGACACTTCCATGCAGGTTAAGGGTTTACTCAGAGGGCAAACATAGATGAGCTAGTGGGAAAGCTTTAACTGATGACAGACAAAGCAGCTTTTTATTAGCCATGAAAGTAAAAAAAAAAATGTTATCATTTGTGTCATCTGTGAAGGAATTTGTCCATGAACCTGTGCTAAACATGCTGAGCCTCAAGTAGAATAATCTATGTTTCTGTTCAATGTAATACCGAGTGAACTCCTGGTGTAATGATGCTTTGGTAATACCGGTAGTTAACATGTATGAGAGCGTCAGTAGTGAAGCTGAGTAGATGGAAAAGAAACAGACTCTTAAATACTCCCAAATAAAAAAAACCCCAATGGTAAATGTGTATGTCTTCATAATCTTGTTTGTCTAATAATTTACTCATAAAAGTGGAAACATTCACATGTTATTCTTCCCCTTTTCCTATTCTGGTTTGCATGAAAGGCAGGTACACCCAGGACAGGTCACCAGTCTGTCGCTGTCACATCTACAACTTTAACCCTATAAACAAACACGCTAGGCAAAACAAGGTCCCTCATCTCTAACTACCTCATTGGCTTCATATATAATTTCCCCTCTTTAACCTCTGTATTTGGAGAAGTCTCACTATTTTGGAGAGAACTGTGACAAAAGTCGAGCACGATGGCGCCTTTAGGAGCGCAGTGACCTGCCTTCTGTTTGCTGCTGTTTGTTTTGGCTCTATGATGCGCGTCAAGGACACCCGAGCTGCTTGTTGATAGTGCACACACATGCTCCTGTCTACTCTCCTTATCTGAAGAGGCGACTTTTAAGAAGGGTATGCGGAAGTCTATGTGACATTAGAACTACACAAAGGGAGGACCATGCCTACTTGAACAATGCGTCTCCCATTTCTTTCCACCATAAGCGTATCTGTGTGTGACTCGTTTCAACCCCATCTCCTGAACAATCATAATGCCACGGACCCTTCGGCATCATTGAAAAGAGGCTTGCATCTTTAGCTTCATCAGACAACTCCTTTACATGTCTCTATGATGACGCTCTCTTGCGTGGCTTACACAAGCAAAACTAATTAAATTTCCACTGCGGCGCTGGTGTTAAATTGCTTCATGATGAGCACACTGAGTATACAGTACCCCCCCCCAGCGGTTGTCAAAGCTGAGGCAGTCGTTTGACCTTCCTGGAAAGTGACGCCATTGCCTCGAGTCTTTACTTACCTGTCAGGAAGATCAGCCCATGACACGCTCCCACAATCCCCTGCATTGTTTGAGTCAGCGTGCGTTAGTTGCTCTTTAACAGCCTTTCCTCTTGACACAGTGGTGCAACTGTAGATAACAAGAGCAGGGTGGGGGTGCTCGCTGGCGACCAGTGGAGACACATGTGACAGATGGCTTCGGGAGAGAGTTTATCTGAACTGACGTTTTGAATGGATTGATTCAGCGTAATTAGATTATTAATAAAGATTGGAATGTGAGGAAACGGCTGGTTATGCTCGAAGATCAGGATCGAACTGCATCTTTAAACTTTACTGACGTGGGCCCTAATGATTAATGGCTGAGGCTAAATATTATCTAAGACCAGTAAACAAGTCTTAACAATTCAAACCCACAGTGAGGAGCATTTATGCTGCAAGAATGAACGGGGAAGAAGAAGAAGAAGAAGAAGAAGGAAAGGGCTTTGCTTATGTGGCGTTTTCAGTCTTTGACTCGTATGTTTCACGTCTGACTTTGTCAGGCTTGTTTACGAAAAAGAAAAAAAAGAAGAGGCTTGAATTACCCACTTTAAATTTATACGGTGACAATTATATTCCTCTGAGTAAACATCCAAACAAACAAACACATACTTTCCGTCTTCTCCATCATAACCCCAAATTATGTCAAGGTCCCACTTTGCAAGCAGGAAGCGGAGCGCTGTCATGATTTACAGTGAGGTTTTTCCCTCCTTGCGAGTATAGCTGCAGGTCATTGCACTCCCTCCTGTTCCTTGACTGTTAAAGTAAACCTGCAAGTTAGCCACATTACATCACATGCAGGATGGGCTTTCCACCTTCCCTTTGGTGTGTTTGCACAAAGTGGAGCGTCAGGGTCGTTTACACAGACAACGGCAACGCACGTCGGATGAAGGAGCACCAAGCACTGGCGTTAAATGTTTGGTATTGACCCCCTTTAACTGCTCTTATTACATGTTGGCAATACAAACAGTTCAGGACTCAGCTCTGGCTAGACAGACAAGACGGTGTTAATGAGCCATATTACACAGACTATCTCACGAGTGTGCAGGGGTAATGTGAAGCTACTTCACCCTTGCTTGCCTCAAACACACCTCATGTGTTTCCCCTGGTATGTTTGCATTTCAGTTACAGCCTCGAATTACATCACCGCAGCTGGGGTCTGATAAGAACCGGTGTGTAATCATTGCTTTATGAGCTGTGTCTAAAGTAATGCAGTGACATAGTTGCTGGGAAATGTTTGCTGAGCTCGGGGTGGAAGAATTACCTGTGTTTGCCTATTGGAGGTGTGCATAGGGCTATCTGAGCTTGAAGCAAGGCAAGGCTTTTGAACAGCATGCTTTTTATTGTGCATGCTTGGTATTTCCTCATCAAATACTCATTTAATTTCAGAACACAGCCCTCAATTGTTATGCTTAACCAAACAGCCTACAGCCATGCTACGTGCTACTTTGCCTGTCCAGGTGAAGATGATGTAGCATTGCACAAGAAACAATTCTGCACTTGTTGTTCCTCACTAGATTTCTTTTTATGGCCTTAATTAAGCATTGGGTCTGTGGCTTTTATTTACTTTATTTATTTATGTTACCAAAACTGAAAAAGAGGTATGTGGAAGAGTGCTAAGCGTTTAGCTAAACCTAGCAAACTTAGCTAGCTAGGCTAGAGGGCAATTAGCGCTAAAGCTGGAGTAGAGACTTCTTGGAAATTAACCTTGCATAAACTAAGTGTGCAATATATAACTATATAAACAGTATCGGCATTAAAAATGCTCCAACACGGGCAAAACTTTAAGCGTGAACGAATTTAAACAGGAGATGCATAAAAGAGCTCTTTCATAGGTGTCACAATTTCTTCGTGTTATTGTATTTTTTTTTGAGTCTGTGGGTACTGACTGGTCTGGACATCATTTTCCAGCTCTGGAGTTTGTCGCTTACTGCAAATCATTCTGTGTGGAAGGTCAAGTGCAAAATTAAATGGATACTTCTTTTTTTTTTATCACAGTTTATCTTTTAAAAGGTCAAAAATATTATTCTAATAAAGAAATCTGCAAACCTACTGGCACCTACTACCTAAAGTTCAAGAAATCACTAAAGCCAATCAGCTTCACAGTTTGAGTATCTTTAATATCAGCATAAAGCAATATATCATCGGGAATCAAACATCAGCGGAGCAAAACAGTGTTGCAAAATAACACTGTGTCGCAACATGTCAAAGGTCTCGCAGACACATTGGAATGCACTCGTTCCTCATCTGTTAATGGGGCATAGTATTGACTGACACCTATCTGCACCGCTGGGCTGAGAACGAGAGCATCCTATTGATTTCAATGCATCATGGAAGAGCGAGTGTGATGAAAGCCCATTCATGCCTCCAGGCCTCGCTGCTGTTTGAGCCAGTTTTCCATCTTTGTTCCACAAGCCTGACAGCGCCATTAGGCTGATCGTCAAATCGCATGGCACGCTATAAATAATCCCGCTCAGGCTTCAACTTGCTCGCCTAACTTTGGATTCACGTCGATATGCCTTTACAATCGTGAAGATGACATTATTTAGAGGCATTGTTGTTAGTCCTTCAGGCTATAACAGCTATTTAAAACTGGGCTGCAATGGTTGTGAACTGGAACGTTTGGTGGAGGGCAACACAACCCATCTGGAGCTATCAACCACAGAAATCTTTATTTTTATCTGGAAGGTTACCAATTCATTACTTGCATCACACGTCTATTATCTCCCCTTAACCTTCAATTGTCGTTGTACTGTTGTAAAAGGTTAATAAAGTCATAAAATACAGCCTTTGTAGAGTCACAGAGCAGGTCATAGCTTCAAGGCTGATGATGTAAGTTTGCAGTGTTTGCGCTGGAGATGCTGGAAAATACTGGTGAGATATAATGTTGGAATTTTGGAGATATTTAAGTAAGAAAAAGAAAAAGTGAAGAAAGCCCCAAATGTTCTGTGAACTGTGAATTGAATGAAAAGTTTGTCGTCTTATTTCACTATCATCGTTGGAACGATGCTTTCGAAAGTATTGCGCAACATAAGGAAAGAAACAAACGTGGAAATGCAGCTCAAATTCCAAAGGTGACCTGGAACAACATCTTTCCTCTGTATTTTGTCAAAGAGCAACAATAACTTAAGCAGCTCTATGGCCTTTGCTGCTGTGGCTGCTGCTGCACTTAAAAACCAGCTCTTCTGCTTGATTTACGAGGATGCCCCGCAGGGCGAAGAGGCGAGCACTTCCACTTGGCTCCAAATGAGACCACAGCGTGCTGAAAGAAGGCCTCTGTAGTGCTTTAAAGCATGTTTACATGTCCCTAACCAGGTGAATGAATCACTGCAGTTCATGACTTGGTTGAACTGTTTAAAAATTTGTTGCCACTGCGCCTTATATCCCCTCATCCATCCATCCACCCACCTACCCACCCACCACAGATGTCAGATAGTTCTGCCGGTTTTGACTTCCGTAGAAGATTTCAAGCTTAAAATGAGTGTAACCATGTCCTCTAATCATTGTGAAAAATCCCATCATGGGAATGCGAGGGAACAGCCAAAGGTTCACCTGCGGTTGGACTGCACTGATGGCGAGAGTCTGTCTGGCTGTCACGCTGATGATAAAGAAAGAAAGGGGGCGACGTGGGTTACAAAGTTGCGACACCTCTAAAGATAAGAGCACGTTCTTTAGTCTGGTTCTGCAAAGGCTCCTCAGGAGGGAAATATTTTTAACCGCTCTTAAAGACGTGTGAACCAGGAAACTGTGCGTGTGTGTGCCCAGAAAGGCGATGACACTAGGTGAAATATATATATAATAGATGAACATTTGTTGTTCTTATCCGTGAAGAGGACTCCTTCAGAAAAAAAGGCATGCTGCAAAGCCCTGAATGCTAATGTTAAACGTTAAATAGCTGCCTGTTACGATAACTGCCCTACAGCTACTTACGAGGCTCTCAGAGCTTATTTATTTAGTGGCAGATCCGCTGAACACATGCCTGAGAAAATGTCAGACAGAAAGTGTCATCTGCCTGCGAGGATTTCATCTCACTGAAGCTGCAGGGAATTCAAAAGGAAGAAGGACAAAAAAACCCCTTTCCATCAGACCTGCGTGAACTTGTTGCTTGCAGTCAGGTGAACAGATTTATGCTCTTCTGATACGCGGAGAGTCCTGCAGGCAAACTAAACGACAGAGGCGCTACCCGTTCATCACTGTTTATTATTATTCCAGTGAAATCTGATTCATTTTTGGCTAAGTTTCCGCCTCGCTCCGAGGATCTAGTTAATGGCTTTTCGGAATAAAGGCACACGTTGGCCCAGTCGGTGTTGTTCCTGTCGTGCTCGTCACAGAGTCAGCACATTTCTGTTTGTTGACAGGCGCACAAAACGAGCTGCCAACAGACATGGCTGCAGGGCCGTGCAAACACATAAGACCATTAAGGGGCACTTTCTCATGACTTGACAGATTTCATTGGTAGGAGGGTTGACATTCATTATTGATACGGTGTGTGTGAAGAAACAAAGTGTTCTTACAGACTTTATTTGGAGATGAGCTGCAGATTCTCGACAACACATCATTCTTGAGTTATTCTGCTTTAAGGTGGACTCCTGGGATTATATTCTGGACTCTACTAGAACAGCTTGATACAGCCCCCTCAATTCATCCATTCTCCCTAAACAAGGTGTTTTGGCTCCTCCGCCTTTAATGCCAATCCTCCTTTAAGTCAGCTTTCTTGCCTCTTATAAATAGAGGGTTTACACAGCATGTGGTGTCTGTGTTCACAGACAGTGCTGTTTCCCTCAGTTGGTCATATTAAAGATATCTGATCTTACAGACATGATACTGAGCCAAGAGTACAAAGAAGCTTTAGAGCAGTCTGAAGCTTCGGGCTCTTTTCTTTAGTATGTGCAGGCAGTACTGCAACACTAAATACTGCTGCAAAAATAAAAGGAACACTTATAGAACTCGTCAGATCTTAATGGGGGGGGGGGGGAACAAATCATGCTGATATGGAAGGGGCATTGTTTTACGAACTAAAGCAGCCGTCCCCAACCTTTTTTGCGGCACAGACCGGTTTATGTCCGACAATATTTTCACGGACCGGCCTTTAAGGTGTCGTGGATTTATTCATAACACACTGGAAAAGACCCAGGGAAACCGAGTTAATGACGATAAAAAAATAACGATAAAAACCCTGAAAACCATAAATTTCACACCAGAACTATAACTCTCGCGGCCCAGTACCAAACGATGGGGTTGGGGACCGCTGAACTAAAGGATGTCACAGAAATGAAACCTATAGAAGGCTGAATTCAAAGACACCCTGAAAATTAAAGCAAAAATAATGATGCGGCAGGCTAGTACATTTTCTCTGAAATTTCATTGCAGAAACTCATAATGGTACTCAGTAGTTTGTATGACCCCCACAGATATGTACACGTCTGACAATGTCGGAGCATGCTTTTAATGAGATGAGGGATGGTGGTCCAGATCTGGATCTGGTCATCACTGAGCTCAACCCAGTGCACCAGCGTAGGATCTGACAATGGGTCCAAGGATTTGATTCCGATACCTAATGCCAATCACGGTTCAGTTGCCAAGCTGGTAGAGGTCTATATGTTCCTCCACGGATATGGCTCCCCAGACCATCCCTGACCAACCACCTAACTGGTCATCCTGAACAGTAACAAGTATGACTCCACGCCTTCTCCAGACCATTTCACGTCTGCCACATGTGCTCAAGATGAACCTGCTCTTATCTGCGAAAAGCACAGAGTTCTGGTATTCTATGACAAATGCTAACCAGGCTCCACAAAATGTCAGTGGCCTCCACGTCTTACAGCACTCCTGTTTTGGGGGTTGTTCATTTAATTAACAGCAAAGCAGCTGAAACTAATCAGCAACTCCGTGTGCTACTTATCTAACCACATCAGTATCACAGAAGTCTAAACAACTTGATGCCACAACGTAGAGCTAAAAAAAGCACTATTATAAGCAAAAATCCCACAGCAAACATTTACACTGCTGTAAAATGTTTCCTGAAGCTGGAATGTCAACATCTGTACAACAAAAGAGGATGCCTGTGTGAAAGGCTTGCAGCCACACATCTATCATCCCTCTGTTTTCAGAAGTGGGCTGCAGTGGAATCCATGCTATGTTGCATTGCTTGCCAAGCTGCAGAGATTCCCCATGAATTTATTCTAATGAAGAGCTTGCAAGTAGAAGAAAATTAACTATACTACCATATTACTCATGTGATACCAAACACCTCAATAATGTAGAAGGTTGGCACTTTTTTCATGTATAAGTATAAATATCTGAAGAGGTGTTCCTGAGTGGCCATTAGCAGGATATTTTACAGCTCGATAGTTTTTCAGTCGAGGAAATCTGACTTGCTTTTCCAGCGCTTTTACCCTATCAGCAATGTGCAAGATCATTAGTCTTCATTAGTCTCCGAGCAGAAAGTACAACATCCTCACCTGTGTGGCTACATCAGGCAGGAGCACACTATCTGGTCATCTATCTACATAAGCGGACAAGCTGTCAACGCGCCGCGCAGCAGTGATTCACACGATGATCCAGCACAGAGGAAATCATTAATGCAACCAGCAGCCTGAACACTGTCAGGTCAGCTTTTGCTCTCTCCAGTCACCATATTGTATTTTAAAGCTGGTGTCATCTCAGCTGGTCTGTACTGCACTATTGACCATATGGATTAACCCTAATCCTTCATTTGAGCAAACCCATGAATGCAAACCTGAAATCAGTAATGACAACAAAACATACAGGAAGTGAACCCTGTTAGTCTTTGTCACTTCTGTAAACCTTCCCAGACAGCAGAAGTCTCCTGAGTCCTATCAGTAACAGCCGGCTAAGAGGCTTTAGCCCCACTCACCCCACCCCAGCACAATGGGGCTGTCTGTAAGGCCAAAGAGGCATCCCAGGAGTCAGCTGAGACAGGTGGCTATCCCCATAGGGTATGTACATGGGGGCTGGGAGGCTGAATGAAGGAGTAATCAGAGACAAAAGCATGGCCTATTTTCAGCAGTGTCAGTTTTCAGCAGCTGAATGTGTGGAGAGGAATGCCAGAAAACACAAGTACAGTATTATTAATAAAGAAAAGTTTTTTTTAACCCACTTTTTATACTTTCAGGTTAAACACATTGACCAGTTCGGAACTTTACTAAAATTAATTGGGGGTGTTTTTTTCCCTTTTATATTTTTCTAATTAAATGACACGCTTCAGTTTTATGAAACAGATTGCAGTGGATCTTATATACAATATCATCACTAATGGTCATTTAATAATACTGCAAAGTATACAAGTACCAAGGCTTGCTTGCTCTTGTTTACTCAGTCAGCAGCAGTAAAAACCACAATCCATTGTGTGCTATTGATGTAGTTTAATTCTTTGTCCTCTTTCAGCTCTGTGAAAAGAGTTTAATACACCAGAGATGTTGATTTAAATGGATTAAACTAAATAGTCCACATATCAAAAACTAAGTAAACATTCATAAAAAAGTATAGTTTAAAGGACAAAGTTAAACATTATCCCAACCGGTACTGTGTATGTTTCATATGAAGCTATTTATCACGTCCACGTGTCTTTACTGAATGTCATGATGGATTGCACCAGTCTAGCTGTCCAATTGGACATTGCTTACATGTGTTTACTCATTTGTACATAAAATATGACTGATTGGCTTAGTCGATTAGTATTTCAAGTGCTCAATAGCAAGTGTTGCCTACTAATAATTATTAACACTAGTACATCCACATATTACAATAATGTTTGGTCTGTAACTACCAACACCCACCCACGTGTGGCAACGTGATGACATCATAATATATCATGTAAAATGTAAGATTTGTGGATATAAATTACATGTCATGAAAATAAATGGATATAATGATTTTACAAGGTCTTACAAGAGCATAAAATCTATTTTATGCCCATTAGGTGGTTGCCAAGCAACATGATGTCCCCTGGTATAGATAAGAACCTTCAGGGCCCAAGTTGTAACTGTGTGCCAGTTTTAAGTGGAATTTATGGTTCAACAGCGAGAGCCTGTCTGCAGTGGGAGTCCAGGGACGGAGAGAGCTCCGCTGTCCTTGCAGGCAGTGTACAAAGTATGTGGTACAACCGGTCTGTGGGCCACTCTCACCTGTGCTGTTATTGGTCCGTCAGCCAGCCGTGGAAAAGAGTGACGTTATAATGCACAAAGACCTGAAGCGAAACAGAAAAGTGTTCACTGCAACGTCTGCCTTTGGTTTTGTTTTTTCCTTTCCTTCCTTCCCATCAACCAATTAGCATTCGACTAATGCATAGTTCAGCCATTTAAAGTGATGTGCAATTGAAATTTTGGAGGACTGCAGTGGGTGAAAACCCCTTTCCGCTCGTATGTAGATGGAGGTATTTGCAGGACTCTAAATTGTGTTTTAGTTGGTCAGCTCATTTTCTATATTATAGTAAGATGATGGATGGATATGCATAATAATCCCGTCCCAGTGCCACCGCTTCATCTCTCTTTCTCCAGACCATTCAATTTTGTACAATCTCTGCTATAGCTCAGAACATATCAGACCATGCTTGTGATGTTTTAGGTGATGACAAATGTAGAAAGAGATATTTTGGAAGGCTACAATTTTGGTCAAAATCAAAAAGTCATGCCGAGGAAACCGACTCTTCTCCAGATTTCCACAGTCCCTAAATCTGCTTCTCCTTGGCATGCAAACTTGTGGGTAATTTGAATCTACCAAAATTACATCTCAACAGTGGAGAGCATCCAAATCCTCCTCTAGGAGAAATGACCCTGTGTTTTCATTGAAGCTGTGTATTTGAATGAGGGGGCTTTAAGAGGGTGCCAAGGAAACCTTGCCGGTTTGCACCCTGATCCCTCTTTGGATATTAGAGGTCTTTTACCTCTTAAACCAAAGCACTTGAGTGAAACCTTCATGGTCCCGTTACACCAGCTTTGCAGTGCAGAGGAAGCTTTTAGTGGCAAATTTGGTGGTTTGAACTTGGATGGCCCTCCAGAGAGGTGGGACACTAACGGCATTGTGTGTCTGTCAGTGTGGATTTGTTAGAAAGACTGAGAAGGAGCAGAAACAGGCAGATTTGATGTGATACAAAAAAGCAGATGACAGCTACGAATGCACGAAGATGAGCCACAAACATTACAACATATCTGATGTTGTATAGTTTCAGAAGAAATGGCGATACGATTGTTTTCTTTTACTGTCTAATTTTATAACACGACTCCAGATCACAGCGGCGACTACAGCATCTCCGCAAAGACCATGGGAGAATCCCTCCTTGCAGGACATTGAGCAGAATTTGTACTTTCCCAAGAGGATCACATCTCTTTTGCATGAAGGATGACGGTTTATAGGGGAGCACAGATCCAACAGTGACAAGAAAGCTGCAGTATCTGGTGTAACATGTGCAGAAATGATGACAGAAGAGCACTCACATGGGCAGAACTAGGGAAAAGATCAAAAACAGCAGATGAGTGAATATACTGGTGATAGGTCATCATTAAGTCATCAGATAAAGGTTTCCTGACCTCAATGGTCAATCAATTGTAACGCTTTCCTGCCGACCCCGAGCTGCCCTCATTTAGCTCAATGAGCGTCTGTTGAATCACGAATCTGTCATTTTGGGGAAAAACAAAACAAACTACGCTTGCCTACAACGATGGTATTCCCCAGCGCAGGGTCATCTTGTTGCCAGGAAACACTTGAAAAGATTCTTGACCTCTTTGGCCTGTCGCTAGGAGAGCTCCTTATTGGCGCTAGTTCGACCCAGCGAGGAAATAATTAATGTGGGAATAACTCAGTGTAGTCTGTTTGTGTCTGTTTTCAGCTGCACGGCTACTTTGTTCACATTACAAATCAAACACGCTGACTGGCTGAGGTTTATCTCAAAGGCAAAATAGACCGAAGTAATGAGAAACGCTACGACTTCTGTAAACTTCAAAGCAAAAATGAATACCACATATTTTTTCTTTCAGTCTCCTCCGTGACTCACGAGCTCGCTATCGGGAGAGCAAAGCAAAAGTTCAAACGCTCTGACGGGGTCAGTGCCTTCTGTACAAGTCTCTTTGATTCCTAATATAGTCACGGAAAGGCTTCCTGGCCTGGATAGAAAGAGCAAAAGGGGAGTGAAAAAAGGGGAGATCAAATGGGATAGACGCTTGTTTTGTTCTGTTCTCTCTATCTGCCGAAGGTTCCCGGCTTATTTAGCTGCTGTTTAATCTCAGCTGGCTCAACGGCTCAGGCTGCTGCCGAGCGGTCAGGAAAAGGCACCCCATCCAAAAATGCATCAACCGCAGCCAGGCAGTCACTGGGCAACCCCACATATCGTAAGACAAAAGGAGTAATGAAGGCAAAGAACAGGCTGGGTAGAGAGAATACAGAAAGAAATAACTAAACCACAGAAAAAAGAAGAGGGGTGGTTGTTTTTATGTGACGTATTTTATATAGCACTTAAGATGTCGTGAGTAAAATGCAGGTGAATCAGTCAGCGGGATAAAGGTTACAATTTTGTGGTTACTGATGACTAATTAGCCAATCCTCAGTTCCCAGTACAAAAGAAAGGATTTCATTCAGTGGAATACATCCTCAACAGTTGAGACATGTTGAGATTAGAGGTGGTCATAGAGTAAAACTGGTTCTACCAGTTTGTGCCTGTGTAAAAAAAAAAAGGAATTCTTTCACAACCAGTATGAGTCAGTATAACAACATTCAAAAACCAATGATTCTGGTTCTTTTAGCTAGTTTTCAGCTATTTTCATTTTCCGTTATCAGGAGCAGTTGTTAGTAGCTACTATAGGTGTTAATAAAAGATGTGCAAAATCAGTTAGAAACCTCAACTTTTAACAGATTTGGCTTGGTTGTGAGATACTACTATTAGCCATCTAAGTCTAATCCAATAAGCTGTGAGATCATGCAGGAAGTATAGAGTCAGGCTTGATTGTTAGGGGTATTAATGTATTTTAAATTGAATGAGGCATGATCCTTAATTCAGACTAAGTCAATGTCAGTTTAGGCTAAGATTTAAACTTAATCTTTCTTTTAGCTGCTCTCTTATTCATAATGGGTCATGCCACCAGATGAATCTGCATATTTGATTTGGCAAATCTTTAGGTGGGATGCCCTTCCTGATACAACATCTCCTCCTCATCTCGAACTAGGGAGTTTTTATGTTTTGGGTCTACACTATGTTAGCTTTCAACGACTTAGGCTAATTTTACTGGTAGAGTATTTTATAATTTTAGGCTTGTAGATGTGCTGGTTGCAAAAGTTTTCAGAGATTCCCACTTCAATCTCAGACGGAGACATAAATCCATCTGGAACTGCATCGGGAGGGCATCCAGTGTAAAAAAAATAGATTAACAAGTCTCTCTAACCAAGCATGTGGAGCTTTCCACTGTGCTGATCGGGACCAGCTGCTGAAAGTAGCATTTTGTACTTTTTAATGATATACTACTGATTAGAAATATAAATGAATAAATCTTATCAGTTTCAATTTCAGTTTAAATCAACTTAAAAATCTGAAGCCAACAACTGCAGTTCCTCAAATGGCCACTTGAGGACAGCTTCTAAAGTGAGTCACTCCCCATAGACGCTCATGTTAAAATATCAAACTTTACAGCAAAGATAAACATGCACATACTACCTAGTGCAAACAACTGCTTTGGCAACAAGAGCCAATTTATCCCCCCACCCCAGCATTTTTACAACCCGTCCACTTAAATTGTATCAAAGCACAGACAGCATAAAAAGTGGGCGGAGCTATTGTACTTTCTCTTATTGGTTTTGGACATCTGATTCTGAAGTGTTGAAATGAGCGGGGCACTTGTGACTGTGAAACTGTATCCTTTGGCATGCGCAGTTTCAAATCACAGATAATCCTCCATTTATAAACACAGTATGACCAATAGTTATTTTTTAAAAAGTCTTAATTTTTTTTATTCAGTACGACCCAAAATGAATGAGTTAGCCCATAAATTCATCAGGTAAGTGTTTCCAGAGGTCAATTCAGAAAGCTGATTTCTCATAGACTAATATAGGACTGGACGTTTTTCTGAAACCACAACTATCGCAATCTAACGGCCTTCAGACAGAATGCAGCTTTTTAGGCATTTTTCGGACCCAGAACATACGTCAGTGTTTTACAGTATCTGTGTTTGACTGACAGGTGGGAGTTTCTGAAGATAATGAGTTATGGCGTCACCAGATTTACTCTAAAGTAGTAAAAAAAAAACAAATTATAAAAGCAACTAGAAGTGTAGAAAAGAGTTGAGTTGAAAAATAAACAAATTGAGGTTCACTGTACCAGTAAAACACTACGGTGAATTAGGTGTAATTTGTTACATCCAGTGAGATTCCTGAACAGCAGAGTGCAGATTAGGTCTCATGGGTTACTGTTCTAATCTTTGTAGTTGCACATCTGATAAGTAACCAAGCACTCCCTGTATTTAGCGTGCATCCTTTGCCAATGCCAACGCTCTTTTTTTGTACTGTTAAAGGAAGAAATCCAGCTCTGCATCCGAGTTATTGCTTTAGCGCACTCTGCATCAAGTTTCATAACTCAGCTCTGGCTTAATTATGACTGGAATGCAGCCTGACCAGCCTGGAGGGCAACAAGTTCTCAAGCTGTCCAATTTCTGTATTTGGGTTTCTCCGATGTTCCTATGTGATGTTTACAGAAGCTCCCAAAGGGCACTTCTCTAAATGCCAGCAGAGTAATTTAAGAGGGCGCAGACAGCCATCGTTAACATCTATTATTTGCAGCGACGGAAACAGTTTCAAGCATCTTGTGCTGTGAACATAGCAGATCCCAAGAGTGGCCAAGTTTCACAAAGCCTTTTTAGAACAATTCACAGATTCACAGCGTGGCAGACGGCCAACGAAGCTCCTTCAAGACCTTCTCTTTAAAGTTTATCTGACTTTAAAGCAAAAAATAATCTAACGAGAATGAATCTGCGTGCCATCATCCCATCGGCACTGCAGAAAATGCCATGTGAGGGAAAACATTACAGCAGACCTTGACATTCATTAAGTGATTTTTCCTACAGAAACTTTTCCACAGCTTCATTACTTCCCAGCATGATGCTCCTCTTGCCTGCTATTGTAATAGAGCTAAAAAAAAGAGAAAAGATAACTTAAAGCACTACTGTCCACCACAAGTGTGACTGCACATCCCACCGAGCCACATTCATTCTACATCCTGGTATAAAAGAAATAGATTATTTTAGCACTGATATTTATTCATATAGAACTTTTCCAGTTGATATAAAGTTGCAGAAGAACTTCCAGCACTCTGAAACAAAGTAAACAGCCGCAGAGAGAAAAGCTAATTAAAGTAGAATAAAATAAGGCGACATGTTTAGCCTGTATGTGCCGCTTCCCGTTTGAGGGGTGCGTGCCGTCTCCGGCTCTTTTGATCCCCCCCCCGAACCCCTTTCCAGTACCCATATCCCGTATCCTCATTTGGTACCGTGGTGACAGTTTCCCAGATACCAGACAGTATTGGTTTCCCTTCATCTTGTGGCACAGGTCCAACCCCAGTGTCTAATTTGCTAATGGATCCCCGTTGGAAGCTGCTGTCTCGACTGTACGGCGGTGGAATTATATGTGCACAAGTGAAGTAACGGAGGACTAACTGAAGGAATGAATAAATCATTGTTTTGTACTTTTCCCCCCCGAACACGGGCGACTGCAGCCGATTTTCCTCTCGTTTGTTTTCTGCAAAGCCTTGGTGTCATTCACCCCCAGAGTAGTGTGGCCGTCGCTGCTGATGGGAGAATCTGCAAACTTGACTGTAATAAAGCACGGACAGCAGCATTCCTTGCTTAAATTTCTAAAGATGTCGTTACATGTTGGCATCAAGAGGAAATGAAGTATGACGATGGGCTCAAGTTTAATCTTGATGAAAGTTTGAGTCTTGCATGCTGCGCTGAAAGACGGCAGCTGTCTTTATCTTAAAAGCTCCATCAACTGGTAGTCCCTTTCACGTAGCAAACGTACACTTGTTAAAACCACAGAAAATGGGCAAATGGCAGCTGCCATTCATGTGTAGTGTACCATGCAACACTCTGACTCAGACTCATTCAGCATAAACTGACAGAACCTGCTCGGTAGGTCCAATTCTTTCACGGCCACTAACTCTAGTCTCAACAGTTTCCCTGCAAGTAATGAGCTATCAGTTGTTGGATATGGATATATTTTTTGGGACATTACATTTGGGAAAGTTTAGAGAATATTTTTTTGTTTTTAATTGAATTGCTGACATGAAGGTCACGCTGTCATTTACGCGGATCTTTTGGTTTTAATGGAATCAGCCCGGTTCAGCTTTACAGGGGTCTTTAGCTACGCCGAAGCCTCTGGGTGGTAGAGATAAGGCAGCGTAAAACCAAATAAAGCTGCTCTGCACTTGGAGCGAGACAAAGTTAAAAGCATGCTTAATGTGCCTGGATGCAGTGATTATATCTGTCTGGACCTAATGTAACACTTAAAAGTGTCCTTTGTGTCCAATCTTGAGATTGCTGCCACTGTTTAGTAAACACCCTAAACAGCATTCGTCACAGCGCACATGGAGCTCTGTGGACAAAGGGAGCAAGGCAGCATTTCCAAGCGAGCGTAACAGCTACTGAAGTACAGTGGGCAAAGGCCACTCATTCATTTGCAGGCCGATGAGAGCAGGGTTCTCATCTTTCCCATGAAGACTTACCCTCTATAGCTCGTCTGGACCTGCAATTATCACATGAAAGATAAGGAGCCAGCGCGATGCATTGCAAATGAGAATAACATAACAGCCCGTCAATGACTCTGCATGGCTGGCATTTCAGCAATAGCTCTGTCTCGTCTTTGTTTGCCTTAGTTACTCTCAAGTGACGCAGTCCAGTCATTCCAGCCAGATGACAGATACTCGTGAGTTTCTGGCAGCATGATTTGTCATCTTTAATAACGCTAGTTTATGCCAGCCAAAGAAAATGACTCCAAACACTCCTCCTTTGTTAACAGCTTGGATATTTTAAAGGTTACAAATAAACAGCTATTTGCCCAATTTAGAGTTTTTAACAATGTGAATTAACAAGGGTAATTTT
The DNA here is from genome assembly GCF_057382275.1 of Copadichromis virginalis. NCBI lineage: Eukaryota > Metazoa > Chordata > Actinopteri > Cichliformes > Cichlidae > Copadichromis > Copadichromis virginalis. The sequence continues at coordinate 46,875,802 of NC_140620.1, forward strand.
CCACGGCACATTACACGGGGCACCGCGGAGTCTGACCTCATTATTAAGAGATTATTCTCAACTTCAATCAGCTAAAAAAGGCGAGCACTGTGAGGTTCACGTTCCATCTCATTTGGATCCCAAAATGAGGTTTGTTTCTAAAAACGGGACCTAAAGGTTCAGAATGCATCATACTTAGAAGTTTCTTTGCTTAAAGAAAAAACAAAACAACTTAGCACAATGAGCAAGAAAAATCACAATATATTATTTCATTTTCCACAACAGATCATCAGCAATCAAACAAAAACAAAACAACAACAAAAAACAGTTTTTGCTTTAAAAAGCAGGCGAATACAAACGTCAGATACGTCAACACAGGAGCTTTAAAGCTAAAAATAACACATGTATGTACAGCGGTGTATCGCTCTCGCTAAACTGTTCTTTAACAACAGTGAATTTAAAATCTGCCCACAGAGCAAAACATGTGTCCCACATATGTCCATCATTTATAAACCTCCCATCTGCTGTTAAAGCAGGCCCTAAATTATCTATGAGACAATCAAACTGCTTTGGTTTTCAGTCAAGAATCTGTGCAACGAATCTCTTGTGTTTTAGGCTACATGCTTTAACTACTACTGCTGAGCAGAGTTTGACTTGGGAACTCTTGTCGGTAAACAAAACAAAAACAATAAAAAGCAGAACTAAAAGTTTCACACATACAGCAGTGGAGCTCAGGATTTGGCATGGAAGCAAAGTGCACTTGCTGTGACACTTAGACTAATCACTTGAAACTGTTTTACCTCGAGAATCGCTCAGCATGAAATGTCCAATTTTCCAAATGGCTGCTAAATCCCAATCTAGTCTGGATCAGCTGATTGTGGTTGACCTGACGCAAACTCAGAGTCGGGTTTTCCACAGATAGTGAGGAAAATCGGCTGTTCAGTTGATGTTTCTACTTTTTCCACACCCACCTTTGAAAATACCTTTAGGCTAAAAAGTGTGACAGATACACCCAGTGAGGTATTGGATAGCTGAAAACAAGAACTTTGAATCATGATAAAACACCCTTTCAATTAACCTGCGTTTAAAGTGTTAAGACATGAATGTTAAGCGTGAACGCTTTGAAGAGGCGCGTCGATTCGACAGAGTCAGGAAAGTAAAACGTAACATTAGTCATCAGGTAAGACTTGCTAACATCTCGCTACAATTTGAGGAAAAAAAAAAATAGCATTTTGTTTTAAAAGTGAAGAATACTTTTGAAAACCATTCTTCACAAATTACAGTAGTCCCTCTGTAATCGCCACATTTAGCTTATCATTATTATCCAAAGCAGTAGTATTCATCCGACTCCACCCTGAGTTTCAAAGGCGATTTGGCAAAGGCGTCGCCGTCGATCACCGTTTTATCCACAAAACAATCAAGGTCCGTAGGCGAGGGTTCATCCGGGAGGTCCTCTGCTAGTGTGTCCAGGTAACTACCCACAGACAGACCATCCAGGCCGTCACTGTTGCCATCATTCAAACTATTGAAGCTTCCTCGCAGCGAGGCGCCGTCCTGGCTGTCCGACAGGCTGTATAAGCTGCCGGTTAGGCTGCTGTCATGGCTGGCGACGCTTCCTTTGTCATCTATCATCCAGCGGATGGACTCGATGCCCTCGTTGATGGACATAAGCTGCTGCATGAGCTTTACGTCAATGGCTCGCAGATTTGCCTGTATTGTGGAGAAAAATAAACATTCAAGTAAGGTCACTGCATTTCGCATTTCAGGAAATATGGTTAACAGATCAATATGTCTGTTCTCTAAATACATGGCTAATGTAAGCAGTGGGTAAGCTTAACTTAAAGGGGGGAAAGAAAAATTAACCTACACCTTGTAATATTAGACCCTTTCACATATGCCTAGAGACTGGTTGACGATCTCCAGTTGGGTTGTGGGCAATTGCTCGAACTTGATGTCATTTGCAAGCTCAAATTAGTTGTAACAAGGTATAGAGGGCTGCATGAAAAACCATCCTGTGATTACTCTGGCCACTAGCAGATTGCAGTGGCCACTGTAGTTTGTATGAAAAACTTCAACTTGTCTACAAACACTTGCAAAATGTGCCTAGGGTATTCGGTAGCTGTTGGCAGACATGTAGGCATTTTCCATACAAACTACAGGCAATCTGCTAGTGACCGAAGCAATCACAAAAAGGTTTTTGATGTAGGACCCTCTTTAGTACCAATTTCACCCAGCAACTCTCAGCAACGACTTGACAACTGGTTGGGGAATACAGGAGGTCATCCAGGCCTCTGTAACTTACCTACTTTTATTTTACTAGTAACTGATTTAATCTTTTTTAAAGACATTGTTTGTCTTAGTTCAAGTACTTCTGTTACTAAAAGGAAGAAGTTCCCTTTTTAAATATGCCACTAGTGTTTAGAGCCTTTGTTTGAAACGCCATAAACAGTTACCAGCTGATCTGACCAAAGTCAGGTAAACGAGTTATCCATTACTTGTCGTGACAACAAAACAAGACTATTTTTAAAGCGCGCGGTCATATCATCTTAGTGAGGATTCATAAATAACTACACATGATAAATGTCTGAGAAGTCTGTTTACATTTCATGTGCCCGACAGATCAAATTTTTAAATCAGCAGATATCGGCATTGGTCATAAAAATCTCAGTTGGGTTCTAGCAGTCTTCCTCTTTGCTCAGCTTGAGACAAAGAGTTGTGGGCTGACTTAAAATGACATTTGCAAAGTCTTATCATGCTTCACATACCAAATTATTTTCTCCCCAGCCAGTATATTCTTCTTCTACTGTGTGACTTGTCTGTTGGTCCCACTATTTTCTCATCATCTCCAGAGCAAAGATGGTATTCCAGATTCAACTGTCTGACTGTTCTGAGCACACTGCAGGGGAGCTTGTAGAGTATTTTATTTAGTTGTAATTGCCTAACAGTTATGCATTCAAAAGAACAAACACAGTAGTGAAAAGTGTACTTCTTAGCATTTATAATGACAGAACTGGAGCAAATGACCCAGCAATTACGTAACCTGTAACAGCCACGTGAGCAACACCAGCACCCTATTTAAATCTGTAGATAAACAGACAGGTATGAGTTATGCCAGATATAGACTTCTGAGGAAAATCGAAGTCGTAACTGGAAACTCCTTTTAACCTCATGTTGTAACCTTCCAGGTAACCTGAAGGGACCTGAGAAATGTAACTACATGTCCGGTCAACACAGATCACAATGAGTCCGACTGGTCTGGAAGATTATGGCGTAGATTTCGCGCTGAAGCGTAATTCAGGCATTGGACTACTTCTTGCCAGTAGCTGTGGCGTGACAATTTAAAGACAGAGTCAAAGTCCACTAACAGTGCAAGAAATAGAGCTCATAAGTAAAGTGGAAGCCAAGAAAACAACTAAAAACGAGCAGTGTCAGTATTGCTACTGTAAGCATCAAGGTTCAAGGATCATTCCTGGTCTCAGAAATAGTACTCTCCCCCACAGATAAATTAGTCAGAGAAAACACAATCTACTCCAGTCATTGTTGGGTCATGTGACACCGGAAAAACGACTTGTACGCATGTCAAATCACAGCCAAGAGACAGTTTTTATTCAGGACAATGGATAAACGATGCCTACTTTACACAGTATGGCCATTGACTAAACTTCCTGCCCTGACAAACCATGCTATTGAGGGTGGATGGAACTGCCTATGGAGTCATTCAAAAGGGATTCCCCCTGCGTCTACTTGGTGACAAACGCCCGGTCTGAATGAAAATTGGTAAAGGGGCAGCTGCAACATCCTGCTACAGTGAAAACACTCTGAGGCAGATGAAGGCAGACAGGGTTGGTAGACTGTTCCAGACAGCTGCTTTGACACAACAGCCTTTCTTTAGAGTGGATTTGTAACCACCCTTCATTTGGCTCACATTGCTGCCGGTGTGTTTGTTTTGCAAGTATAACCACCTGCCTTATGCACAAACACACACACAGAAGCTCAGCAGATGGAGTTACACCAGAATTATAGGCCAAGCAGCTATGTTGTGTTAATAGGATGGCACCACTGGGTCTCTATCACAAAATGAATATCAGAAACACAATTAGTGCAGCACAGTTTTTGTCTGCACTGGATGCAAAACATGATTTGTGATACAAAACCCCAAACAGACCTGGTGGGACTGCAGTTTACAGTTCATTTGCTCCTTTGATTAGTTTGGGCTCGCAAATAATGCAATAGAAAAGCTAAATGCCACTTTCTTGGCACAAACTTGTGAGTGTGCATGCAGGAAGTGGTCTGATTGGATTAGTGGCTGAAATGAGAGACCAGTCACAGTTGGGATTACACTCACTTCATTTAAAATAAATTCATTTAGTATTTTTTTCCTTTTACAGGATGCTTGCATAACAAAATAACTGCCACCAAAAATTTAAGTCTAAAAAAAGCCAATTACAGATCTACTATTGTCCTTACAGTAATCTTTAATAAACTAATCCTATCAGAGCGAGATCTGTGGCAGCGGGTCAGTCTGCTGGCTATGACACACCATCTGCTCGGGACTCCTAATACCAGTCTTGACCTTTTTAAAATGGCGCGTTGCTGCGACTCTGTCGGAGTTTGAGACTAGCAGGACATTCCAGGGACATTTGAGAACAATTTGAGTGATTGCAGATAAAACTATGCAAGCATGGGGAGATAATTACAGCTGCACAACTGCAGTGGACTGGATCATACGACAGGAGAGGGGGCGAGCGCCCTGAGGTGACGGGAGTTCACAAACAGTCCTCTGCCCGCAGCACAGTGTGAACGGCTGTCACCTGCCCCCGTGACAGTCGTTCACAGTTAATGGTTATACCTGGAGCTCAGGTAATGCTGTTGTGTCTAGGTAAGGTCCTTGAACGCAACAGAAGAAACAGGACCACCCTGGCAGTAAACAACGATGCCACCACATTTATCTGAAAGTAATTATTAAAATATTACTTACAACACCTGAAACTAAGCTTTAAAGAGAAGACTTAAACTGTTTGCAAGCTATTATAGAGCTCAGACAATACACTCACCATCTCTTGTTTGAGAAACATCATTTTGCTTTCCAGTCTTTTTATGTCCGCAGAGTTAGCGCAACATTTGCAGTTCCCTGAATGCGGCGCTGCGGACTTGTCGTGTTTCCCTCCGGCGAGAGAGCGAAAGAGACTGTCCGGAACTTTTCGGCCCAACTTCGTCTCTATGTCCTTCAAGTCTCGCATGACGCTGTTGTCCTCCTCCATCGCGGGGTGTCACACACGCAGTCAGGACAGTTATCTGCGACCACGGAGGTTATATTCCCACAGCCTGGCGGGCTGTTCGCGTGAGCTTTAATCAGAGAGGAGTGGAGTCAAAGTATGCTAATAAAAGTTTTAAGGCGCGCGCTCATCGCAGCTTCTTCGCTGTGACGCTAAACTCACCGCTGCCACAGCAACAGACCTCCCATTTAAGCTCGTGAATGGACAGTTTAACGACAACGCGCTCTCCGCGGACCCTCCCATTGGGGGAGCTTCCTCTGAAACCAGACTCCCTACAGGTGAGACGAGAGAGCGAGAGAAATAAAAAAGCAGAGGTGTTTCCAGGATATTATTTTTCAAAAGCGGTGGCAAAAGCCCACAAAGAAAATAAGCATGACTGTTTAAAATTTTATTATGAATAACTTTTTGCAAGGTCTTTTAATTCTCTTTATTTTCTCACCTCGTGACCCCCCCGACAAGCTGAGCTCGTGTTGTCAAGGGAAACTAGTCACAGTCAACTGGTGCTTTCAGAGTCCTGTAACTGTAATAAAAGACGGTTGCTAGAAGTGATAAATGAAGTTATAGCAGGGGCGTGTCCAGAGGGGTGAAGGGCATGGTTACTGCCCCCCCTGAAAATATAATGCCTCTTTTCGTTAGCGACTACTCAGCCTGAGTTTGCTCTGCTTGGTTTTGGTCATTTTCCATTACAATTGAGTACCACCTCAATGTGTATGGGGGTCGTTATAGCATTGTTTGTGTCATATGTATGCGACAGTGTAGGATGTTGAGGCGATGGTATACCTGCTGCTCGGTGTAAAGGTTTTTGTCAGACACAGGGACGACACACGAACACAACACCATGCCAGATTACTGTTAGGCTGCTCCCTTGTCACGAGGGGTCAATACAACAAGTAGGTCCATGTTGTACCCCTCGATTTGTCAGACTTCCTGACCCAACAACAAAGGAGACTTGGGTCTCTGTGGAGACTTTAAGCATTAAGTTTATTTTAATGCTAAAACCTTTGTAATATTAGGGCACTTATTAGGATTAGTGGCTCCATAGTACAGGGGTTTACACACTTGGCTAACAAGCAAAAGATCCCTGGTGTCACCCAAGGCCTCTGGGGCTCTTATCAAGAAGGCCATCTGGTGTAAAAACTAAACACCCTTTGTGAATAATGAAGCAGCTGAAGCTAACTTCTTCTAGTTTTTTCTTGAGTAAAGAGTTTAAATACGTCTCTGCGCAGATTCTCAATCATCCAGGTCATGGTAGTGTAAAGAGCCTGGAAAGAAAGCGTCATGGTTTCATGACATTTCAAGACGTTTCACAAAAAGTCTAAACATTTGTTTCACTGCTTTGCAAAAAACTCAATGCAAACAGTGTTTAACCTCGTGGGCAGTGCCGCTTATCGCGTAACACCATCTGCACGAGGGCGCAGGGCAGCAAATGAGCCTGAAATCCATGCCCACTGCTATCTATGCCAATTTTCTACACTGTATTTGTTCCACATCAAATTCTGTGATTTTCCCGTGGGCCTGCATTGTTCACACCCTTAAGTAGCATAAATGATTCCCAGATGCCAAACTATTTAATGTAAAGCCCCTAAGTTCAACAGAATTATTTATGTAAAAATACAAAAGTATAAATTACATTTTTCAACTATTGTATGAAAAATGTGTTTCAGCTAAAAAGACAGAAAATAAAGACTCTTGACACTCTTTTACATTTGATCTAAATCACCACTGTGCTTTATTTTCCTTCTACTTCTTCGTTTATTAGCAACATTTCAAGTCAGGTGAAACAGTAACTTAACACATCATAAAAAAGCATATCTATCTATTGAACGTTCAGTAGGTCCTGCAGAGTTCTAGAAATTAAACTACAGCACCCCCTTGTGGGTAATATGGCTTAATTGCATGGGCACTTTGATAAAATATACCTTTTCTGGTATTGTGCAGCTAAACCAAGCGAACCTAAAAAGTCAGATAAACTCAGGGGATGATGTAGAGTATGCAGTTAGTAAAACGATAGTCATGTTCAGGAAGTATTACTTCCTTCATTACTTTAAATGGATGTAAAACGCTCACTGGCACATTCCTTTCAGGCGTGCCCCCTTTTTGTTAAGTGAATCAGCAAACACTGAACTTAGAAGTCAGCTGATCTTGATATGCAATTCCTGATTTAAGGCCTTTTTTTAACCACTGATCAAATTCAGGGTCCTGGAGGGGTGACGCTGGGCAGAGACGGGGTGAAAGTCTATTTCAGGGCCTTTTCATTATAAAAAGTCTTCAGTAAGTAGGAAATGTAAAAGTCAATATTTACATCTGCACTATTTGTAAATATAGACGCGCAAATGCAGCAACAAAAGAGATGATTTTATGTTCTAGTGAGAACAGATTCAGACTTTAACAAACCACACAAGCGTGTCACTGTGAGACAAAGAGGCGCTTTAAAGTGGGGCTTGTGTGTGTCTGTGTGTGTGAGAGAGAGTTTATACAACAGATTGGCTTTTCTCATCATCGTAGCGCTGGTACTGATCCCCGAGCAGAGGCTGGTGGCCCTCCTTCCTGTGAGACCGGGCACGCACAGCACACGTGGTGAGAGCGAAAACGACCGCGACGACCACAAGGGCAGCGACTATGGCCATGGTTATTATTTCGCTCAGGGTGAAATTTTCACCTGGAAAGGCAGGAGTAAACAATGATTACAGGTCATCTGAGCATTTCTCTGAAGGCGAGATTAAAGGCGTGCGGGTCAAATGTGTACCTGGCCATTCGGCTTGGTAAGAGTAACCGAGGTTTTCAGGGGCGGTCACAAACATCTCCGAGTTGGTCACCGGAGGCCAGAAGGGCACCATGTTGTAGCGCCTGTTGTGACCGATGGGAGCATCTTGTTCTGGGTACACAGCCGCATCTGTCGGGAAGCACTTTAAATTAGCACAAAAGCTCACCGCGCCATTATGAAGGACAATACGTTTTTTTAAAAACAGATGCTACTGAAAGACCTGGGCTGTGCCTCCTCAACCATTCATCAAATATTGCGTCGGTAAAGGTGTGGAGCAGGACGAAGATGGGGTCGTTCGGGGAGAGGTGAGTCTGTCCTCCTGTCCCGTTCAGGAACAAATGAGCCAGGTTGTGGAGGCTCCTCACTATAGGGTCGTAGTTCCCCTTGGGGGCGCTGTAGCCTGCCAAAATAGCACGAAAGGGCACGAAAAGCTGTGTATGTGAACGCAAAAGAGTTGTATGACAGACAGACAGAAATATCTTTGTGCTCGCTCACCTTCAATGGTGTTCCTGAAGCTTTCAGAGGAGGTGGAGAAAAATGGCGGCGTGTCAAAAGTGTTGACCTGCAGGCAGTCTGCCACGTCCTGGGGCTCCGGGAGACGCTGGACCATAGGCCTGTTCACATTTCCTGCCGGGTTTCTTCTAATGGGAGAAGACTCGGTGCCTGGAGGGAGGGAGGGAAAGGAAAACAACCTGGATATTACCGTATTTTCAAAAAGAACTCCAAAACAAAACCCCCCCACAGATCACTGCAACATCACCAGTCTCCAGCCTCACTGTTGCAGATGGTTCCCAGCGTGTCGTAGTCCTCCACGCTCTCACAGACGACTCTCCACTGGGAGAATATGGAGTTAGAACTCAGAGAGTTCATGTCAAAATTGCTCCTGGCTCCCATCAGGTCATCTGTGCAGATGTCACATGTGTTTCCCCCGATAGCAAAGTTCCAGTAGGGCAGGGCGAAGGAAGGGTTTTGCAGCATGTCCTGGGTATTGAGTATGAATAAAATCAAAGCATGGCTGGGTTAGAGTGTGTCGCCATGGATAAGGATGTATTTGACTGTGATGCAAACCAAATGCATTCAGTCTGAAGAGTCGGTATTGCAATCTTTCTGATCTAATTTAAAGTTTCGTTTATTTTTAATAAATTGTGCTAAAAAAGAAAGCTCTAGTGGAAGTCTTTTTAATCCCTTTAGTTATGTAGAACGTCTATATGAAGACAGAAGTTGGGGGGATGTATACGGCGCTATAAAGTCACGATGGATTCAGAAATGATGAAACTTTGTGAAAGGAAGTTGCAGTGCAGCGCTCTGCTTCCGACTTATTTCATGACTTTCCAATGCAAAACCTCGTAGTTTAAGATAAGGCGTAAAGGTAAAGAAAATGTTTCAATAGAGGATTTATAGGGGCAAAATATTCATGAATCTCAAAGGAACATAGTCTGTCTGCTTGGCTGTGAATTATTCCCTCCTTCAATTCTTCTTCTCCGGTGGTTTATCAAAGGAAAACTTACCAAATCCCACTTTTAAAGTCTATGCTTGCTGATATGAAACCAGTCGGGTAAAAGAGTGAGTTGAAGATAGAAACCCCCCCACCACACTAATAAAATCCAGGCATTCTTACCTATATGATTTAAATGCAGCAGGACAAGAAGCAGAGACAGTTCATTCTAATTCTTACTGGAGAAAAAAAGAGCCTCCACCAGTGTGTGAATGTGAGAGTGAATGAATAGTAGAATTGTAAAGCGCTTTGAGGGCCCCGAAAAGCGCTATATAAATGCAATCCATTATTATTATTATTATTATTTCCCTCAAACTTCACCAGTGTGACAGATTTGAGGATGAAAACAGAACAACAAAAAACAAGGCACTAATTAGGGATCCCAATTTAAACCAGAAACTTGCTCAGGATAAGGAAGGAGCTTCTCTGCAGGAGTCCAACACTGACAGGGTTCAAACCCACACAGCACACACAGCAGCCTCATTCTCTGCCCTTAATTGTGACCCGACTGATGCATGCAACACCGACCCTGGAGCGGATTATTAACATTCTCCACGTGTCACTTTCGTGATCGTTAAAGTCTAATAACGCCTCTTCAACAAAGCTCCTTTCAGTGCTGTTTTCTCCAAATGGATGGTGTGCAGACCGAATCCAATCTCTAATTTGAAGTGGTTAAAGTCACATTTTGCGCGCTGCTCGCTTATTAAGGTGTGACATTGCTTCGTCAATTATGATTTCTTCGCCATTACAGCGCATTAGACAAAACAAAACAAGCGGGCAGGGGAGGGTGGGGTGGTGGGAGGCAAGAAGGACATTTGTCGGTGTTAAACTGGTAAATTAAAGATGTCGATAAACAATTAAGTGATGATTAGCGACTCTCAGGCAACAAAATCAGTTAGTTTTTTTTTCTTTTTCAAATTTGAGTTAAAAAGACCCTAATGACATCCGCAATACTACAGTGTACGCTGTTATAGATCTAATTATCTGCACTATCTCACCTGCATGTCTCGCTCCAGCTGGAGCAGGTGGTACCTGTGCCAGGTCAGGAAACCGGGGCCCTCGTGCGAAAAATCCACGCCCCCAAAACTGGCCTGCCCCGCGCCCAGGAAGGTCTTGCTGACGGAGTAATAGTGGGACCAAACGAAGTAATTGTAGATGGAGACGTTTTCAAACTGCGTGGTGTTCCCGTCAGGGCCAAAGATGCCCGGATAGTGCCGCGTTGCGATCACCAGATCGGGGTGCACCGTGCGCTTGGCCTGGTCCAATGCGTTCACGAACGCACGCTTTTCCTCCGCGCTGAGCTGCATCACGTTTCTTCTCACTGGAGGATTATAGCATTGGAGAAAAAAAAACATATTAGCTCAACCGGTCGCGCTAATTGGAAATCAGTTTTTAATACCCAAGATGCGCGTAATTGGTACATTTTTGGCAGCTTTTTTGCACTTACCAACAGGAACTCTTTGGTCACAGTTGGGCCCGGTCAATCCGTGTTTACAGCGGCCGCAGTTATGACCACTGAAGTTTCCGTTACACTGACAGGTACGGCTGAAAAAACGGCTGGGCCATCGTTCCCGATCATCCCGTCCGTCGTGCGGGTACTGAGGCCCATGCGGCTGTGTGTCCACCGCCACCGACACACACTGTCCACGCCCGGTGCTGGAGCCACACGGGTCATTAGGCAGTCCAGAAGGCGACGGGCAGCACTGTCCACTCCTGAGACCCTCTGGAGTCACACACTCTCTGGGGAACTGAGCGCTCACAACCACCGCGCCCACAATCACCAAAAAGCAGAACTGCCACATTATCCAAAAAAGAAAAGTCGCTGCCAAAGTTTTACGCACGGCTGGTTTCGAGTCTGTTTTTACTGACTGACTTCGAGTACAAACCTGAACTAATTATTTTCCCCCACAATACACTTGCATCACTTCACATCAGAAGTTATTTCTTCTCTGCCAAATGAGTGGGTGTAAACCTCCACCTTCCATGCACCCACGCAAGACTCCACTTCTGTTTCCCCCCCAAAACCACTGAACCGACGACCTTAAATACCGGATTAGCGCATGACTACCGGATTTACTGACTCCCGCGTGATCCCATCACATAACATCATATTTCCTAGGGATGGAGAAGGTAGTGTGATCCGGTCATGCACACTTTTATTCCTCTAAAAAAAGTCCCTGGATGTCTACAGTCGACCGAATAAACACAGCATTAAATGTAAGAAAGTCCAATTAATAACCGACTCTAAGAAACACAAATTATGATAAATGACTACTTCCACACACACAGTGTAACGTCTCAGTGCGCTTTTATGAGCACTGTATGAAAATTAATTAGCTATGAAGTAATAGTTCCCCCCTCACAAATCTTTTAGCAAAGGAATAGATGTTTGGAGAGTTAAAATAATAATAAATTTTTTTTTCAGCATGTTGAAGAAATTCAACCTAGTGTGTGTGACACTGGAATTTAATCTTGCCTCAGAGGTTTGCTAAAGTGATCATATTTCAGGTCATTTGACTTCTCAGGAAGGCCCCTCCACCCTCCCTCTCCACCTCCTTCTTTCCCCAAACCCGAGCCTGATTTTACTGTCCAGAGTATGTGAGACTTGAAAGCACGAACAGCATTTATCCCACAAGAAAAAGTCTTTGAGAAATGTAAAAATGTCTCTGTGTTTTAAATCAGAATAAATAACAATGCAACAGGTTCCTATTTCCTTTCACGTCATGCATGGAAATTTAAAATCTGAATTCAAAACAGATCAATAAATACTTTGCTGGTTTAATCAGCCTTTTAAATGCTCCACGTGATAGATTGTTATAACTTGCCTACAAGGAAATTTGTCGTCCCAGTCAGAGCTTACACAGAAACACACAGTGTTTGTTGAGGGCTCGTACTGCACGCACAAACCTAAGGCACACTCTTCTCCATCTGAAAGTTCCCTATCTCCAGCCCCTCTGGCAGTAATGTGACGTGGGGAATGAGGTGATCAGTGTCATGAGAACTAGCTGTGTGATGTCAGACCGGAGGGATTGCATGTAGGAAGGCTTTTGAAGTAATAATGGTGGCAAGTCTGGTTGTTGGAGATAAAGAAGGTATAATGATGTTTCATGCAGGGAGGGGAAACCCAAGATGTGGCCTGGGGAGGTCACACCACACAATAATGTCATCTGGCTTCCCCACACAACCAGTGCTGAAGCTGGTTCTGCTGGCTGAAGTGCTGTAGTTCCCATGCAAACACACAGTACTTATCGGCGATTAATAAAGGGCAAGCTCAGATTTTTTGTTAGCCAACTGTGTGTTATGTAGACAAGGTCATTATATTTCGAATATATCCAAAATCTTTGCAAAAGTCTCGAAAAAAATCCTCAGGACTACAAAAACTTTATAGTGCAAGATGTAAATGGTAAAGAGGTAAACAGTTTCTCGGCATGTCTGTTATAAAAGACCATAAAAAGTAAGAATATATGAATTTTACAATCCCAGAGAAGCAGAAGGTGGGACATCATGTTGTCTCATCAGGAGTAAATTCCAGGAGTAAGGACCTTCTGTTTCCAACTAACTTTAAGGAATTATTTAATATTCTTCAACACGGAGTACAACACACTCCTAAAGATGGCTGTGATTTAAAAACATAGATACGACATGTTTGCTAGCAAGCCTCCCAAATGTTTAACAGCTTGGACGTGTGACCATACGATGAATCTTTCAACCACCAAAGACACCAGAGAGAGAGAAAAACATGTTTTCCTGCAGCTCTAAGTTAAATTCACTTCTAAAGAATGAGTTACAGCTCACTTCACAACGAAGACTGAATGTAAGCCTTCACAACAAACCATTCACATGACACCTTGGCTTCTTTTCTTCATTTGTTTATGATAAATGTGTATCTTTTTATTTTATCTGCATTTTTCTTTTATGTTGATACTGTTGATTGACAGTGAACAACTGTGGATAAGCTAAGTGACAAAAGAAGCAAAGATGTCTGCTTGTGCTTGCTAAATAAATTCTGGCAGGACCGATCAGGCGAACAGCAGCGTGTTTCCTCTGCTCATTATTTCTCCTGTTTTACAGAACGCTAATCTGCCCACCGTTACGCTTGATGCCATGATAATCCAAACAGTGCTGAGAGTCTGAATTTGAATTAAATCTCCAGGACTTATTTTCCTGTTACGTCAGTTCAAAAGTCACATTTTTGAGAATAGCCACTGAATGATAAACAGATTCGCTATTGGTCCGATGTGACTTTTGTGGATTTATCTTCAAAGGCTCACATATAAAGAGACCATAAGTCTTTGTGCAGCTTTGAATTACTTTGTGTAACCACAGCAAGCAACCTTCAGAAAAATGCTGACCCACATACAAGAAGTATCCAGACTTCTTCTGTTTGCTCAGTTTCCAAAACTTTAAACGACTTTCTTCTTTTAAATACGATTCTGATCTCACCACATTATTTATCAGCTGCATTTGAGGTGAAGGTTACTGTTAATTGTCATTCATTAATCATGTACAACTCTTGTTTTACGTGTAGTTACGGCATTTATTATGTTTAATTTGTGCCTTTGCTTGTGTTAGTTCTAATAAAAGTTTTATACGTATAAAGATATTACATATAAGATAACTCAGTCCTTGTGTTAGATGGAATGTTACCTAATTTTCAGTTAAAATCTCTTTCAAAGTTACTAGTAACTATCTATAATTATTTTGCTAACTCTCACCATCAGACTGTGTTATTGGGTAGTGGTCTAACTGGTTATGCTTACTAACTCTGATTCTCTCCACATAATTTTTTATCTTTGTTGGCCGTAATTAATGCATTTAGCTAATTTTCTTGATTCACTGTGATGTTTGTATCCAGGGTCATGCCTCCACAAACAAAGAGTAACACCCCAAATTAATTATCTGGATAAAGTTATTTTATTATGATGATTCTTAAATCCTTTAAACATGCAGCCTCGCTGAGATCGGGACCTTGGCTCTTTTTTTCCTGCTGTATTTTGATAGATACAGTGAAGAAAGGACAGAAAAGCAGGGGCAGAGAGAGAGAGAGAGGAGAAGGCATGATGCACAGGGCTGCAGGTCAGACTCAAACTTGGGCCGGCTGCTCTCAGCCGTATGTCACGTGGTCGCCCGCTCAACACACTGAGCGCCCATTCATCCAGTTTTTCTAAGCCCAGCGTGAGTAAAATGTATAGCTGGTGTTAGAAAGTCCTGTGACCTGACACTGTAAATACTCTATTTAAATGTAATAAGAGATTACAGGTGACCAGAAAGTCTTTGAAGTAGAGCCTTATAAATAAACACCAGACACTCTGGCTGTCTTCTTTTTGTTAAAGAAGGCCATCCTACCTTTTATATAAGAGAAAAGCATCACTGCCGATGCACACTGTTGATATATGCTCTAAAGCCCTCCTCCCGGTGGGACATGCCCGGAACACCAACCCCAGGAGGCGCCCAGGAGGCATCCTTGTCAGATGCCCGAACCACCTCAGCTGGCTCCTTTCGATGTGGAGGAGCAGCTGCTCTACTCTGAGCCCCTCCCGGATGGCCGAACTTCTCACCCTATCTCTAAGGGAGAGGCCAGCCACCCTTCGGAGGAAGCTCATTTCCGCCGCTTGTATCCGCGATCTCGTTCTTTCGGTCACTACCCACAGCTCGTGGCCATAGGTGAGGGTAGGGACGTAGATCGACTGGTAAATTGAGAGCTTCGCTTTTACACTCAGCTCCCTCTTCACCACGACGGACCGGTGCAGCGTCCGCATCACTGCAGCCGCCACACCAATCAGTCTGTCGATCTCCGGTTACCTCCAGGGCCGGAGATACAGTAATGTTAGATTCAATAGAAAACACACGATATGTGCAAATACCCAAAATCATCAGTCTTTGTGAGAGGTGTTTCTTATGAGTCTTATACTGTGTGAGTTCATAGTTTTCAATTGTTTCCACGACTATAAAAAGTTTAATATGCAGAAGAAGCAAAAAACCAAAACTAAAAAACAACAAGAACTTTCCTCTGCTTTGTGTCATTTCCCCCCAGTTTAGCTGTTCTATGAATTATTTCTACAACATTCAATTGAAATCTCCCCTCAACTGCCCCTCGAGCACGTGGATGTTGATTTGCTTCATTGTTCCTCAGGTGAAGGAGCTGAGGTGGAAACAAAAAAGAAAAGCACTGATTACTCCAAATAAGCTGATGATACCAGTGAAAAATCTTGATTATTTTGGTGTGCTGCTATCATAACCTCAAGGCAGTTTTGCAATTAGAGAAAAAAAAGTCTGTTTTTGCTTACAGACTCTGCAGCCATAACCCCAAGGACTTAAAATCTAGGGCAGGATCAGCAAGGCAGATGCTTTCAAAAACATCTTACAGTCTGCCCTTAATTCACAGCAAGCCTTACCCTGGATTTCAGAGGGCACTTGATAGCTTTTAATTGTTAGATATTATCTAACAACATCGAGGACATGTATATTAGCTATCCTCCAGGGGGATCAACATCCTCTAATTAGCAACCAGATGCTTTGCAAATTCACACATCAAATGCTCGTCATAGGGAGATCTTTCAGGAGAGGAAGAAAAACAAGTTCATGTCAAGGGTCTGACTTTAAATAACAACATCTGCTTTCTGTTGAATGGCAAGTAAAGAGTAAAGCAGCAGAAAATGAGTGTTCCTCAAAAACAACACTTGCAGTTAAATGCATGGAATAGTTGTGCAGTAAGTACAAAATTTAGGCAGCTTTTCTTTAAATATCCAACTGAAGCTACGATATGTATCATATCGGGGTGGATCCACTTTGCTCTCAGAACTGCTTTAATCTATCATGGCGCAGATTCAACAAGTGCTGGAAACATTCCTTGAGAGTTTGGTTCACATTGACGCAATAACATAATTCATCCATAATGTGAATCTCCTATCCCAAAGGTGCTCTATTGGACTGAGATCTGGTGACTGGAGGTCATTTGAGTGCAGAGAACTCATTGTCATGTTCAAGAAACCGGTGTGAACTTGATGACTTGGTGCGTTATCTGCTGGAAACAGCCATAAGAAGATGGGTACACTGTGCTCATACGGGATGGACGTGATCAGCAGCAACACTCGGATAGGTTGTGGTGTTTAAACATTTCTCAGTAAGTACAAAGCAGGATCAAAGTGTGCCACAAAAATACCCCCCACATCTCCACCAGCAACCGGAACCCATGAAGTCAGCATGGGTCCATGGTTGTTTATGTCCAATTGTGTCGCATCAGAAACCATCAGACGAGGAAACATCTTTCTGATCTTTTATTGTACAAGTTTTGTGAAACCCAGGAAACTGTAGCGGCATCCGGTGCGGTTGTCTCCCGCTGCAGGTCATCTGCTTTAATGTTCGACGTGTTGCATGCTCAAGAGGGTCTTCTGCAGATTTTGGTGGTGATTCGACTTACTGTTGCCTTCCTATCAGCTCAAAGCACTGGTCTTTCTTTCACCTCTGGTATCAACCAGGCATTTTCACCCAGAGATCTGCTGCTCACTGGATATTTTCTCTTTTTCAGCCCGTTCTTTAAATCCTCGAGATGGTCACGTGGGAAAATCCCCGTAGATCAGCAGCTTCTGAAACACTCAGAGCAACCATGGCACATTCAAAGTTACTTAAATCAGCTTTCTTTCTTATTCTGATCTCTGGTTTTTAGCTTTAGCAGGTTGTGTTGACCGTGTCTACGTGTCTGAATGTATTGAGTAGCTGCCATGCGATTGGCTTAATTGCATATATGTGTTAACGAACAGAGGAACAGGTGTGCTAATGAGTGTATTCCTACTTGAGTGTGTTAGCATTTCCAGCTCTCTATGATCTCAGTCAAAGCATGGTCATCTCAGGCACACAGCTATGGCAGAAGCCCCGCCTATGGTTCAAAAAGAGTTTGGAGAGGGGCAGCCAATCAGGAGAAACTTAGCTTAAAGGGAAATTAGCCCTAACTGAAACAGCTTGTTTCAGACAGGACCTGCACCAAGACCCATCATAACACAAACAAGGATTATTTTGAACTTTATTCCCAGAATAAACAAAGGTGTTTAGAGTCAAAAAAAAAGATAAAAGCATACATTATTTAGATACAAATAAAACATTTGTAAGAAAATAAGGTATATTTAAAAAAGAACCAAACCAACCAACCAAACCTTTGAGAGGGCGTGACTCTTCAGCTGGAAAATAACAGGGTTATTTATAAAAAGTGGCTAAAACTAGCTTCACTTTCACCAGGTGTTGCACTAAAAACATGCTCAGCTCACAATACAAGAGTAAGGTAGTAAATGCCGCAGTTTTGCTTGCAACAGAGTACTTCATGTTGTTAGCACTCCTTCCTCCCTGCTGATAAAAAGTCTCATTTCATTGTCAAAGATCTAACTGAGTAATGTTTTGATGTAGTTTGCTTTAAAGCTAATATGTTTCAGTCTGGGGCAAGTTGTCACTACCACTTTGTTCTTGCTAAGACAGAAGGGTACTGATGCTGTCAGTATTAATAATTTGCATGCCAAGTCATTCATCATTTAAATGTTCTCCTCGGGCTTATAAAACAATGTCACTTTCTTTCCCCAACGTGACTCCTTACACCGTAAGGCAAAGACTCTTAACTGAGTCACATGAGTTTCACGTTGGTTATCATGATTCCAGCTGGCTTGTATTGTTTCATAATTGGGGCGTGACGGAGAGGATTTTACAAAGCTAGCGCTAAGCTCATTCTCATGTTGTAACTTTTGAAAGTAGAGCCACATTCCTCATGCATCTGCTGTTCCTATGTGCCCTTGAGGACTATAAGGAGGCCTGTTAGTGTTGCAAAGTTGTTTGGACCATTTAAACATTATTTCTTTCCCCGAGTTCTTATCTTCTACTTTTTTTTAAAGTCAAGATGAATACTGTAATAGACATGATTATGAATTATTCTGACCTTAGAGTGTTATATCTGCCCTAAATGAATTTTCTATGATTTATTGTCATGGGTGTTTAATAATTCAAAGTTCTATTGACCTGAAAATGCACTGCAGTGTTTTAAGGTCATATTCCAGGACAGAAGCCACCAGCTTTTCCTACGAATCATTCAATCATAAAAAAAGGCACCTAACTCAAGAGATAAGCCGCTGTGGTGTCTACACCTAACTGACACTATGTTAGTAGCAGCCTGTTGCAAAAACACATAATTTGTTCCAATTTTTTTAGTCGACTCTATGAAAAATTCTAAAGATAGCAAAGTCTGACAGGCATAAATTAGTATTTTTTAAATCAACGGTGCTCTATCCGGTCGTTAAGTCTGACGTCACTAGCCGTGTCTGGGCCTAAACTCCGCTGCAGGTCCATATATCAAACGATCACTATGGCATTACTGAGAGTTGAAAAACTGTCTAAAGTCTTTCATCTTTAATAAAATGATCAGCGTTCTGCTCTACCAGGTGTAACAATTGAGTTTAACATCCAGGCATCCATGAAAACAGAATTTATGACATTTAACGGAGTTAGAAGTTAGCAGGAAGTTAGCTCGCTAGCTTCTATCTAAATACAATATAGCATGTCCTGACTGCAGGGTTTTGGAAACAAATTAAAACGTACAGCTCTGTTATTACTTCCAACATAAATGAAGACAGAAAACTAAACAGCAGTGACGTTTGTAGGGTTACTGAAGTTTGGCTAGCTGGTATATAATGATGTGCTACGTGACCGCTAGCGACACAGCTATGTTACCATAATATAAACAAGCTAACTTTTTGATACCCGATAAAAGTTAACATGAGTGTTCTCGTGGTCAGGAACAAATGTAATCGCATGGCAGGGTGCTGTAAAAGGACCAAA
The DNA here is from genome assembly GCF_057382275.1 of Copadichromis virginalis. Classification (NCBI taxonomy): domain Eukaryota; kingdom Metazoa; phylum Chordata; class Actinopteri; order Cichliformes; family Cichlidae; genus Copadichromis; species Copadichromis virginalis. The sequence continues at coordinate 46,895,129 of NC_140620.1, forward strand.
CTTCAGCCAGGAGAACAACTGAGATAATCCATCCACAATACGAGGTTAGTCATTCATATACTGCTGCATGGGCTGGGCTGTAGTTACATCCTAAGGTTTTAAAAACTGAGCTTAAATAAATGATTAGCGGTAATAAAAGCCGAGGGAGGTCAACAGTGATCACTGACTGTTTTAGGAGCTTTTTGAGATTAAATAGAAGAAAATACATAACATTAAACATGTTAACAACACAAAAGCCATATTAAACGCAGACTACTTTAGACCCGGAAGTAGGATTCATCACGTCATCACTGAACAACCGGATAAATAAAATTGGATTCATTTCCCAAAGAGTTATAAACTGAAAACTATGTTGTGCAGCATGTCCTTAAAAAACTTTGAGGAAACTGGTAGAGGACAAAAAAAATAAATAAATCATGTCCCGGTTTCATTTTTCAACATGACAAAGATCCCCAAAACACTAAATGATAAATGACTGGTACTTACACAGTATTGCAATATATTGACTCAACATTGAAAAAGATAAATCAGGGGTATGACAAGATTTTCCAAAGGCTGACATTGATATCACATCACTAAGATGCCCATAAAATAACACTTTTGGCTGATCCTTGCTATCAATCAAACAGGCTGATTCGCTATGTGAGCCACATGTAAATATCCAACAGAGCCTTGTGGCACTTTGGGAAACAGCCTTTAAATTTTTATTTCTTTATTTTTTCACGGATCATTAACCTCAGTCTTTTTTAATGATTGTATTTATTATCGTTACATTACATGTTTTGTTTTCTCTTGCTGTTTAGTGTATCTTCCATCTCACTCTTGGTTTGATTTAGGCAACAAAACCACTTAGGAAAAGACAAACACACTCAGCTGCGCTCTCCTCTGGGATCACTTTTGAAGTCTTGCTGTGGACTTTGTTTTACTGTTGTTTGGTTAAAACTCCTGGGTTTGGTTAAAAAAAATAAAGAATGTGCAAACAACACGGCACTTTTAAAATCAAAAGTCGGTCATGCTTAATGTCTTGAGAAAAAAAGCAAAAGAAAGAAAAATTCACATAAAAGAAATTTCATGACTTTTTCATGAACTGCGGCCAGGCTCTGTTAGTCCTGTGACCACCGCTCACGCTCGCACTGCCTCGCTGCCATTCTTCGTGTGCTCACAACTCTGCCTGTGTGTGTGAGTAAACCTTGGGCAGGATGGAGGATCATGTGAGAAGATGTGACTTGGGCTTAATGATAATCCCCGCCTTTGGTAAAAATGGCGCAGTGGGAGTCATTAGGAGGGAGCTATACAGCAGCGGTTCATATGACTGTCAGCCTCTTTGTCTGTCTCCTCCTCCCCGCTCCTCTTCTCTAAGACAACGCCTGCAACTGCTTGTCATTCCTCTTCACTTTTTCATCACAGGTTGCCTTCATGCCATTTATTTGATCCCAGCCCCGAGTCCTCGTGTTCATTTCCTCCTCTGTATTTTGCACCTTTACGAATGAGTCCCATGTGAACACCCCGTTACAGCTTGAGGCATCTATGCAATAACAGCTGTAGAGTCTATAGAGCCGAGCTAGTTACTTTGTGAGGCTGCACTTGGACTACATCGGTACACAAGCAAAATAAAATGCCAACGATAAGTTTGCCAGGCTCTGAAATCTGGTAATCAGCACTAAACAGAACAGCAGAGCTCCAGGCTATGAAGCCAAAGGGAGGTTTTTATGTATGGATGGCACAAGACGAAAAGCCTGAGGATAACCAAGCTCACCCGGATAACTCAATGTTTAATGGCAGTCATCCAGTACTCCTCATGGGATTTAACATTAATTTAACTTTAACTTAACCTCAGTGCGGCGATAGCTTCTGAAAACCATTACAGTGTCTGCATAAAACTGTTGTGGCAAATAATCTAGTGGCGGTTATCTTTAATTTTTAACTGCTGACCTTTGACTAAATCAACCATATTGATTCTCTTCTCTTTTAAAATGTAGCAGATTAGGATCAAATAAGGAGTTTGAGCAATTTACATTGTCAATAATTGAGCGGTGAGGAAAAAAACCCATATGTAATTGTTACAGAGTGCATATAGGAGACAAAAGTAGGAGTTTCTGATAGGTTGGGCTAATGATGATATTATATGTCACGTTCCAAATGATCTAAATGCAATCAGTCGATTATTAACAGCGTGCGAGCATTTTCTCAGGCTGAAAATCCGCTTCACTACTTATTTGAGGTGGGAGTGAATGAAGGTTTATACTGTGGGACTGTCTGGGTACGGAAGGAGGCAACCTCATGACCAAAGCCCCGGGGATGCATGTGTGGAGGGGCGTGTGTTTGAGAAAGGAAGGGGGGTGGCGTGAGTTCTTCCGTCCTTGCATGTTTGCATTTCATATCAGCTGCTGAAACTGCAGAACTACCCAGTGGGGCTCAGATCCTTGAGTAATGTGTGTTGTTTCCCCCCACTGCCCGGTATCTCAAAAGAATTACCAAAACGAATGCAAAGAACGACACTGTGTGATATATACAGGCACTACAGCTGTTACCTCATACCTGACAACATTTCCCATATCCTTAGATTTTCAGTGGTCATGACCGATATATCTGTGCTGCGGAGAAATCAATTTGGATCCTTGAATAGGTGGGAAAGGGAAAAAAACAGGAGAAAACTCTATTGAGCTTCACACCATATCTGGCACAGGAATACAAATAAGCTGGGGAATAAGGGAGTGCATTCCTATTACAAAACGCCTATGCGCCGGGAAAGACAACAGAGACTTTTAAACAATTAAGCAATTAATCCGCGCAATGGAGTTTTTTGTGATAAGCACATTAACAGTCACAAGCTCGGATTCCGGCGCAAATTAGTTGCGCTTGGCGGCTGAGTGATAGTTAGGGAAGGTGGGAAATAATGGCTGAAGTAGTTTAATTACACTTTGTTGAAATTCTGAACAGGAAGTGATTAACAATGAGACAAAGTTTAAGCTTTCACTCTCTGGGTGTAATACTGTAAAAGAGCCAGCAGAGGACAGTGACAACTCATGTAAAGATTTGTGCTTACACATGTATCCAACTTGTATGTTTTTTTTGCAGCTCATAAGGGTGGGGCTCCATTTCCTATCATAATCTTATACATTACAGACAGAAAACTGCAATTTTTTTTAGCAGCAATTTTAACCAGGAGCCCTTATTTTGCATGCAATGTAGCAACTAGATGTCATGGAACCCAATTCAAAGAAAACTGTTACAGGTATTGTTTTATAGCACCTGCATTCACACTGGTCCCAGAAAGATTTGCACGCACTGGACCCTGAATGCAAATCTCTTTGGGACGAATACGAGTGCTGTCACATATAAGGTAAAAGTGCTCCCACTTCAGGGTAGTTCAGAACTTTTCAGGCACTATGCTTCACATCCATTTTGCAGAAATACAGAATAAGCATTTTATATGTGAGTCAGGGAGAACTTCATTTGTTCCGCCAGGGAACTTCTGAGAATGTAGTGCCAGCTTGAGGTAGACTGACACGCTGATGAATAGCGGGAGTTAGTCCCTCAAATGGAGGCCTCGGCGAATATCGGGATACTGTCTACTTAGCACATGCACCAGCATCTTAAATCTGCTGCTTTCCAATACCAAAGCACTTCAGGTGATTTACATAGCAATAATTTAAACAGCAGAGGTGCTGTGACCGGGCGTTAGCAATAAACTACAGAGATCTACCACCCAGACTGCTGCTACCACTTGATTGCTTTTTAACAGTCATTCGTCTTGCCGGAGCTTCTTTAGAAGGCATCATTTTTTGGTCAGCCCTTTGCACTCCTATGTAGATTTCTTACTGATGTATGAAAATCAGGAAGGATATTGACACGGGAAAAGGCGAGGGTAATTCAACGGGAGCCGGCCGTGTCACAGTTCATCGCAGGCAGTGGCGGTAATTAGTGAAGAACAAGTCTTGCTGCAGGATGCTGCAAGAAAACAGCTGGGTTGGAGGGGGCTGTTCCAGCCCCGGCCAATTAAAATGCCGGAAAGAAGAGGATGATGACAGGGATGGAGGTTAAGAGCGTGCTCCTCGTTACTGGAGAAACAACACTTTTCAGAAAAATTATGCTGGCCTAGTTTATGTGACATCATCAGTGGGAGCTGTGAGTTGAATCAGATATATAAAAAATTGGAAGAGATTGCCTTTAAATTGCTGAAATCTTGACCGCATTTGGCTGAACTTCAAAACAGGGATGTTTGCTTTTGCGAGTTTGAGAGCAGTGAGAGCAAATGGTTCAAGTGACCATATTTCATTCCAGTTACCAGTGAGAGCCTTTGGCTATAGTGGTAGCTAGTTTTATTAGTAGAGTAACACTACTGCTAGAGATGCTTGAGGCTTGAAGACTGAGTGAGAAAAGCAAAATGGAGAATGGACACCCAGCAAACAACACAAAGATGAAGTGAGGTTTCATGGACTGTGCAAATGTCTTGATTTAACATTCATTTCTTTATATGTTGCATCTAAGGAGTCAGACTCTTTTTGTGGTCTTGAGCAACCTTTTCAAGTTGTTCTCTGGACATTGGCTGCTTTTTCATTCATTTTCAGTCCAGTCCTTGAACTCGACCATTTCCAGAGGAATGTTTGTTACTATCAGTCTGTCACAAAAACATATAATTTGTTGCCAAAGTTAGTCAAAGATAACGGTTTGACAGGCATAAAATGTTTCACTAACAGGGTGATTCCCAAGTAGCTATTAGTAGAAAAATTGACCTATCTTGGCATGGTTGAAATGTGCCCTTATGAAATTGAACAAACTGGATGAGCGGAAGCTTGAAAAACTAAGCACGTGAACAACATCTGGAAGTCATCGTTATGAAAAAAGAAAAACCTGAACCCCCCTTAGATTCAAATCCAGCAAAGACCTGACAGGATCTAAGAGATGCATCTGGTTCCTCAGCTGAACCATGTACTGATCTTTGAAGCCTCAACAGAAATGGACTTATTTGAAGGGTTGCTGTCAACAAGCAATAATCTTAAGGAAGGGAAACGGGGGAAAAAGGCTCAAGTTTGTCAAATTACACAAGAACTGGACTGAACATCAGTTGCAACAGGTTTTATGAAGCAGCTAATAAAAATTTTGGATCATCATGAGTGTGTACAGTCGGGAGAGAGTTAAATCAGTGTCTACGGCTATCTGTAAAACATGGTGAAGGATCTATCATGCATTTTAGCCATAGATATTAGAGATCTTTCACAATTCATGGAATTTTGACAGTGATCCCAAACACACTTCCAAAACCATACCTGGGTAGAAAAACATACAGTCGAACACTATGAGTCATGGGCCTCCCCAAAGCCTGAACATCAACATTATCGAAGTGGTGTGGCATCATTTTGACAGAGAACAGGAAAAAGAAAAAGTCAGAAACATCCAAAGAAGAGCTTTGGATTTCCGTCAGGAAGTCTGAAGAACTATTCCTGAAGACTCCTGAAAGAATGACAAGAAAATGTGTTTTTAATAGCTTGTATTCAATAAAGGTGGTCATACCAAATGTTGAGTTTCAAGGTTGTTAGAACTGCATAAACTCTGTTTTTCCTTCTATGCTGTATTTCCTTTTATATTTCCACATTTCAATAAATCACTACAACTTTTTTCCATTTTTAATCAAATCAAATCAAATCACTTTTATTGTCACATCACATGTGCAGGTACATTGGTACAGCACATGTGAGTGAAATTCTTGTGTGCGAGCTTCACAAGGAACAGAGTTGTGCAAAATACAATAATGTAAACAAGCAAAATACAAGAATGGCTACATCTGAAACTAATAAATATATGTACAATATATAATTGTATATGCATTTCTGGATGTGTATACTAAATATTTTCCTACGTGTGTGTGTGTGTGTGTGTATACACATATTTTACAAATTAAATAGAGTAAACAATAAATAAAATATATAAAAATATACAGAGTTGAATATGTGCAAAACAGTGGCGTTACTGTACAGTATGGAGTGCATAATGTTAAAGTTCCAGTAGTGAAGCTGAGGTGTCTATGAAGTGTTCAGCAGTCTGATGGCCTGATGGAAGAAGCTGTCTCTCAGTCTGCTGGTTCGGGACCGGATGCTGCAGAACCTCCTTCCTGATGGAAGCAGTCTGAACAGTTTATGGCTGGCGTGACTGGAGTCCTTGATGATCCTCCCCGCTTTCCTCAGGCAGCGCTTCCTGTAGATGTCTTGGAGGGAGGGAAGCTCACCTCCAATTATCCGTTCAGAGCACCGCACTACTTGCTGGAGAGCTTTGCAGTTGTAGGCGGTGCTGTTGCCATACCAGGTGGTGATGCATCCAGTGAGGATGCTCTCAATGGCACAGTGATAGAAGGTCCTGAGGATGCGGGGGCTCATGCCGAATCTTTTCAGTCTCCTGAGAAAGAAGAGGCGCTGCTGCGCCTTCTTCACTGTTTTGTTTGTGTGTACTGACCACGTAAGATCCTCAGCCAGATGTACACCAAGGAACCGGAAGCTGCTCACTCTCTCCACAGCAGCGCCGTTGATGGTGATGGGGGTGTGTACTTCTCTGCACCTCCGGAAGTCCACTATCAACTCCTTTGTCTTTGCGACGTTGAGGGTGAGATGGTTGTCTTGACACCAGTGGGTCAGGGCGCTGACCTCCTCCCTGTAAGCTGTCTCATCACTGTTGGTGATAAGACCCACCACTGTAGTGTCGTCCGCAAACTTCACAATGATGTTGGAGTTGTTAGTGGCCGTGCAGTCGTGGGTGTAGAGTGAGTACAGGAGAGGGCTCAGTACACACCCCTGTGGAGCACCAGTGTTCAGTGTGATGGGGGATGAGGTGATGCTGCCCAGTCTGACCACTTGGCGTCTGTCAGACAGGAAGCTAAGGATCCAGCTGCAGAGGGAGCTGCTCAGTCCTAGATCCTGCAGTTTCCTGTCCAGCTTCGAGGGAACGATGGTATTGAATGCTGAGCTGTAATCTACAAACAGCATTCTCACATACGTGTCTCTCTTCTCCAGGTGTGACAGGGCAGTGTGTAGTGTCAGGGCTATGGCATCATCAGTGGACCTGTTGTGGCGGTATGCGAACTGTAGAGGGTCCAGTGAGTCGGGTAGTGCAGAGCGGATGAAGTCCCTGACCAGCTTCTCGAAGCATTTGCTCACGATGGGGGTCAGGGCTATAGGTCGCCAGTCGTTCAATGAGGAGATGGTGGAGGATTTGGGTACAGGGACAATGGTGGCCATTTTGAAGCAGGCTGGGACTACAGACAGAGAGAGGGAAAGGTTGAAGATGTGCGTGAACACTCCAGCCAGCTGAGCCGCGCATGACTTGAGGACGCGGCCGGGAATCCCGTCCGGACCAGTAGCTTGCGTGCGTTCACCTTCCTGAAGCACTTCCGCACATCCTCCTCAGACACAGTGTGCGCACTGACGTCATCCGCGGTGCGCACACTGTCCGGTCTCATGGTGTTCACTGTGTCGAATCTAGCGTAGAATACGTTTAGATCCTCACACAGAGAGGCCGTGGTCTGCGGTGTGCTGGTTTTCCCTCTAAAGTCTGTGATCGTGTTTAGTCCCTGCCACATACTCCGAGGTTGTTTTACAGCAAAATATAAAGAAATGAGAAGTGGCTCAAGACATTTGCACAGTACTGTAGATAAAAGTGAAAGCAACACAGAGACAGTCCTAGAAAGCAAAACAATCTGACTCTGTATTTCAAATTTTCTCCAGGCTTTTCTGTTCAGACAGACAGTGTCGAGGAAAGCAAACAGGGATTCTGATACACTATTTTTCACTTTATTTTTAGGGGCCGAGAAAGCACCAGCATGTACAACATGATATATACAGAATCCATCAGTGGCCTTTCAGTTCAGTCACATGCTCTCTTCACTACGTTCTTTATGATGCCCTTGAATTCATTTATTAAGATAACGGTGTTTCAGTCTAGATCTTCATGCAAATGACTTCATGTCTGAGGGACATAGTAAGAAAATTAAGTTTTCCCCTAGACTTCTCAGAACCTGCGGCACATTAGAAAGAAACTATTGGAAGAGAGTAGCTGCTGACTACCAGAGCTCAGATAGAAAAAGGGTACAGAGAGTTTTACCTAGTATCTCTCTATAGTTGAAAAAAATTATTAATATCCGATTGTTCGTGAAATGGTAGCAGCTACGTCTGGAGGTGTTCTTTTCTCAGGTTCTAAAGCATGAACATGAAATCATTTAATGCCATGTCGGACTTTGATCATGAGAGAAGTATCAAAATATCAGCCTCCATTTGTGTCATTTGTGGTAAGTGCCTGAGGAACACTTTGTGAATGTTTATTAGATGTGACTGAATGTTCTCCAACTTGCACATCACCGATTTTAAAACATCGCAACTCCCAGAGATGCATATGCAACAGGATTGGTCGCAAAAAATAGAGGCGGGTCGATCCATCCGAATATTGGCAGTATCGATACCAAAGCTGGTATTGGTATAGATACAATCAATATTATTTATATATATATTTTCAGTATTGATCCTATCTATACTAGCATGACAGGAGTGATACTTTATTTCTATCCTCACCGTGATTTCAATAAATTGTGTTCATAATTTGCAAATTGATGATGATTCATCTCATAAGTCAGGACACGCTGCTTTCTCCTACATTAATTGCCTTTATGGGTTAAAATGATCGGTTTCGGTATGATGTTAGCAATAATGACTCTACATTTACTTGGTATAGAGATCGACAGACTTGAGCATGTTGCATTGCAGGTACGAGTGGCAGCAAAATCAAAACACTGCATCAAGCGCTAGCACTTCCAGCACCGGTAACCATTCATTCTGTGGTTTTAATCCCTACTTGCATTTTATTTGCTCCAAAAACAGTTATGTACAAAAAGGAGAACACGGCAGGTCCGTACAATATGGAAGCCCATTTCTGCCCCTAAAAAAAAAAGAAAAAGAATCCATAACTCAAAATTTCAGCTTATTTTCACAAATTTTGACTTATTAACTCGAAAAATTAGCTCGAAATTTTGACTTACTTTTCTCAAAATTATGAGTGAATAACTAAAAATTTTGAGTTAGCTCTGCCAATTAGTGATCTACGTGAATGACATCATTTCCTTGTTACCCGGAAGCTGAAGCTCTCAGATACAAATGCTACAGCTAAGCTACCAGTATTACAGCCAGTCATGAATGCACAAATTGCTGATTATTTTCGGTGTGGCTTCACAAATGATGAAATCGTTGTGTTATTAGCTGAATCACATGGCGTTACTATCAGCAAACGTACTCTTGAAAGTGCCAATTTGTTGTGATCTGGTTTTGAGTGCGCATTCCACGTAGATTACTAATTCGCAGAGCTAACAGAGCTAACTCAAAATTTCGAGAAAATAAGTCGAAATTTTGAGTTAATAACTTGAAATTTTGAGTTATGGATACTCCCATGGTACAAAGACAGACTTGACGAAAAGGCAAAAAAAAGGTACGAGGAAAAAAATCAAAGGAGTTGTAACAGCCGTTATGGTGTGGTGTCCCTTTAAGACACCCAAGTCGAGGGTTGATGGTGTCATCAGTGTGTGCCACTGCTCTCTCGCTCTCTCTCTCTGTGATTATGAGGACACGTGCCTTCACGCTCGTGCTTAACGAGGGACGGACTTATGTTTTCTTTTCGAGACCCTTTTTTTGTTTTGTTTGCAGCGCTGGGCATTTTGTTGTTGAGCCGCAGCCGTTCAGCCGGGCTTTTATACGGTTGCTGAAGAATGCGTATTAAAGAACCACCGTGGATTACTGATATCAGTGTGGGTGTGTATCCTTCCGCCTAGCCTGCTAGGTGTTTTGCCGCCTCTTCTCAACCACACAACACAACCCAACGTTACAGAGTGAAAGGGTTAGACCAATACGAGCATTCAGAGTGGACTAAAGACGTTAGTGTGCTGCCCAACTTTCATCACGCTCATATTTATAATTATATGGTCCTAAGGAGTGTTGGGCAAGTTACTTTGAAAAAGTAATTAATGATAGTTACTAGTTACTTCTTCAAAAAAGTAACTTAGTTAGTAACTGAGTTACACGATTCTAAAAGTAATTACTTGAAAAGTAACTATTGTGTTACTTAAAAAAAATGTTTAACCCTCTGGGGTCCAGGGTATAATTGGCCATTTTTAACTACTCTTGATTTGACGTCTACATTTCACCTTTAAAAACTATTTACTTTGCCTTGTTTGGTATCATTCTTTTCAACACAACCTCACGTGTCTGAATTTACAGTTATGTTTTCATGTTGACGTACTGTATTAACACAATTGATCTAAAATCAGGCAAAAAACATACAATCTGAGTAGAAAGTTATATTTTCACTGTAACAACCACAAACATGTTTAATGAATCATATTTCATAACTTTAAATGCAAATATAAATTGACAATTTTAAAATCATATGCACAAGTTTTGTAAACAACAAAGTTATTTGCAGCCATTTACCTTTTACCTTGATTTTTTAAATAACCATTTCAAACTACAGAACAATCAGCTGTTCTGCATTCAATAAGATGCCACACAAATTATTTGTGCCACTCCAAATATTTCTGTCCACTATAAAGGAGAACATCACAGCCTGATACCTGCAGGTCTGACAGCAGCAGGTGTATCACTCCTGTTTCTACCCGGAGACAGCAGTCGCCTCATTGTTCTGACAGACAACACAAAACTATCCACCACACTACACACTAACTACACAAGACAACACATTAACTACACACTACAAACACGCTAAACGTCACAAATCTCTCACGTCTCAAAACTCTCTCTCTCTCTTTTCTGCTGTCTTTCTTTCTCTCTCTCTCTTTCTCTCTCTCTTTCTCTCTCTCTTTCTCTCTCTTGCCATCATTCCTGAAACTTCCCGCTCTTCCTAAACAACCAAATCTCATGTTATCATTTTTGATTGGTCGACATGGTGCATTTTTATTTTTCCACCAAGACGAGTTTTTTGTTTGGTTTTTTTTTTTATTTGATCATAAGCAGAGAGTGCTCGCTAGCGCTGTCCTTAGACGTTAAACGTGACGAAACTATTGAGGAAAAAACACCACATATATATTGTTTATCATGACTCTGGTTTTACGTGGCCTCTCAACACAATTTAAAAACTGGTTATATCACCTTGTTGCTTTGTCATCTTAAAGTGGTCGTGTGATTGGCTTACCACGACTACTTTATTCTTCCTCAGTCAAACAGCAGCACTCATGTGATTGTTTTGCCCCCTTAGCTCCAGGTGTTGTGCCAAAAAGTGATCGTTTGGCAGAAAGTGATTGCCGTCTGCGGGAGCGCATAGCTGCTTAAAGCTGTAGCGCCCAGATTAATTACATAGTCAGCTACTTCCGTGCAACTGATATAAGATGCGGTAAGCTGAACACAGCTTCAACCGTCTGTTTGTCATAAAAAAAAAAGAAAACTAATCAGACAGTATTCCAGTTACACCCGTTTACATACAAGTCTTATATTGCAGGTTTGTTTTAAGATTTCTGGTTCAGTGCCATATTAAGGTGGACCCATCTTCCTGTACTACAAATGTCATTCACTACATACATACTTTGGTGTATCTATTTTCTGATTTGGACTATTTCACTTTTACAGCTGTCGTTAAATTTTTTTCTTTATTTCCTGTACAGGCCAATGCCATCTATTTGGCTTTTCAGGTTGTAAAATAAGTGTTTCATAATTCATTCAATTTATTGTCTTTATTTATATCAAAATATGCAGTAGCAAAAAATCTCAAGAATCCCCACCTCTTACTTGTCACTACACTTCTTTTGTAAACACCAAAAGTGCTTTTTAATTATTTTTTTTTACACCAAAAACCCAGTTTGCAATTTTGCAGGACGTTATAAATCTGGCCCATAGTGTATCAGTCTGGACAGACATGGATGTAAACTGTTTGGCAGGACATGCGATCACAATTGAGCAATACTAGTTTTGGCAGAGGATTGTGGTATGAGCTAATACCCGATAAGCTGTATGTTCCATGACTGTAATCCGTGCTGCATAACCAAACTGATTTGTTCCTTCCAGTGGAACCGACGAGAGGACAAATTATTATAATCAATACGCAACAACCGCTCATCACTCATACAGGTGGCTTCATTTTATGGCACAACCCACACTTTTCCCTTCTCCTGTATTGAATTACACAACATACTGTACTGTCACCCCCCTGTTCCATCTCCCCCAGCTCTGCTGTTAGGTATCTACTGCCGGACAAACACCGGTATTGGCTGCAATCAGGCTTCTCGACTGCTGTCAGCCTTTGTGCAAATGATCTGATATTTATAGACGGAGGTGGCTGTTGCTCACCTGCTCTGTATTTCACTTCTGCACTGGGTGAAAATCACAAAGACCAGTTAAGAATGACAATGTTGTTGTTTCCTTGGCACCAAAGGGGGAATTTTTAAAAAATGCATCCAAGTGGCGTCTCACACGCTGCTTTCCAATGCAGCTAGTTAAATCCCTCAGCCGCCACGAACAAAGGGGTTGGAAGAAAGCAGCAGAAGATCTAAGGCCTTGGACAACGATTTGTAAACTCCAGATTTGGATTCCACTGTGACTCTTTTTTGGACAGATGGCTATCGCTGTGTGAACAATGTGTGGAAAATGTTTTTTGTTTTTGTTTTGTTGAAAGATTGCCTCAAACTTTTCTGCTTCGGCAAAAGAGAGACGTTTCTTACAGTCTACATTAGCGTGGAGTCGGTCGGAGTGTGGCGCAATGTGCTGTGGGCGGATGAGAGTCAGCTACTGATGTGGCAAGAGTTTTACAAAAATGGATGCGCATTGCCCGTCAGGGTAAGACATGCTGGAGTAACAGAAGGAAAAAATAAATGTAAATGAGCCCCTGACTCATTGTCTATTGATTACAGCTGTATGCATGAGTTTGTCCCATCTCTAATAAAGTGTGCACCCCCCTCCATCACACGTGTGCCACTAAAAGTTTTGTGACAGATACCAACTTTTCACATACTTATTGGCAACGTGTTAATCCACGCTCTCTCCGAATCAGCTTCCTCAGTATGCGCCAGAGCGTTCCTAAAGGAAATTAATTCAGCAGAACTTCTGGATATAGACCTGCATTGATCTGTTGCTGCGGCACGTCTTTTTTTGTTTGATGGAAACTCTGATAACAATCCAAACACGGCAAATGCGAAGCTTCTCTGCGATAATGATGCCGCTGTGTGTGTATGTGGTGCAGGGGGCATTTTTTTATGAAATCAACACTTGTTAAATTTCAGAGCGCTGTCTGCAGAGGTGAGCTCAATTAGACTGTTTTCTAATGAGACAGAGTGTAAATAAACTTCAGAGTCTACAGAGCTACTGCCACCTGGGTGCAGAATAATGTCAGTCAAGTCTTGCATACTATACTGGGAGGATGAGTCATTGTAGTGCATTCTAATCCCCCTTTTTTCTTTACGGTACTCTCAAACTATCCGGGAAATCATTATCTGACAAAATCCCCACAGAGAGCAAAAAATGTCTCCAGATTCACTTCCACCACCTAAATCTGCCTTACCTGCACATTTTTTTTGCCCCATCCCCATCTCTCTGTCTCTTTCCACCACTCCCAGATGTGATGAGGTGCCGGCAAACGCTGTTCACCTGCCACCGTCTCCCTGCACCTTGCTCGGGTTGGCGAGTCATTTATTAGCACTCCATTATGTCACGTAGCCAAATGTATTTCATTTGTTATGCGTGCAGGGGTGACGAAGGTTGAAATGTTCTTGCTAATTTAATGCCTATTGAGACAGAAAATTGGATCTACTTCAGGGAGCTGTGATGAGTGTCGGGGATGCCATAGCTGCCAATTTCTGCCCAAGATTAATTAAAATGAAATTTCCATGGGACCTGTGACAGTCGCCCGTCTCCTGTCCATATTTCTTCATAATTGGAATCTCAGTCAGTCTCTAGAAGAGGAAGGGGGTTTCTTGGACAAGTCAGGGAACCGTGAGGGATTTGCTGAGGTTCACAACCGGTGAGAGTCCCGATTGTGTTTGGACAAAGAAAAAAAATACCCCCACACACTTTGAAACCCTGGAACGCGACACATGAAAGAGTATAACTCATTTCAGGAAGGAAGATGAATAAATGACTTACGGCACGCTGAAGGACAATGAAAGCCCACTTACACTCCACCAGAGGCTAAAACCAGCATACAGGAGAAAAAGACCCAACTACGAGGCTGGGATACTGTGTTTAGCTGTGTAGTGGAAAGTCATGCATAACCAGAGCGGCTATTACTTCACACAGGTGTGCTGGCACAGCATGAAAACCACAACACGCTATATCACTTTGTGATTCAGGACAGGTGTGCTGCTTTCATTCTGCCGGGTGCTCTGCTACAGTCGGAACTGTGAATCATTTCAAACAGCAGCACAGCAAAACAAAAAAGATGTTGCACCACGGGGGCCTCGGTTGACCACTTTTGTTCTTCTGTCAGGTTTATGCATTTCAAAAAAAACCAGCCATTTATCAGCACATTGTAATGACTGTGGTTCCAGCTTCGCTTTTTATGATATTACAACAATAGCACCAAAGTATGTCAGGGTAGAATTAACAGCTGTTACTGTAACAAGCTCTGGCAGCTTTTATTCAGCGTGGCGCTGAAGGAGTCCGCCAATTAAGTGACTCGTCACTTTGATAGAAAACATTTCGTTTAAAATTCCTAACTGTTTTTTGCTCTTTTTTTTTTCTTTTTATAAGGGAAGCTCCACTGATTTGCATGTTGTACAAGTTCAGCTTAGTCATCACAATTTGTAGTAAACTTGTCTAAAGCCTTCTGTGGCTCTGGAGTGAGCTCTTTAAAGTTTGAAAAGATACTCTGAACAGAAGGTTTGTGAAACCCAAAAGCCGTGAGGATTTTCCAGTCAGAAAGTCTGCACTGAAATTGCTGCTAAATTACATAAATGTAGGTTTAATGGAAATTTACACTGAGCGGTTGGGAAAGTTACAGGGAAAATCTATATTTTATGCATAGACAGAAATAACTGTCAGTATAGGTTTTTGCTTATCTTGTCTAATTCATATCTGTATTTTGTATATCCTGTATAATTGCAGAACTGGGATACAGTCGGCTTGCAAAAAAACCTCCAAAACAAAGCCAAAACCTAATGTAAAAAACTGCAGTTCCTCCAAAAAAACCCAGTCAAACCCAGTTGGCACTCCATGTTTAAATTCCTATCTTTAAAGTTGAAAATAAAGATATATACAGTGATATAAATGTTTTTGTTCCCTACAGCTAATTCTCTCCCTCATAACAAGCGAGAGAATTTTTATACAACCCTCTCTTTCAAATTGTATTAAGACTTAAAGTTAAGCATTTTTTGTTATTTTGTTTCGATAGGACACTGTGTAGTTGATAGAAAAGAGGACGGGGAACAACATGCAGAAGTATATTTTAGTTTATTATACTTTCTCTGTCTTTGATCCTTTTCCTTGGTGTCATTGATATTTATAGAAAGAACAGAAACTCACTCAGATTGTTAAATGGTCTAACAGGCTGATTAGTGAGCCATGGCTAAACCCAGCATCCCTGCTCATTGGGCGGTTACAGAGGTTACAGAGCCAGTTTGATTTTACTTGACGACTTGTACCCTTTGCATAATGAGTTTTCAGTTTCCTGGTTCTGCATCCAGGCTTTCAGTCCCAAAGTGCACACCAACATGGCTTATACAGTAATTATCTTTGTTCCAACAGCCATCAGACGAACAAGTCATGATGCATTTGCAACACTGTTTTTTGGGAAATAATGGTTTTTGGGTGAAATTCGTTGCAAGGAGTTTATGCTTTACACTCTATAAACTGATAGTATTATTTCACCGATCTGTGTCTGTAACTTTGTGAATTTATGTACGTACCTTGCTAACCAAATTAGCTAGCTTTCTTTTGTAAGTATGATCACATATAGTGCCAAAAACAAAAGCTCAAGGATTAAAAACGAGGAATCAGAAGGTAACTGCTGACTTTATGTCCATCCTTTATATACAGACTATTATTATAGGAACTGTAGACACTTTTGGAGTTTGTCTCATATGACGATGGATAAAATGATCAGTAGTATATCATTTTCTCCTTTAATGATCCCGATGTACCTAACAATATAAAAGCACAGTAGATTGTTGAACCCTTCAATGAAAGCTAGCATGAGCATAAACATTTAAAAAAAAGATTGGAAACAATGTAGAACATCCTTAACTAGGCAGAAATGTAATACATATTTGCAAAATACACTCAACAAAAATATAAACGCAACACCTTTGTTACTGCTCCCATTCCCCATGGGATGGACGTAGAGACCTAAAATTCATTCCAGATACACAATATAACCATCCCTCCCAAACAGTGGTCACAAATCAGTCCAAATGTGTGGTAGTGGGCACATCTGCTATATTGAGATAATCCATCCCACCTCACAGGTGTGCCACATCAGGATGCTGATCTGACATCATGAGTAGTGCACAGGTGTACCTCAGACTGCCCACAACAAAAGGCCACCCTGGAATGTGCAGTTTTTTGCGCTATTGGGGGCCTGGGGACCCAGAACCGGTCAGTATCTGGTGTGACCACCATTTGCCTCATGCGGTGCAACACATCGTCGCATGGAGTCTATCAGATTGTCAATTGTGGCCTGTGGAATGTTGGTCCACTCCACTTCAATGGCTGAGCGAGGTTGTTGGATATTCGTGGGAACTGGTACACGCTGTCGTATACGCCGGTCAAGCACATCCCGAACATGCTCAATGGGTGACATGTCCGGTGAGTATGCTGGCCATGCAAGAACTGGGACATTCTCAGCTGCCGTCTGCCCTGAACAATGTGAACCATGATTCATCCGTGAAGCGCACACCTCTCCAACGTGCCAGACGCCATCGAATGTGAGCATTTGCCCACACAAGTCTGTTACGGCGACGAGCTGGAGTCAGGTCAAGACCCCGATGAGGACGACGGGCATGCAGTTGAGCGTCCCTGAGACGGTTTCTGACAGTTTTTGCAGAAATTGTTTGGTTGTGCAAACCAATTGTTCCAGCAGCTGTCTGGGTGGCTGGTCTCAGACGATCTTGGAGGTGAACCTGCTGGATGTGGAGGTCCTGGGCTGGTGTGGTTACACGAGGTCTGCGGTTGTGAGGCCGGTTGGATGTGCTGCCATATTCTCTGAAACGCCTGTGGAGACGGCTTATGGTTGAGAAATGAACATTCAATGCACGGGCGACAGATCTGGTTGACATTCCTGCTGTCAGCATGCCAATTGCACGCTCCCTCATTGCTTGTGGCATCTGTGGCATTTTGCTGTGAGACAAAACTGCACATTCGGTCAATTGTCAATTGTGGCCTGTGGACCAACATTCCACAGGCCACAATTGACAATCTGATAGACTCCATGCGACGATGTGTTGCACCGCATGAGGCAAATGGTGGTCACACCAGATACTGACCGGTTCTGGGTCCCCAGGCCCCCAATAGCGCAAAAAACTGCACATTCCAGGGTGGCCTTTTGTTGTGGGCAGTCTGAGGTACACCTGTGCACTACTCATGATGTCAGATCAGCATCCTGATGTGGCACACCTGTGAGGTGGGATGGATTATCTCAGTATAGCAGATGTGCCCACTACCACACATTTGGACTGATTTGTGACCACTGTTTGGGAGGGATGGTTATATTGTGTATCTGGAATGAATTTTAGGTCTCTACGTCCATCCCATGGGGAATGGGAGCAGTAACAAAGGTGTTGCGTTTATATTTTTGTTGAGTGTATGTTTACACAGTTTGGAAGTGACAACCATATGGTATCCAGATGCTGTGCAGTGTTTTAAATTTCAATTCTAACCTTATTGGAAAAGTGACTGCGTGTACCTTTGATGCAGCTACAATCACGGCTGGTAGAGCAAGAAAAATGTTCAGGAACACAATCAGAAGGATTTTTTAGCCTGTGTTACTCTAGATATAACAGCCCAATCACCAAAATGCAATAGACCGGTATATGACCTACAGGGAAAACTTTGCGATAACATTTTTTTGTGTGATTAACAATTGTATTACACTCCTGAGAACAATCATGCAATCCACAGCGTATCTATCCAAATAAGTAGAGTGCTTTTCCCCGCTTTCATCCATTCTGTAATCCTCAGTCAAAAGATCAAGCTGCTTTCTTACCTTTCTAGGTAGACAGGGGCTTAAGTACTGTCACTGGATGGATTTGGGTTAGAACTGGGATGACTCTAAAGTCTGCTTTTTTTACTTACTTGGTCAAAGCAGAAGTGCTCATAAGCTAAATGCAGGTTTCTGTGGGAATTAAGGGCAGCTGTGCACACAGGCGCATCGTTAAACACACACCTCAGAGGTAAGTGAGCAAAATAATAATGAAAGCAGAGGGAGCTAGCGAAGGCTGCTGCAAAAAAGCGTACTGCTTAATTACATTAGGAGTTCAACATGATCAAAAAGTGCAAAAGGAAAGAATTTCATCTCTTAGACAGTAAGTGAAAACACATATCAACTGGGATTCCTGCTAATTAAGGACCAGCACAACACACGCATCTGTCCTTATTTCCTTTGTGGGGCTCTTCTTAGCCCACACGAAGTCTCCAACAAAGCAACAAACTTAATTATACATTTAAGAATTTGTTTCTTTTAAGTTACAGAATCAAAACATTTTTTCTCCCTTTGTAGAAGTAGACTGTAAGTACCACTACCACGGAGAGCGCAGCGCACTGACGTTCCGCTTATTGCCGAGGCTCATCGCTTTCCCTAAGAACAAGCTGCTTGGAACCTGTCCCCTGGGAATGGCTCTAGTTACGAAGATGAAGAACATCAGCGTGGAAGTTTCGGAATAAAAGAGAAAATCCTCATCGAATTCAAAACCTTCACTAACCACATCTGCCCGATTGTCCTTTCCATAGGAAATGTTCTGCTGAAAAGGAAAAGATCTCCATGTCCGTTTCCACACGGAAATCACAAATAAAGGACTTAATATCAAGCCTTAACATGGTTGATGTAGCGCAGAGTTCAGAAATATACGCTGATCAGGCATAACCTTGCGATCACCTGTCTAATATGTTGTTGGTTTCTCTTCGGCCCTTTGTTTGTTCTTCACACAGATGCTTGATTGGATTGAGATCTGTGAACTTTGGAGGCCAAGTCAACACCTCAAACTTGTTGTTCTGCTTTATGGCAGTGTGTATTATCCTGCTGAATGAGACCACAGCCATCAGGGAGGACTGTTTCCATGAAAGGGTGTAAATGGTCTACAACCGGTTGTAGACCATTTACACCCTTTCATGGAAACAGTCCTCCCTGATGGCTGTGGTAGGTGGTGTCAAAGTAACATCCACATGGATCCCCAAGGTTTACCAAAGCATCACACTGCCTCAGCTGGCTTGCCAGAAAAGCTACAGTTTTGGAGACCCAAACCCTCAAACTTGCTCAAATCCCCATGCTTGCCTATTTTTTCTGCTTCTAACATCAACTTTGAGGACAAAATGTTCACTTGCTTCCTAATATATCTCACCCACTAACAGGTGGCATGATGAACTGATAATCAGTGTTATTCACATTTGTTCAAATAAGCAGCAAACAACAGGAAAGTAGATTTTACAAAAGAGTAGAAAAAGTGAAGTTTCTGTGATAATAGAGTCTTATTCCTCCAGAGTTGAGCAAAAGAATCATCTGCATCTGCATTTTCAAAATTGTATTCATGAGACTTTTCCCCCTCGACTCATTCTTGTTAGGTGTGGCTGTGTGCAGGCAGGAATAGGACCCAAGGTGCAGACTCCGGAGACAGATGTGAACTCAAAACAACTTTAATGTTAAACTCAAATATAACATAACTGGAAAAATCAAAATAAACTTACACCGGAGGAATGACAGAACACACAGCTAGGAAACCGGTAGATCGCGACACAGACACAGAGAAACACAGGGCTTAAATACACAGAGGGAGTAATCAGGGAATGAATAACAGGAGGGAAACACAGCTGGGGCAAATCAGAACTGACGAGACAAAAGGAAGCGTAAACTGAACACACTAAGACAGAGACCTTCAAAGTAAAACAGGAAACACATAACATAGACTCACATGCAGGCACTACAGAGGGAACAGAGACGTGGGACCAGGGCAGACACAAACACTGACTAAACACGGGGATATAGGAACTTAGGATACACATAGACGCGAACTAGACAAGGGGATGCAGGTGATAGGGGAGACAGAGCAACTAAAGAAGACAGAGACATAAGCCATAAGACGGAACTCAAAGAAACCAAAAACTAGAATTTATAAATAATAACATAAACTCAAAAACCCTGGGTCGACGACCCAGGCATCCTAACAATTCTACCATGTTGGGTTTTGGGGGAAAACTCTGTAAAAGACCCAGGAGAAATAAAGACACAATGAGACAAGATCACTTTTTATGCTTTAACGTGCACACGGGTACGGTGAGCTGCCAAGAACAACTCACACCGTGTACAGAGGCTGGGCACTTTTTATAGGAAAGACAGTGAGAACAGGATAAGAAAATACAAAACAGATAAAATAAACAACTCCATATGTGGCGCTAGTCTCGTCAGCAGAGAGCTGGGAGAAAGCTGTGAGAGATAAAACAATCTAAAACAATATGTCCCAAAACAGTATGTCTTTGCTGAGAAAGTCTAAAAAGATCATTCTAAACTAATCTAACCATAGACAAAAGGGCATGCTTGCACATTTAAAAGAAGGTAAAGAAACATAGAATCATTTTTCCTGTAACATTGGGGAAACTTGATGCCTCTGGATGCAGTTAGTCTTTCCTCTCAGGATCTACTGCTGTTGTGGTTGTTTCAGCCAGGCTACCTTTAGATATTTAGCCTCAGCTCTTGCTTAGATTTTGCAGTTAAATAAGTGATTCATATGAACTGATTCCTATGATTTGATGGCATAATCTGGTTGAGCTAAAGTTTTGCCTCCGCCTAAATGCTTAAATAAATATTCAGTTTGCACTTAAAGGCTAAATTTTGGATGCTGACATTTAAGATTCCTTGTTTAATGGTCAAAGTTATGATTTTTGTATAAATATTACATATTCATACATATATATTTAAAGTTCCAACAGCTTGCAATGGCCCAAAAAGGTAACAGATCTCTGAGGCCTATTTTCCTGGCCACTAAAGTAAAAATTGCATTGCACAGATCATTATGGATTAAACAGGTGTCTGTGCATTAACAGGTGTGTCTGGTAACTGTAGCTGACTAGTGGGACTACTCTGTAAATGGCGTGGCACTTACCGTATTTTTCGGACCATAATGCGCATTAAGCAAAACATAACAGTCAGATAAGTCAAACTTTACTCATTCTTCTTGCTTCCTCCACTTCCCTACCATTCATTCATTAATGTTGAATTCTCTCACAGCTGCTCTATTCCCATGTTGTTGCAGTATATGAATGACTAACCTCGTATCGTTCTCAGTTGTTCTCCTGACTGGAGTTTGGTCCATTTACAGCATCCTGCCATGCGATTGCATTTGTCGCCAACCATCGGGAACCCTCACATTAACTTTTATTAAGTGGAAAAAAGTTAGCATTCATCCTCCAGCGTCACTGTGTTTATGTTATGCTAATATAGTTGTGTTGCTAGCGATCATGTAGCACATTAATATACACCAGCTAGCCCAACTTCAGCAACCCTACAAACCCGATAAAGATGCAACGCTGCTCATTTTATTAAAGATGAAAGAATTTAGTCAGTTTTTAACTCTCAGTGATGCCACGTCTGACTTTGGGAACTGATGCGGACGGAGTTTTGGGCCCAGATTACTCCGCGAGGCTCCTGACTACAGTAGCCGTAATGCTCCGACAAACTTACCAAAGTCGTACTAAAACATTTTTTTGACAGATTTTTGAGCATATAAAAATAAAATCGGTTCAAGCTCAGTAAGCACAACCAGAATTCATACATAAGGCGCACCAGATTATAAGGCACACTGTCGATTTTTGAGATTTTAAGTGTGCCTTATGGTGCGGAAAATATGGTACATAATGCTCTACTACTCTATTTGAGTGCTTTCTTACTACAAGGCTGATACACTCATTCACAGGCACATTCATATTAAGGCCTTTTTCTATGCCAAAGCACTTTTTAACCTAATATTGACACAATCACACTTCAGTAGGTGCATCTGTGGAAACTCAGGGTTCAGCATCAAGGATACGCTGGCATGACACAGACATGCAGATGGAACCGCCGAAGTTCCAATCAACAGGTGACCTGCTGGATAGTCTATCCTGATAGTGGATCAGAGTTATTACTTGCATGTAGGTAGTCAGAGTATAACTGGTTACTGGTGACTCCGACCAGGGTAATACTCTTTAGGGGCACAGAGAGCAGGTGCAGAACCTCCTCCCTCTAACAGTTCAAAATCCAGCCAGTGTGATTTAGTCTTTTCTTTTAAATTAGTTACCTGTCATAATATCAAACTGATTCCAAGACGTCACCGTACCAGTCAAGGTTTAGCTGATAAGCATCACCCAAGGATGCATGTCGATTTGAGTTCAATCTTTGCTTTTTTCCCTATTTCTTCTTTTGTATTTGAGGCAATTTACCTAAATAGCAGACCATTCTTTGCCTCACAGTAACTGCTGCCTGCAGTTTTATCATATCCTACAGCCATTTGTGCAAGGGAAACAATTACTTCATTTTTAAATGTAAGAAACCATAAAAAAATAAAACAATCTGGGACAATGAAAAGAAGAAAAATGTGTTTAAATATATACTTAAAGTAGAACAATAAAGGAGTTCAGTTGAGGCTGCAATCTGAAGTTGCATTCAGAACACAAAAGCAGCACACAGGGACGGCAATTCATCGAGCCTCGGGATCTGCTATTTATTTTTTATGTTCTGAGGGAAATAGTGCACAGTGCCTCAGCCATTCATACCTCAAACAGAGCAGCCTTGATGCTGAATCGAGGCAACAAGGAGACGGAACAGAAAAGGTCGACTTCTGAGGAGGTGACAGGCTGAAGGCACCTTGACAATGGGGAAAAATCAGAGCGTTCGAAATTTGTCTCTCATACGTACAGCACATGTACAGGATCGGCACACGCAGAGCTAAACGAACGTGGTGACGTATCAAATCGGACACGGGGGAATTAAAAAAAAGGCACAAAGGCATGCCCACTGTCATTCGAGTAAAAGATAATACCCTGTCTGTTCTTCGTATTTGGGCCACTTACATAACTAACTGTCATGAATTATGTAATGACCTCCATTATTAATTTTTAAATGCACCCCGCTTTGAAGCATCTATAATTGGGCATTTATATGTTTTGTGCCTTGTCTCTGCGGTATGGGCGCTCTCCGACGTGAGTTCAGTGGCAGCG
The DNA here is from genome assembly GCF_057382275.1 of Copadichromis virginalis. Lineage (NCBI taxonomy): Eukaryota > Metazoa > Chordata > Actinopteri > Cichliformes > Cichlidae > Copadichromis > Copadichromis virginalis. The sequence continues at coordinate 46,918,495 of NC_140620.1, forward strand.
AAACAAAAGCCTCAAAAGTGGAGAGCGCACACTTCGCCTCATTGCTATGTGGCTCAAGAGTACAGGCTGGATCTCTCCGATTAAAACTAAAGCAAGAAGAGGTTTCATCCTGTCACAGGGAATAAAAATGTGACACGCTGCTTTCTCTCTTTTTCTTCTCTCCCTCCCCTCCTGCTCACGGAAAGTTTCACAGAAAAATCTCGCAGACTGAGGAGAAAGCAGACTGAGGCGTGTTGACTCTGTGACAGCTGTCACGAAGCATTGTCAGCTGTTGTTAAGCCATGTGTATTTTGATAGCGCTACACTGAAGGCTTCAGCGTCTTGGAGCAGGTGTGCTAATTTACACAACAGTGAGGTTTACTCAGTAATGCCGCGCCGATGCTATAGCTGCTGTGCTTTGACACCAAGTCATCGCCAAATTAGCCCGCCCGTCTCGGAACGTTCCCGCCATAAAACTGAAACTTTGAGGCAACGTTTTGGGAAAGCATTTGCAAGGCCATCATCGTAACACTAAAGCTTTTAATTAACGCCACTTTCTTTATTAAACGTATGCAGTGAGCTGCAGTGATTCACAATCAGCACTGCTCATAATTAGAGCAGAGAAGTCTCTATTGGAGTATCATGGTTAAAGCAGCATTCATGCATAATGTTAAAAGGAAGAAAAAAATCAAAACAAAACAAAGAGAGACTATTGTTAACGAGCCCCCTGGTTATCAAAAAAAAAAAAAAAAAGCTAAATAAAGCTAAAGTAGCTCGCTGATACCGAGGCTGCCTGTATGAAAAGATTTGCAAAAACCAAACAAAACACATAAATGACACATGGGACACTTCATAATCCCTAATTAGGGATGGGTATCGTTTAGGTTTTATCCGATACCAGTACCAAACTGGTACTTTTGAAATGGTGCAGGTGCTTAAATGGTGCTCAAACCGGTGCTTAATCAATGGAAAAAACACACACTTTGTCCAAAAACCTCTCATGTTTAGCTGTTTTCCACTTTTTCTTTGGTCATTTTAGCCTTTTTGGCCAGGGTGAAGGGAGCATCTGCCATCAAACAAGAAGACAGCCTCATGTAACTATGATGGTGTTTGCTAGTTCACCTTACATGCATTAATGTAATATCGTGGTTAGCCTACTCAACGTAAATTACACACGAACAACATTAAGCTACTCAAGCAGAGAAGAACGGCTGCTGCTGCCATCATCATCGTCATCATTTCTGCTACACTACTACATTTCTGCAGGGCTAGGGGCCAGGACTCTTCGGGTTCTTGGGAGATGTTGCTAACTCCGGGTCCGATACAGGCAGCACACCCGCACTCGGTGTAAGGTCTTGCCGCAAGCTATCAAATACGGTGAATTTCTCGGCTTTTAAAAAAACCGCTATGTGTTGTCAGGTGTTTCATCAGATTCGAGGTGTTACCTCCTTTGCACAATATCAGCTTAAAGCACTTGTTGCTGGCTGCTGAGTTTGCATCTTTTGCTGTGAAGTACAGCCAGACTTTTGACCGCTTCGCCTTGGGCGTTTTTAATCTGTAGCTCTGCTCTAAAAGAACGTACGTACCTGGGCCCGCCTACTATCCTTGGAAACGTAAAACGATTGGCTAGAATCCAAAGTGTGTGACGTCTCAAAAAAAAGAAAAGCACTGAAATAAAGCACCGTAATGTGCGCTGCTTTTCGGTCTGATTACTACCGTTTATGTCAGAAACGGTAACATAATGGCACCGGATACCGATACCCATCCCTATCCCTAACCTTGTTCCAAACCTTTGTAAGTGGAAATAAACTCAATCCCTTAAAATGGAAAATAAATGGAATAAAATTGCACTTTTTCTGTGGTGACAAATTTTACTGATCTCAGTTTCTTCTAAGAATCAATAGCCTAAATTTGCAAACAATCAGGTAGTTTTCAAAAAATAAAAACCAACCTTTTGACTATGGGGAGTTAAGACCATGCATTATACCATCTAGTCTCATAGTACACCATGACATCACTGTTTTCCACATGGGGATCATGAAAGTTTGATCAGCGTTGGCACAAAGAGAGCCTAAATACATTTTTCATTATCATTCACCATCCATCATTCATGGTAATCAGCTGCAGTCAGAAGTCTTAAAATCCACATGCGCACGTATACGAAGTGGAATCTGTCGGTCCTGGCCGGCCACCCTTCCTTCCAGGAGACGCGCTGTTAATGCCCAGTGATTAACCGTTCTCCCCAAAGTGCCGTCTGCGTTTAAGTAACTGTAGCAACATTTAAAAGGAGGAAGCCAGGCTTTCTCCCCACGCAGACTGACAATGAGGGAAGACTCCTCCATCATACTGATCAGAAATGTGCCCGGTATTGTGAGATGCCCTTAGGCCTAATTAAATATTAAACCTTTTATTGGCTTCCACAAAGGTATTTGTAAATACATTTCATGCCAGGGAAAGCATCAAAGATTCCAAAATCCCCCTCCTGACACAAAGTTGCGGTTATTGCTGCCCCCCCGCTCCACCCAAACCATTTAGGCACATTTAGAATGATGAAAGAGGAAGGAAATTGCTGCCGATAGCTTCCAGGGGAATGGATAGTATATACATCTCAGTCTATCTGTGAGAAATTATATGTTCCTGACTTCTATGAGGTTATAAAATGAAGCCGTAAAACACTGCTATGTATAGGGTTGTATCCTAGTTTACAGTTACTGTAATTCTGATTATCAGATAAAAAGAAGAAAAAAAAAAAGGAAGAAGTCGGTTGGAGCTCGAAAGCAGACGCTGCTGGTTCGGGTGGTTGCTGCACGGAGCTGAATAACACACATGGTTTTACTGCCCCACGCCTGAAAGTAATCACAGGACGGGTGGACGCTGACTTGCAGGAGCACAGTCAGTCAGTCATAAACAACAAGTGACAGTACATTCGGCATGTCTGTCCTGACAAAGCGCTTTAATTGAGTGCCTTGCCTGACTCGAGCAGATAAATCAGGATATCCATCATCAACAGAACGGCACGCTATTAAGTCATAACCCCAGCCAAAATAAATGGAGGGAAGCGTGGTATAAAACATATATTGGCCTTCACTTGCTCGGTATAGCCATAATTCACAGGCATAAATTATACTGCCTCAGCCTCACTGCTGAGTATAGCTGTCCCTCCTTGTTTGCTGGAAGGGGAGGGCGAGGGTGGGGAGGGTGAACTGAGTCAGCTGGAGCACTGTCAGAAGACACAGTGTGAAGTTCTCAGCGGCAAACAGTAGATGGAGCCCCTGGCATTGGCTTCACCTACAGCAGAAACATTACATCAGTGATTTATTCCCCCCCTGCACCCCCTCCCAGCTCCGTATCATGATCATTACACGCCATTTATGTCATTAAGGTTTTGGTGTGTGCGCTGTCTCAACAAGAGAGGTGCACAGAGCACAACACGAGTTTACTTTAACAAAAAACACACAAAAAGCTAAAAAGATCTCTGCAGCAACATATTAGCCGTAGCTGGTCGCGTGCCAATTTGCCGTATTTGTCATCCCGAATTTATGCTCCGTTTTTCCATCATACACCCTCGGGCTAGTTAGTTTCAACTTTTGACCGCTGTCCCTCTTCGTGGTCTGCGTCTGGGGCTTTTTGTTGTCATGATTTTATTCCCTGCTTCTTTTGACATATTATATAATTTCCCTTTTTTCTCCCCACTGGTGCTCGTGCTTTTTTGGCACAAATAATCAGGGTGGATATTTGCTCTGAAAGACTGCATATTGAATTAATATGCAGGATACTCCTGTTACATCAGCGAGTTAACAAAGTTGTGAATAGACATTCATCCTAATGCGATACCCTGTCTCACTCTGAATTTAATCACACGCCGGTTAGGAGTTTGAGTGTTTTTCCGTGAGGCGTCTGTGTGTCAGATGGGGCGCTCGTCTTTTTTTAAGTTGTAACATATACCTCGCCGTAAAGAGAGGAATGCGGCCTTAATAGTGAAAGAACATTGGTGCCTTGATGGTTGTTTGCCGGAGGAACACAATGGGAGATGAGCACGAGAGATGACATTTAGGAAAAAAGAAAAAAAAAAGGAAGTAGTAGAAGAAAAGCAGTGTGGAAAGCTTCTGGCTTGGGCACCGAGGCATGGACGCCACTTCTCAGTGCTGATTACTGCCACAGCTGAGGAAACCTGTGGGTGTAAAGGCAAACCGATGACATTTTGAGCTTTCTTTAACAAACTCTGGATAGAGTGGGCTTGCAGCTTGTACTATACTTGGGAAACGTTGCCTGGCAAACAACAATCGAACAACCGGTGCTGCTACCTCTGCATGCGACTCTGTTCCATATGCACATACACCTCTGCACAAACTCCCGAACTCTTTGTCCTCCCGTAGAAAAAGCGTATTCACTGTCACAGCCAGACAGATCTGCACACACACAGACACACACATGCATGCATAGCACAGCAGTAGAGCCAGGCCAGATTGCTGTGGCTGAAGATATGTGGTGGAATCATCAATCATAAGAGCCTCCCTCTGGTCAAATCAAGTTTGTCCTGGTGTGAACAGAACGCGATGCCAGCCGAGCAAAGACAGGCCCTCGCTGGCTGGCGGGTGCGCGGGCACGCCGGGGCCTTTCACGACATCTGGGGGCATATCAGTCTGGTGGCAGATGGATGGACGGCCGATGATTAGGGCCTCCTTAGGCCAACTGGGATGCAGCTTCCACTGGTGACAGATTTTCCTGTTCTTCAGTCCACCCTACAGCGAAATGAAAAAAACAGCTGGAGGGACGGGGAGCTCTGTACGACCAGCATCTGTTCTCCAGAAAGTACAACTCTAAAGGAAGGCTTTAGAGTTTTTTGACTCAGCGATCTTGGTACCTGACGATTAAGGCGACCTCGAGTTGCCGTGAAAAATGTTGCCCATTCAAAGTTGGAGGCAGAATCGTGTATCTAGACCTTGAAGTGAGCCATTAAGCATGATCAGGTCCAGGTTAAATCAGTGAAAATATGAGCCTCCGACTGCCTGTTCGGCAAATTCAATCTGCCGCTGCATTCACACGAGCCTTGAGCAACAAAGCTGTTCGCACTTCTGCTCATAAAAATACAAACCAATGTAGCTCATGCACGACGGATACTGCTGCTTTACACAGAAGCTGCAGAGATGCTGAAATACCCCATGCTGTGCCCAAGTTACCAATTCCTCTCTGCATTCTGCTATTTGTCAAGGTCAACTATTTCATCGGAACTGAACGGAAATCTGGGCTATAACCATATTTGAGCAGCAGGATTCAGGGAAATGAGAAAGCTGAAGTGCAGCTCACGAGTGTAATTGGTCTCCTGGCATCTCCACACACAGCCTGATTAACATGCCTTTGAAGCATTCCAGGCACATTTACAGACAGAACAAAGACACAGGAGATAATAATGATCAGAAATGTTAGAATTTCTACCGGTTATTGACGGACAAGGTGTTCGAACGTCTCGGACATCCACCTTTGATGTGAATTGATAGATACGCTCGGTTTCCCTTTAAGGTGCAGTTATCTTCAAAAAGCCAGACAGGATTAAAAAGAAAATGGGGCTGAGCGAGAGGAACATTAATATTAAGGTTCTGTCAGGGCAGGACAGACAGCCTTCAGTCATTGCCTTAGCTTGAAACAATCAGGAACTGGCTGAATTCTTTGAAAACGCACTAATGAGAACTGATTGATACTAGACTTCCATAGTTATACTTGGGTATAATATACTTGATCATTTATTAATTGCCTTTACCAGTGAATTCATGTAAGGATCACTGGAGGCAATATGACAGTATCCACTAAGAGACAATGAAAGAAAGTATCCCTAACAGAAGTACGACGGCTTTGATCGTTTCTTCCACCGCTTAAAGTGACCCGTGTCTTCCAGTTTTTCATTGCTAGGTTAAGGTCATTTGTTGAAGTGATGAAGTGGCAGAAGTTTCTTTTCTTTCCCCCCTCTAGCGCTATACTGTCCTTTGTGAGAACCTGGTTAAAAGTACTATACAGGCCAGTGGATTCCAGTCAGATAATATGACCATGAACGCAGTCCTTTTAAATACTAAAAAGCAGCTGCACAAAATTCCTAATTGGAAAAAATAATATGGTTCCAGTGTGGTACAGCATTGGTAGTGCTTTAGTGCTGAAATGAGCTTTAATTTCATGTTGTAACTGTCTGCTGCAAATTTGAGGGAAAGACTCAAATTTTGACAGAAAACAAAAATTCAGTTTCTTCCACTTCTCCAGCCTATCCCAGCTGCCATAAGGTGACAGACAGGTCAACGCAGACAACGCAGTGTTAATTTTGACAGAAAATTCTGATTTAGTTTTATATGATAAGATCTATCTATCTATCTATCTATCTATCTATCTATCTATCTATCTATCTATCTATCTATCTATCTATCTATCTATCTATCTATCTATCTTCTGTGCAAAGTGTCTGAACAGAGAGCATGAGACAAATAAAGATAAATTAAAAAGTGAATCAAGCTACTTTAATACATGCCAGGAATAAAAAATATTAAGCAGAAAATTTGCATAATAGGTCCATAACATTTTGTGGGATGATTTGATGTGGATTTAGTAACACATGCCAGCAGAAACTAGAGGAGCATCTCACCATGTAATATTTATAAAGGATACAGATCTGCAAAAAATCAAAGTCATGTATGAGCCCCCCCACACCTTTTTTTCCCAAGAATGCATTCAATCAGAAAAGGCTGGAGAGGATGAATGCTCGCTTTAGCTTCACAAGGTCACACAGCTACACACTTTTGCACTTAAAGGTGCCTGATTCAACCACCGAGCTCTGATGTTGGACACTGCGCAGTTCCACTGGAGCAGCTCGCTCAGTTCAATGAGTTCTGCTCGATGGCATTTTTACGTTCGCTATTGAAGGGTAGTAGTGTCTGCCATTGATTTCCTCCATCCACAGGTCCAGAAATACCACACCAACGAGCAGTGTTTAAGCTATTATTTTTCAGACTGATTCATCAAAGAATGACAAAGGGTCACTGTGTGCTTCTTTACAAATTAGTTCCAAATTCACTTTAGCTTTCTCTACCTTTTCTTTCGTGTATTGTCTGTCTTGTTTCAACAGTCTTTGTACTAAATGTCATCTTACACCTTGGGTGGCAGATGCCCTGCACAACGTGGAAATTAATCAGAGCAACAGCAATTATCTGATCTTAGGCCTGGTTTTAATTTAGCTTTAAAATGACATCAAGTATAGTTAGTGAATTCGGCTGCATAGAGAAAATACTCCCTAAAAGACAAAAGCACTGTAATCACAAACCCAATCAGCGTGACATTAACATCCAACAAGCCATTATCACAAACACATTTGGTCATAAAATAGTGTTTGTAATAAACAGTGTGGGAAGTTTTTTGTGCTTGTGAAATAAAGTTTTCTTCACCTGCAGGGTGTGCCGCAGTCCTTGCCCAAATAAGATATTCATGTTCGTGCACATATTTGATTCCAAAACAAGACTTGAACACGCAAATTAGTTTCAAGGCTGCATTTTCCATTTGAGAAAACTGCAGTTGCATGACACAACTTTGCTATTAAAGCATTGCTTCTAAACAGGCAAGCAAATTGAGGAGAGACAGAACAGAAGAGCCACAAAGGTGGTTTCGTATCCATCGTGTCGCATTATTTTTTAAAAAGAGATGCTAAAAGCAAACTCAGCTGGATTCCAGCCAAATAGACTTCGGCATTTTCCACGCATGGTCAAACTATGCAGCTCTCCTTAATGCACCATTGATGTCATACCCATGTTTTTATGACAGCACATGTACATAGCAACATCAGGAGGAAGGAGCACAGGAAGACCTACTGAGGGCTTAGAGAGGAGCTGGAGAAGATGTGGAAGGTGGAGGCAACAGATTCAAGGACTGTGTCAAAGGTCTGTACTAAAGTTTGGACCCAAATGCAAACAAAAAAGTCTGTTTTTTCAAAAGTAAAAATTTATTAAACTCGATGGTCTGAATGAACAGAGGGGTGCAAAAATCGAGCGTCCTTTCAGTGGAGAGAGTCCACCTAAAGAGAGGGAAAGGCGGATTAATTCAGGCCATATGAACACAAAGTAGGAGTAGGTATTTTTAGATGTGTGATTTAAATTGAATTGCTTAATTTGAGGAGCAAAAGTCAGTGGTTTAAGGGGGGGAAGCAGCTAGTGAGTATCCGAAAGCAGAGTACTGGAAGTGAAAAATGTCCATCCTTTCCCTTTTTCCAGAGTACCGAGGAGTGGTGTGAGCAGGAGGACAGGCAGGTAAGTGCCCAGCAAGAAACAAGATGACCGAGTTGACCAGGGTCAGGAAACCAGGTAAACAACAGGTGAATAGTGGGTACTGATCCAAGAATGTGAATTACTGGAGACTGAAGGAAGCCTAGTGTTAACTTAAGGTGGAGAGTTGAAGTATGAGCTAGTCCTATGTACTGGTTGGCAATTGCTGCTGATGCGAGGCAAAAGCGGGAAACCTGGAACTCTGCCCTGAAGGAAGGAACTTGGACTAAGGGATCGGGAAATAGACCACAAAACCATAACAACCATGATGAGTGCTATCTGAGATCTCTGTCCAGGAGAGTGCAATCCTAGGACAGGAACCTCAAGCTCGAAGGATAAAGAGTGCTCACAGAGCATCTATAAAACGCTGGTCTTCCTATTTGTATATGTGTGACATCATATTTTCGCTATCTGAACACTCCACCGGTGGAGCTTTGTTACATAATCACGGAAAATTACTGTGGAGTTTTAAAGTCGTTACTTTCTTTCCAAAAACACTTCGAATCAGATCAAGGCAGAAAATGAGGTTAACTCCTCTTTGAGCACCATCCAGTTTAAGCCAGATCTGTTTTCATCCAAACTCTCACAGTATATATATCCTTGGGAGTACAAGTGCTCCTCTTCTTTTGCATGCATATTCAAATAGAGAGGAAAAGAAAGAGGGTAAACAATTAAAGAGACACTGTGCATACTTCTGAATCTGGAGCACTACTCTGTTGAAAGAAGGGAATTAATGTAATACCATATCACACCCTGCTGTAGTACTCTACCGTCACACAGAAAGTGCTAAACTGCAGATGAACGCATGTTGGAATCTGCATAGTGCAAAGCATGTTTAAAGAATCGTATGTCCTTCACCCTTCTGGGACACAACATTATGCTAACAGGACGTCTAATCACAATTACGTCAGAATTAATGAACCTGTTATTTCATCGCGGAGTCACAGCGAGTGCTTCCTCTTGTATTGCTTTCATATTGCTTCCAATATTTTTCTAAATTAAAGTGTGGCTAAGCTGATTATGTCATGACAAACTGCCGCTCCTGGATGCAGGTCATTAGCTTCACTGTCTAGGAGGTCACATGTGGGGTGTTTAAATTTTTTGTTGTTCAGAGTTCAATAGATGATTTAATTTGTTGCCTTGGAGAAAGAGTTAATTAGATAATGTCATCACCACAGTGCGATCCGCACTTTGGTGATGACTGATGCACTTAGCAGTCTTAAACTTAAATTCAGGTTATTATATTACTTTAAAATGTATAGACTCTCCAGACATTTTATTAGATACACCAGATTAGATCATTTTTGAGCTTCTCAACTTCCTTAAATCTTCCTGGTACAAATTCTGGAAACATTCAAAAGACAATTTGGTCCACGTTGACGCGACAGCATCATGCAGTTGTTACAAATTTCTCTGCTGCACATCCATTATGCAAATCTTCTGTTCCACCACATCCCAAAGGTGCTCTATTGTGTTGACTTTCAACTGTCGAGGTCGTCTAAGTACAGAGATCTCATTGTCATGTTTGCAAAGCCAGTTTGAGATGATTTAAGCTTTGTGACACGACACATCATGCATGTAAGCACGGGTATACAGTAGCCATAAATGGACGCACATCAGCAGCAGCAATACTCAGGTAGGCCGTAGCACTGAAGTGATGCACAGCTGGTACTAAGTGGACTCAAGTGTGCAAAGAAGATATCTCCTACACCATTACACCACCTCCACCAGACTGAACCATTTATACAAAGCAGGAAGTATCCATGAATTCATGTTGCTTCCACTAAATCCTGACCTCACCGTCCAAACATCACAGCAGAAAAAACAGCAGAAGCTAATAAGAGTGTCACGTGGTGTAGTCTTACCTTCACTCCCCATTCTAATGCTTAATTTAAACTTCTGTCCTGATTATGTCTAAATACCTAAATGCATTGAATTACTGTTTTATGATTGGTCAATTAGATATATGCGTTGAACAGGTGAGTGTATATAGGTAAAATTTGCATGTGTATTGATTTGAACCCATTACTAATCTCGCTAGAGCCTTAATTTCCCTGACTAGTTATTCTTTTTCTCAGCGGGGTGACAGCCAATCATAATTAACATCTTAACTGAGCATTACATACTTAATAACAGCTTTGATTATCACCACCTGTGTGACCTATGTTGAATCAGCAGGTAGGAAGAAGTACAATAACAAATCTGTCAAGATGAAGGGAAGAATAGGGCACTTAAGAGCTAGTGAATATGGAGGATTAAACTATATATATATATATATATATATATATATACATAAATTAGTTGGAACAGTTGCTATAAATAATTAAATTCTGCCTGTTGAATAGATGTGTGTTTTTGTATAACGCAGTACTCTGTTCCACAGCCTGTTTGATGGCCATATGGGTACACAGAGAGGGGGTTCTGTTTCTGCTTCACCCAAAATGTGTCCAAAAAGAGAAGAAGAAGAAAGAAAAGAGAGAGAAGTGAGTGATTCATCACATTCTGCTTCTTTGTTGGTACAAATGAAGGCAACGCTTTTGAAGTCACTTATGAGTTTGTAATTCCCAAACTGAGGACAGTTTGAGTCGATTTTTTAACTGTTCAAACAGCAGTCTGAACAACTGACATGAAGAGAGAGCAAATACCAGCAAACCACATATAAAAAAGGAAGCCCCCAACAGCTATTGATGTCTTTGAACAAATTCTTAAAAGAAAAAAAAATAACTATATTTTTTGAGCACAGCTGGCCCGAATATATCTGAGCAGCAGTCCAGTTGCAGTGTTACTACCTGGATGTGTCGGTGTAATTTCCAGGTGAGAGAAACCTCACCATACAAATGGACAAACCTTTGGGCGGCCTTGTGACTTTCCCGTATCTTCTTCAATATTTGACGAGGTCAACATTTTCTTTTTGTTTCACGGTCAATAAGGCATCAAAATATCAGACAACATTTTACTCCAACGTCGTCTAGCTAACGCAGCTTCCGTCTCGAGGCGCTGTCAGTTCTTGGGGAGCTTTTATGCTACAGATCAAAGCATTGCAAAGCTTCTGTTTTTACCTGACTGCATAAAAGATCAAGGCATATAATGAGGCAGCCTGAAAGGTGATAGTTCAGAAGATGAAAGTATTGGCTGCTTTGGGCATGTCAAAGAGATGCATACCATTCTGAAATGTTACATTCTTCCGTTGCTATAATGATCACGATTATGATTAATTGCATAATATGCATTTGATCTCTGCTCACCTTCATTACATTATCTAATACCTACATGTGCCACCTTATGTGGGATATTTTCAGTGTGTGTGTTCCTAATATGCTGCATATAAAAGGATTTTTATGCTTGTTAGGTGATATCATCATCTTTAAATAGTCGTCAGTGCACAATTATAGCTATCGGCTCTCTGAAAGGTTGTGTTGAAGGTGTGTAGGTGGGGATGTTCTTGCCATGTATGGAGTCAAAAAGTTTCCAATACTGAGAAGAAAAAGAAGAAGAAGAAATAACTGAATATTGCAAAATTTTACTTTTAATAGAGTTTTTTTCCTTTTTGTTTTCAAACTATTTCCCCCCCAAAAGATTAATTATTTAATTGAAGCTTTTTTAAAAATGTATTTTTTGCTTTGTTTACAAGGTCATTTTACCTACATGCTTGTGTTAAAAAAAAGTCATGAAAAATTAGGAAAAATTTGCATTGAATTTTTCATATTTGGTAACGGATTGCAAGCAGTTGCATTTACCAACTGGACTGCCAGAGTTTAAACATGCAGTGGCTTCAACCTTTTGATGAAGGCATTGCATACGTTACCTCTGAGTGGAGGCAATCTGTCTACAATCGCACTCTAATTTAGACTGACTGTAGTCTCAAACATACCTGCAAAACGTTGCAAATACCTGCCGTACTCTGCACCAAAGAGTGCACTTGTCTGTTTGCAACAGGGGACTCAGCTCAGCTGGTTTTCAGCTTGTTGTACTCTTGTTATATCTCTACATAAAAGCAAGGTTGATTTTGCAGTTACACTGCTGTCCTGCAGCAACCATGTCACTATTTCGGAGGAATTTCTGAATTCCCGTTTTTGAATCTGTGAAGTTCTGTCCGAACGGTTAATGGTTGTCTGAACACAAATAGATTGCATGTAATTACCAACTTAATCCCATCCAATCACAAACTGATGCAGACTAATTCCATCTTATTGCCATTTTAGTGCTGTCTTAATGCACCAAAGTTAGATTGAAGACAGTAAGTGGTTGTAGAGCAACTATTTTAAAGGCAATGAGACAACAAGTTCATTGCACACAATCATTTTCGTTCACAATAATTTTGGTCATGGAGCGGTCTCCAACCACTGTTTACTCTAGTATAAGTCTAATATTATGTATATTGTATCTTATCCAATAGAGATCAGTGTATTTTTCAGTATCAAAATCAGAGAAACTTTATTAATCCCAGAGCGATATTGAGTTTTCATAGCAGCAAATATACAATAAACAAGCACTCATATAAAATAAGTGTAGAAACAGAGATATTGACAGAAAAATATTAAAAATAAATAGAGATGTAGGTATAAATATAAATGGACAAGTATGTGTGCAAATACATGTCGTAGGTTCTTGGGTATAAATTAATCAATAAGTAAATACATTTTTAATTCAAGTGTACCAAAGGCAGCTCTGAATAACTTAAATTTAACTTAGAACTAACATCAGTATGAGACAGACAAAAATCTTGGCTGAAGAATCTCAAAGTCTACAAGTTACCAGCTAGTTAGGTAGCAAAGGGTGCCTTGGTAGATAAATGGTTTAATACCGACTCAATGTACTATTATTATTTAGCTGCAAAACTCATTCAATATACGCGTAAAATACTGACGCATGTGGCAAATCGTCGGTGTGTTACCTGTTCGGTAACAGGTAACACACCTGGAATGGACGGCTGGAGCCTCTGCTCTAAGCGTGTGTTAGTGGCATGCTATTGGATTCAACTGGGAACCCGGAGCGTCTCGTAAGGATGTGGAAGGGTACCTTTCGCGTAACTATGAGACGCCTTAGGTTGAGACAAATCGTCGGTATGTTACGTGTTGGGAATGAGAATGCTCTGGTCAAGAAATCATTAATCCCAGCTGCTATGAACACTATTAGCAATTCATAATAAAGTTTAGATGTGTATGTATACATGCAGAGATATATGTATGTATTTGCGCATGTGCTTTTATTTTTTCTGTTTTATTTGTTTACAATGAGAGCCACGAAGTCTGACTGCGAATTACTTTGATATTACTGTTCAGGTAAAAGGACTTTACCAGGTGTTTAAGTTGCTAGCATATATAAGAAAGAGGGTTGCTAGTTAAGCAAATGTTGATAACAATGCTCTTGTACAAAGAGACTGTGAAATAAAACAGGCTTTGGCAAGAGGTGAAAATCCTGGAAAAAAACAATTAACTAATGACAGTGTTATAAATTGTTAAATGATAATAGGATGGTATAAAACACAAAAACAAAATCAAAACGTAATCAGATAACCTCCATAATTAGAGTCATATAGCATGTTACGGTTGCTGAGCTAATCTAGTTATTATCGCTGATCCCTGGAAGCGATAATAACACGGGACACTATAATCTGTCAGGCACCTCACAGCGATTTAATTCTAATGGGTCATCAATACAGTAAACAAAATAAATCTGTAGGCTACTGTTAGTCGTGCAAAGTGAAGGAAGACAGCCGACGAGATCGTAGCGCTTCATTTTCACTTAAACCCCTGTGGCTGGGTGGTTTGGGAACTATTTAAACGTTCCCCCAAGCACCATAAAGTTGTCACTCTAAAGTCAAATACGACATGAAACCATTGAGAAGATGTTTTGTGAGCAACTGATTTCCAAACGTCCTCCATTTAGTTCAATCAAAGTACATAAATGCATGTTTTATCCGCCATTGCCTCTGGGATTACAAAATGAAAACTGATAATGTCAAGTACAGTAGACAAAACAGAAGGTGGTCACAACAAATATAATAGAAAGTTTTAAAAAAGGTGTTTGTGCTGCTACATCTATAAATCTCAGAGACTTACAGGTCAGTCAGTGACCTCTCCTTGTGTTTGAGAACAATGATTAAAAATCCCGCAATTATCCGTGTGGTTTGAAACCCAGCAGGGTTCTAATTTGAATCTAATAATGCTCGCACCCCTATGACTAATTCTGTGAAGGACGCAGCAACACACTCAAAATTTACATTACTGCCAAGAGTCTAAGCACCCACATTGCTTCTTCAGGGTGTTGGAAAAGAATAGCTCAATTGAGGAGGGCCATCTGGAGGAGGCATTACAGTTAAGACCATACCAATAACAATAGACCATACCAATATGATGTAATGTCAGAGACTGTCTGGTACAAAGTCTATTACAAGGCGCATTATCATATCTTTTAAACACATGTATAGCATTGCAAAATGAATGTGTATCCCACTGAATATAATATGTTTCGGATTAAATCACAGGTAGCTTAAAGTGATAGCTCATGTAGAGTAGAGTAGTTCTTAATTCCCTCCATCACTCATCATGCTAAGGGAGGGACGGGACTACAAGGTCAGGAAAATGTGTCAAAAGAAATCTGGTGCATACAGCCATTGGGGATTCTGTTTCAACAAAAACACCAAAACACGTCAGTCTTTGAAGGAAACAGTTTTTGAGTATTTGAGTATATTTATTATACATGTGTATATTTTTAAATTTTCAAACACAGGACATGCATATCAAAGGATTTTTTGAGAAACTTCATCCCCACTTGCAGAACAATTGAGCACAATTGCAGAGGAAAAGACAGCCGCTCATGAAGGACAAAGGAAATGTACGTATGCCTGGAGGGAACATATTTAGAAATACCCTTCAACTACAACAGGGGCAGGCAACTCCGGGCCTCAAGTGCAGCTGATTCAAATAGCTAAATTACCTCAACATGTCTCGAAGGTCTCCAGAGGCCTGGTAATGAACTAATCATTTGATTCAGGTGTGTTGAATCAATTCAGGGTGATATCTGAAACCTCCAGGACTCCGGCCCTTGAAGCCTGGAGTTGCCCACCCCTGATCTACAATCTATAGCGTGCGAATGGCAATAGCACACTTCTGGCTAATTTAAGTTATATGTGAAGGGACATCTGAGGCCTCTGTGTATTGAGTTTGCATGTTGGCCCAGATCTGCATAGGGTTCCTGCACCCTGCAGTCCAAGGACATGCTTGAAGGTTAACAGTGTTCTTTATTGACCGTCAGTGTAGAAGCGAGAGAATGTGGTCGACCGTTTCTGCGTGTTGACCCTGTGATCGACTGGTGACCCCGCCTCTCGCTCTATGACAGCTCAGATAGGCTCCAGCACCCACCATCCCTGGGACTCTAAGTTGGTAAATGGTGAAGAAAATGAATTAACCTTTGGGGTTTATTGTATTTCTCGTATGTATTATGTTAAGATCGGTGGGAATTATGTCATTATGTGTCCCCCTCCCGTCTTTAACGTTGATAATCTAGTCCAGTATTTACTTCAGCTGTTACTTAACCAATTAACCTATTAACCAATACCAACCTGCTATATGTCAGCTGGTTTACCTATGAAGATGTGATTGGTTAATTGGAATTATTTTTCTATTTTTCCTGTTTCCTGTCCTTTATTTAGCACAAATTGCATTATGTGTTACTATGACCCTGATGAAGGCCACAAACCGAAACGTGTTGGTCAGTTAACAAAATTGTTCCTCTTTACTTTTAAGTGTTGCTGGAGTCCCTGCATTGCTAGTTTCTCATCCGTCTCCATGCACCTTGGAAGTAGGTGAAGTTGTGCCAGAAATTTTTTGCTGGGTTTAGTCGAGCAGACAAGTTTACGTTACATGGAAACCATTCACAGGTGGAAGTACAAGCACCAAAATTAGTACGTAAACTTTTTTATGATTCAGTTTTTTACTAAGCTTATTAGACTTTTGAAAAAACAAGACAGTGGTCATCAGAGCTAAAGAAAGAGTGAAGAACTCTACATGCTTTAAATACATGAAATACATGAATTTCTTTGAGCTGCAGAGGTTAGATGTCCTGAACCAGCTGAATGATTTATAGTGCTATCAAAGGGGTAAAAGCGTTGACCTGCAATTGTCATCGACCCGTCTGAGCCACATGTATCATTTGTGTCACTGCACATATTTTGTTTTCCTTGAAACAAATGAGCTCCAACGAAGTTCTGAAGTTATCTACTCTTCTAGTTAGATTTTTTCGACTTATCCTTCATTCGTTTTTCATCAAAGCGACGTGAACATTTTACTTAAACCTGATTAATTTGGCTCTACAGTTATTAACACCATGACTGATTCACACCGTTCCAAACTGACTCACAGTCATGAGTGATGTGCTGGTATTATGCTAACTAGCTAGCTGATGCCTCTATTGTAACTGACTTTCTTTAGCTAATATCAGCTTCGCGGTGTTAATGGAGGAGCTTTTTTACAGCCCTGGAGGTTTTAAAGCACTACTTGGGTGAAAACTTAAAGCTATAATGTGCCGTGCTTAAAATCAAACTGGGGTATTTAAATAACTGTGCTCACCAGCTGTCAGAAGATGGCATTTAGCACAACCCTCAACTGTCGACTTCTCTGAGTAGGCAATTTGGAAACAAAGAGCGAATCCACGCCACTTGCCGTGACAAACCAGCTTCGTTCAAATTCTTTTAACTACTAATGACACTTTCTCCATGGGACAGAAAGCCTACATGAAGTATGGAAAACCCATCTGCTCCCTCGAGGAGTTTGTTCAATCTGTAGTCTCCTCTGTCATCTATTCTCGCTCCATTTCTGTCAGGACAGAAACACACAGAGCTCTGATGATATGACAACACTTTCTTCTCATTTGGCAAATGAATGGAGTCAGTAAACATGGTACGCCTTCCCGTTCAGCGGCTTTGAAGATTTGCTACTTCTTCTCTGTAAAACATTAACACTACAGGTTTTTACCATGCCTATCAGTCTTTTATATATGAGATGCACCACAAAGGTTCAAGACGAAAAAAAAGAAAAAGCAGAGCAATAATAAGATCTGGGAACTCCCTTTTCATAAATGTGTAGCCAGAGGAAAAGTAGCAGGAAACGGCTTTAGGAAGACACAATTATGTGCAACACAAGTGATGATGACAATAAAAAGATGAGAGAAAAAGCAGACCAGTAAAAAGAACAGTGCTGTTGCTGCGGTGTTTTTTTTTTAAATTAAATTAAATTAATTTATTTATTTCACCGCTGCAATAAAATTACCCAAGAACAGCATTAAGATAAACAAATACATCATTTTACTCATTAGCATTTGAGGTTTTGAACATGTAAATGTCGATGCAGACGGCAGTTGTACGTGCTATAGTAATTTAATTTGTACTTTCAATTGCGCCTCTGAATACCTGGAAAAACCTGAATTCTGCTGCAGCTCAAAAAGCAGACAGAGAGCAAAGCTTTATGCCCTTATGTGCCAACTTTTTGATAAGCACAAAGAGACATCTTAACCACTTGTCAGTCAGCTATGGTAGCAGCAGGTCCAGAAGACAGGCAGGCCAGCAAAACAAACAACCAACACTCCTCTATCTAACCTATCTCAGAATAAATGGACAAAAGCAGCGAGGGAGGCAATAACCAGACTACTAAGCCTGCTCTGCCCACACCAGCAAACCAGCCAATTCAGCTTCAAGACACCCAAATGATATTGCATATGTGGAGGCTTGGCCCAGCCGAGTGTAAATAAGCATTTCCACGCTCAGCATTGGGTGTATAACATGGTGTCAGGTAGCTACAATGAATGTAGAGAGGCAGAAAGAGCAATCAGCCAACCTTCGCCTTGCTGAGATGGAGGGCCACAGCCGCACACACAAACAACCAATCACCACGGGACAGTGATTGATGCCTCATCCCGCTTTGAAATCTATCACCCCGACCAAGTGGCTGTCGAGAGCTCGCTTGACAGATTGTTAAACATAGCTTAATATGCATCACTCGGGCAAATAGTTCATTAATTCTTTATTATGTGGACTTGTGTGGTGAAAGCCATTGTCCAGGCCTGTATTTAATACACAAAGTGCTTTTGTGCCCGTAAGTGACGGCATTTTCCGTTTTGTTTGATCGCTCCTACGTAATTTCATTTCTGATGCTTAAAAATCCCAAAGTGTAGCGTCCGTCTCACGCGGCACTAATTTAATTGTATTGTCTCGTAACAAAGTGGGTACAAAGGGAAGCGGGCGCATGATGCGCGGTGTCATGAGGATATCTGGCTGCAACACTTCATTTGCAAAAATCCAATTCGGCTCTACTTGCGAGCGTGGTGAGGCAACAGTTTGGTTTATTCTTAGATCTGTGAAATCACGTTGCATCTCGCCAGTGCCATTTATGCTACCTCACCGCACCCTTTAAAGTTAACTGCAAGACTGTGAAGAACACAGGCAGTCACTGTCTCCTTGCCAGGATCTTTAAAGCACCCCACCAGCCCTGATATTTCTCAGCGCTTCTCTGTTCCACAAAGACCTATTTTGTAGCAAATAGGTATAGAGGATCTTGCACTGAGGTAGTTAACTATTTAATAAACTTTGGCTCTTTGAAGCTCCTATGGCAGAGCCCGCGCATTTGATATCCTGCACAAACCGTGACTGATGTAAGTAAAAGCCTTGCCAAAAAGGTCTGAATGATGAATGCCAATGCGACACGAGCTGCATTCGTTACGAAAGTGTAGGTAAGCCACCCAAGGGGCAAGCGGTATCACTTAGTTCCTCCACCCACATGGCGCGTTCTGTTTATCATCAACCATCTTGACAAGTTGTTCCTCATCCCCGCACTTATATGTCCTCCTCGACCGCTCGTCCCCACCCTCCGTCGGCTGAGGAAGTCGCAGGAAAGGGGAGGAGAGGTGCCTTCGCGGCAAGGGTTATTTTTCTTCCTCGATCCCTGTCTGATAAGCGTGTTTGCTCTTTTGTGTCTGGGGCTACTCTTAATCAGGAGGAGGTGGAACACAGAAAGAATTTGAAGGGGCTCCTGATAAGGAAAGCATCTGTTTAACATTTTTTCTTACATGCAGGGTTACAAACGAAAGACAATTTGGCCGTAGGGGAGGCAGATAAAACGTTATAGGGCATTAATGCAGATATATTCTGCCCTCGCCTGAACGTTGCACAGTGGTGCAGCTTTTCCTTAAAATGATCTTTAGCTGATTTCAGTCGTTGATCAAAGCTATATCATCTTACATTGATAAGAGTGTCATTAACTTCATGCAATGTCAACAATCACTGCACAATTTTCTTCTGATAATTAGGCCTACCCAATATAGACACATCACTCATATATATATTTATATATATATGAGTGAAATGAAGCACATCGCAAAAGATGATGACAATCATCCTTTTTGAGCGCAGTATCTGTGACAGGCAGTGACCTGGACACTAATTTAGCATTTCAAAGTCTTGTTCACGTCAGATTTTACACCTGTAATCGCCTCTCGCAAATATATGTTTAGCCTCTTGCATTCTGTTGTCCCCACTGGCTGGTTCCCAGGGGAAATAACCATTCCCGGAGCTGACATCCACGGTGCGTTCTCTATAGATCAAACTGGGCCGGTCGTGAATTGCCAAGGCCATAAGGACCCACGCTCCCAGACACATGAACTGCCTTTCTTAATACCTGCCAGTCAGCCGTTTGCAACTCCTGAAGGGTTTTTACTTATTCCTCTAAGACACGCCGCGCCGAAAAGCATCACCCACTGGATAAAATTACAAGTTATAAAACAAGCTAAACTTGATCTCCAAGATCTTGAGTGGCTTGAAGATGCAGTATCCGCCTTTGCCAGAATATCAGATTTATCTTCCTTCCTTTTTCCGTCTTTTCCCTACCCACTCTCATCCTTTAAAAACCCCAATTAAGAAAAAAGTATTTGTGTGTGGGCCTCTACTCGGTTCAAACAAAGACCTAATCATAGAGCATCACTGGCATTTTGAAAAAAGAAAAAAAAAAGGGAAAAAAACCAACACTTGGCAGAGGGGCAAAGCATTGGCCTGGATTCTGAGGAAAAGTTTGTTCCACTTTCTCTCCACTTTCCACTGGTCTCACACTGTGTTGTGTTTGTTGCTCCAAAAATCGGAGATCAGCACAATTGTTTAATGTGGAAATTAACTTTCATCCTGTCACGCTAAATTTAACATAGTACAAAGCAACCTTTATTTCACGGGGAGCTGAACGGTGGTGATTCTCATTTTGGGAAACCTTCACAGACAGAGGAGAGAGAAGACATATCATATTCTCTTTTCCTGCAGCCATTTTCAGGAGTAATTTCTGCCACATAGGCCCATCAAGGAAGCTTTCTTGAGAAATGAAGGAAATACACAGGCTCTTTCATTCTGACATCAGAGGTGACCGCTACTCATTCAAGCCATTTGGTGGAGGTTTCTTATTAGCAGCATCTCTCTTGTACATTGTTGAGAGAGCTGCGAGAAAATATGGATTTTTTTTCCTTTGTTTTTTTTTGGTGCTGTTGTGTGTCTGTGCAGGGAGGTTTGTGATCAACGTAAAGAAAGCTACTAACACAAGTCCTCATAACCCTAGAACACAGTTACAAAATGTAAAAAAACTATAACGTGGCAGTTTTAGTGATCGTGGTGGTCAAATTTATCATTAGAGTCACTCTCAAAGCAAATCCAAAGCAAAGAGGCTTTGCTCTTAAATCCACACACATACTGTAAATATATTGTGTAGATGTTTATATAGTTTATATGTGAGCTGGTACAGCTTTGCTAACTGAGTAAAGAAAAGCCAGTGTTTGCACTATGATCATTTCATAGAGCTGGATATTCAATTCTCTTAGCAGACGTCCCATAGATTCCCATGGGTTTAATTAACTGTAAAGGGGTCAGTTGTAATTAACACATTCTTACATTCACTTAGTGTCACATTCCTGACTTCCAGCTGGAAGGCAGGAGTTTGAATTACATTTGATTTTTGCTTTGGTTAGGTTTAGGTAAAAAATTATGGTCTAAGTTAAATGGTGAATTGTCTCAGTTCTTGGTTCATGGTCTAGGGCAGCGGTCCCCAACCCCCGGGCCATGGACCGGTACGGGTCCGTGAGTCGTTAGGTCCCGGCCGCGAGAGTTGAGGCCTCGGTGTGAAATTTATGGTTTTCAAGATTTTTAATTGTTTTTTTTATCGTAATTTTTGTATTGTCTTTATCGTTAACTTGGTTTCCCTGGGTCTTTTTCCATGTGTTATGACTAAATCTTCTTTTTTTGGTATCGGTACTGGTTTTATTTTGTTGTATTTATCCGCGACACCTTAAAGGCCGGTCCGTGAAAATATTGTCGGACATAAACTGGTCCGTGGCGCAAAAAAGTTTGGGGAGCGCTGGTCTAGGGCAGCGGTCCTCAACCCTGGGCTCACAGACCAGTACCGGTACATGAGTCGCTTGGTACCGGGCCGTGAGTGTTGAGGCTCGGGTGTGAAATTGATGGTTTTCAGGGTTTTGTTTTTCCTCTGCTGTAGTTGTGCGTCTTATTTTGAAAGGAATATTTACACATTTCCATAGCAACCAGAGAGCATTAAGGGGCAGAGAGGAGGATGTTACTCTCAGTGTTGTTGGCGCATTTTAGGAGGATGCTGCTAAGTTACACAATTACACAGTGAATTCGTGTTTATTTTAATATTTACAAAATACCACAGTTTTTGTCTTGGTCGTATAATTTTATTTTGTTGTATTTATTGGCGATACCTTTAAGGCCGGTCCGTGAAAATATTGTCCGGTCCGTGGCACAAAAACGGTTGGGGACCACTGGTGTAGGAGACCATGCTAAAGGGTTACTCAATGTTAAACACGATGCTTGCAGTTCCCGACTTAGGATCAATAATTAATGAGCAGGGATGAAAATAACAAAAGAGTAAATTTATTTTGTTGTACCGGTATTTGTACTTTACTGAAGGGAAAATGGTCTTGTTTGCAAAGATCGCAAGTCAGTCAGTTATGCCGTGAATAAAGAGTAAAAAAGGGCAGTCAAAGATCAGTGACAGCTCCAGCTTCATTATGCAGTCCTTTCCTGCAAAAATGTGGTGATAGCTGTTTACAGTAACACTGCATCTCACATGCATAAGCATATGCGTTGTCGCCACTTATGTTCAAATGTATCTCTGGTAGCAGCCGTGGATAGTGTATTTTAGCTCATCTTTAATGTTTTCCATTTGCATAAACCTGGTGGTCTAGGAAATTTAGCTCACTGGCTTTGCTTCACATCCATACCAGAGAAATTAGCATTCTGACTCACTGATGTTTGATATGCCAGAGAAAAGCTAAAACCCCTGTGTTTTGTGTGAGTGTTGGGTAAGAGCATTACGCGGTGTGTAAAAGTTATGCAGCCCTCTTTGCTTTAAAATGTTTATGAGCTGCATGTTGTCTTCCTTTAGTGATAGTGGTTTATTCCTGCTGTTAATGCTTTAAAAGTGGGTGGTTATGGGACTTATACGGCTAAATATTACAACATAAACTCTGTGGACACTTGCTGTGGTGGTTTTGTCCTTTTTTCTGGGTAATTCTTGTAAGGCAGGGAAGGCAGTTATATATTTATAATTGATAATCAGTTATTTGCACAGGCAGCAAAGTGCTTGTCTACATAGAACATATTCACAATGCTCCGTGTGGCTTACCCAGAGTACGATGATGGTATTTGGCATGAATATACGCTAATAATTTAATGCACTGTATGTCATAAACTGAAACGATTCTTTAATTTCAAATTCAAATTCAAATTCAAATTTTATTTGTCACGTACACAGTCATACACAGTACGATATGTAGTGAAATGCTTGGACAACTGCTCGTGACCTAAAGAAAACAAAAAAGGAAAAGGCTATGAATAAGATAGGAAATAAATATGAAAAATTAAAAAGGGTAAATTTAACTAGGAAGGAATAGAATATAAATTAAGGTTAAAAATGAAATAACTGTACAACACAAATTAGAATGAAGGGTAAATTTAACTGGGAAGAATAAGATAAAATATATAAATTAAAGTTGAAAATAAAATAACTGTACAACAAAATACACAATACACAATATAGAACTATATAAGAATGTATGAAGAAATCTAAATATAAATAAATATATACACAATAACAGCAGCTGTACAAGTATTAACTGGAAATGAAGAATATAGTGACCAGTGTTGTGCAAAAACAATGTCCAGAATGTCCAGTGTGTGTGTAAGAACCATATGTGTGGGTC
The DNA here is from genome assembly GCF_057382275.1 of Copadichromis virginalis. Classification (NCBI taxonomy): domain Eukaryota; kingdom Metazoa; phylum Chordata; class Actinopteri; order Cichliformes; family Cichlidae; genus Copadichromis; species Copadichromis virginalis. Next base: position 46,942,011 of record NC_140620.1, read on the forward strand.
AGTACTGTGTGGTGGTGTGATTGAGAGACCGTATCGCCTGCGGGAAGAAGCTCCTCCTCAGTCTCTCTGTGTTGGTCTTCAGGGAGCGGAATCGCTTTCCTGACCTCAACAGAGAGAACAGTCTGTTGTTGGGATGGCTGAGGTCCTTCACGATCTTCCTGGCCTTGGTCCAGCACCGCCTACTGTAGATTGAGTGCAGGTCAGGGAGCTCGGAGCGGATGGTGCGCTCAGCTGACCGCACAACCCTCTGTAGAGCTCGTCTGTCCTGCATGGTGCTGTTCCCGAACCAGGTTAAGATGTTTCCCGCCAGGATGCTCTCTATGGTGCACGAGTAAAAGTTCCTGAGCACCTTGGAGGGCAGTTGGAAGTCTCTCAAGCGTCTGAGGTGGTAGAGACGCTGTCGGGCCTTTTTCACCACGGTGTTGATGTGACAGGACCATGACAGGTCCTGCGTGATGTGAACTCCGAGGTATTTGAAGCTGTCCACTCTCTCCACTGGGCACTCGTTGATGACGGGGGTCTGGTAGTTCCTCTCCTGCTTAGTGCTGAAGTCCACTATCAGCTCCTTTGTCTTACTGACGTTTAGAAGGAGGTTGTTCCTCTGGCACCAGTTCTCCAGATTCCTAATCTCCTTCACGTAGGCCGTCTCGTTGTTATCAGAGATCAGGCCCACCACGACGGTGTCGTCAGCAAACTTGATGATGGTGGTGGAGCTGGTAGTGGCCACACAGTCATATGTGTACAAAGAGTACAGCAGGGGGCTCAGAACACACCCCTGGGGGGCTCCAGTGCTGAGAGTGGTGGAGGCTGAGACATGTCCGCCCATCCTTACTGCCTGTGGTCTGCCAGTTAGGAAGTTGGAGATCCACTGACACATAGATGAGCTAATTTATTAGTTATGTCACGAGGCTGTATAACAACGTATCTCAATTCTTCTCTTTACCCTGTGAAAAATTTAACACTGTGATGTTTAGTCAGATTACACTTAACTGACCTACTTTTTACTGTTATCAGAGTAAATTTTGACACAAGCAATATTCAAGTGCAATGAGGTTACAGCACTTAATTAATTTCGAATAGTGATCATTTCTTCTGCAAAAATCACACAGAGATAAGAAAGAAATGGCCCATGGCGTAAGGAAGGGAAATAAGCCTTGATAGATTTATAAGGTTTACATAAAAACTGGTTTACATCGCAAACTGTCAAGGAAGAAAAATATATGGTTAACCCATTTATCAACATTTATAGGCGCAGATATTAAGAACGGCCTTGATAAATCCGATAACACGCTTCTATACTGTCCCACAAGAGCTCTACGTAAGATTCTAATGAAAGATGAAACAGCGTTTGTATAACACCACCTTTATTATTCATATGTTTCATGTTCAAGTGCCCTCCTCATTAATCTAGGCTAATTATGGCTGTAACACTTTGGAGAGTGGATGGTGGAAACATGATTGGAGAGAGGAATACTCTCGCAAAGATAGGCAAAAACCACTACAGAGGCAGTGTAATTTACAGCAAGCTGCCCTAGATAACAGAGAGGCTTGTTTGTAGTCGTACATGAATCTTCAGAACTATTTTCTTTGCACTTTTAGCTTCAGCCTCAATGCAAAGTCTTTTCACACGTCATCACTGACAACATTTTATTTTTGACAGAAAGCACAAATCCTTTTCACTTTTTTTTCAGCCATGCTAACTATACCACCTAAATCATAATACTAGAGACATGATTAAAACATCACAACATCCATCAGAAGAAATTATTTGTTTCATTACACTGCATGCATAAGGGGTGAGTTTGCACATCGCATCTGGCGCATTTAAAGGACAAACAATAACAATGAAGTAAATGTAAAAGTAATAAGAAAAAGTATTCTATATTGTATTGTATATTGTTATTAAAGTCTACAATATACATATTCCAGTATGTATAACAATAATGTATATTGTTGTTATAACACACACCAAATATCTTGAGCTGAACACTGATCAGAAAGATCTAAACAACATAAAGCTAAATGCTAATGGCTCATAGTGAAAAATGAAGCACCTAGCTAGTAGCCTAAATCCTTCGCTAAAGGTATTTATAAATAGTTAACAGTAACTGAAATGTTAAATGAATTGTTTATGTAGGCTATATACTGTGTAGTAGATTAGTGACATGCAGCTAAAAGGCTTGGCTAAATTAAAATAACTCAAATACGTAGCTAAAAAAATAAGCTAACAGATAAAAATGGCTAACAGAAAGAAAAGAGTGAAAAAGCTAGCTGAAAGAATAGCTAAACAGCAGGATTACCTAAATAATTGTGAAATACATTGAAGCTTATAATACACAGTAGGAAAGAGATTCAATAAAGCACATGGATACACAGATGAAATAGCTGAATAAATGGCTAAAAAACTGAATACTTAGCTAGGAATAAGGAATAAATGGTTAATCAGAGCTAATCACAGAAATGGATATAATAATTAGTTGAAAGCGACGTGGCACGTGGTTGAAAACCCAAGTTAAAATCAGTTAAATACGGAAGGCACATAATTACTTTGTAAAATTAATAGTATTAAATTAAATAACACTGTCTTGTTCTGAATTGCTGTACAGTGTCTGTAACAGCTTTCACACCACAAAAAATTTTGTGTTGTCAAAGCTGTTTTTAACCTATTTATGGATATTCTCCACACTGTTTGAGCCATGGGAGCAGAACAGTGCAGCATGTTTAGATTCTATGATTCCCTATTGGTTAAACACATACTAGGACTACATAGCTGTTATCAGAATTCCTATAATTAGACTAGTGCTATTTGTGCCGGTGCATGTTCACCTCAGAGACAATATGTACTTCACTAACTTCAGTAAAACCATTAAATTCCCAGTGAGACCTGCTGGCAGACTGCTTCTGGCTCTTTGAAAGTAAGTTAGAAAATGTAATCAGGTTGTTTGTGATCCACTTTGCCATTAACTATTGATATTCCAAGCCTCGTGTGATTACATGGCACGGTAAGACTAATTACATTATATTATAATACTAATTATATTCCTAAGGGTCGCATAAAATTGTTGGCTGTCATTTCCATACCAAACTAACATCCACGGGGCAGGGTGTGCCTAATTAGCCTTCAAAATGAGATGTGTGCATATTGGATTACACTGCACTTATGCTGTCTGTGTCTCTGTGCCTGTTTTTTTTCTCCCCATCAACATTGATTGCAATAATGCAAGCTGATGACTGTGTGTGCTTCTTAAAATAAGCAGAACACCCATACAGAAATACGCTACTCTTGTATATTAATCTGCAGAGCATAAACAGAGTATCGTTTGCTTCATTTCCAGAGTCGAGGGCCTTATTATTCTGGTTCTTCAGTATGACACTTCTGGGTTGCGTCCCAGTAGAGAACCTCGCTGAAACTGGGTCGAATGTTAAATCGGCTGTTGAATCAAGAACAGAGCAGGAGAGCCTCAAAAGGAGGCTTTAAAAAAGGTACGGTGGTATCAGCACTTTCTAATTCGATGATAGTTTCATCATTTGGACTGATGTGACATTCAAAAACAGATTTGTTAATGTGTAAATGAAGTACTGCTTGTTAGTCAGGTATTAAATAATCACTTGTAAATTTTGGAGCATGATGCAATTAGTATGCACTTTGAGCTCAGTGTTGTGAAGATTTCTGAACATTATACCACCACTGTGTGCTCATGTGCTCTTTTGAAATACTGTAATTTCAAAGAGGTTATCATCTTTAATGGCAAAGACCTTTCTACCCTTTTCGGCTGAGTGATTTGCATGTTCCCAGGATTTTCATGCTTTTTGAGATCAGTACAGAATGAACTCGATAATATTCAAATATATGTGCGCATAATTTTAAAACGCTCAGTGCAAGTCACCTCCAGATGTAACACCTCTGAGGTTTCATCTTGACAGTGTCAATTGGTCCCTGATGCAGTGTCTCTCTTGCCTCCTGGCACACATTATTCTCAAACTCTCATATAGAGAAGTTTCCCACCTAATCTTTTCAGTCAAAGTCTACCACAAACCTACGACTCCACCAACGAAAGTGACGCGTCAAAAAAAGCCTTTTGGAGTCCTTCCACTGTTTCCTGCCTCATCGAGCTTCTTTTCTTTTTTTTATTTCATAGTAGAGTGACAAGTTGCACATCCAACACAGCAGGGAAGGCAGTCATTAGAAAGCAGCTCTGACAGACTCCGGGATGTCCCAATAATGTTACAACAATGCGTGATGATTGTTGCCTTAGGTTGCACATCGTGGATCGTTGAGGTGTTAGGTCAGGGGTGGGCAGAGTTGTCTGCAGCCGTTACGAGTTCATTTGTGAATAAAGTATCTGAGGATAAGGGGAGACTTGCTGATGCAATACCTGCAAACAGCTTGCAAAATAGAACAGAGATCCTTGGCTCTTGCCATGTCTTTGTATGATAGGTTTTTTTTGAGCACAAAGAAAATGTAGCGCCTGAAGGTAGAAAATCTGGAAGTATTGACTAAAGTTTGCTGTCTCCTTGACATGGGAAAATCTAAAGGACCAAATCTTTGGGAGGGTAAAGCATTAAAATATTTTTTCTAAAGGTACAACCATGTACAAGTGGCAAAATATGACAAAACCAGCACACTTCAAAAGGTTCCCGATAGTTAGACATAACAGCTTAGTTACTTCTGATGCTTTAATTGGACTCTCAGTTTTCTGCTGACAAAAGGCCCTTGGTTATCCAGATAAGAGGAGTGAAAGAAGCCATCTATTTCCACTGTGAACGGCCATCTTTGAACAGAGGTTGCGGTTTACAATACCAACTGTCTGCCATCTATAATCCAGTTTTGAGATCCCTTCCCAGAGGCCTTAACGGCCACTCACGTCCTGGGCCATTTGACTTCAATAAATCACATGATAGACTTGGGCCAGGTTTCACTTTGGGTTCACCCAAAACCTTGGCTGATTGTGACCCACACCCGTTTTCACACCTTGGCTCGTGTGATTAGGTAGAGGATCAATAAGGGGTCCATAACCCTCTTGGGGTCACTCCCAGGAAGTCCAAGAAGTCCAGATGCTTTTCTTTCCAAGTTCCTTAAACTACGATGACCTGGATGACTGAGAATCTTCACAAACACACTTGGGGATACCAAATAAAGGTATTTTGCTTGGTTGCTTCATGATTTGGTCTACTAGTAAAGAACTACATCGGAATCTGTAAAAACTGTAGTTTATTTTAAAGAGTGTATTTGTCAGTATATTATAGACTAATGCTCTAGCTTTTACAATGGATTGAAAAGCAGAATACAGTGACTGATCGCTGTCTTTTTCCTTGCGTATATCATGTGCTTCAGACTCTCCCTGAACTCTTCATCATCTCCCTTGACTTGTAATGAGACGAGACGTTAATTATTTTGAAGAATGATGTGTATCATTTTCTCAGCAACGTTTTATTGAACACGTTTAACCTGAAAATATCACAATTATGGCAATAGGATCATCAAGGTAGCACAATGTAGCAGCTGTTAATAACCATATTTTTTTGTCAGTGCAACCAAGTATTGGAATATGTCAATGCCATTTTTAAAAGCCAGAGAGTTCAGAGAGCTATTACTCTGATGACAAGGATATAAGAGTGGCAATGGATTTCATTCAATATTCAATATTCTTCCATTTCTTTCAGGTTAGATTTTCTATATTTATCTTTCTTACAGTTTTCTCAAATATCTTTTAATGCACTCTGACGTTGATTCCAAATATTCAGAGTTTTAAGTGCTCTAGCTTCCCATACTTCCATCCTTCAAATGCACTGTGAGCTGTAAAACCAAAACAATGACATCATTATATTTGGAGAAAAAAAATGCACTTTTTAACCTGTCCTGGATTTTAATGTGGGATGTTATTTTAAGTGTCCATCCATATGTGGCAGCTTTGCAGACCTTCTGTGAACTGATTTTTACACATGGACAGTATAAAAGATGAAGTCCTGGTGTAAAGCATCCAGATGAGTGCTTCCACCATCGCCATATTGGTGTTTTGGAAACAGATGTGAAGACAGAGGGGTGGGTTAGAGCGTGAAAGGCATGTCCACTGACCAATGACTCATAGCCCAGTAGTCCTCTTTTTTAAAACACAGTATGATCGAAATTTACAAAACGGACAGAAGTTTTTTACTCATTGTGACCTGAAATGAGCGACTGAGCCATAGACCTCTATTTCTGCGACTACATACATACATACTTTACTTTCTCAGGCGGCTGTGGCTCAGGTGGTAGGGTGGGTTGTTAACCAATCTGATGGTTATCCTTTGGCAAAATAGTGAACCCTGAGTTTCCTGCAGCGTATCCACTGGAGCGTGTACATGTGTGAATGTTAGAAAGCACTTAGGCAAAGATGAAAGCACCGTATGAAGTGTTCGATTAGGTGAACGAAAATTGTAGTAAAAATTACTTTGAGTGCTCAGCTAAGTAGAAAGACACTATATAAATACCAGTCCACCTATTATAGGGACTTAAAAGAGAAAACAGTGCAATCTTTAGCTGAGGCATTGAGTTTTAGCATAAAGCTAATAGTGGTTATTTAATTATCCATATGGTTACTTTGATACTTATATATAGTATATAGTATAATTACATTGCTTTATCAAGTGGAAGCTATTTATTCACAGCATTGTAATTTTGGGTCTGTTAAATGTGAATATATAGTGAAGTGTGTGATTTTTTCCCCCTGTAGATTGTTTAGGTCTGTGGAAGGAAACAAAATCTAAGACCAGAACATTTATTTTTTTGGTATTTGCCACGTGAATCCGAGCTGTCTTTCTCCTGTTTATCCAGGAATGAACTGTCATCGACTTACAATGTCGGACCTGTAACACACCCATTAACCTGGCACCTGATATCGTGAGGGCAAACTGTTTTCTTTTTGTATATTAGGCTAAACATCCAGATAAGTGTGAGCAGGTTTGATTGCGTATTACCACTGACGATTAATTACATTTTTAAGAGATACTGAGCCCCAACCAGCCATTCCAGAAGCAGAGTCAGAGACAAACAGGAGACTCGGGGTAATTCCCAGAGCTGACACGAGAAACGTATTATTCCGGCCTTATCTGAGCAGGGAAAACTGAATTCGGAGCGCTGGCTAGGAAGATAGAGGGTGCACAAATTGCCGCACAGGTTCAAGACAAAAGCGTACTGTAGAAACTATATCTGAGGTTCTAATGTTGCAAGAAAAGGTTAATCATGCTGCTCAGATTCTCAGGGGATATTCATTACACGGGATAATGGAAATACCAACAGTCAGTTTTCAAAGGGGGATATTGCCTGAATATTGCTCTTAAGCGACTTTCTTTGTGTTGAGGAGAAGTGCTCATTACGAACACCTACTGTAAGTCAGTGTCATCAGTTCAATGTCACAACTGAAGGGACGACTGAACGTTGTCCTACAAACCTCGCAAAGTTTTCGCCTGCATGCGTTGTGCATTCAGAGTTTAAGAAACAAATGTATTCTTGACACCGTCTTCCATTTTGTATGAGCCCAGAATAACACCAGTGTTTTTCAAAAGAATAGTAATTAGGCTGTACACCTCACAACTCAGTGTGCCGATATAATTTAATAATAGTCCTATTCAGCTGAGAAATCCATCTGCTTTTTTTGTGTCGAGAGTTGCATACATTTTGCACGTTCGCACTTCAAAGTAAAGAGAAAAAGAAAAAAAAAAAGAAAAAAACTGACTTCCCGAACGAGCAAATTTCGAATTCTCATACACAGCCGAGTGATGGGAAAATAAGAGCATGCACTTTTCATTTTGCTACTTTTATCAAATTCACTTTGGAAACTGGAGGAGTTTTTGACACTTGCTTCCCATAAACAACAGTTGGGGGTAGAAAATAGCAGTTTCCCTGCATATCACAGCGACTGAATCTCACATAAAGAAAACATGTCTTCAGTCGTCAAACTGCTTTGTGAGCACTGCAAAGGGGCTGCAGACAAATACACTTCACAGTAGAAAAAAAAGAGGGGGAGAGAAAAAAAAAAAAGGTACAGTGGGCTTTCACGCACCCCTTTTTCTCTGCCTTTCTCCTGCTCATAAACTGTGAGCCCTGACAACATGGACCATTTTGTTCAGTACAGCTCAGATGCACCTTTCATATTTTTTTTCCCTCCTTCTGTTCCAATTGAGGGGCTTTGATTTTGTCCAGAATGAGAAAGTGCAGAAGGCATGCAACAGTGTGCCATTTGCAAATCATCAACAGACAAACAGACTGATGGCATGCATCATTACTGTGAGTTAATGGAGCAGTAGTTAAGATTCTGCATATATGCAGACTCCCAGACTCCGTGTCCAAATCGTTTCAAGTTTTGAGTCGCGCAATTTAAACAAGTCGTGAATGTAAAGTCTGCACATGAGAATACAACGAATTTCCCCCCCAAAAAAGCAAGTTGAGGACTCTTACGGCTGAGAGGAATAGGAGGACACGGGCTCTTATCACCAACAAGAAGTCCAAAACATCAAGAGCTGGATTATCTTGGAAAAGGCCACCAGCTGTTCCTGCTTGTCTTTAACAATGCATCAGCCTGATGGCAATTTCCTCTCCATCACGAAGCTCAGTTTCCAAAATGTGCTGCCAGACTATCTGATATTTATCGTGGAATTGGCAAGTACTGTTAGCTTCTGTTCTGAAACATACCAGCAGCCAAGACCCTGCATTACTCATGCAGCCGCAGTATGGTAGACTTTGGCCTATTCATTTCGTTTCGGGATATGAGTAATGGCTCTGCCATTCTTTGTGTGGCCACAGGGGTATTTACCTTGCATTTCTTCGCCATACAGAAACTCTCGATTTCAAACAATATAAGGCTGTGCTTACTTTCCCCCCTCTATATTATAATTGGAATATTAGCAGCACGTACAAATGACCCTTAGCAAAGCAATCAAAGTAGGGTGTCGTTTTATTTCCGGCTGTTATAAATTACAAATTCTGGTGGTGTCACGGTAAAACTGTGGAATGAGTCCCCCGTCAAAGCCCGCTGCCACCTGCAAGCCGTGGATGTATCTGATGAAAGCGCATCCTTATTTGACCTTAGATTAGCCGGTTTCTGCCGTCTGTCACATTTTACCTCTCGCATGCGTTCGTCAAGCAAAGCAGGCTGCACTTTCTCATTCTCTCTTTCTTCCCATTTAATCAATGCAGACTTATACTCACAGTCTTGCAGCGAGCCAGACGACAAATGATTAGCAATCATTTTGTTTAGGCTGCTGCCAGGGGAAATCTGCCTCTCAGGGTTAATGTCCTATATGACGTGAGGTAAACTGAAGAGGAGGCATCTTCCAGCTTATGTGCTGGTCAGCACTTTGGGATATCCCACATCAGGTGATTGATATTAAGTAAGGTGCTGCTGAGGTGTTAGGTTCACTGTAAATGTAGCCAAATTATCTTGAGAAGAAAGTCTACCCCTTCTCTGCTGAATATCAATGAACAGGCTCAGGGCCCTGCCTAATCAATCAGAGCCAAAAGCCAAATCACTCAGGTTTTAGATGTCAGTTTTCTGGCTATCTTTGGCGTCCCTGATGCCCGACTTCTTGGGAAAGGGAAAGCAGACAGTAGTTTTGCTGGTGCTGTGTAGTACATCCAAATCGTTAATGAGTTTTCGCTATTCAGAAACAACACATAAAAGTAACAAACGAGGTGCACTGAAAATCAGGCTTTCACTTGATAGGCGTAATTCTCTTTTACCACCTGCAGAAATTGATGGTGAAGCGGTCTTCACACTGAGTGGAAGGGAACCAGTTGCAATCAAACAGATCTCTTAAAGCAGGAGCTGCTCTCTGGTGTCAAAGCAGTTCGCTAAATTTAAATGAGATGTCTCCCACGCCTCTTTGAATGACCCACTTTGGTTTGTTTTTTAGAACAAACAAGGATATTTGCAGTCAAAAGAGTCACTTTAAAGGTCCCGTAAAACTTTTATAGTTTAATTAACGCATGTGAAATTATTTAAATCAAATTAACTCTGATTCCAATCAAAACAAACCAAAAATACCCCAGTGTTCGGGGGTCTTCGTTTCTGCAACAAAAACACCTTCCCAGCCGCACAGTTATTAATGCTTTTGATGCTTTTTCTGTTTTGCAGCTCCTTTACCAGACGCTGACTCGGCTTTAGCTTTAAGTAAAAACAGAAAAAAAGCACAAGACAAGAAAGAAAAGAGTCAATAATTATAATGGAAAACCCTTGAGAGATCACGGAGACCATTAATAATGGCTATAATTCCCCCGCTGGCCACTCTTTCCCTTGATGTTTGACATATTAGTTTCAGCAGCACATATAAAACGAACGTTTTTACAAACACGAAGAAGCAATACCGTCTCATTGCACCAAAGTACCTACAAAGTTGCTTAAGGATGAAAAGTTTGGTAATGTTGGTGACGCTATACATCAGCTTCAAAGCGCCGTGGTGTCTTTCTTTTTTCTTTTTCTTGGGAAAAAAACAGAAACTTTTTCTTCATCTACCTCCCTGCTACCTTTAGACCTGGTCGCAACTAGGGGTGGGTTCTTATAATCGATTCATCGATTAAAATCGATTCTGGCTTGGATAACGTAAAATCGATTCATTAAAATCCTGAATCGATTTTTTAATATAAATTTATTTTGCCCAAAATGCCAGAATCTCAGGTGAAATCTCACAAAATTTCAAGAACCACCAAACAGTTAAGACAGTAAATGAGAGCAGGAACACGGATTCTGCACAAAGACTTAAACACACAGCGGGACCCGCGGATCAGAATCAGTTAGATGTCGCTTTTCTCACAGTCGGGGCTGAAAGCTGACAGCTCGCTGACTCTGATCTGTCGGCGGGTCTGCGCTTTGTGTGCACGCCCTTTATGCGCCGATTCTAAAGCTGTTAGTTTGATCTCTCTCCAAACAATATTGACCGAACCAGCAGCAAAAGAAGATCCAAACGCTTCACATAAACATCGTCATGAATTCACTCAGACTTTTACTGTTTTGCTTCCACTGCGATGCACAGCTCTCTCTCTGTACTTCAAGAACAGTTTCCCTTTCTTCATTATTCGCTTGCTTGTTACGCACAAGTCTACTGTTGTTTACAGGCTGTCGGCCGCTGTTTTTTCCCTTTTACATTCTTCCGAAAAGAAAACCTCATTTCTGCTGTTCAATACTGAACAAATTTAAACTTTTTAAAATTATTCAAAATGCAAAACGCTGTGTCTGTAATAAAACCGCTGTAACTTCAGAGGTGATGTTCATATGTTGATTAATGGTTTTCTTTCGTTTTTGATGTACTGCAGAATATTTTTATAAAATCCCAGGCCAGGAAAATCACCTACATGTTTTTCTGTGTTTTATCCTCAGCTACTTTGACACAAAGGCCTCTGCTGTGATGCTCACACCTGTGATAAAGTCTTGCGAGTGTCAGCTTCCTTTTTATTGATACAAAAATATGTAAATGTACTGATCTGAATTATAATATTTCTGACTGTCAAAATTTCCCAGATTTAAATCGAATCGAATTAAATCGAATCGTGGATCGAATCGATTCGGGGCCTTGTGAATCGGAATTGAATCGATTCTAGAAATCAGTGACGATACCCAGCCCTAGTCGCAACCCAAGACAGATGAATGCAATTAAAGACGGCAGGTTGTCAGCTTTCAGCAGAGTGCTATTCACTGCTATACAATAAACACCGTACGCTGTATGAACAGTAACAAGGTTTTGTAAGAAATAACAACTTGGATTGGGGGGAGAGAACAGGCGAAAGCACATGAAAGGAGAACTTTTGCGAAGGTTATCTTCAGATCTGTCCCATATTATGGAAAAGAAAAGCATACCTTTCTCGACACTTTATACATAACACCGGCAATAAAAAGCAGGTACGTCAGCAAGAAAAGGACCGACTCCGTAGAGTCCAGGTGGGAGCAAATGAGAGGAGGGGGCAGATACTAAGAAAAGAGATGGTGGTGGAAACTGTTAATGAATGGCTATTGGAAACTCTGGGCGGACACTGTGTTGAAATGCTTACTCGTCTGTGATTAATGACTACTAGGCTGCCGTAATAGGTACCACTGGGACCTCAGACACTGGCACCTTTTTATAGAATAGCCCCAGAAGAAAAAAAAGATGAAGTCCCCATTACAGTGCTTCTTTAAGTAAAACAAAGAAAGAAAGGAAGGAAAAAAGCTCCACTGTTGCCCTAGAAGCTATAGTAATATCATAATGTAGCTTTTCTCCACCCAGCAAAATGCTTTGTCAAATCAACTGAAAAAAATTTATCACATGAAACACCTGATTCTTTTTTTTTTTTCAGTGCTCAGCATCCCTGAGCAACTGCAAATGTGGACAGCTGCATTTTTCCGGTGTGCACGGGTGAAGAACATCATTAAAAATTGATTCTGGGGTTATAAATGGAGCGGTGATTACGAAGACGCACGCCGCAGACGATTTGATCCCGAGGTGAAGAAAATCTAAACTTCAAATCTGTCTGAAGAGCATCCGAATTAAAGATTTGACGTAAGATAAAAGGAAACTTTGACGTCCTTGCAGTCGTTTTAATAGCGCTAAAAGGGTCTTTGTGTAATCTGTCTAAGATTCACACACTGAATCGGAAAATGACACTTGTATGTGTATGACCACAGTGCATGCAATGGTCAATAAATTATTCACAACTCTTTTGTTCTACACATTACCTAATCCTCGGAGTAAGGAACAGAGTGCATCTTGGGTTCCTATTACAATCCATTTGACTTTAAAACAACTTTGACTGCATGTGTGTGTTCAGGCCACAGAGTAACGCTATATCTCGGCTGCTTCGTGCAAATAAGCATTCGTCTTTGCACGCTCCAAAAGCACTTTAACAAAATATATAAATTTCCAAAATTAATCTTAGTGTTTTCAACATTCAGTCAGGCGCAGCAATCCAGAAATGAATTAATCGCCCCGACTCGATTGCCTTGTTTGCATTTTTCAAGGTTGTATTGAACTGATTACATGTCTGCAGGGTTGGTTAGGGAAAAAATATTAGTTAACAAATGAACACAAGATGTTTTGTTGATTTTGTTTTGTTCAAGTGCTTGAAATGGGGAGATGAATATTTAAGTTTGTAATACAGTTGGTATTGAGTTTCAATTTGTGCCATCTCCATGGCACTGCACGGTACTCGTGTATAAATGTTCTGTATATTTCTGTGTGATGATTAATGTCTATAAATTGCATTATCAGTAAAATGAGTTTTAGCAGTTAAGGCAGTGTGACAAGTTGGAACATTGAGGCAACACAGCAGTCGAATAAAAGTTTGTGGAGAAAAACACAAATTGCACTAAAATAGAAAAAGGGGAGATTTTGAGTGAAATGTGACTGAAATATATTAAATCGAATGTTTATTTACTCAAATTATTATTTATTAAGGAAAATGTGCTCTCTATACAGCACTTTGATTTAATGAGTCTCTCTCTATCCCACCTTTCTCCACGGCGTGAACTGCATGTATCACAGGCAAGTAAATTTCATGTGACAGGAATCCCTTAAATGTTTTACACTGTACTTATGTAACAAAATTACAAGGAAAAATTTACATGTAATCTAATTAATTAAAGCTTGCATATGGGCATAAATATGTTTTGAGTAACTCTCATTCTTTGTGTACATGTAAAGGTTGACGTGAGTTTCTTGGACCTATAAATGACTATTTTCAGAGGAAAGGGTGGAGTTAGATGCTAATATATTTGGTAAACAAGTTTGGTATCCAGCACAGAGACACACATAATATATCTACTAATTTCTGCTAAGTGATGAACAAATAAAGATCTTGTGCTCATTGCCTGCGTCGATAGTTTGTCTGCATTAGGATGGTGCGATTTCCTCTGTATTCCAGTCATCCTATCCACCACACGGGTTATTGTTAATTCATCATATGTGGTGGCTCCTGGGTTGCTATAGTACTGCTAACCAAGACAAAAACACGTGGTTAAAAAAGAAAGAAAGAAAGGGAGATGGGATAAATGAGTATGTCTAGAATTGTATTCTGATTTAAAAATCAAACCCATAGTCAGAAATGTCCTAAAATGATATTAATTGGCAAGCTATTGTAGCTTTGCCCATTGTTGATCCCCGGCATTAGCACAAACCTTTGGGTGGGTTTTCGTGACCTGTGTCATGTTTGCTTCCCAATGCTGTTAAGTCATTTTAGCATTAAGCCTCAAATGACCATTAAATAAAGTGCAGGTTTTTGACACGTGCTTCAACATCGTCTCTCGGCCCCAGAGAATCCCGCTTGGTTTCGGTACAAATGTGCATATATAGATGAAAACAGTGGGGTGGACATGGTAATTTCTCTCTAGGAGGAGTTTGACTGTTTGACTTTGCAGTAATGCTCTTTTTTATTAGAGTAACAAACAGCATTAATGGTCATTTTTTTATCTTTGATTTTTAACAAATTTGTTGACTGCATTTCCTTCATAAAACAAGCCATAACTTTTTTTTTAAATTCATATATTGCTCACCTGTCCACTTTTCAAGCAGCAATCTTGTTGAGTCCATCAAAGAAATCAAAAACCAAAAACCAACATACATATAAAAATAAAAGTGGAACGTAGCCACTGTGATGTTGACTATTGATTTTGGACTAAATTCTGAAGCTTATAGAAGGAGCTGTGTTCGATGGTAAGGTATTTTTATTATGTCATTTACGCTAGCTTAAATGAGACAGGAAGCTAGCTTAGGTTAGCCTAGCTTCCTTCCTTAATGGTGTGCGAAGAAGAAATGAAAAACCTAACAGCATTACACCATAATACTAGAATTAGTCGATACTGTATTGGACTCCTTTGATTTTGATGATTTTCTGAATGTGTTTGAATTTGGTAAAGTTTACATAAGTGTGATAATGTAATCAGCAGGAGCAATTTCTAATGATTAGGCTGACAGTGTACTCACTGAAGTTTATATTCAGATAAACCTATGTGCTTAAATGATCTAATATTTTCTTGTTCAGGAGGAATGAAATCAATCGCATCTGAAATATAGCTAATAACTCAGCACTGGACAGAAAAATTAATAACCTCTATATGTATTCTGGGGTTTATTTTTCTCAGCAAACTCACTCACACAGCGGATTTTTTAAATCTGTAAAACAGTTTCATGTGACCCGTTTTCCTTTGGGACTTTTGGTTTTGCAGACTTCAGCATTTACTCATAACCAAGACAAACAATAGGAAAACCTACAAAAGTAGGTGAGAAATCTATCATCTATGACAAGATTTTTTTAAAAGTGCCCCTTTCATGCTTTTTCTTATTTTTCCTCAGTTATATAATGTTAATAGGAATGTTTATATTGAGCATAGTCAAATATTCAAACAATGCGGAAATACTTACATGGGTAAATATAGGTAAATAGTTATGCCTGCAAAGATATTATTCCATTTCTTTCTGTTTTTGTTGGAATTGTGTAACAACACAACACACTGGAAAATAAATGTATTAATGAGTCCTAAGGTAACGATTGCATCATATATATATAATAATAATAACGTCAGAAAGTAATCATGCCATGAGGAGCTTGGAGAGTTTGGTGGCAGAACAAGCAACACTATATTTGCAATGTTACATTGCAGATATAACAGGTCCAGGTCCTTCTCGGATTTTTGCATAGGAAAGTGAATGAAAATAGAATTTAGAAAATAGAACCTAGCCCAGAAACTAAGTATTGTGTAATTTAAAGTTACAGTTTTTTTCGCACTGACTGCATAGTTTGTGAAATCTGCACACAGACGCCACACTGGGATTGGTTTTAGTTAAATTGAATGAAAAATTGGACCAAACTGAAATGTAGAGATCAGTCTGTGAAATGTTTCTTCCAAGCCAAACACTTTCTGTCAGATGTAACAGCACAGCATTATCTATACACAATCAGAATCGCCCGGCTACATCCTCTCTTCCCCAGTTTACTCTTATATGACATAATCCCTCTTTGTTCTCCTTTAACACTGAAAGCCAACCTGCTCACAATCTCTTTTGAAAAAGTCTCTTTTCATGGGGTTGGTACAGAAGAGAATAAAAAGATTTGGCTCTGAGATTAATTGAAGAGGGACCTTTACAAGAAATGAGAGAGGGACAGTGTGATTGTCCCAAACCTTAGCCAGATAATAGTGTCTTGGCTATAGGGATCCCTCTGGAGGTGTCTCTAAGCCTCAAACAATGAAAGAAAAATAACCTTGCAATAGCCCATGCTGACACTGGGCCCACCCAACACAGATTGGTACCATTGTGCCACAAAAGCAATCTTAATTAGATTTGACGTCACTATCCTGCCGATTGTATTGATTTAGGTCTGAGGTTTATCTCTGGAGATCGCAATTTGTAAAGCACACTTGCAGTTTAAGGTTTTCCAACCATGTCCAATCAACACTTTTTTTTAAAAGGAATTTCTGCTTCTCTGATAAATAGGTGAGCTACATGTAGCCATCTGTCTGTCCATGGATAAAACTAAACTGACAAATAAGAACAGATCAGCTGTGTTTACGACATTAAAACCTAATTGGAATATTGTTCTTTTTCCCTATAGGAATTGTTTCAAACCTGAACAGTGTGGGTGTTAAATTGAAGGTGTACTTATTTTTTTCGACCTTTTTCACACATTTTCTACCTATTTTTGATTAATTTCAATAAATTGTCAAATAGTGTCCATAGTGGGCGACGTCTAGGTGACTCCACACCTGTGTTTTTCCATTCAAAGTTGGCCCAGTGCACAAGTTAACTAAATGCTGGCTAAGCACCTCAGTTACCAGATAGATCTGAAATTACTCTCAAAAGACGTGGCATGATTACAAATGAACACCTAAAAAAAACAAAAGTACATAAGTCAGGTAAATGTGTTTGATGTCAGTAGGTTTTATAAACTTTATCTCTGTCCTAGCTTATAGTTTCTCTGGGCACATTTTGTACAGACAGCTAGTGCACATACAAAGAGTTCTCCACAAAAGATTCTGAAGAGCCAGTACAGGCCCTGGACCTGGATACAGAATTGTTGGGCCTCTTCATTGTGTTTCCCCATGAAATTAAAATGAATATAATGATTTTTAAGGTAGGGGAGATACATAAATGCAAAGATAATTTTAGTTCATTGCTAGGTGGTTTCTAGGCAACAAGACTGTATTGTCTTATAAAATTCAGCTCTTTGAGATGTTACTGTCATGAAATTAAAATCACAGGAATCTGTGATTCAAGTGCATAAAGGGACACAAAGACAATGTCAATTAGCCCGTTGCTAGGTGGTTGCCTTGCAGCTTGTTGGGAACATAATATGCATAAGTCTTAATATAAATGAACGATGCTGCCATTAAACACAAAAAACTGTCCTTTCACAGTATAAGGTGTTGCAGATGCAAAAATATTAAAATCAGGTCATTTTAGCCCATTGCTAATTGGTTGCTAGGCAACAATATGACGCTGTCATATTTTGTGACATAGATGAGAACCTATAGTGGTCTGTCTGCTATGTTTGGTTTCTTAAGTCCTGATTGTTTAGGACGAGTTGGAATCCAAAAACAACAATAAGGGCAAACAGAGATTTGATGTATTTGTGTAAGAAATCACATGTGTGTGACTGTTAAACACCTTTTATGTCAGTCTAGACAGCCCTCTTGTCTCTCCAGCAAAATGAAAAAAATGCAATATGAAAACACAATTTTGCATGAAATGAAGCCATAAAACAGATAATGTCAAACAAGGACAAACATAGAGTGTGAGGAATTTTTAGTGGGTAAGGATATGCCACGTTTGTTGAGAAGTCTTCTCCTTTTAAAATGTAATTTAAAAAAAATAATAATAATTTTAAATAATTTGAAAATTATTGCATTCTGTTTCTATTAATAATATTGTTTGTTTAAACCTCATTGATTATCAGTCTGCTTGTCCTCAAACCAGCAGATGAAGCAAACTCTTTTAAGTGTTGTATTGGGAACACTGGGGTGTATGGTGTGACTGTGTGTCAGTCGCAAATAGTTTACATGGCTCCTGGGTCAGGTGGGAGAGCCCCCTGGTAATATTTGCTTACAAGCCTCAGGGAGGTCGGCACCGGCTCTGATTCCATCTTCACCAGCCCTCCCGGCTTCACTGAACCCATCTCTCACCGCTCTAAGGTCCTGTCATACATTCTTTATGATGGGCTGATAACCAGGCACGGGATTGGTCAGGAATTCAGCTGGGAGGGGAAGGGGGAGACAAATGCAATGCTGTCAATATATCATGGGAGACAGGGACAGATTTGATGATCGAGGCCTGACTGAGACAGGTTTAAGCAGCAGCATCAGCAACCTGTTTGTGTCTGCCGTGATCTTGACAGATAAGCAATCTGCCTGCAACATCACCTCAACCCTGACAGGATGCGATTCAGCTTCAACTAGACATGAAAAGATAGTTCTCCTTTAGAGTGGACTGGTACAAGCAGAATTAATTTAAAAACCGTTAAAGGGAACTTGGCTGAAACCACAAATACCAAAATTCTGTGCACTTGTGATTGAATCTGCCAGCAAAGACATGTATCTATCTATATTTGGCTCAAAACAGGATTCACATTTTGTTTATGTCCTGTTCTAAGTAATTCATACAATACAGCACTGTAAATGTTTGCAGACTGAGCGCCACATTATCAGTCATCAAAGCAGACGGGAAGCTCATGCACAGGTCCCTGTGCCCAACAAGAGCTCCTCTTAGTAAAGTAAAAAAGGCAGCTGCAGCCTGGCTAATGGCAGCTGTATGCTAATGTCGTTTTCTGAGTCAGCAAATGCAGGCAGGTTCATGGCCGCCCGCCACGGCTCTTCTGTATGTCATCCCCTCCAATAATTTGAGGAGGAATCATCATGGAGGAAGAAGTTGATTTTGCTTGGCTGGAAAGAATTTTTGCACACGCTTGCAAGAGGGTGTGCTGCAAAATAACTAGAGGGGTTACCCAACAGTAACATTTGAAGAGCTTAGAAAAGAAATTTGAGTGTTTGATTTTTAAATTCTGAACATGGATATTCCACTTTAATTGAAATACAAGGCCCTTGGCATTATTAACCTTCTCAAGGCAGGCGTTGCCGATTTGCAACAGTTAAAAACTAACAACCTGATTACCCCACATACATATTTTATGAGTTTTTTTTACTCAGAAGTACCACTGCAAGACTTGGTTGTGCATTAGCAACAAAAAGTTTAATTTGAGCCTGAGATGGTTAAAAGAAATTGATATGACAAGCGCGGCGCTCATATCCTACGAATAATTGAAATGGTTCATTATTACAGCAAAATCCTAGTGAATACAGAATTTTAGCAATAAGTATAAGCTTAATCTGAATTCCCATAAGTAGTGACCTAAAAATCACTTGTGTTACAGCAGCTTCCTTTGAAAGAGATCTGCAAAGAAAGTTGAATAGTACCTACCAAAGTTCCTCACCCAAATACAAGTTAGCTAGCTGCTAGCTAGTTTAGAGTGTGCTAAAAGCTGCAGTTCCTTAAGTGGCCCCTTAAGGTGGAGTCCAAGAGCAAGAAGCTGATAACCTAGCACAACAAGCTCCAGCTCTCTAAAGACAATCTGTTAAATCCCAAAATAATGGTGTCCAAAGTGCAAATGTTGAGACTTCAAAATGCCAGCCAGAAACCAGTGGGTGATGTCACGGTGTCTGTGGCCTCCTGTTGGGGTGCAGCTGAATAGACAAACACTTTACTGCTAAGAGGTTTTGAGAAATTAATCAGCTTCATTATTTCAGGTGACCTGCCTTAATGAACTCACAAGGAGAGCTACCACACTCTAATCAGTTTCCAAAGTAGTATAATATGATGCTTACAGTACGGGACTGTAATGCGTATATACATTAAATACATTAAATGACATTGCAATAGAAGTATTGTAACTTTTCAAAGTAAGTTTCACACCAAGTTACTGTAATTTAATTCACAATTTCACACCTACATCTCTAAAGGATAGACATGAGCAGATTGCAATCTTGTTTCCTGTTTAGTAATCAGTAACAATGAAAATGAATGAACTTCTAATTGTTATGGCACATCCTTAAATGTGTGTAAATCTTGCTTTGGGGTTGCACACATGGACTCCATGGGCAACCATATAAAGCTGCAGGTTTTTAATAACAGATGGAAGACTCCTAGAGTCAGCTGGTGGTCTTGATTCTGCTTTTTATTTGTTTAACTTTCAAACCCCTCATATACTTTATTAATATACTCTGCATGTCACTCAGTTTCTGTGTTATAGAACATCCAAATTATCACCCTGGGAGTGCTGTTGAACCAAGACATATTGTTCCCTTTGCATTAACTCTCTGACAAATTCACAAACAGATGCCCTTCTTTCTCAAATGCTGACAGCTGTTGTTATAATAAATGAAACATTATTCATGTCCAGGACCTAATTACACAAATTATGTGATGAAATAGACCATTATCGAGCAGAGCAAGAGATGGAGCGGCACTCATTTGAGAATGAAATACTGTACCTGCACATACTGTACTTCATATTCAAGGGTCTCATTTTCTATTACCCTTTCTCTCTCTTTTGTCTGACTGTGAAACTTCGTGCCTACACATGCACATATATACTATACAAAGCTGCTTTCCATCTCACTTTTGTTCCTCATAATGCAGCTTCTACAAATAAATGAAAAGCAGGTGAATGAAATTCCGAATGCTCTCATTAATCACCAGCCAATGTACATACATCTACATGTGCACACATGCACACTGTGATATGTAAATGTGCACAGATGCTCTTGCATAACATTTGCAAGTCATTCCTTAAAATGAATTACTATCTGAAAATGGAGCACTCCTCCAGCAGGTGCACTCAGTCCTGTCAGTGCGTGCCGTGGGTAGTTGTGGTTGCATGTTAAAGGTGGGGAAAAGTTGCTCTTAATGGCCTCTAGAAGTCACCCAAATAGTGCACTAGGAAATGACAGATCTTTTTCTGGCCGGATTCTATTAAAAACACAAGTGCCTGCAGGCTCCCTGGCATTTCTCCTCAGGCTCCGAGCCGTCAGGGATTCCGACCCTTGAGCTCTATTCCTGCGCCTGACAGGGAGATGACACTGTGTCAATCAATAGATGGTGCAGAGATTCTCTGGAAAGCAGGGTCCTTGCACAGTTGTGCAGTCCACAAGATGGCACAGCAATCCCTAACCATCCCAGGTCCTGTGAATATATCCCCCACCCCCCTTTTTTTTCCAGTCCCGTTTGATCTGTTCAGAGAGTTTGTTTTCATGTAAAATGATTGTGGCTGATATGAATTAACATGCATTTTTACTAAATGGAAGGACCTGTCAGCATGAAGCACATTTGACGGTTTAATGATGTCAGCCACTTCCTTGATTCCTTGATTTAACATAAGAGCACCAAAATGGCGCGTTACAAGCGTCGTGAAGACAATGTGGGCTCTCGCTATTGTCGTACTTTGTTGTTAAAGTATCTTAAAACCCAAACACACTGCAGAGATGAAGCGTCTTTAAACAAAAGATTTACTCTGCCTTGTTTTGATGTGTGAATAAACCGATTAGTTCAGCAGAGATAATGTCATTGTTATCGATCTCCTTCGTGTTTATGCTAATTACAAATCCATAAATCTTTACAAACGGATTTAGCCAGTGATGGAATTAATCGTAAGCTATTCCGCTGGCTTTTCCCTTCATTCCTCCTCGGGTTAGTTGATGTCTTATGGATTTAATGCTGTTAATGATGGATTTGGTTGGCAGAGTTTGCAAAAGAGAACTTTTTTCGTGGAACTATGTTGAATGTATCCATTTTTCATTATCGCTGACACCCTGCAGTTGTTTTTGCATGTAAGAGGGATGCATTATTCAATCATGAAGCAGCTAAATATAAACAGATTAAATTTTGAATGTTTGTCAAAGCAGTTCTCAGAGGGAACTGTCAGCGTAACCCAGTTTTAAATGCCTCTCTTGTGCAATCATTTCATCTCATTACACAATAGGACTGTGATAAAGAGGGGCACTGACTCTTCACTATATTCCTTTTTTATTTTTATTTTGATGTATTCTCTGCCTGACAATGGAGTTTTTCCTATTGTGTGGCCCCTTTCATACATAATTACCATATTAACAGGTAAAGCAATATCTACTGGGTGAGGTAATGCAGCACTTTTGCTTGTTTCATTGAGGGAAAACCACCTCATATTCTACATTTGTTTCTTTGACTTATAAGCTTTCAGTGCTTGATATAAAAAAATCCAAAAAAACGTAGCTGCAGTGCATTAATAACCATGGATCTGAATGGACTCTTTTCAAAAAATATCTGGTTGATGATATTTGACTTTCATGAACTCAAATGTCAACATCTTTTGGGTGAAATTCAGGTGGCCTTGTTCTCGTACTCATTTAGTGTCAAGATGCATCAGTCAAGCATATTTTCAGACCAGACCAGAATTTCGCAAATAGCCCGATCCCGTATAGAAATCACTGCCTTGTCATAACAGTTTTAGAAAGGGACTGAAAAGTCTTCTTCGTTAATTAAAATATAATGAGTGGTGCATACTCGTACTTAGCTGAAAAACCACTTTCCATCCAAATTCCCTAACAGAGTATTTCACATGCAGAAGAAGAAATCGAAAGGTAAGACTGGGACTAGTGATAGTTTTTCCTACACAGAAAGTGTGTACTTTATTGTGCCCCGTGGGGAAATTGCTCTCTGCATTTAACCCATTCACTCAGTGAAGCAGTGGGCAGCCATTGGGTGCCCGGGGAGCAGTGTGTAGGGACGGTACCTTGCTCAGGGGTACCTCAGGGTAGCTGTTAAGGGGAATCGAACCCCCGACCTTCCGATCATGGGGCAACCACTCTACCTACTGAGCTATCCCTGCCCCACAGAAGGGAGACCTGAATGTTTTCCATAGTCAGGTCAAACTCCCGACAAGTGCAAACTTGACCAATGGGGAACAAATAGCTGCTGTTCATTTGAGAATGACAAATATAACACCTTTCCCCTGCCGCGGTAATGGATTTTTCCTTGTAGCTCTGACAACTCGCCATTGACCTTGACATTGAGCAACTGCCCGTGGGGGGTCAGTTTCCCCCCGTTCCTCTCTGTAAACCAAAGCTCTATCAAGGAAATGTTAAAAGTAAGGTTTGTTTTGACTGCTTTGTCATGTGACTTGATTGACGATGAGCATGAACGCAGTTGCGAAACATAAGTATAATGGACTGGAAAAGGTGAGAATGATTCATTGCTAGGATTGAGTGCTGACACTGAAGTCTCAACACACAAAAGCACAAAAAAACTTCAGTTGGATGGTTCAAGGCGACTAGGTATGGTATAACTGCTTTTATTGTGTTCCTAGTCGTTATCGCATCTATCACATGTAGACACTTTATTATGAGGGTTTATGGGTTTTGAAAATAGACGCTGCTGTCCTTGGCACAAGTAAATCCTCTGCTTTGTCTTTTAATTATTTCAAGTTTATTTCATTTGCTAAAGCAGATCCAAATATATCTTCAAGAGTGGTTACACAATGCAGAAAACAGAAAAAACAAGGAAAGAAAACAAAGACAACCTTAACCTCATGTCAGGATCACAGCGTGCGTTAACTTTAGAATGACTTCATTAACACTCATTTTGCAGCTTTTGCAGCATCATAATGTAATCCAACCACATAAACAACATTAAAATCAACTCTAGCAAATTAAGAATGAACCAGTTTTCATCGAAATACATGAAAGTTTAGCACAACAGCTTCTCCTCTCGTTTACTCCATCCGCCGCTCATGTGCTAAATCCCAAATGATTGCATTTATCCTGCACCGCAGTGGGCTGTTGAACGCATCTCAGGGTAACAATAGGGGGGGGAGGACAAACAGGCTGATGACCTGACATGTACTAGCTGAGATTGTAAAAGACAAATGAGAGCAGGATGGCGGGTGGATGATGGTCCTGCTCAGACAACAAGGTATTTGAAGTGTTAGAGGCACGGACATTAAGGGCAGACGTGAGGTAAGCTGCAAAAGCAAGAGAGGAGGGAAAAAAAATCATCATTATGGCTCGTACCCTCATACACACAATCCATTTTTAAAAAGAAAAAAAAAGATCATTAAAATTCAAAAGATTATTTTTCCTGCTGTTAACCACTTTTGGGTTTTGGAACACGCTATTACAGTCAAACCGAGCAACGTGCAAGATCACAGTCCACAGCCACCGATGTTTATGCCAAATAATGTTGTCTTAACAATTATCCATGTACGTCACTGTTTGGCAGGTTTCGCTTTTGGGAAGCAGCCCATTATTAGTTACATTTGCTTAATTTTGCATTTCTGGAGCCATGAACAGGACAGTCAGACAGAATAAGAACACAAATTCTTCCCATCCTCTTGCAGCGAGCAGATTTGGTACATAGACAGTAACAAGGACACATCTGCCTGTTATGACAATGGAAAGTTTTACAAGGCTACACTAATGTGCCACTCATTAGCAGGGCAGCAGGACAAAAAACTGTCCAGCTTTCCTCATGGCATCAGCACAACTGCCTGCTTCACTCCCAAAACTGTGACAAATACGGGGCATTTCGTAATGCATGCCATTTCCACGCCTGTGCAAAAGTCTGTCACAGGCCTAAGTGACAGTTACAGGCGTAGATTATGCTTTCTTAGCAGCAAGTAATAAAAATAAAAACTTCAAAAGGTTTACATACATTAGTCTAATGCAGTGGTGTAATGAAGTTTTAGGTGCATACTTAGGCACTCACACTTTCAATCTACAGTATTTGTCCTTGTCATCAGGCTTGATAAAAGTCACACACTGCACGGATGCGTCCTATATGGTTTGCAGAGGTACAGAGAAGCTATCGATATTTTCAAAGGCAATGTAAAGCTGCTGCAAAACGAACACAAGTGCAAATTCAGCAGATGCTACATCACATTCAATTAAGAGGACACTACGGTGGCGGCATGTGCGGTTGAACATGTCGCAGTATTGATTTCGCATCAAGGGGGGAAACATTGTAATGCTTCGCCATATACCTGTCACGCCCTGTGTTGATAAGGAGCAAGATATTTAACATGCCTTGCTTGCCTTTTCCATTAGTGCCTCGTATATTGTCCCTGCTAAATGGTAGAAGAAGACAAGCTTTGGCTCAGAGTGGAATAGCAGTAAACTTTCCATTACGCTGTACCTCATAAATCCTCTTGTTTCAGTCTGCAAACATTAGATATGACCTGCAATCAATGGCATAACAAAATTACGAATGCTTAAGCCCCTTTCCTCAATTTTGCCTCCCCCTCCCGATAACCTCACATATATCAGCTGATCGGCTCCCTGCGTTTAAAATGTTGTGGCCTCCAGCCACCTCTTTGGCCACAGCGAAGTACAGTAAACCAGCTATGAGCGGTAATTTGTCTCTATCATCAGCCTTCTGTAACAGACAAACTGGATGCATTGGTGTGGAGCCCGGCAAAGGGAAAAACTCAACAGCCGGTATTATCATGCATTAAGATGGATCGTCAAATGACAGCAGAAGCAAAAAGCTACATCTATCTTTTTATGAATAACCTTGCCTGTTTCAAATTGGTGTGAGCTTTGGGGACAGTTTGTATGTATGTGTTGTCTGTGTACACACAAATCAATCTGTAGCCAAAAGCGCTTCCTTCGCCAAGCTCTTTGTTCTTCATAACGACAGTATGTGTCTTGAAATGTGTCAAAAACGGGATAAATTCAAAGATCCGTCCATCTCCACAGCAGTCATTATTAACCAGCAATCCACTGTCTTTGATTTCAGACTTGCATTGATTAAAATATTATGTATTTTGCATGAGACCCTTTCTAAGACAAACCTTTTTTTTTTTAACATTGAAACTGGGTCATCACTAGAATCCGTCACACCATGCCACGAATTGAAGATGACTACAGATAAGACTCTCCAAAAAAAAAAGTTTTGAAGTTTTTAAATCTACCTTTCACATTTGGTTGAGAAGACATTTCCGTTTAAAGTATGAGTTGTGCATTTTAACTCTAGGTTTGTCTTTTCTTAAATCCTATATTCATCTTTAAATCGTTGAAGACTTGAAGAGAAAAGATCAAATGACTGCAGCTCTAAAGAGCGGAACAACACAAAGCAGTCGCATCAGAAGACACAGTAACTGAAATGTCACTCTAGTAATGATGCAATGGACAAAGTGACAGGCTAACCAAGCTTTAATATCATAATGCGACATGACGCAGCAGTCTGAACTAAAACGATTAAGTCTCACTACCTTCAAACTGGGAAGCATAACATAGTACTGAGCTCAGAAGAATTGGAATTTAAAATGTCCAGTGAGCAAGATTAGCAAACACAGGGGCACATTTGCCACTGTATGAACTTTATTATCATTTATTCTTATTTAAAAGTAACTGGTTTCTTATTTTGCAACTAGCTTCAAGCAATTGGGAAGGCCAACCAGTTGCCCAGAAGTTCAAGGTGTTACACACTCAACTTTCAATTGAAAGCCAATTGCAGAGGTGGCCTGACGGGAGGCAAACAATTATGTACCAACTTAGTCTGACTGGAATCACTCTCAAAGAGCTTTGCAAAGAACTGCAATACTTGATGTTTAATTTATAAATTTGATCATTTTGAGTTTGATGACATTAAAACAAAAGTTTTAAAACAGACTGGAAAAGTGATATGTAGCCTACTAAAAGAAAAAACTGGAGGAATAAGTTTGCAACTAAATAGGCTAATTGGCAACAGGTTCATAAAATGATTGGGTATAAAAAGAACATCTAAGAGTCACATAGTTAAGTAATGATTACTGAGATTACTCAATCCACAAAAAAACAAAATACTGCATCTACAAATTGTGGAACAGTTTCACGATAATTCTCAACGTAAAATTGTCAAGAAAATCTCATCATTTACAGTACACGATATCATCAAAAGAAGTGACCGTCTTAGAAATGATTGTGAGCAGACTTTACTGTCCTATCCGTAAATGCTTATTACAGCTCTGTCATGCAAAACAGGAGCCACATGTGAACATGAGCCAGACATTCAGCTGTTTTCTCTGGACCTGTTTAAAATCAACTGAGGCAAAATAGAAAACTGTTCTGTGATCAGAAAAATGGACATTTGAAATTCTGCTGCATCATCCAGACTAAAGGGGAGAGGGACCATCCAACCTGTTGTCAGACTGCCAGAAACATCTCTGCATCTTTGATGGTATGTCTGTGGAACTGGAAACTTGAACTGGACTGTCACCATCAATACCAAAAGGTAGATACAGATTTTAGAGTGGTCCAGGTAAAGGCCAAAAAAATGTCAAGAAAACCCAGGACTGCTGATATTGAATCATAGACTTTTTGAGATGTGTTGCAGCCATCAAATTAAAAAAATAGTTTTCTTAAAATTGCATGTTTTCTCAGTTAAAAATTTGGGCTTTATGGCATTATGAGATTTGCAGATCATTACATTCTGTTTTTTTAATCTTCTTTTTACGGTTTTGCGTTTTCAGAAATTGGGTTTATGAATTTTTTCGTGGTTTCTACAGTTAAATCCCTGTCCTGCAGCACCTAGATCTCTATTTGTGGATGACTTTCTTTCAGATCTATGAGGTTCTGGCTGGATTCTGACTTCGTACGTAGACAAATCAACCCCGTTCAGAAGCAACGTGATAGCAGACTGACTCCAGCTTCCTGTCGCTTTATCACCATCTTGATAGGAGCTTACTGCAAGTGGTTGCAGACCTGGTCTCACCTTCGAAGCAATCATTTCAAAGGCAACAGGATCACAGCTCTTTGCACAAGGTCACAATAATTTTGGTTATGCCAGAGTCTCCAAGTGCTGTTTTCACTTGTGTGACTGTAGCACAAAGCAGTGTTTCCCAACCTTTTGGAGCTACGGTACACCACCAAACAAAAATGTCTCAAAAAGCACCAGGCATAGAGGAATTGGCTCGGTTTGTTCCCAATATACCTTTTTTGCTTTCTTCTGACCACTACTCATGCTAGGGCCTTCCTGGGCTGGAATTTTCTCCAGGACCCAGGTCAGATTGACTACTTTTTCTTTTCAAATATTTATCTATTGCTATTACGCGCTGTGTCATCTCACAGCATGACCATCATGTAAGTTCTTCTTTGTCTTCTTCTGTTTTACTGGAAGTTGGCAACCCATTTAATTAGAGCAGGTAGTTGTACTGCCCTCTAGTGGAAGAGAATGTAATTGTTCTGCCCGTTACTCACGCCGATCGCTTAGAGTACTAATTAGGTGGAACCAGATAATCTTCCATGGCACACCTGATCATTTCTCACAGCACACCTATGTGCCGCGGCACAGTGGTTGGGAAAAGCTGGCATAAAGCAAACCAGTGCTGCTAAATAAATCTGCAAAGCCACCTTAGACCAGCTTTAAAACAACAAAAAACCTTCCCTGTCATGTAAAGCTTCTGGTACTGTACTGCTCACCCTGGTCTCAGTGGGGATAGTTGGTGAAGAGGTCAGAGAGTGAATTAACACTTCAAAGAGCCAAACGTACTCCTGACAGACAAAAAATGAGCATCTGTACCCGGATATAGGAGGTCTTTTTAGGTCATTGCATCTCCACAACGGATACTCAGCATTTAAGGAAACAGCTAAAAAAAACAGTGTGATGTGTCACCTTTCCAATAAAGATGGCGATCAGCTTAATTTGTCTAATGAAGGCTCATCTCATCTACGTAACACAATGCAAGAGTCAGTGAGCAAGTCTCTGTTTGGTTTCTGTGACTGTGCATGTGACAGAGACCCACTGAATATAAGTGGGGGATAGTTTTAGCCTGTTGGAGCTTCTGTGCCCACCATTCATATTATTATTATTATCCTTCATTTCTATCCTCAATTTCCAACGCCTTTCACCACGTCTCACCAGTTGCTCACCAGAGAGACGATCATGAATGTGATTAAGGGAGAATGATATGAAGGAATTGATTGTCTGTTGCGCAGCACTCAGTGTTTCTGCTCCTCGTTCGCTCGTCTAGTGATGGAGGCCCGGCAGTATTGAGTGAAGCCAATCCCCTGTGTTGCCTGAGTGGATCACGGGGTAAGCTCTTAATTACTCTGAGGGGCAGTTCTGTGGCATTACGAGCTGTGTAAACACACACAAACACCCACACACAAACAAGAATTGAGGACTCACTGAGCTGAGAGGATGAAAAGCATCCCACACACTCGATGATAAACAAAGTAAAAATTTCAGATAAAACATCTTTGACAGCATGCCTCGACTTTTGAGCGGCAGCAGAGGCTGTTCTCTTCTCACGGAGTGTAAAAAAAAAAAAAACACGTAAAAAATCAGGAGTTTGAGAAAGCTGTGGAAAATATAAAGGTCAAGTTAGGTGAATGAAAACAAAAATGACTGGGAAGACAGCACACCAACGGGTGACACTGACTAATTAATACTTAAACATACCAATAAATAAAACCTGCATTTATAGTCACCACGTGTAGGGAAAAGTAAGATTACTGCTTTCATAGCCAGGAATAATTAAATCTCAGTGAGCAGGGTATATGCATAATTATATATCTTCCTGTCTGAAGTGTGCTCATGCTTATCCTTTGTATGGTAATTCCTTAATTCTTTGTTTTTCAGGTATCTGTGAAGCGGTGGTAAGCTCTTTGAAACCGAATGACCATTGCAACACGACTCTCAGCGAGGCAGCCACGAGTGGAGCGGGCCATGCGAGGTCACAATAAGTAAGTTCCCCAGGGGCCTGCATGCTGCTGTTCTCCAGCTTCCTTGTTGGGTTCATTTCCCGCTGACACAAGAGGCCACGGTGATGGCCTCTACTTCTAAGTGCCTCAAAATATGCCACTAACATGCTGCACAGAGCAACAACTGTAAAATCAATAACATGTTTTTTAAACCTCAGGAGTGCTCGAGGTTGCCTTAGATGGTTACTGCACTGAAATGACAATAGAATCCATCATTTATTAGTTGAGCTGCCTTTGTGCTTTGTATTTGTTCATTTTTCATTGGGTTTGCCTCATACTTTAAGGCGTTTTATCTGATATAATAAAATATGTTTTAAATAAGCAACATGCACATGATGAATTGGTACAAAACTTTCATATAGTTGGCTATTCCCGCTTCTTTTTTTTGTGTTTTTCTAGCATGCAGTTTCATATGGTTTTCTATATCAGAAGAACACATAACCATATTTCATGTACTGACTCAGCTTGCTGCAACACCCCAAGCCATAAATAACCCCTTGTTTGTCATCATCCTACCAGTAAGCTCATTTTAGTTCCCCACCTACGGGCTTTTTATGCTGTGTAAACACTGTGATTTTGGGCTATCCCAGATGAAAGATGATCAGTGTGGAAGAACTGTGGCGATATCTTTGATTGTGTCTCTAAAACCGCCACACTATGGTAGAAGTTCAAAAGTTGAACGTGACAAAAAAAGTGTAGCAAAGTTGGGATGACCGTGCCAGAGTGTGTTCACTGCTACTACGAGCAACAGGAATACAAGAGACACACACACACACACACACACACAAAAAAAACCCCAAACACATGTTATTCAAGCCCAGTTGGAATCTATGAAATCAAAAGTCAAAGTCAATCTGAAACAATCTTGACCACAGTGAAACCCGAGCGTAGCTGTGTCCACACAGGAGGCAATTGGCTGTGACCAGGCAATCAGAGCCTATAGAAAGTCAATGACATTCAGTGACTTAAAGCAGCTGCTGGCAAAAAAAAGAATAAAACCCACATGAAGTAAGTGGATCATCAGATAGATGTTTCTGAACTTTGAGGAAAGTGTTTCAAGCAATTACCAGTGAGAGCGCAGGATACTGTTGACTGACCTATGACAGGGTAGTAAATACAATTCAATAAGGAGAGATCATTGGAAGGTATTAAACATCATTTATTGATCTGCACAATTCAATCATGCTATTTGGCAATTAGACTCCGATGGCCCATCATAGCAGAATGAAATCCCAGCAGTGATAGGAATCAGGGCAGGAGCTCCCAGGGTCTAGATGTTGGTGGTGATGATGATAAGATGAAGGCTTGGATGGAATGACTTGTGTGAGATGGTGATGGGAAGAAGGTGGGTTGCATTAAGGAGCAAGGGAGAAGGAAAAATGAAGAGTGCAATTTAAAGTAAGCAGAGATTTGACTACAGCAGAGATGTCAGCATTGGGTTTTACAGCATTGGAGAGTGGAAATAATGTAGAAGCATAGACTAGAGGCCAAACACCTGGAAAGAAGAGAGATGAGTCAATACAGATCTTTCTTATTGAACTTAGACAGTCTGAGCCTGGAATGTCCGATAGTGACCAGCTTCAAAACGACGCGTGACAAGCAAATCGCTCCGTGTTTGGATACAGTTTAGCAGCAGGGGACTGGCAGTGATGCTGCGACCAGATCTCTGAAAGTCAGGGACATTCAGGAGCTTCTATGATGGAAAAATCTGCTTGTGACACAAAGTTCAAATATTTCTCAAGATGCCTAATGTCATTGACTTTCTGTGGAAGAACTGTGGACACACTAGTGACCTGTTAATGACAGCTGCTGTCAAAAAGAAAGTATTGGTCATCTTTACATACCCTCTCTGCACTAAAAATGCATTAATTATTACTATTATCCTGCAATATGCACAAGACTTTAGGAATTGGAACAATTTGCATTTTGTCCAAATATTGTAGACCTCCAACTTTAACACAAACTCAGGCCTCTTACAGTAAATGTTCAATTAATGCACATGATTGCATGAAGGTGTAAGGTCCTTAAAAGGTAATGGGGAAAAAAAATGAAAGAACACTTTAGATATCAAATATTTTGATTTTCAGAAGCTTTTCTCTTACTTTAAGTGACTGGGAAGTCCTTATGTGCTGTCTGTTAGTAATTAAACTAAACTTACTGGATAGAATTAATCATTTTTTTCTAAACTTACTTCATACAAGGACAAACAACCACATGCCACTGATATGCTCTCTACATGTCGGTCTGTTTTGAACGCTCATTCCATAATTTTTTACCACATGTTCAAAGTGGTTTGTTTAAAAGACTCAAAAACAGTCAGGAACACACTTCATACAATTGTCATTTCCACATGTGAATAACCAAGAGCCCCTCTGGAGAAATATCAAAAACAAACATCAAAGTGTTTGACACTGTGAGGGCGGACATTGGGATTGGACCATTACTTATTCATTCCTGGGGGCCGTTTAGGAGATTCAGTCAAACAGCCTTTATACCTTTGGACTGTGGGATGCAAAAATTCTGTATTTTGAGAAGCAAAAATCATTCTTGTAATAGCTTTTTGACATTAATGTTTTTTTCCCTGTCAAATCCAGTTTTTCGTCTTGTATTTGTTATGCTGTTACTGTGCCCAAATGTCTTTATTTCATTCCCTTAATGGTAAACTGTGGGTGTAATAACTCCATTGTAGTCATGGAGATTTATACACTTCCTGTATAGCGGATCCTGAGAGTTACTTTTCTTGGTATACTAAAAGGATAGTCTCTGGAGATTTTCACATTGCTTGGTTGACTAATGTTTCTGACTACTTGATGGAGATTTTTTCAAGCTTCATGTTCTCAAATAATCTTAAAACCAGGCCTACTTTTTATGATTCTGACTTCTTATACAGACTTAAAATGTCTAATAGACACAGCGGTCCACCGTGTCCATTTCTTGCTTTGCCTTTCAAAAGCATGAAATGTACACGCATGCAGAAGTTGCAGTAAGCTGCAGTAACAGCAGAGAAAGCATTTACACAGACATCATTAACACATTTGCATGTCTGCCTAGCTTAATCATTTCTGGCGATTAAGGACCATGGGGTGTGTATTTCATGTGTTTTGGCTCAATACCGCTTTCAATATGTTATCGCCCCCTGCTGGTAATGCAACTTCTGCATGGTGGAACCGGTGCGTCTATTTCACATCTTGCCATGATGCATTAACGATTTAGTAAAGGAACCATCTCACTGATTATTTTACAGCAATATTAAAGAACAAAAAGAAAAAAATGTGACCTTCATCTTTCATTTATTTTATTCATTCATTCCAACATTTGTTACTGTTGTGAATAATTATGGCATTAAAATGATCAACCCAGACCATAGTTCATATTTTTCCATAGAGTATTTTTGTCAATAAAGAAAGCTTGGTACCTTGCATACCACTGGACTTTGTTTGCAATGATTAGAAAGTAATAAACTTCCCTTGTGAGTAAAACTCCTTGAATTTGGTCTCAACCTCTTATTCATTTAATCCTGCAGGATTTTTGGCAGATGGTGAAATCCAATAACAGCATTTCTGCTGCTTCTCTGCCTCCCCATGTTGCTGGGTACGTGCTTACTGCAAAACCACATTGGTTTTACCTTACCTTTAGTACACGTTGCTGTATCATTTTATTTTCCTTTTTGGGTTTATATCAATAAACTTCTGTAAAAAAAAAAAAAAAAAATGTTCTGGCAGAAATTTACAAGGACATTTTCCATTATTTACATTTGTTTTTTGTGTTGTCACGACGGGGTGTGCCGGTGTGAGGAAAGAGGTAGACCCAGATGCAGACACGGTGGAGACAAAACGTAGTTTCAAAAATAAAGCGAGCCTTTATTGGCTGATTGCAGAAGAAAAAACAAGGAACTAGGGAAACTAAGGAGGCTATGAACACTGTGTTAACAAAAAGGCTGTGACACTCAGTGAAAAACTATGACAAACTGTGAACACTGAGGAAACTATAAAACACAGAGAAACAATGGAGTAAACCTATGAAAACTGTGGTGAGGTTAACAGACGATCTGACGCTGACTGAGTGGAACACACAGACTAAATACACATAAGGAATGATCAAAGGAAGTAGAAGCACATGGGGAAAACAGCTGACAACAATTAACATAATGACAGGACACGTGAAACTAAACATAATAAACACAAAACTCTTTCAAAATAAAACAGGAAACATAAGGAAATCCAGACATGACTTGAACTTGACAAACAAAGAAAACTTAGACATGAAACATGAAGCAGAATGTAACTAGATAAACCGAAATGAAACTAGACTAAAAAGAATAACAAAACACCAAGAAACTCAGAATACAGGGTCACATGGCCCAGGGCCATGACAAATGTGCCCTAGTATGAAAACCCAACCACACAGACCAATATGTAAATTATACAACATTATGCAGTTGCCTACACAATGCCAACTTAAAATTTAATTTTAAATCAGCTCTAAGCTCATATCAATCTGGTTTCTGACAATAACGAATCATTGTTTTATGAATAACATTGTCAATGCACTAAATGAGATAATTATTTTGTACTTTTATATATTGTAAATAGTTTTGGTTTCAGTTTAGGCAAATGTTTCTGTAATTACCAATTATATTGGAACTACTACAGAAAGTGATTTTCTTCCAGTCTTTTACTTATGACTGAGGTTTTTCCCACAAAGTTTGGTTCTTGGTCCAGGACCATAAATAGTTCCATTTTTGATCATTGTTCTGCACATTTGTATGCAGATGACACATTGTATTATATTGCTGATTTTATAAGTAGCTTGGAAAGAAAAGGGTCTGGACTCACAGACATATTGCTGATTTTGTTCAACTAGATATAGAAGATATTTAATGTCTGTAACATGCTCCAGTCTGCACCTAATACTCTTAAACGTATACATGTGATACACTTAAAGGTTTTTGTTTTATAGAGCCAGAGGTGATTGCAGCAATAGTCTTCATATATCCACAATACAAAGATGAATATCAAGAGAGTTAAATAAATACCTGTAATATCTGGATAGATGACAAAGTTACACTGAAGTATGATGGGCAATGACTTCACTTCTGTTTAGACTTGTTCTTATTGATTTGGCTCTTGTTTCTGTACTGCAGAAAGCATTTTATTTAGCTGTTTTTTCCCTTTTTATCTGACAGTTTTCATTTGGGTTTTCATACAATCATCACAAATTACATTATGATTCAAACAAAGCAGCTATGCCTACCAACATTCACTCCACAGAGGAAAGAAAATAGATAACATAGAGAATGCAGATGTTGTCACCAAGATATACTGAGTTGGAGTGACCCAAGTATCAAGCAACGCACGATACTTACTTTGATTTGACATGTTCGCCTATACTGGCTGCGTCCCATTTTAACACCGCACGGATCGAGAACGGTGATGCTCCTTTCTTCTCAAAGTTTGCAAGTGAGCTCTGTGCAGGTACGCGTACGTGTGTGGGCAAAACCCCGCTCTGTTCTGAAATGTATTTCCAGACCCCGGTGCTTGAGTTGTGGGGGAAGAAAAGAGGGGAGATTGAAATGTAAGGAGCTGCTGCAGTGGCGCCACAGTGATCTGAAGGGTGCCATGGAGACGCCTGTCACGGGTTGGGGGGGTCCTGTGATGTTGATGTGTCTCTGTCTGCAAAGGCTGACAATCTGCTAAAGTCACACTGTGTAGATGAGCGCTGCGTGCTCTTACCGCGTGTGTCTATGAATGTGCAAACGTATGAATTTCTGTATATTCTATGACAGTGTGTTTGTGTTTGAGTTTCGCTCGCTGCGTAGGTGTGCGCTCGCTCTTTGTAGAAGTCTACTTTGATTTCAATACATCCAAAGAAGGTGCTGCCTGCAGTGCAGTGACAGGTTCAAAAGCAAATCCACCCAATTAGGACCAGAAAATGTTATTTTCATTTAGAACCAATGAGCACAACCAAATGCAGCCAAAGAAACATAACACAAAAGTACATTATCCTTGTACTGCTCGACTGATAAAAAACAAGAGTGTAATTTTGCACTATTGGCTCCGAGTGATCAAGTGAGTTTGCCGAACAGTCTTGAACCATTACTGGACAGTTTGAACACCCAGTGTGTTTGTAAACTGTTCTTCCTTATCTTCCTGAACAAGTACATCAAACAAACTTGTCCTGAACTGACTCCGGGCTTGAAAAGCCAGTGGAAATCAAGTTAGTCAATCTGCCTCGAGAGCACAATTTTATTCATGTTAACTCGGTGGCATTAGTAGAAATGACAACCTACTGTAATTTTCCAGACTGTTTGCCTTGACATTTTAATTAATTTAGCAGTTTTTGACCAAAGCGGATGCGGCCTGGGTATAGATGAGCTGCCCTCACCGGAGCTCTGTTAGTGTCTTTGAAACATCGCATTAGATCTTTCATCGACTAAAACTGCTACTTATTGTATAGTAAAATACGATCACCTGCTGATTTTCATTTCATCCTCTGTAATATTTGTTAATTCTTATTGCAAACTGTGACCACTAACCGAATCTTGCATTTTCACTCAGGATTCAGTCCAGCACTACCTGTTCCTGAGTGTTCTGAACTCTTGATTTGTGGTTTGATATACTGCTTCCTAACTCCCAGCCAATCTCACCCATATTGCTAAATCAATATGTCCCCTGATGAATGTTCACCCTGACAGATTGTGGGTGACAAAAATCAACTCAAACATTTGCTGCATGTCCATTTAACAATCCATTTGTACATAGCGGATGAGGCGATGGTACCGGGCTCGGAGACACTATTCCTATTTCAATTACAGCAGGACTCTCCCGAGGATAAGGTTGAAATAGAGTTCACATCAACAGACACACAAAGAGAAGTGTGTCTTTGACATCTAGGGAGTTGATTTTATTGCATTAATTTGCTGCGTCTTCCATTTGTTTTTGATAGGTTACAATCACAGCACTCCAGTTTTTACAACTCACCCACAGCATGTCCAGAATGATAAAACCTAATTAAAAACTCATTTAATTGACTTCATTTCCCAGACCTTTAATGTGATTAAACTCTTTTCAGAAAATCAGGTTAAATGATAATTCTTTCAGAGTTAAGATATTCAGAAAATTTCCATGTGTGATATTCAAGTGTTATGGGTTCACTCGAGAACAAATTCTGAGTGAGAATGTGTGAGAGTCGGCAGGAGGAGGGAAGTTCTTAGTGAGAAACTGTGTTATTTTTAAATGTCTGACTCATCCCTATGTACTTGTACTTCTCTGTCACCACGAGAGTTCGCCTGTATGACAGGAGCTAAATATTTTAAAAGTAATAACAGTATACTTATACAAACTTTTTTGTCTCGCACTGCGGTATATCAGGGAGGCGTTCTTTACCAATCCGTGCAGCAGATAAAAAAAGACACTAATGGCATATTTATGACTATATTTCTGTGGTGATTGAAGCATAAAACAAATTTTGACACTGACATTTGACTGCAACTATCTATCTTGTTTGCGCAAGACATGTTAGGGTACTTCGCTTCCATTCAGTATTGATATAACGAGACAAAAAAAAAAGAGGGTAATTGCTGAAAGTGGCTCACTCGTGCTTTGTCCCAGCAGCTCGAACCTCTTTACACGAGAATACCATCATCAGGGTCTAGAGGGAAACCCGCTAAGTCTGGCTCTTCAGGGGGTCTCGATTGCGACTGGGCAGGATTTTTAGCCAGCAAAAGGAATTAGACACAATGAGGGAGCCGGCAAATCTGCCATGATGAGGCTTGGCTGGCAAAGACAGCCAGATTCTCCAGTGTAGCATGAGCAATTCTCTACATAAGCACATATCTGTGTCCAGAGAGGCCCCCAAACTGAAGTCTGAATGTCCTCCCAGTCAAAGCAGCAATCAGCCATAAACCAAAATACAGAAAAATAAATGGAGATAAAGATGTAGAGAAGCATGCTGGAAAATTAATAATTTCTCGCATATTTTTAGTCAGATCAGTGTGCTCTTCTCCTGTTGGCAGTAAAAATGTTGAATTTGCTGAGGCTGTTTTGACTCTACAGAGCAAATTATGTTGAAAAAGAAAAGACAGTCTCATAAAATCCAGGAGGAGATAACACAGTCGGTGGCATTTATCGTACGGTCCAGTGATCGCTTAGTATTTACGGAGCTCTTACATTTAGTCTGATCTGCAACCAGGACCACATTTGTATCTGCATCTGTAATTGTCATTAAACTAGATTTATGAATTTATTATTAGCATATCTTACTGGCAGTTAACTAGAACAGTCCTTTTTACAGCATAAAAACAGGGCTCATTGTGAAGGTCAGTGTGCATTCACTGGAGGGGCTGTCTGTGTAGGTTCTCAGCCATGATAACCAGCTCAGCTCGCTGCACTTTGATAGTATTTAGGCACAATGGTCCTTTTTACTCTTTTGGATAGCATGTATAATGTTTACTATGAGCCTTACAGACTGGCAACATGTCCAGTGTGTACCCTGCCTCTCACCCTATGACTGGAATAGGCTCCAGCCCCTCTGGACCCTGAATTGGACAGTCTGGGGCTGGCGGTTGCCAGGGGAACGGTACTTGTCTGAGTGCATTGTGCCAAGTGTAAAGTTTGGTGGTGCGGGGTCAACATGCCGAGATATTCTAGACAATTTCATGCTCCCAACAACGTTGACTTTCCGCTCCAACATGACTGCTAAAGGTCCATAAAGACATGGATGTGCAAGTTTGGTGTGGAAGAACTTTACTGGCCTCCACAGAGTCCTGATTTCAACCCAAGACAACACCTTTGGGATGAATTTGAGTGGAGTGGAGCTTCTTGTCCAACATCAGTGTCTGACCTCACAAATGTGCTTTTGGAAGAATGGTCAAAAGTTCCCATAAACACCTTCCCAGAAGAGTTGAAGCAGTTATAGCTGCAAAGGGTAGGCCGACATCATATTAAGGATTAAGAATGGGATGTCGCTGAAATTGTGTGAAGGCAGACAGGCGAATAGTTTTGGCAATATAGTTTAGCAAATGACTGAAATTCATGCACATGAAACATACTTATACAAGTAAGTCATGAAGTGCTGCTTTGAGTCTGTTGTTTTTCCGGGATTAAAACAAAAATTGAAGCGTTAAGGCGAGGGTTAGCAGGCATCTTTATTATCCGTATAGCACCTCTCAATACCAAAGTATTTTATGCACAATCAACTCTTGAAAAAACAGGACTCGTGGGTGCATTCTAGGATGTCAAGAAGCAGTCGCACAATGATATCAATGCAACGTGCATGACAGCCTGCATGCTGAAAGGCAATATGTAAGAGAGCAGTCCTGAACTTCTCTGTGTCACACACTCATCTGCATCTGTCACAATCCCCGTTTATAGGCCCCCCGGTCATGTCACACAGACATGTGAAAATAGTTGTTGAGAGAAAAGTGGATAGGGAGAAGTAGGCAACAGGGGCTGGGAGTGAGAAATCAAGCAATGATGAAATGAAAGCAAGTGGGATAAACAGGGGAGCAAAATAAAGAGAGAAGAAATGTGAAGGCAGGGTGGGAGATCGGAGAGAAAATATAGAAAGAAGGTAAAGAAAATCACCAAATCAAAGTGGCAGGGAATACCAGACAGCTTTCAATTTGAAGCTAAACCTCCCATTTTCAATGCGATTCAGACAGCTGTACAGCTACAGCTATATATCTTTATTTTAAGAAAAACAAAGCACATTATGTTCACTTTTACACATGCTATGTTTAAAGCATATATACGGAATTATTCTTAATCTTTGGCTGTGCTCTAACTTTGATTTCCTTTTTTTGCTCAAGCAAAGTACATCTTAAAATAAGTACATCGTGTGAGTCACAGACAAGGGCCAGTTTACTGTAGGACATCACGCGCGACATAAAACGCAGAGCACTCGAAAAAGGAATTTATTTATA
The DNA here is from genome assembly GCF_057382275.1 of Copadichromis virginalis. Taxonomy (NCBI): domain Eukaryota; kingdom Metazoa; phylum Chordata; class Actinopteri; order Cichliformes; family Cichlidae; genus Copadichromis; species Copadichromis virginalis. Next base: position 46,981,635 of record NC_140620.1, read on the forward strand.
CTAATGAGCTACACAGGCTGGCCATTTAAAAAGCACGAGAGCATCCGTCATCGAACAAAACCGATAAGAAATTACCCTTTGAAAGATGAAAAAAAGTTACATCAGAGGCACTTAGGTGGGAACTGAAATCATAAAGCAGCAAACGCCCTGACGTCATATCGACACACCAATTAGAAGAGTCATGTAACACCCTCTGGTAATATCACCAGACATAATTGCAGCGCTAAAATAGAATGATGGCTAGATCAATACAGAAAACCTTAGAGGGAGCGAGAATGTGTATGTGTGTTTTATTGTGTAGAAGTCGATGTGTGGGAAGAAAGAAAAAAAAGGTGGGAGAGAGAGTCGGAGAGGAGGGTTCCCAAAGGATACCACCATTTCATAGCACAGCGCTCGGTGGTACCTCCTGGGCTGGAACTAATTGGTGCAAGATTAACTTTCCAGTGGGATATAACGACCCCGAGCAATGCCACACATCTATGGATCAGTGACATCGGAAGAGGCCGGTTTCCGCGCCACGCGCCTCAAATGATTATTTGGCTCTGGACTGTCTGGCTACCACTTTAGGGACAAAAACAGAATGCGTCTGGAAATCCTGCCGGGCCTCGATATCTGTTTATGAGAATGTGGAATGCTGACGCGTGTTGCACCAGCAGACGCTGTATTATGGTTACAGTATCAAACAGGATCACATAAGGAGAAGGATGCTCAGATAGCTAAAAAAAATGCAAGTTTAATGAGTGTCATCTGGTGCAATATGCGAAAATAATCAGGTGTACATTTGTGAGAAGTAGGGAAATTGCTTCTCCCTGCAGCGAGGACAAAACTGTATTTCTTTAAAGGTTTCCGTGTACACTTTTTTGATCGTGCTTAGGCTGCAGTTTTGTGCAGTTTGCATTTAGCCCTCGAACAACCGCTTGTTTTTCCTCCCGCCCACTCCCACTCTCACCAACCCAGTCTCGACAAAGTGAGGGCAGCGTCGGTCAATTTCGATGTTGAACTAGCGGTTGGTATCAGACAGGCTCGTTGTTGACATGTTGATCTCCGCCACCATCGATCCAGCCTCTATTTGATTATTGGATGACAGCTTGTTTTGGCAGGATTAGGACTCCAACCTACAAACTCGGCCGGCTGCACTGCTGTGTTCTTTGCAAAGTTGGTGTTGATTCCCATAGCGGTACGGAGCATGTCACCTTGATGTGGAAACACTGTTGTTTTTAAAGTTGTTTTTCTCCAATGCAGCTCTAAAAGTTTATTCTAAAGACTATTTCGGTTGAATAATGCTCATTAAGCTTATGCTATAACATAAACGTGCTTCACGATTTCTTCCTGCTTCAATGAATTTTGAGCCTTTCTAGGTCTTTTTTTCAGATACATCCTCAGTCGCTGCATTCAACTGATTTTAAATTGTCACGCCTAACTCCTTTACCATTTGCAGCTTTCCTTCCCTTCCTCTTCTTTTTCCAATATATTAATGAAAACACACTTCTGCACACACATACACACAAACACAAAAATGAGGATAATTGCTGTCCTTTTCTGCCATTCTCATATTTTCACGCAATCACTGTTTCTCTTCTCCATGTACCCTTGGGGCGACCAATTGTTATTTTTACCCAAGATGCTTCTGAACATAATCGGCCTTTTGACAGAATTCATAGTGAGTTAAATAAAAAATGTTAAAAAAAGAAAAAGGGAAAGGAAAGGGAAAAAAAAAACCCTCATTCATCCGGGAAAAGAACGGTTTGAATATAAGTCAGACGTCCCAGTTATCGCAGCAGACTTGACAAGGTGCCACTACCACAACTCATTTCACCTGTCAACGGCGGGTGTATTGACACATGGAGGGGAGATGGCGTTTTCATGGGTGAGCGGCACCCAGTAGTGGAAACCATTTTGCAAGGTAACCAGACTATTTGTGGGTCATATCCCCTTTCAGGATGGTGTAGCGTTTCATAACGCCTCGCCAGCTCCCTGCGATCAGCGAAATTGTTGTGTTTGACTTCCAGTGTGACATCCCGTCTTTATTTCAGTAAAAGCGCCGTGCTGAGGTCTCACAGAAAACACCAAATCTACAGTCAGCACAGCACAGTGTATAAAGTGTATAAATAGAGGCAGTGCTGATCAGGGTGACTCAGAACAAGACTGGAAGTTTCATTTAACCAATACACCAGTAAGTGGAATACATTAAATGCAAAGAAATTCATATAAGAAAATATTCCCCCATTGTTTTGACCTTTTTTTGTTCCTGTGGCTCCATTGTTTTAATGTATTATTCTCATTTTAAACCTGGCATGTGCCTGCTGTGCTTGTGTGGGTCTCGATTAATTTCCACCATCACAGCAGGGATACAATTAAGCAGGTGAAAAGTGGTTATTTTCATGCCTACAGTACGTGCTCTCAGGTCTTTTCTGACCTGAAAGAGCAGTGCCCTGTTGTCCACTGTTAGCATGAGAATGCTAAGCTGCAAAAGTGGGACGTAATAAGTACAAATACTTCCTTATGTTACTTAGGTACAATTTTCAGGTTATTTTTCTGATACTTCTCTACATTTTGACACTAATATCTGTACTTTCTGCTTCTTACCTTTTTAAAACAGGCTTGTTACCTTTGGGTTAACACAGTTGAGAGAGATTTTTATTTCACATCACCGCACGCCTTCAAACATCAAACCCATCTCAGACTAAACAGAGGGAACATTAACACATACAAGGCACTCGTATTGGCGTAGCCATCTCCAAGGCTTGTTACACAAAAAGAGATCAATGAAATAAAAACATCCTCAGTGAGCCAGAATGACCCAGGGGGGCGTTTTTGGACCCACTGGGTCCATAAGGTCCTTATACTTCAGTATCTAGCTGGTGCTACAGAAGAGGCGCGAGCACAAAAAGGGTAACGCTTTTTTAAGTGGCAGGTAATTTTAAATGCAACCTTTCAAACTCAGCTTATGTCGGCAAACACATAAAACGGTTTGTGTTTGCAGTTTATTGCACACTGTGTCTGCTAAAGGTCCAGCTGCTCTACTCCACAGGGAGAGAAGAGAGTGGGAGATAAGTTCACTGTGAGATAGACGTTATATTTAAAGGTAAGGACTGCTCAGTGAGATTTGATAAACTGGAAATTGAAAGCTTACATGTGAAGTCATCTTTTTAAAAAATTAGTGCATCTGAATATAATGCGAGTTGTGCTGAGGTATAATAACTGTGTGTTGTTCGATGGTTGTGTGAAAATACTCTGTAGTTTACTGCAGGATGAACAGGTTAGCTTGCAGTATTATTGTGAATTCATAGTAAAACACTGGTGCACAGCAGCTGTAATGTTCATGGTCAGAACTGCTAGAACTCTACTCATTTTACTGTTTAGGTGTGGGGAGAAAAACTTTAAAGTTTATATTCCCATATACTAAAATCATTTTATTTTCGAAATTCAGTTAGCTTTGCACGAAAATAGCAGGTAGAAACATCCTTCATAGAGCTACGTTTTACTTTAGGGCTTGTACTTTTCACTTTCACTTGAGTAAAGAAACCGAATAAGTACTTCAACTTTTACCAAAATATTTTTAATACAAGTATCTGTACTTCTACATAAGTACAGAAAGTTTGTACTTTTACTAAGATGGTGGTATGACAGACTAAATGGATTCAAATGTGCTTTTGATTTAACCTCCTAGGACCTGGCGTCCACATATGTGGACGTCACATTTTGGGTTATTTTGACCAAAATACTAAATTTTGCTCTACAAGGGCCTGATATCCACTTATGAGTAGGGATGGGTATCGTTTAGGTTTTATCCGATACCAGTACCAAACCGGTACTTTTGAAATGGTGCCGGTGCTTAAACGGTGCTCGAACCGGTGCTTAAAGAATGGAGAACACAAAAGTGGTGCAAAAACCTCTCATGTTCAGCTGTTTTTTTTTGTAAAAAGATAACAATGTTAGCCTTTTCTGCAGCTATAGGGCATATATGGCATCACTCTTGGCTGGAAGCAGTGCTTAATCAATGGAAAAAACACAAACTTTGTCCAAAAACCTCTCGTGTTTAACTGTTTCCCACTTTTTCTTTGGTCATTTTAGCCTTTTTGGCCAGGGTGAAGGGAGTATCTGCCATCAAACAAGAAGACAGCTGCATGTAGCTACGACGGTGTTTGCTAGTTCACCTTACATGCATTAATGTAATAACGTGGTTAGCCTACTCAACGTAAATTACACACGGACAACATTAAGCTACTCACGCAGAGAATAACTGCTGCTGCTGCCATCATCATCTGTCATCATTTCTGCTACACTGGCAGGGCTAGGGGCCAGGACTCTCCTCTTCGGGTTTTTGGGGGATGTTGCTAACACCGGGTCTGATAACAGGCACCACACCCGCAGTAGATGTGCTCGGTGTGAGGTCTCGCAGCAAGCTAGCAAGCTTACGAGGACATTAAACTGCCACTGATCTATCGAAATTTTAAACGAATATCCTCATATGTGGCTCTCATTTTTCTTAGAAACAAAAATCAGGTTAAAAAAATCTGGTAATTCTTTATTTTTACATTCATCGGGTCCCAATCAGCCCAAATATCAAAGAGAAATTAAAAATACATGCCGTGGAAGAGTTCGAGTCAATTAATTTTGAGTTAGTTAATTTTTTTTTGTTATTAGACAGATTTTATATCTGCTTAATGTTTCTTATGACTTTGTTTTCATCACCTCAGTTTTAATTTTACTTTTTAATTTCCTATGTTTTTTTCTTAATTGGTACTGCTGATGTTATATTTTTCACTATACCTAGTGTGTGTTACAGCCTTGGATACGTTTCTCCGCTGACTGAAATAAGCCCTTTCAGCTCCCTTTTTTTTTTCAAAAACACAGCCTCCCTTGAAGTCGGCTTTCTTCTGACTGACTAAAGAAGAGGAGCAACTGAATAGGATAACCATATCTGAGACATCTGGTGAATTTAAGGCTGTCTGAAAACAAGTATTTAGACCAAGATATGCATTTTGTTCTAAATACTTTATGTGTGTCCAACATTATAACTGTATTTAAGATGGCAAATAAAGAAACTGGGCTACTTTAAGCACCTACAAGTCGTGCAACCCAAGGGTTCCGAAATGTCACTGTACCCTAAAACTCTGCACAATGAAGCCTCTGGGGACCAACAATGTCCTACAAAATATCTTCGCCATCCCTCAAGGGCTTGTTAAGATATTTTACAGTGGCTCTAGCTGAGGAATGACCAGCTGCCTGCAAACCCAATTAGCTAGTCCTATAGCCATTGTGCTATAAGCATGGCTGTAGGAATACCCAACAAAATAAAGTGTCTTAAAACAGAAGTTATAATGATGTTATATCCCTGATTTGGTTTGCCATTCCCAGAGGAAATCACCTGGCTATCTGTGGTCTGTCAAATGGTAATTAGCAATTACCAGACCCTTGTTTACTTTGGCTCCCTACCAATAACTTGTGCAACTATTCACACTGAACACTCAGAACAATGAACTGCACAGTAAGCTGTGGATTCTCAGTGGATCAACAGACGTGCTTTAGTTCTTATTTTTTGTTAATATCACACAGAAAAATTTGATTTAATGTCAAATTGTTTTCTCCATATTTTTCTTTTCATGTATTTTCATGCAGCAGAGAGGAAAAAACACGGTGTTTCTTGTGCGTTAATAAGTGCCATGTACCCATCCAGCCATTTCCCTGGGTAAAATTATTTATAGTTGTGCTGCAACTGCCACGCTATGACTAAGACTTTAATGTCTATATGAGACAAAAGGGCCTGTGTAAGAAGTGCATCAGAGTATATTCGGTATATTTGTTGAAATGATAAATTACAGCAGAGACACAACTTCTGCCTCTTGTTACAAATGGGCGCTGTTAGAGTAACAAGTTTGGGGTCCACACAACACATTTACGTACATCGACTTAAATTTAATAAAAGCGATGATTTTGTGTGAAATTCAGCCACCCATGTGAGTAATGGATGCATGTGTGTCATATTTCCTGTGGAGCTACTGAAGGTACAAATGCAAAAGAAGATTGATGGGAAAGAGAGAGGGTGAACACGTAGGCCAGCTGTCCAAGATAGTCTTTACAATGGAAAGAAGAGCAGGCCATGCAGGTTTCAAAGGTAATAAAGGAGCAACTTAGTAACTTTACTGTCCTTTAAGATAAAAGTTAACAAGTGCAAATGATATTTGCGTTATAATACTGTCACAGGTTGATTCCTCTGTTCCTCTATTTCAGAGATTCCAGCTTGCAGTGATTTTTGCCAGACTGTGCATCACATTCAAGTATTAAATTAAGCTTAAATTCTCTACAAACACTCCCGAAGTAGCAGCCCTCATTTTTAGTATGTATAGCAGTATAATGCATCACTATTATCACATTAAGTTTCTATTCCAAGACCTAATGCCATTTACAGGAAGGCTCCAAAACTTAGCCCTGACCAGTATAGCTAGACTTCACTTCATCATATCGGTGGGGATAAAACAGCCTAGGCTCTACTTAGCTTACCAAACATGGCACAAGTTTGCCCGAGTAATGCCTGTTACCCAAAAACCTGGGGCTTCACACTGCTCTAAACGCTTGTTTTGTGTGTGTTTTTTTTCTAATATTGAATTTTAATGATGTCAGTGAGAGAGAGCCCACAGCTATGACTCTGAGCACCACTGACCTGCTGTTCAAACCTTCTGTTTATGATAGGGACACAGAAAGTTGCCTTAAAGCAAGGGTGAGGGAGGAGAGCTTCGTTTCGACAGTGGGTGATGTGAGGGTCTGCATCATTGCCCAGCATGAGGTAAATAGGATTATTTTGAACTGTGAATCACACAAAGCCACTTTAGTAGAGTTCAAGAATAATATTACATAGGTATAGTAAGTCAGCAGTCCCCAACCTCTTTTGCGCCACGGACCGGTTTATGTCATAATATTTTCACAGACCGGCCTTTAAGATAAATACAACAAATGAAACCAGTACCAAAAAAGACGATTTATTCATAACACACAGGAAAAGATCCAGGGAAACCGTGTTAACAATAAAAACGATAAAAAAAATAATGCTAAAAACCACACAACTCATGGACCGGTACTGGTCTGTTGCCTGGAAGTTGGGAACCGCTGTACTATAAGTAATACTGGACTGAACAGTCAGTTTGGGAATAGCAGCAGATTCCAGTTATTAAAGCCTTAGAAATCTTGGAAGTTACCAGAATGACTTAATTATTTGTTAATTTTGATCAGAGTTCTTTGGTTCAAAAAACTTTAATGTTTTCTCTAGAATCAAAATACTGTTTTTAATTACCCAGAAGCCTCTGTCATCGACTCGCCCTGCTCTCTGCCTTTACCTGACATAGTTGGTACACTGAGACTAAATGAGGAGCACAAACGAAGCTGTGCGCACCCACAAATGAATATTTAAAAATTGAGTTATGCAACGAACATGTATTTATGATAAGACAGAGCTGTGACGTCAACACAGGCAGTGATGCAACAATGTCTTGTATGTTTTTTAATCACATTCGGATTAATTATGCAGACGGGATCTATTTGCAGGCTCCCAAATTTCAGAAATCTGCGTATGTGTGCGCATGCACGCGGGCCTTTCCCTTGACACATGATGTGGAAACACAAAATACATGCCCAGAGACATGTGAATAATTTACAGGCTTACCAGGCTGAGGTTGTTAGGCCTGTTTTGATAATACCTCTCCAGACCACAGAAGGAGGAGGAAATATGAACAGCGAAAGGATAGGAGACAACACACAACACTTCTACAGTTTTCTGTTTTGATATCATTTGTAAGTCAAACCTGATTCACCCAAAGTCAAAAAGTGTACTTTTAGTAAGTCCCAATTTGGCTAATATATTATAGCTGTCAGCTTGATGATATTTCTTAGGTGATTTGTTGACTTTTGAGACTCTTTAGTGACTTTTTTCTTCTTACAAGTCTCAAAAATCACACATGCTTATTTCTGTAACCTAAGAGAGCCTGGTTATTACAGCCCAGCAATTCACTTAATCATCACCTCTGACTTAATTGACACTCTGTTACACATTTTACTGCCAGCTGTTCAGAACTTAAGGTCAAAAGGTGCCACTAAAAAAGGTCATGCTTCATCAGTACCTATTTTAGTTTTACATTCAAAGGCATATAAATATCAATGCAAAAAAATGCAAAAACCTCACAAATCCAACAAATAAAAAACTAAAAAGTCCAAAGACTTCATGGTATTTTTGCAGCAAACGCCGTCCTATCAGAAAACCTTCTGAGTTGCATGCCTCAGTGCTGACAACAGTATTCACTCAAAATAGTTTTTCCTCAGTCACACATACTTACGTTAGATGCTGCACACAATCTCCAAAAAGCAGAGGTGGAAATAAAACCACGACTGAAAGTCATTAGACCTCTGCTTTTCTATCATCCGAGTTTCATCTGGTGCCTGCCATCTCGTCACCTCTGACAATGCTGGAATAATTGATACGAACATAGAGCTGGATCCCCATAATAAAAACACTCTGCATCTGAATTAACTGTAATGATACAATCACACTAGGGAAAACAGTGCCTGGAGGCCGCGGTCTTCCCTTTAAAATGTTTGCGTAGAAGATGGAGACCAGGAATCACTCGCCATCTTCAAATCTACTTTGAGGCATCAGGACAGCAAAAAAAAAAAACAGAAAAAAGATCGAATTAGTCTCCAATCAGTTTGCGGTAAATTGTTATAAATTGTTGAAAATTGCAAATCTAATGCTGCCTATTGTAAATCTATTGCGGTTTACATACATTATCAGTTTACATTAAACTGAAATCACATTAAATACTTTCATTCAGAGTTCAGACAGTTTGTCTTAGCTTTGCAACCAGCTGAGACGAGTTGCAGACGAGTTGTGTTCATCAGCACAGACCGACTCAGATTGATTTCAAAGTGTTGGCATTCACCTTGAGATCAAAAGCGGCTGCCCAGTGGTTAAGAGTGTTGCACACTCAACCTTTGGGGGATCATTTGGTTGCAGGAATTACTTGCAATTGATCACTGAATGCAAGAAAAGTGGGTGCAGTTGGTGGTATCACTGAGCAACTCCTTATGGTCTCTTCTCTCTCACTACGAGTCATAAAATCAGAGAATAACCAATAAATATCAGTTTGATAAAATGCATCAAAATACATATATTCAGACCAAATCCACAGTCCTTTCCACTTGCACCTGTCCACTAAAGATTTTCATGGTAACCATGGTGCCAAGTGGCTACAACATCCATTAATGAAACACTGCAGTTTGTGACTGACCAGGCAGCAAATTAGGCAAATTCTAGGACACGTTATGTATGACCTTATTTTTTATGACAGTTTATCCTAGCATTTGACTGATTTATGTAATATTAATTACTCACTTATCGATTAACATTAACACACACTAACATTTTCAGGTCAGATATGTTTGGCTTTTGCATGCGTGTCTGCTAGACTCCATTAGAGCAATGCTTAGGTAGAAGGAGAGCGTGCAGGCTTCCATCTAACTTTGTGCTGGCAGGGAGCTGCTGTTAAAAATAGCCTCAAGCTGAACACACAAGTTTCCTCCTACTTGCCTCACACCAAAAACCACACCACAGTATTTGCCACTGAAATACATACAGTACCTCTGTGAAGATAAATGTGTTCTCAGAGTGCACTGGTGGTGGTGTAATATTGCTTTCCGTGTTTGTCTTTGTGGTGTAGTACACCTGCTGTGTCTGGGTCCATTCTCAAATTTGTGCTTCCTGGTTTGGCAGAGATTTCATAGAAATGTACATGCTGCAAAGAATAAAGTAAGCAAACGTAGCCCCAGGCTATCAGCTGAATTAAATACTTGATCATTTTCCTCGCTGAAGGTTTCCTCGTTGCACTGAAAAGGAAAATTCACGAAACAAGGTGAAAACAAAATGGACGAAAAATAAAAATACAGCAGTCCGTGGATGTCCGTTGTTGCACTGCTAACAAGAGCAATCCCCGACTGCGTACCTCCACCAAGGTAGAAAAATCCACCTATGTAGGACCAAGTGTAAAGATCTGATGCAAAAGGTCAGCTTTGCTTAAGAGTAAGGAATCCTTTCAAAAATCCTATGGAGCCATCTGCATTTCTAAAGTGGAACTAGTCCCATATTTGTTAAAATCTCCTTGCAAATTGGTTAATAACTGCTAGAGTAATTCTGCTAAGTTGGCCAATCACATATAACTCTTGGAAATGGTAAAAAATGGAGGCTATGTTACAAATGAGCTCGGATAACGCATGCATTAAAAGATAAAGACGATAAAGGTGACGTGAAAGGACAAAGCTGTGGGGGCTTTAAAAGGAGTGGAAACCCCAGTTAGAGGTTCCAGTCTGCCCGCACAAGGACAAAACAAAAATCATCCTTCTGCTTTGGGATTTTTTTAGACTTCTCTTCCAGACATAATGATGACACCCAGTCATGCATGAGATAGTTCTGTCTTTGGGCCATTCATAAGATATTTTTCTCCCACATACATTCCAATTTTGATTCAATCTGACATCAGTTTTGTGAGCACAAACCAACACCACATTAGCCTCTATTACAGCACTGTTTATCACAGATGGGTATCTAAGAAATCAGTAAATAGACATTAATGTTGGCAGTGTCTACCGGCCACTTCCGTCCAAATGCTGCTATCTCTCCCGATGAGCTCAGCCAGGAAATAACAAAGAATGGCTTCTCCATTTCACAAACACTGACACAGAACTTTGTTTGCGGTGACATTTTTCACCGAACTATAACCCAGACACTTACAGCCGAATCACACTAGGAAGAGATCTCTTTACTGAAAACAGTAGGAATGTTTACAATCAATAACACATACATCCTTTTAACCAAAACTGCTGACGCCACAGGGGAAATCAACACCCATCATTTGAATCAACAACAGCAGGTGACAAACAGTGTGTAGGGTTTCCTCATGACTTACTCCTGATTGCATCAAGTCCACAAGGGTGAAATGAGGAGCCAGTCAAAATGCCATAGCATGTGAGGTGTATTTTTTCAGGAGTGTACAGCATGTCCAAGTATATTTTTTTGGGTCATGTAAAGGCAGAGCCCTTGTGATCAATAGTCAGTGAAAACTAGCATAGATGAAGGTGACCGGTGGATCACTGATGGTTCAAATCAAACTTTATTAGAATATTTGGACTACGAACAGGAAATGGATCATAGTTCATAAAAAGAAATGTGGCACTGCTACTGAGAATATAATCCCCTTAGAATTACACAGAATCAGTGTGTTTTATCTGAAAGTATGATGTAATCATATTTACCAAGTAGTTTCCAATAATTATTAATAATAAATACTTATATTGTAAGAATTTTTATGCAGTGGTTGACTTGATGTATCTTACAGGAAATAATATGAATATTAAACAATTAAATCATTTTAAGTAGAGAGAAACTTCTATGTATTTTTATCATAAAAACACACATTTTTACACTTTAAATATGCAGTACTTTCTTTGTAATATTATATTATGGTGATAATAATGTTCATTTGTTTTTAAATTGTAAATAGGAAAAGGAAAATGGTCCATATCACATTCTTTTATGCATTATCAGAGTGCAACTGAATAGTCAAAAATCCACCATGCTCACTAAAACAAAGCATAAACTCTGATTTTAAGCCACTCTAAAATATAAAAGTGCTGCATATTTACAGTGTAAGTTGGGGAAATATTTTTTGCATTTACACCAAAATACACGAAAGTTTCTTATGAATTACAGTATAAATATTTCATCTTTCTTGTAAAGACTTCTTATTCTCATGTACCTAACCAGTAAGTATGTGTCGGTAAATAAAAATACATCATAATTTCAGATCAAATACAGTAAAAAATAAAAAATCCCATTCCATTAATTCTACAGGAATTACACCCTTAGTCATGGGTTGTGTGCTAGCTGCTAGCACTTTCTAACAGCTAACAGCTAGCATAATAGAGAAGTCAAAATGGCAATTTTAGTTAAAGGCTATGTTTAAGTAAATCTACATCTGTGATCACTGGAACAGTACCACAGAGCGATGCACTTTAGGTATAAAAGAACTGTGTATAAGTTGGATGATCTGATATCGTCGTGTTGGTGTTGTTCCCAGATCATCATTAAAATGTTGTTCCAGGTTCAACATTGCAAGTGACCAATCACATTGTTGTGACGTTATTCTTTTGCGCACCAAGCCATTCGTGCATTTATGAAATTCCAATGTTGCAAGGACAATATCAGTTCTGCTTACCGTTTATTAAAGGGTTACGGTTAGGGTTAGGGTCCGTTGATCGGCGGACAGAAGCGGTTTCTCGCAGCTTAAGTACAGTTTTTTTACGGCGGTTTTTCCCGAAGTCGAAAAAGTATGACGTCACAACATTCTGATTGGTCACTTGCAATGTTGATCCTGGAACAACATTAGTATGATGATCTGGGAACAACACCAACACGAGGATATCAGATCGTGCGTATAAGTTAAACCAGTATGTGTTACCTGCACACAGTTCTTTAAGGCCCAGCGATGGAGAAATTCTAATCCAGGAACCTCCAAGGAATTCAAAAGTTAAATTCTAAAACTCATGATGAAAATAGAGGTGAACATATCCCCAGTTTCTCTACTGCATATTTTATTATTTTTTCATGTCCACCATAAATGATCTACTGTAATATTTACTGAATTTCACTGAAAACTTTCATTTGCTGGAGGTGCTATAGAAAAAGTCAGAGGTCAGATATTCACACTATGCAAGATGCTCTCGAGGATCTTGAACATCTTGTTAGATTATAATATTATTTTATGCCATGTTATACCCCTAATTAAAGATTGTGAATTATTATGTAGTTTTAGTTTGCATTATTCTCCTGAATTAGAAGAAGCTGATAACTATTGCATTAGTTAAACTGATTTGCATTACATTAAACTGCTGACTTGTTGTGAATGAATGATATTGTTTTATGATGCATTATACTGCTGAGTTATAAGAAATCTAATTTGTCTGAGTAGAAGAGAACAGAGTGTGCTGGAGTTTTCTGCCCCATTTCAGCAGGAGCAGATAAACAGGGAGCCAAGGTCGTAGCTTAGGCGCTGTGTGAGAGAAAGCATGTGAATGTTTAGGCTTTGTATGATAAGGTGGAGGCACCAGAGGCTATAAAAGTTTGAGCAATGCTCCACCATTTTGAGATTTTGAGGCTGTCTGCATCAGTGTCCATCTCCCACGTGTGTGATCATTAAATCATCGTTTGACTCAACCCGACCGGACCAGTGTTGTTATTGTGGTTTTTCTCTTGTCTCCATCCCCAATATTTTGAACCTTAACAATCTTCAGCAGCACACTGTAGATTTTTACATATATTAACACCGTTCACACAAATGCAAACCTCGTGATGGTGATAGAAGCTAAAGTAGAAGTCATCAGTTTTTAATGGAAGTGATGGGCTGACCAAGTGAAAACAAAACTAGCAACACCTCCCCTTTAGTCGTTCTTCAATTTTACAGTTGAAGCGTTAAGATAATGACCATGAAACACAAATAGTGAAGCATTACATGTTATATTTCCCCCACTAAGAAACTGCATGCAGATTTCATGAAGGAATTGATATGTCACATGTTAATTCTAACCTCGGGCCTTTCAAGGATTAGTCGAACTATAAAAGCACAGCCTCAAAGATGCATCCTACAATCCGAGCGCCCAGAGGGAGTGACAACAAACAGATGGAGCAATTAAAAGAGTTTGAGCAAGCAACAGACACACAAAGTTAAGACATGATGCGGAAGTTGCGTGAAGTCGCAGAGCGCGAGAGGTAGTAGCAGATATTCAGCTGCACAGCCCACACAGTCTAATCTGTCATCACCGACTCAGATGGCTATTATGCATATACCCATGTGCTGCTCTCAGACACAGAAACTAACATCTGTTTACCTAAGCTGTGAGCAACTTCTTCTCAGTGGGACAGGAGAGGGCACACTGATTCACCCTGACAAGAAGCAACAGCAGGTGTTCCACGAAAAGAAAAAGAAAAAAACTAAAATAAAGCAACTTTCTTTCTTTCACGGGAACGAGGGCGGTAAGGACGGCAAAGAGGAAACACGGAGTACAACGCGCGACCGAGTGGCCTGAAATTTAGAAGAAAAATAAAAGAAAAAGTGCAAAGGCACAAAACTGCAAGGGACATGAACATGCTGCAAGTTGTTTTAACCGATTCTGAATGTGGTGCTCTGTGTTCTCTCTGCAAATCATAGGGGTGTGCACATTAGCAGTGGAAAGAGCCACTTATCGTCCTGCTTTACTCATTAATGCAGTACATGTTCGCCGGTTTGCCTCATAATGCCGAAGCCATTTCTAATGGTCTCATTTTTCTCCGGCTCATGTCAATGTAACCTATCATTGAGGTTGAGTGCTCCTATCAATGGCCAGGGTAAGTGTGCTGCACTTATATACACAGTAGTATAGCTTGCTTTAGGCTTGGTTTATTACTGAGGTGAGGAGAGACTAGGCTGTTCTTAGCTCTCTTTCTGGAAGCTCCTGTTCTCTCCCTCCTGTCCTCTCAACCATATATCAAACCATGCATTCATGCCAAGCAATTGAATTCTCATTGGATATAAATCCGGGCAGTGACAAATGAGGCCTCTATCCGCTGTCTTCGTCTTATAAACTGACACGCATCCCTCGTGACTGATACCTTTAATTAGCACTGCAGTCTGAGAGATCCACGGCTCTGTGTCTTTCACCTCCAGAGCCAAGACACAGTCACAGATAAGGACCACCATCTTGCCAGGCTAACAGTAGCTGCTGGGCATTTTCAGAGCTTTTTTTGAAGGCGAATTATGAGATGTTCATATTTTAACTTGCTTAAAAATAAAAATATCCCTGCTACTGATATGTCCTACCAATTAGATGAAAACAGCAGGCATAAATACTGAAAAACTAATGCAGAAATTGCCTACCTACCAAAAAGTTTGATTTAAAGCTCCTGGATTAATGAACCGGTGATGTTAATTCTATTAATGACTAACAGAAAACTAAATCGACCGCTCGAGTTGAATAGTAATGAGTTTTTCCAAGGAGAATTGCCAATTAAGCAGGATTTCCTATCTGTTATTGTTGCTTGGTGTCATTGCTATATTTCTGAGTTTTTCACAGAAAAGCAACAAATGCATTCGCTTCTATAATTTGATGAACATATTTCACTATTTTCTGACATTTATCAAATGTCACATTAATCAAGTAATCAAGAGAATAGCTGTCAGTTGAGAGTCGAATGAGATTCTAATGGCACAGGCCTTTAAGCGGGGCATTATTTGTGTCGGGTTTTATTCATTTCCCTTCTCCATGATTTGGGAAGATTACTAAAGAAGACACTTGGGTAGCCTTAAAGAGGTTCTGAAGAATCATTTGGAGGCTGAGAGAGAGGACAAATCATGCCCAGGCTTTCCTGTAAGAGCTTGAAATTGGTGTCATCAGTGGTGGAAAAGTAATTAAAAGATGGAAGGAGTGCTTTGAGTATCTCCCAGACCCAAGAGACTTGCCCCTCTTAACAGGAGGCAGAGCTGCAACTGGAGGGTTTTCAGTCCATCTCTGTGGTTCTGCACTCTAGAGTAGTCAGTAAGCTACCCAGTGGCACAGTTATGAACTCGGATCACCCTGAACGCCAAAGGATTTGAATCTTGTTGGCCTGACGTCACTGACATATCTTTAGAGTTCAGTAACTGAGCTCTTTGATTGGTTATCAGATGTCCGTGTGAAAACCGATGCCTTCAAAACAGATGTATTCCGTTTATTCCCCAGTTTCTGCTTGGTGAGTTTATTATATTTTGATTCATAATTAAGAGTAGTGGTAAAAGCGTCATTAGTTAGCTTAGCTTTTTGCACAGCACATGTAGTTGGAAAGGAGTTTCTCTTTAAATGTGTTGCCAAAAAGCATCGATCACTTTGTAGCCTGTGGCCGAGAAGATGCTGAATTTTAGAGATGTCAATGGAGATGTTTTGGATTGAGCTCCATATAAAGATTTGCAACCTGTAACATTTAGATGTGCTACTTAAGAAGGTTTAATTCTGAGAAAAGACCTCCTTATTGCCTGTTTCCAGTTCACAGATTATCCAGATGTGTCCTTATGGAGTGACCATGAGGTAGACCTTGGATTGCTGAAGAAGGCTGCAAGGTAAAAGGACATATGGTCTCCTCTATGTGCCCAACTGCTGCCATCATTAACCCTCTCAGTCTCAAATTATACTTTTTGTTGCTAATGCGCAACCAAGTCCTGCAGTGGTACTTCTGAGTAAAAAAAAAAACTCATAAAATATGTATGTGGGGTGATCAGGTTGTTAGTTTTTAACTGTTGCAAATCTGCAACGCCTACCTTGAGAGGGTTAAGGCGAAAATAAAAATAGTCATTAGTTCAACAGTGAAGCAATTAATGTTTGCTGTGCAATCAGAGCGACAGCCAAATCCTTGAAGGATGCAGTATAATATGGGTATATATATATATATTTATTGGTGAGATGTTTTCATTATTCTTTCACTGCATCTTTACAAAAAATAATCAAATAAATGCTCGTACTTCAAGTCTGAGGGTTTCATTTTGCAAGTTCATGAACTGCTTGTCACATGACTAAGCACATCAACACTCTTCACCCCTTAAAAACATAGCGGCCAAGGACAAAATGACATAAATCATTTATGATGAAAAACCAATACCTATAGCTTATGACTTATATCAGGGATGTCACAATACCTATAGCCCACTTTGATATCAAGTGGGGCAGACTGGTGAAATTCTTGTTTCTCCCAGTGTGAAGAAGTTCCACAGTTTTTCTACATGATAAAGAAATCCTGCTGGAGTAAAGGACCAAAATCTGTCAGCTCAACTCGTTGGGCTTTAACTTGAAAAAGTCTCTTTTTTTTCAGATTACACAAAAACATTCTGCTGAGTCCTTTTTGTGTGGACCGATTGTAATAAAAAAACAAAACAAAAAAGTTGCATTTTTACAATACATTGTGACAAAAACAGGACTTTTCTGTAATTTAAATGTTTATTTATCACTCAGTTACTTTGGTGCAGTGTGAATGGCCATGTGGGAGGCCTTTATCAACAGTAAAAACTCTAAAACTAATGAAAACACGTCTTCACATTTTCTAAAATCAACCAGTCGGCCCAAATTGGAGTCATTGCTTGGCCGATTCTGGTCCCCGGGCCTTATGTTTGACACCCCTGACTTATATGATAATGAAAGATGGGGCAGTAAAGCTATTTGCTGCCACTGATGCTGATAATGACTAAGATCATAATCACTTTAAATGTCGTTTTAGTCCAAAAGTACATGATTTTCTTTTGAACTAATCATAAAGCACTAAATTTTCCTATTATATTCTCCCTGGTTCAAGTGTACGTCAACGTCACATCCTTGTTAACTTGCCATTTGAGATACAGCACACATGTCTACCAGGAGACAGCTTTAGTGTTTCAAATGAGGGAGAAAGATTTATTATAGCCTGAAAAGGAATCATGGCTTCACAAATCTATCCACGAGGCTACAGAGAAACACTGATCTCCCAGCTTTGCAATTATTGTATTTTGTATTCAGAGGAATGTGTAGGGCCTGCCTTCAAAGCATATGCAATAGAGACACTCACTCTTTTAATGTGTTTTCTACTATACGATAAAACAGCAATAATCTCAGCAGGAGGATTGTTTCTGGAAAGAACAGCGGGTATTTATTGTAAATATAGAGTCAGTGGGCACTTTATTGGGTGCGCCTTGCTAGAAACCAGTTTGAAATGATTTAAGCTTTGTGACAAGGCGAATTCTCCTGCTGTCAGTAGATGGGTACACTGTAGTCATAAAGGGATGGACAGCAACAACACTCACTTAGGCTATGAGGGTTTAAAGATGCTTAATTGGTACTAAGGGGCCTAAAGTGTGCCAAAAATATATCCCCCACTCCTTTCCACCAGCAGCAGCAGCCTGAACCGTTGATACAAGAGAGGATGGATCCATGCTTTCACGTTGTTCACCTACCAACCCAATGCCGCAGTAGAAAACGAGGCTGGTCAGATCGGGGAACGTTTTTCCCTAGAGATGGCTGTGTGGGAGGATTCTAGTAGATCAGCAGTTTTCTGAAACACTTAGATCAGCGCATCTGGCACCAACAGCCATGCCACATTCAAAATCACTTAAATCACCTTTCCTCCCCTCCCTGAGCCTGGTTCTGCTGGAGGTTTCTTCCTGTTAAAAGGAAGTTTTTCCTTTGTCGCCAAAGTGCTTGCTCATAGGGGGTCATATGATTGTTGGGTTTTTCTCTGTATGTATTATTGTAGGGTCTACCTTACAATATAAAACACCTTGAGGCGGCTGTTGTTGTGATTTGGCGCTTTATAAATAAAATTGAATTGAACTGAACTGAATTTGAATGAGTATATGTATATAATCTTGAGTAATAGTATGCACTGAAGCTTTTGGTGCAAAACAACACATTTTTGAGCTTAAAAAACTGACTTACATGGACACACCTTAGAGCGTGGAGCAGCTCATAGGGGATTGGTCCAGTGCCTAATATTCTCAACATCTGTGAGTTGCAACTGTGAACTAAAACAATGCGTGAGAAATCGATATTTACTTCTCTCACTTATTTTCTGGCTTCATTTCCTTGCAGTTCTTGTTCTTGGATCCAGCTACCATATAGTTACAGATCAGCCACTTTTCCAGATTCATCTTTATATAATTAAAATCATCATAACTCAGCAAATCTTCAGGTCTGAAAATATCTATGCCACCTCGTTTAAAAAGAATCCTGAACACCCTTTCATCACAGAGGCTCTTATCTACATGCTGGAGGCATGCTTCTATAAAAGCCAAGGGTTTTTTTTTTTTGTTTTTTTAATCATAAATTGCTGTGATTTTTGAGGCCAGCTCATAAAAACTTACTCTGTTACTGTCAACAAAAGTACGAGGAACCACACACTCGGTTTTTTGGCATGCACGTTTGCTTTCGCGCCAGAGAGAGAAGTCCTTCAAATGGAGACGGGAGAGAATCAGAGCACAAAAAAAACCCCCAAAACAACCCACAAAAAAAATACACAGCAGACAAAGTGGGGTCAAAATTCAAATGGCAGAACAGCAACGTCTGAAACATCTCAGCTTATCGCTCTTGGCTCAGCTCTTCATGGCTCAGCAAGGTTTTGTCTCATTAACCTCTCAAATCTCTTCCTCTTTTTCTTTGTCTTATCCCCCCCACCCCCCACCCTCCGACCCCTTCACACACACTCGCACACACACACTCCACCCTAATCATCCTCTTTCTTCTTCTCTGTCTCCCCTCTCTCCCCACCTCCCACTTTCTCAAACGCGCAAGAATATACCCGAGCACCGGTGCTCTTCTCATTTACGCGGGGCCTTCACAAGGCCAATCGCGGGCTGACATTTTGTCTCACAGTTCAGTGCGTGCTTTTCCCAAAGGGATCTATTAAGTTATGGTATCCAGTGAGCCAAAGAAAAGGAGAGCCAGGCTTCCTAGTGGATTAGTTAATCAATAATATGGGGAAGCATAAAAAAAAAATGCATTCATAGGTTGGTAGAAACAGTGGTGTGGCTCTGTCTAGCCTCCAGGATTCCCTCTGGTATTGACTCCACTAACTGGCGAGGAGACTTTTCCAGTGATAATCATCAAAACATGAGCTCAGCTATAAAAGTACAACATTTGGCCAAGTCTTGCTTTGCCAGATGTTTAAATGATGTTCTGAAAAGCAGAATATTTCCCGTATCCGTGGTTATTTCAGCCACTTTCCGGCCTTTTAAGGACACAATGACCGTGAAAGAATTTCTTTGGTCCTCACGGAAATCATGCTTTCTTCAATTCTCACGGGAAGAGAAACTGAGCTCATTATAATGCAACTTTGCTGCATTACTGCACCACTGAACCCCTTTTACCTTGGCTAACATCATACTAAACCTAATCTGTTCACCTTGTTTCACTGCAAGATACTCTGGTCCCTGAAACTTGCCCAAAGGGACACTAAGCAGCTGCTCAGCTGGGACTTACAAAGGAAGCAATGGATGATAAAATGATGTGCAACACAGACGAGTACTGTAACAACAGCAGTCTCGAGCTTTGGGGCATTTTTCATAATGCAATTATATTTCATTGCTAAGTGGACAAAAGGACCTTGGTCAGGGAGTTGTTGAAAATGGAGAAATAAAACATTAAGAGGTGGTATGTGATAGCCGGATAGATAAAAGCAGGGGAGGAAGCTTTTATACAGACTTTTGCAAGCCGTCTTTAAATGCGCTCAGATTTAAATGCCCCTATTGAAAATAATGCTACCTTTTAAGCGCGATTGGGGGTTGTTTTTTCTTTCTTTTTTTACATTTCTCCGTTATTTATGTGGACATTACAGAATCTAATTTAATGAAATGAGCCCATGGATTTTCTGTGGTCCCTGTAAAAGCATGGAAAGTGTATTTTATATAAAATTGTGATATTTGTTCACATAATAAAGCAGAAGGAATGATCTCAGACACATCACAATGGTAAACAAGTCATTTGTATCTGGAAGACAGGCAGATACCAGACTTTAAATAAATGCAGTGTTTCTCCGTGTCTCTATTGTAACCTATAGGCAACCATGACCTACATCAGGGCTGCCCAATCCCGGTCCTCGAGAGCTACTATCCTGCAGCTTTTAGATGCATCCCTACTCCAACACAGCTGAATCAAATGGTTTGATTACCTCTTCAGCATGCCATCATGTTTGGCAAAGGCCTGATAACAAGCCATTCATTTGATTCAGGTGTGTGGGAACAAGGATGCATCTAAAAGCTGCAGGACGGTAGCTCTCGAGGACCGGGATTGGGCACCCCTGACCTACATGGTCACCTTGATGATGGTTGAAAAAGGAAGTATTATTTTCATGCCTCTGTAACGAGCCATTTCCACCCCCATTCCTTCTCCCTTTAAGCCAAAGTTCTTTTTGATTGGCTGCCCCATGCCAGACAGAAAGTTTGAATTAATTAATTCTAATTTATCGAATTCTGTGTCACAGTAAATCGTTGTCATCTCTTTCAAATGATCTCTATCATCGAATTGTATGCAGTTCAGTTGTTTTCATATAGCACCAGATTAGAACAACTCAAATGTCGCCTCAAGTCTCTTTTTCTGTAAGGTGAGACGCCACAGTGTTCAGAAGAATACACCAACAGTCAGACAACCTCCTTTGAGTGAGCACTTGGTGATAGTGGGAAGAAAAAACTCCCTTTTAACAAGAAGGGAACCTCCCGCAGATCCAGGCTGAAGGAGGGGCAGCCATATGTTGCAACTGGCTGGGGGTGAGGGGAGGAAGAAAAATAAGAGTAAAGAAATAAAACCCTCTGTGCTCCCTAAACAAGATAAAGTTATCTATAAAAGCCACCGTGCAGTCACTTCAGACTGATGACAACCAGGTGTGCTAGCTCAGCAGGCAACTGAAACAACCCACAGAGGAGGAGTTGGTCCAGAGATGAAAGCGTGGCAGTTCAGAGACTCAAGGACCCTGAGCAGATGGAAAAAGTCTCCTTTAAGTAGTTCAGACTGTTGATGTTGAATATAATATTTTTCCACATGGACTACAGCTTCCTTCGACTCGGGGTGGTCCTGTGCAATCGCTGGGATTTTTCCAGTTAATACCTGAATACAAGCACCAGGAAAACAGTTCATTTTTAGTGTCTTTGTCCTGATTTTTCAGAAGTTGGAAACTCCGTTTAACCCCGTTGAGCAGGACAGAGTGAGAACCAAGGTGGGATCAGCGTCTGGGTCACAGAACGGCCTGACTGTTGATGGAGCATAAGGAAGGAGGTGATGGAGAAGCTGGAGCTGAGGTGTTTCTTTAACAGCCTGTGGGGATGCAGGTTTCTTTCAGGAGCCCGGTCCAGTTAGTGGAGGAAAGTCCTGTTCATCCAGGATGCTAAAGTTTGGGACCACCTGGATGTCCTGAGAGCACGGGATGGAATTAGCACATTTGAGTTCGGTTTTCTGGGCAGTGGAGCTCACTGGAGCCTTTGGTTTGGCTTTCTTTCTTTAATCTGGTACCAGATGGAGATCTTTTATTAACTGCATACTTGTACTTTACTCTACTTTGCTTGACATACCGGTAAACCACATATATGTGGCCAAAGCCACGGAAAATAATGGGTGTCAAAGCACAGATGTACCATTAAGGCCCTTTAACGCTGAGCTTGGGTCCCACCCAGGTGTTATTTGCACACACACTGATGTTATTATTTGAACATTTGAATGGTCGCCATTGTACAACTAGATATAAAACAGAAAACAAGGAAACACATAATATCTCCCTGAGGTCAAACCACTTCAAATGTAGCAAACTTGATGATGAGGTGGTAGAGATAAGGCCCAGCTCCTGAAACACCAATGAAAAGATGCACATCTACTGAGTATGTAAAAGAACATGTATCTTGAATTGAGCACGGAGCAGTTTTCACCTATTACACCTATTTCTGCTGTGAAGAATACAAGCAATCCACACAACTAGTATCCAGCCAAAACGTGGCCCACATGATGTCATAGCCAGGTTTTTCAAGCACATCTAAAAATAGATTGCGATAACAGGAAGCGTTTTGTCTACTGAAAACATGGACCATACTTGTCAGGTTTTTAATGCCAGTCTTTCTGGATTAAAGAAAGAAAAACATACAAAGGTTTTATCCAGACTAATCAGTTTGCAGCGCTGTTCGGCACTCATACAAAGAGAATCGAAGACGTGACAGCTTTCCTCACTGATAGTAGCTGCAGTAAAATTCACTGCAGCCTTTATCTGTTGTTTGCAGCACAACAGAACATTCATAGCTTTTCTTTACTTAAAAACTAAACATATATGTATACAGGGGTAGAAATTCACCTTCTAGGTAGAATTTTGCATTAATTATTAGCACACACCAACAGGAATTATGTCTCAAATCTTTACCGTTAATCATATATTACAGATTCTGTAACCTCAGTCGCCCTCTTCTCACTCCAGGTTAGCCAGGTCACATAATGCTTTGTCTGTAACACAGATTACATAATTGGAAATCTATAATTCAGCATTCCTTAAGGTTTTGATCAGAGACGACGAGACATTTTAGAGGAAGAGCCTAGTCCTTGTGCAACATTTGGCGCATGAGAGGAGTGCTGGTTTGCTGCCGGAGAGCAGCAGCGAGTCCAAATGTTTGATAATCAGATGGAAAACAAACAAGTTTCTCAGTTTTTTCCTTTTTTATGTTGCCGAAATAACTCCAACTTTCATTCATAGGAGATGATGTTAGAGTGAGAAATTTACACAGGTAAAAACTGCTCGTGACCGATTTACAGATACTTTGCTGTTGCCTGATTTCAGGCTAAAGGTGCAAAAAACGTATTACTTGGTCTGAGCTCAACGGTGCATGTTCGGTGATGAGAGTCTGATGTAAAGAGCACTTTCTTGACAGTGAGGTTGGATATCAGACTAGAATGGCTAAGAAACATGGTTACACCGCCGCTGATTCCCGTTAGTTTATTACAAAGTAATTACTCCTGCTACGCGCTCACGCGTTTAGTAACCACATCTGATTTTGCTTCTTTAACACTCCCTTAACGACTTCTACTGCCGTTTTGACGAGCCATCAGGCAGCCTTCACACCTCCAACGGCCCCAACAATAGAGACACTTTGGACACTAATTCCCCCACCTCTCCCCCCTCCATAGAGCCATCACCACCTTCAAACCGTTCACCTACAACACCCCCCTCCTCACCCCACACAAAAGAGGATTTCACACCACCTCCTCCCACCACAACTCTTCATATTCATGAAGCAGATGTGAGGAAGCAGTTTAGGAGTCTGAATGCTCGGAAAGCTCCCGGCCCAGACGGTGTGTCTCCTGCCACCCTCAGACACTGTGCAAACGAGCTGGCCCCAGTGTTTTCTGGCATTTTCAACTCCTCACTGCAGGCATGTCATGTGCCTGCCTGCTTCAAGTCCTCCACCATAATCCCTGTCCCCAAGAAACCTAGGATCACTGGACTAAATGACTACAGACCCGTGGCTCTGACATCTGTGGTCATGAAGTCTTTTGAGCGCCTGGTTCTCTCCCATCTCAGGACCCTCACGGCCCCCCTCCTGGACCCCCTGCAGTTTGCATATAGAGCCAACAGGTCTGTAGACGACGCCATCAACATGGCCCTACACTTCATCCTGCAGCATCTGGACTCCCCAGGAACCTACGCCAGGATCCTGTTTGTGGACTTCAGCTCTGCCTTCAACACCATCCTTCCAGACCATCTCCGAGGCAAGCTTTCCCAGATGAATGTGCCTGATCCCATCTGCCGGTGGATCA
Source organism: Copadichromis virginalis (assembly GCF_057382275.1). Classification (NCBI taxonomy): domain Eukaryota; kingdom Metazoa; phylum Chordata; class Actinopteri; order Cichliformes; family Cichlidae; genus Copadichromis; species Copadichromis virginalis. Next base: position 47,005,980 of record NC_140620.1, read on the forward strand.
CTGACTTCCTGACGGACAGGAAGCAGCACGTGAGGCTGGGAAAGAATGTCTCGGACTCCCGGACCATCAGCACCGGCTCCCCTCAGGGCTGTGTTCTTTCTCCTCTGCTTTTCTCCCTGTACACCAACTGCTGCACCTCCACCCACCAGTCTGTCAAGCTAATCAAGTTTGCAGATGACACCACCGTTATTGGGCTCATCTCGGACGGGGACGAGTCTGCCTACAGGAGGGAGGTTGAACGTCTGGTGTCCTGGTGCAGCCACAACAACCTGGTGCTGAATGCCCAGAAGACAGTGGAGATTATTGTGGACTTCAGGAAGCACACAGCCCCACTCCCCCCCATCATCCTGACTGACACCCCCATCACCTCTGTGGACTCATTCCCCTTCCTGGGTACCACCATCACCCAGGACCTGAAGTGGGAGCCCACCATCACCTCCGTCATCAAGAAAGCCCAGCAGAGGATGTACTTCCTGAGGCAGCTGAAGAAATTCAACCTGCCAACACGGACGATGATGCAGTTCTACACTGCAATCATCGAGTCCATCCTCACCTCCTCCATCACCGTGTGGTACGCTGGAGCCACTATCAGGGACAAACAGAGACTGCAGCGTGTTGTGCGCTCTGCTGAGAAGGTGATTGGCTGCAGACTCCCATCTCTGCAGGACCTGTACACCTCCAGGACATTGCGGCGTGCAGCTCGGATCTCAGCTGACCCTTCTCACCCTGGACACAGTCTGTTTGACCTGCTCCCCTCAGGCAGGAGGCTCCGGTCCATTCGCACCAGAACCTCTCGCCATAAGAACAGTTTCTTCCCCTCTGCTGTTGGACACATGAACAATAACCATATGACTGTTCCCGCCACTAACACATGACCCTACGCTGTGTTCACTGCATCATTCCATGTTTGGCACTGATCACCACCTGCACTCATGTATATATCTTTCAACGTAGCACTCTTAATTCTTATTCTCATGTATATATCTCATGTATATCTCATGCACATATCTTCCCACGTAGCACTTTTAATTCTTATCCCTACTTTTATTTTTTTCCATGTCTATTTAAGTGCTATTTATGACACTATGTTTGCACTGAAGCACCGCAGCAATTTCCTAATGTTGTAAACCTGCTCAACATTTGGCAATAAACCCCATTCTGATTCTGATTCTGATTCTGATTTGTGTTAACAATGTTTTGATTGCTTTCTGTAAACAAGCTTTGATTTTATTGAATTCAAATGTTTACACGTGCGGCACAATCAGGAAGCTGAATGCAAATTGCTCATTTATTAGGCCGATCGTACACCTGCTTCTGCAACTCAAAGCCCTCCCACTCCTGCTCTGTCTCTTTCTGTCATTTCACCTACTGTCTTTCTGCCTCTGCCACTTCTGTTTCGCTCTGAAAGCCCCCTCGGAGTCATCGTCTCACACACTCGACCGTATCATTTACAAATATTTGTATGCTAATGCTCGTTTCCGCGCGCTGCTCTAATTAGGGCTTCTGCTGCTGCGACATAGGCTAGCTAACAACCCATTGAGTGTTCTCAGTTGGCAAAGAAACGAGTAAAACAATCCATTAACGCTGCTGCTTACCGAGAAACTACTCAAAGCTTTCCCTCCCCCCAAAGACCACAAGCTCATGTAAAACAAAGACCTGCTCGATTGGCTGCCACTGAGTCGCCTTAAGCTGACCTCCCAGCAGGATTTGCAGGTAGGTTAATTAGTCATGCATCAGTCTGGACCAGTCTCTTGTTGGACAGGAAATTTAGCGCCGTTTTCCCTTCGCGCTGCGTTGTAAAAGGAGTCACCAAACGGTTAAAGCCTTGGGAACAGGTCTAAGCTGTGACCCTATGTTTGTACATCATAAGGAAGTGCGCCAGCTTCCTGCTTGTATTATTTTTGGACTGAACCCAGAGGAAATGACAGAAACTTTGTGTTGTGATATTTTGATACCACGGTAGCATTTACAGGATATTGCTTTGTAGTGAAAACTGTTACTCAATAAGGCCCATTTACTAGTTGTTTTTCTCTTTCTCTCTGACCCAAGAATTAATGTGTAAGACTCACAGGCTGGTACCCCAAGGTCGAAAACACCACAGAGACGAGACCACTTCCTTACTCCCATCCTCCCTTTTTCTTTATCTCTTAGAAAAAGGCTCGTTAAAGGCCAGGTGGTTTGTTTCAGAATTCACTAATGAAAGAACTCTGTATTCTATGTCTAGGAGTGTATTTTGCTGGGATGATCATAAATTGTAGCTGAACTGATAAACTACACAAAGGATACTTCTCTGCTCACAAGGCAGGAAGACGTTTCCTTATTTGGTCTGTACCGGTTTGAACTGGGAAAGCTGACACACGAACCTTTTTTTCTCTATATAAGCTGTTGTATACTTAATAAACCTTTGAGTCGATTGGGAAGGCAACCTAAAGCAGTCTCTGTTTTCTTGTTCTCCCAAGCTGCTCCCGAGCTCGTACTAACACGCTGAATGGCATACCTGAGTGTTACTTTAAATAATTAGGAATCTTAGAAGGAAAGGACAGAACTCTGCTTATCGCTCGTGCCTTGGAGGGAAAACCGGGATGGACATTTTTTTCCTTCACTTTGTTACTGTCAAAATTCCCTTCATTTATCCTCTCAAAAAAAAAGAGAAAAAAAGTGTGATTTTTTTTCATGAGGCCCTTAGGCTATTGTATTTTTATTTACTTTTTCATTTGTGATAAAATATCCATGCTATTCACCAAAGGCCTACTGGCCTCAAGTTTAGATGAAATTAGAAATCTATAATTCAGTTCACACTTCAGAAAGTGTGCCCAGCAGAGTAAATGTTTGGCAAGAGAAAGAGAGAGACACACAGAGGAGGAGGGGGAGAAAAAAGTAAAGGGACTGTGTGCGAGAATGGGAGTGGGGAGGAGAGATTTAATTTCCTATGCCTCAGCCGATCGCAGCGCTCGTGGCACAGTAAAGTCCCTGGAACAAAACACAACCTTGAGTAATGAACTATACGTGCATAACAATATATTCCTTTTTCATTTTGATATTCAAATGAAAAAGGCAAGTGGGCTGCAAATAGAAGAGGGAGGGGAAAAAAGGATATAAAAATAAAAACTGCTCTAAACAGGGAGCAAGAATAAACTCTCTACATTAACAGTTTGACAAGTCTTGGCGAGAAGCCTGGCGAGGAGTGCGGTGCTTGATCTTCTGACGTGATATTAGACACATTTCTCTGATATAATTGCTTATGGAGGAAACCGTATGAGCCCTTCCACATCATCCAGCTTCTGTTTTTTTCACCCCCTTCTTCTTCTTCTCCTCTAACCTCTGCCGGTTGATATAGTCACTTCAAAGATCCAACTTAGTGGTATGTTATTGAATTTCTGACAGGGGTGGAGGGCGGGCTGGAAAAGATATTGCTCAAGAGTTTTTCACCAACACTCAGACCAATATCATCAGATATTAAACATGGGAAGGAATGAACAAAGGCAGGAAAACACAAGATCCATTACCTCAGATGTTGACGGGGGGGATATATATATATATATATATATATATATATACATATATATATATATCTCTGGGCGTGAGGCTTTTTAGCCAGAATCACACAGTTTACCTTTTGATTCCATGCAGCAGCACTACATTATGCTTTGTAGACTTTAACGCAGTGGAAGGTGCTTCATTGCTTGACACAAATATAAATAGGGTGAAAACTGTTATCGTGGAAGGTGTCAGAATGTAAATAATACCCTCAAGTGGCCATAACAACAACTCTGCAGTCATGTGATGCATTAGCATGTGTGTGGGTCATTGGTGGGACGAATGCAAGAATAAGTTACTGGGAAGTGGCGTCAGCATGGGTCCCGAGGTGCTTTATTTGCAGTGTGGTTCATCTTGACCTTGTGGAGATATATGCTGGCCATGGAGCTCAAAGAAACATCGCCCGTGCGCTGCAAAGTAGGTGTGCTGTATATTCAGCTCGGTTCAATGTCTCTCAAATGGAAGGGCAGGACCTCTGTAAACACACAAGGGCGGCTGTTTTCATCTTTATTTTTTTTTAAAGAGTTGACTCGGGTCTGTATTGCTTGAGCGACAGTGACAAACAACGCTGTTTTGGCGCTTGTGAAATCCATCATCGGTTTTTCAGTTCCTGCATTTTTTGGGGGGGGGGGGTTTGCTGCGCAAATGACTTCTGGAATATCTCTGAGTAATAACCTTAATCCGCGTAATGTCTGTTACGTATAAACGTCAAACGCCTCTGGTTATTTTGACAGGGAAGCATGAAAGGATCTTTTTCAGTGTCTTGTCATGTGTGAGACAGATGGATTTTTTTCACCCCGTCATGCTCTGATTCGAGACAAAGCGTCGAACACAGAGATGCACCGGGGGTGGAGCGCTCCTTTATACCCGCAGAGAAATTCATCCGAGTCTGTTAATGCATCCTGTTGTAAAAAAAATAAAATAGAAAACTGAGTGAGGAGATAAATGAGCATATCATGGAGTAAAATGCTCTAAAAAAAAAAACACACAAAAAAGAAACAGGTGAAAAGCTCTTCTCTTTGAATTCATAACAAGGACACAGATGAGTGAAAAATAAAAGCAAATGAACAGTTGGTTGATCATCAGTGTGTCACAAGTCATTTACACTCTCCAAGGATTATTTTGTCACTCTTATTTACAGCTTTTAAAAGTCAAAAAATTAATAGAGCTGAGAGGAAAGAAAAAAAAGGAGAATACGACCACTTTCTGAAATGTCTCGCCTGACAGAGGTGCCTAAAATTTATATAAATGACTGAATACAGCTCTATACTTTCTACTCAACTAATTTTCCTTGAGCTCTGCCATTTGTTCAGAACACTCAAGGACCTATTCAGCAATAAGATGCAATCAATCTGTTATGAGATGTGGTTTTTTTTGTTTTTTTTTATGTATGTGTGTGTATGTTGGAAACAACCCATCAGTTCTGTTCATCCGAACTCCCATCCAGTTATTAGACCTTATTTCTACAAAAGGGAATTTCAGCCATTTTCATGACTGTTTGCCTTTGGCCATGTGACTGACAGTTCACACATCCAAAACAATTGGTATTCGCTCCAGCCCTGGGTTTTCCGTCATGACTCCTAGCAATAATGACATGCACTACTAAAAGCAATAAACTCGCATTATTAAAGTAAACCCTCGGTCTCCCCATAAGTCAGGCACTAAGAGGTGTGAATCTGAGCTCTTTTTTTTCTGTCTTTCTTTTTTCTGCCAGACAACCGAATGACCTAATGCAGCAGAAGAGGCCATTTGTGACCTCGGTCCACCGTTGTCTTGCAATAACAACGCTAATGCAAAATTGATTTCACCTCTCTAAGAACGTGCAAATGTTAAACATCCCACATCTAACGGCCATTTTTTTCTACTCTTGTTTTCCTTAACTGATTTCTCATGCAGTGTATACTCATGCAGATGTGAATATACTGCAGATACGGTGACAATTTAAAGGGAAAAAAAGGACCAAAGAGTTTCATATTATGGGTTCAAGTCATGTCTCAGCATTGATTCTTTTTGGAGCAGTGAAACCCATCCATCCATTTTCTTTCATTTATCCAATTCAGGGTCATGGGGATGTGCTGGAGACCATTCCAGCTGACATAGGGTGAGAAGCGTGGTATATCCTGGACAGGTTGCCAATCTGTCGCTGGGCAAACTCACAGAGACAGGTAAGGGGCGATCGTGGCTCAAGAGTTGGGAGTTCGCCTTGTAATCGGAAGGTTGCTGGTTTGAGCCCCGGCTTGGACAGTCTTGGTCGTTGTGTCCTTGGGCAAGACACTTCACCCGTTGCCTACTGGTGGTGGTCAAAGGGCCTGGTGGCGCCAGTGTCCGGCAGCCACGCCTCTGTCAGTGCGCCCCAGGGTGGCTGTGGCTACAATGTAGCTGCTATCACCAGTGTGTGAATGGGTGGATGACTGGTTGTGTAAAGCACTTTGGGGTCCTTAGGGACTAGAAAAGCGCTATATGGTAAGCGCATACCAACAGACAATTTAGAGTCATCAAACCCAATGCATGTCTTTGGATTGTGAGAGTAACCAACGCAAGGTCAGGAGGAATATGCAAACCCCAGGCTGGATTTGAACCCAGAGCCCTCTTGCTATGAGGCAACAACCACCATTATTCCAAAAGACAATTTCAATTATGACGTGGGTCAAGCTTCAAACTCTTCCTTCTGCATTAACTTAAGTTGCGATCCGGTGACCATAACATACGTTTAACCTCCTTTTCATTCTCATCAAAGCGATCAGTGACTCCCTACGCCCTGTGGATGTAGCTCTCCTGGAAGAGACCACTCTGATCATTGTTTTTTAAGAAAGGGTTTTCATCACAGGATAATGATGATCACTCAGAACAACTTTGTATTGATTTGAAGTGACCTTTACCTCGAAGCAAAAGGCGAAATTCCCCCAGCACTCCAACAGAGATATCAGACACATCTCCTCACTGTAGTGGTCAGGGCTCCAGGTTTGTCTTTTAATTTGTCCCCCACCTATCGATATTATGCGTCGCTTCAACTTCTTGCACATTAACATCAAAGTTAGACTATCTGAGAGACTTCCTTCCTGGAATCTCTGTATTTCAGCTGTGAAATATGAAATACCTGCTAAATTATTTAGACTTAAAAACAGCGCAGGTGTACAGATTCGGTTGGGTATTGTGTTTCGCTGTCTTTGCTTTGAATTGATCTGTCCCTTCCAAGGCATTATCAGCGCACGGTTTAAACAGGATGCGATAGAACAGCTCGTCAACGCATGAAAAAGTAAGTAAAGTTTTTATTTATACAGCACCTTTCAAGATAAATATCACAAAGTGCTTCGCAACAAAAAGGAAAATGCTAGAACATCAAAAGTTACCCAAAAGCAAGTTTGGAAAAGGAGATTTTTTTTTAGCTCCTTTTTCTTTGTTACGTTTTTTTATTTTAAAGAAGAGAGAGAGAGATCACCTAGTCCACAGATCTCAGGCTCAGTGGGAGAGAGTTTCAGAGTCTGAGAGATGCTGTTGCAAAAGCTCCGTCTGCGTTAGTTCTCAGCCTTGTATGCTGCACAGCCCACAGGCCCCGATCACATGACCTCAGGGACCTGCTGGGGGGATGTATGGACGTAAAAGTTCCCTGATGTTCGCTGGAGCTTGTCCATGCAGAGCTCCAAAAAGTCAAAATCGAAATCTTAAAGCGGACTCTGAAACTAATGGGGGAGCCAGCGCAGCTGAAATCCAACAACAAAAGATCCACATGCAATAAAATAAAGTGACCAGTATATTAATATGTGTCTGACGCACATTTTAAAATGGAAAATGTGAGCCAGCGATAAAAAAATATTTAAAAAGACAGCCTAGACATGATAATTAAGAGCTTTGGTGCATGCAGATGAATATCTAAAACAGCCACGCACAATCTCTTTGTAACCGCACACAGAGATGCAAGCAGCCACTTCAGCTAGCCCTAAAGGCCATCTGCCACGGGCACACCTGAGAACCGCCTCTGACAGGCTATTAATAAGAGAGCCTCTAGCTGTGGAGGCCAACCTCTGTGGCATATGTCGCTCTGATGACTCTAGTTTGTCTGGCATCTTCTTTAACTGGACAGAACGGATACAAATTATCCAGCACTTTTTTTTCCCCTCTCGGAGAATTTCCACACGCAAGTGAATCTGTTTACTCTAAATCTCTTCATCCAGTAGAGGAGAAGCTTTGGGAAATTGGACAACAAACGGGGGGGGGGGGGGGGGGGGGGGAATGAGCAGATGTTGTTTGGTTCAACTTTTTCTTAAATGTTTAATTATTATGTTCTAGATTCCAAAAAGAGCCACATCAGTTGCAGTTCATGTAAAAATCATTAGCTGAACGGTTCTGACTTTAAGCTGTCTGCAAAATATCCTTAGGGTTCAGGGATTCAGGTTGCGGCGATAACCCGAGGATAGCTTATTCAGCTTCTTGCTGACAGATGTGTCCAGATGTTAGGTGGAAGTCTCTGCTGCTAGACTACAGTAAGGCTAAAGGTTTTGCCTCTCGGTCAAGGTTGTACTCGTGTTGCCCGCGGACAGCAGCCATGCAATATGCATCAGTCTCTGGCTGCGTCTGCTCCGTGGAAGTTGACAGCCGCGTAGCAAAGTGTGTCGTATGGCAGTTCAGAGCCGAGAAGCTCGCGGATGGATTGATGCAACTTGGCATTGTGCCAGGTCGAAATGTCAGTGCCGAGTTGTGGCATTGCGCTGACAGATTCACAGATGTTTGACAGGAAGTTGTCCATCAACTCGAGATCTGCCAAAGAACTTTGGTCAGAGGGATTACACCGAAAGGATCCCAAGACAGTTAGCGCTCATGTTGGATTTATGTGGCCACGAGTGGGACACATCACCCATCAGTAATGGAGATATGCTGTGCAGAGCAGCACCTAGAACTGTGAAAAGTGAAGCTTGTCTTAGGTTATTGACATGCCTGCTCCACTCCATGGCAAAGATGCGCAAAGACTTTAGCCAAAACCCAGGCAAGACAGGGATCTTCAGCACTATGGGGTTGCCCTCCAGCTATCCACCGCATGGAATCCACTTAGCTAATTTCCCTTAACTTGTGCACTGGCTCAAAAAAAGCCCCACTTCTCCCGCTCTCTGTGTACACAGGAGTTATTGAAGTTTACTCAAAGAGTTTGCAGGCTTAGGTGAAATACAAGGCTATTGGCGTCATGTAAACATTATAGCACACACTCGAGAGGAATCTGAGATAGCAGAGATCTGAGGGCTCTGCGGCAAAAGTTCAAAAAATATAAAGCGATACTTTATAATCTACTCTGTCAATCCTTTGATTTTATATTGCAACCGGGGGTTTAGATTTTTAGAGCGATACGAGACATGTGTCTCTTTGGTAAAGGGAAAAGAGCAGAGAATGTTTGCTGGGCTTACAAGCATGCCTATATCAAATAGCAGCCGGGCAGTGGCTCCAGGGGTTAAGGGAGTGAAAGCCCACGGGTGACGCTGATTGGTGCACTGGCCAAACCAAGAGGTTTGAACGCACACAGGCTATGCTACAATATCGATAGCAAGGAGGTCGCTGGAGTTCAGCTCGGAGGTGAGAGAGAGTCAAGGAAAGGGTGGGTGCGGGGGTGCACAGAGAGCATTTGTATGTGGGAAAAGAGACGTACATTATTGTGCTACCGAGCCTTTCCTCCTAAAGTGCCGTCTACAAATGTGATCATCTCTACCTCACACTCCGCTTTACATGTCTTACGACTGGGCCCGATGATGTGCATGAATGATAATCTGCGTGAAAGCCACGTACTTTCAGATTATAGCGGCAAGCCAGGGTGCTGAATGGGCTGTCTCATAGAGTGATTGCACTGTTCTATTACAACCGGAGCTCGTGAAAGAGCAGTCGGTTTTAATTTATACATTTAAAGAACCCCCTGTTAGGCAAACAAGTGAGTTTTTCTTTCACGAATGCATATCCACCACATTCTGAGCATTGATCTTTGAAATGAACTTACATGATACGACCTTACTTGAGTGAAAACAATTTATTGTTGACAGTTAACTGCAGTGAAAAGCTTAAACGATTCCAACAACTGAGGACTAAAGACTTCTTTCTTTAAGTGGGACTTGATATTTCCACAGAAGCTAATAAAATACGCTTGCTTTAAATGGACCGTGGAACAGTGTTCTGAATCTATACATTCAGTCACATAGCCTCAACTGTAGCATCTTTTTGAGAACTTGTATCAAGCACGTCTAAAGCACTCCTTTGCTGATCTTTGCTGGCCACATACACACTTAAGCTCTAGTCTAGCGAATCCATAATGTCTATAGCGCCAGCGCAGAAGTAGTTCTTGTTCTCTGTGAAAATCGATTGCAAGCAAACTGAAACATCTGCTGGTGTGCTGTGACTCTTTGCTAGAGGAAAGGGTAACTAAAGAGCGAAGAAAAACACCTAATAACCATCCATCAAAATATAATTATGACTTGTGCTGCTAAAACTTCCCATACAGACACGAACATCACTTTAAAGACGATGGGTTGTTCTGTCATTAAAGCTCTAAACCGTGCTATTATCAGTTGTGCAGATGTATTTATGCCTCTGGTAAATGTCACAAAGCACTCCGTCCAATGTTGCAAGAGAGAAAGCTCAAATATTTCATTGCTACCAGAGCTGACTAATTGTTACCCCATACTGCTTAATTCGTCTTATGAACTGAAATGGTTTTGATGTATCTGTGGACTCACCGAGCGGTGCTGATATTCTGATGCATTTTTCAAAAACATTGGCCCTACAACTTTAAAAGGGACATTATGACGAGCTCCCAGTGAGTCTAGAGACAGACAAAAAAGCTCGAACCATTTCGGTCATTTTCCGTTTTTTTCAAAGGTCATTAAATATGTTTTTGAACAAGTTGTTTGGCTTTTCAGCCAGTTTTGACATGAATACTTGATAAGCTTAGCCCCCTGCTGGTGAGCAAAACCTGGGGACGACAGACCTAATGAGCAGCCACAGTCCACGCTTTAATTTCCTCAGTAACTGATACTAACTGATAGATTGGATGGATTGGGTGAAGTGGATTGCTTTGATTTCTGAGATGAACGAAGATGCCCCCACGACAACAGGAAATTTGGACTGTTAGCACACCCTGCAGCTCATGCGTCCACCCTCATCATTTGCTTTGTAGCCTGTCCACTGGACAGCACTGTAATGCTGAGGGACAGCAGGGTATTTGAGGAAACGTTAAGACCACTTTGATATTAGATACGGGTGTATATAAGTGTTTGTGTGCGAGCGATTTTGTTTTCATTCTATTATAAAAAAAAGACAAAAATGCCATATCGAATACTCAAAATTAAAAACCACAAAACGAAATTTTTAACTTTTTTAACGCTATATGGACAAATTATATGGCTACACCTCTTAACCTTGTGTTTTTAGTCTCATTGCACAGGTGTTTCAAGTCAAGCTCCTAGCTATGCTGTCTGCCTTTGCAGAGGGCTCGCTGAATAGGATGCTACCGTGGCAACAAGTCATTTGGTAAGATTTCATCCCTCCTAGATCTTCCAAGATGAGCTGAAAGTATTGTTTTTGCAAAGTAGTGCTGCAGTGCTTCTGACTCGGTAACTGCAGAGTTCCAAACCTCCTCTGGCATTAACATCAGTACAAAAACGGTGCACCAGGAGCTTCATGGCATGGGTTTCATGGCTGAGCAGCTCCTGTAGGTGTAATGTGTAGGTGGGCCCAGTGCTTTTGTCTAATAATCCCGTTCCCACAGACTTTGGTAGAATTTGACTTCTTTTCGTGACCAGAAGAGTCGTCCCCTGCTCGGCATTGAAAAGAATGCAGGTTTGGGGCATTTTCCACACATGACTTCACTTCGCATATCCATAGGACGCACCTATCTTTCACGCAAGTCTAATTTTAGAGGTGACAAAATGCCTCGTATAGTGTCTGCTACCCTGAGGTCACCTGTATGCTTTGGCCCATTTGGTTGCTCCTCTGTGTAACTCACAAAAATCTGTTTGAAAGGGGTGTGGGCAAAAGTGGATTTACAGCTACAGGCACTCACACAGCCCAGTTAAAAAGCAGTGGCACACAGGGACTGTGTAATGAACGATCTGTCAAGTAGTTTATGCTAAAATCTTAAACACTTATTTAGGAACATTTGAAACTTAATTTGTTATAGAAATAGTATAATATGCCCCAATAACATTTACTCTGGTGATGGTTAATTTGAAGCGTTATTTATTAGTCATTAATTGGGATCTCCCCTTAAAACATTCTTGTTTGGAGTAAATTAGCTGAAGCTACTGTATTTAAAATATAATCTCAGTCTGTGCAGCTGCTAAATTGACTATAGGTAAGAAAATTAATGGTTCTATAACGTTTTTAACTGATCTCAACGGGTGAGGTGATATCCGGCAGTTTTATAGGAGGATATTAAAAAGTTGGAAAATATTCAGTATGCAAATTTTCTTCACTTCACTTGCAAATACATCAAGAACGAGCTGGAGTGAAAAAAAACAAACAACATTTCCATCTTCTTCTTCTTTTTTTTTTTTATCAATACAGGGGATAAAAAAAAGATGGGGAAGAAAATTAACAGTACGTTGGGCTGATGCAGCAGATGCACTTCATCTGCATACACACAAACGACTGGCAAGTGACAGTTTGATAATTAGGCTTTCTCTAAGCAAAGGAGGCTTCCTTAAGCTTCGCAGGTGCTCATTTCGAATTCGCAGAACACACAGAGGAAAATGGATTTAGACTTTTAAGCTCTTCCTTGTAGGTAGTCGTTGTATATTTTCATATTAAGTGTCCAGATAATGGATGGAGAGCAATCTTAATGCAGTGTGATCTGATTTGCTGTTTAATTCTGTCTAAGTCACGTAGTTAGCAGAAGTTGTTTTTTCTAATTTATGCCATCAGCACTAAACAGCCTTTTATCTCCACTGCCTGAGTATGGATGTCTATGTTACAGTCTAACCGCCTTTGATTATGAGAATAAAGTTAACACGATTAAAAGACTGAAATAATAGAATCAACAAATGTCTGCACATATACAAAGTGCAGCCTTTCAAATCACCTATTCACCAACACACTCGCGTGGTGCGTAATGTCATAAAGATGACAACGCTCACACCTGCAGTCAAGAACTACTTCGGGGTCGTGTCCCGACGAGAGACTGAGAAGAAACGAGTAAGTGTTAATGTCACGGAGATAAAGACTTTTTGTCTTTCTTCTTCTTTTTGTTGTTGTTGTGTGGAGGCGGCAAAAAAGGAGGGCGACCTAATTAACTCAGTGTGTGAAAGTAGGAGTTTGTCGAAGCCATGCTTTAAAAACAAAAAAGCCAGCAAATGAGAGGTTGCAAGTGGGCATTGCGTGACTTATTTTAGCTGGTTGTTCCAGGGTTTTATTTGAATATAATGACTGGCAGCCAATATCAGTATGTTCTGATAACATCTTCCTCTAGCATCCCCCCAACAAACCCAGAAAAGCATGAAGAAGATTTTGTTTCCTCGAAAAAGCGCCTCCACAGAGCAGCAGCTGTTGCAGCCATGCCACACCAAAATAAACGGGCAATGTGAGGATCTTTAGCTTCAGGTACAGTAACAATAAAGATAGATTTATGCTACAAAGGAAGATGGAAAGCTTTTTATCCATTTTCCAAGAAAACACCAGATAAACAACAGGAGTAGGCACTTATAATATAATTAAATCAAACATTATGAATGCAATCACTTGGGTGTATCTCTATTTTACTAACATTGTTAGAGTGTACATCTCCGTCTATTTGCAATGTTGATACATGTCCCTAATGTCATTCCAAAAACAGCACCACGCCACTTCTTATTAAATTTATCGCCATCTTAATTTAGGTTCTACCTTACCTTCTACTGTACTTCCCACAATATGTAACAATTTGATTATAACGTATAATTACATAGAAATAATAGTGGCGACTTAATACACCAGGAGCACTGTGATAATAACAGCTTTAATAATAATAATAACTAATGTTAATGTAGCTGTGTAATGCTGTGCAGGTCATGTGCTGGGAGGCCATCAGCGTTTACAGTCTGGGTGTCACACACACTGGGTCAGCCGCTCCTTTCCCCACTCATGCTTTCTTTATTCCAGATGAGGGTTTTCCTATGAGTCATCAACTTAACCACGGCATCCCTTGAACCTTAATGACTGAGGAAGGCAAGTGTCAGAAGAAAGGCATCTTGGGGAAGCTGGCTTTCAGTGGCATGCAAGAAGCCAGAAGTCAAGTAGTAAAAGGCACCAGGGTGACTTTCTTTTGATTACTGAAATGCTTTAAAGTTCAGATGTGTTTGTTCTGTCTACAAAAACTTTTTTTTCTCTTTTTCTTTATTTTTTCTTCTATTTTAGAAAAATTGCATCTACTTAAACACACTGCAAGCTGCCATTGTCATAATGTCAGTGTGGAAATTTCAAGTTTTTGGATCTGCAGCACTAAGAAAAACATTAGATATCATTCTCATTTGATACCGATGTTATTCTAGGTACTTTAATCTCATGTTTTTCCTCTTTTTAAAAAAAAAAACATGTTACAGCGTATTCTTTTTTATGGAAATGATGCTACTCACACATCAGCCATTCAGCCAGAATGGAAGTGGACGGCCAAGCTGTCAACTAAATGGACTGAGGTGTCTCTTGCGGAGTTGGGGTTCCCCTTAAGATAGCAGAGAAACTTGACACCCCTGCGATCAAGAGTCAGAAACGAGCCGAGTCCTCGCTGTTCCTCTCTGCCTAAGGGTAAATTGCAGCAGTTTGTCAGGGCAGGGACAAATAAGTAGGCCTTTGAAGTCTAAGCTTAGGGGGCTTCAAACCACTTGGACCAAGTCTGCTTGGCTGTTCCAAGAAGCCAACATTGGAGTGCTCGTGCCAACACAGAAGTGGCACTGCTGGTTCAGTCCCAAAGTGGCACACATGGTAAGGCCAAAAAGATTGATGTCATCTGACTATGACATCTTCTCCTGCAGCCTCGTGTTCTGCCACTGACCAACAAATGTTAACATAGGTTAATCCTGACTGCTGTGAATGTGAAACTTTCAATAGATAGAAGGTGAACAACTCTAAAGACTTCTTTAAGGCTGGTTAGGCAAACTGATAAAATCCATATATTGCATGAATGAAAACGCATATACAATTTAAACAGTACAGTGCAGAATGATTATGTCATCGTGTCTGGGAATTTTTTGCACAGTGGGTCTTGGCTCAGATTAAACAGCATGTAAACATTTTCTGGCAAGGCATACGAGTAATCCCATTTCATTAAGCCATTGTTAACAATGCCTGGTCAACTGTGACTTTTGGACGTGCAAATGAAAGAGAAAAAAGTAACTGGGCTGGAGAACACTTTTCATTTGTCAGTCCTTTCAGGACTGTGATGGGGGGGGGGGCAAGACTCGTTGTCCAAAAATGTTTCAAATCACATTTAATGAGTCAACGAGACAGAGAGAAACCTACAGCTGGGGACGACCCTCGCTACGTGACAGGGAGTCAGATAGTAGTCATCTAATTGGTGCAGATCTATGCAGTCCCCCGGCAAAAACTTTGTTTCATTTGCTGTTTAACTGACAGTGTCTTTACAATGCCACTATCAAGAGGTTAATCGTGTGGGCTATAAGTACTCCGACTGCTGTGTAGTGTCTTGGAGAAAAAGTTTGTCTGGCAACTATTGTAATTTTTTATTTTTTTTATTTTTTTAAGATGAAAGGCTCTAAAAGACCCGTCCAATTAGAATCAATCACAGTCCCAATTCATTCATTTAGGATCCTTTCGCGCAGGACTCCTATCATGCCGAAGGCCTCTGAGGCTTGGAGAAGAATGGATGGCTGTGTATGTAATGGATTACTCCAAGCTCTAATATTTCATTTTAGTCATTTAACTAAACAAAGCCAAGCTGCAGTTGTAGCAGATTTTCCTGCACTGGCAGTAGACGCCACGTTAACATCATATAAGAAATATTAAAAATTCCTCGGCCGAGCGCTGATCACCTGCTGAGCGTCGAAGCGAGAACGCGTGATTTAAAGATACAGATTGTCCAACTAGGCGCCAAATAAGTATGGCTGCCTTGGAGGCTTATAAGCTCCCCTTAGCCAACGTAGCGCGGACGTTCAAACACGGCACGGGCTTTTGAATGTTTTTGTCACTGTTCTCCATCTCTTTCAGCCTGAGCCTCATGAGATGTGATCTCTGAGGACAACAGGAACTTCAGTCTGATATACTGTAATTGCTTGTGACAGGCGACTTCACATTGGTGCTTGCAGCTGTCAGCGTGAATTTTTTGTTGTTGTTGTTGTTGTTGAAATGAACATGTTTGTTAAAAAAAACCCAACATTATAGAGGCATTTGTGCTGTTGCTTTAGCACGGCACGTTGCCAACTGATCTCTTAGTTTCTCTCATCGTTCTTTCTTCAGGCAAGGCCAGAGCGAGGTTAGCTCCCTAATCTAAAGAGAGCTAATGATAGCATCACAGGAGTAGTATACTTCTCCATCTCTTTACCCCCCCCCTCCTCTTTCTCATCTACATCCTCTCTACTGTACTTGCCCATTCAGCTCACGTGATTGTATTTCACATCAGACATTCGACAGTGTTCCGAGTAAATCTACACAGACTGTACACTGGAATGCGGCATGCTGGAAATGGCCACATTATTTCATGGTACAAGAAAAATATGCAAATCTGCTTTGTCCTATAATCCAGCAGTGATCACAAGAGGTATTAAAGAGCTGTGGAGTCGTGGAAGTGCGCCTCTTGAAGCGGGTGTGAGCAAGAGAACATTCCAAATCATTCCTGTCTCCCAGAATAATGCAGTGACTCATAAATATCACCTAACTTCTGTGAACCAAAGTGAATACCAGATACAAAGCACTGAGCATAGCTTCACCCACTCAACTTGTATTTATATTGCACATTTGGGCAAAACTTCAGCTATATTTGCCCAATCTAATAATGTCAAAAAAATATAAAGATATATACATATGTAAATATAAAGGAATCCCCTTATCCTCCGCCTTTTGTCTGTTGCACCAGTACTGTGAGAGCATTAACCCTGAAATAAAATAAGTAGTGGGCATAAAAAGCTTATAATGTTCAATTCTATACATATGTACTCTGTACAGTGCATTTAAAATGCTTATACAAAATGTTCGCCCCTCTGTGCAAAGCAGATTAATGTGCTATGGTGTGGATAATATAAGGGTTAAAGATTAAAAATCACATAACAGTCAAGCTTGGCAGGCTCAGGAAATGAAACGAGTCATGACACATGAAGAAAAGGTGGCTTTTGTAACACAGCTCTCCAGCATGGCGAGCGCAACCTTGGACAATGGAAACAAAGGTTATATTATCCACTTTAAGCAAGTGAGTGGTGACTGCACACAGCAGGATGTGATACGTGGCTCATTATCAAAAATTCTTTCATGTTCAAACTGTTTTGTAAAACCAAACATTATCTCACATTTAGGGGTTTTTCTAAATATATACTCTCTGGCCACTTTATTAGGTACACCTGTTCAGTTGCTCGCTAATCAGCGGATCACATGGTAATGTTAGCATTCAGGCACGTAGGCATGGTGATCACCATGCCGAAGCTGAAACTGAATATCAGAATAGGAAACAACTGTGATTTAAGTGACTTTGACTTTGAATCTGACATGGACGTTGCAAAGCAGTCTGGCCTTTCTCCTCTGACTGTTTCAGAAACTTCTGATCGACTGGGTTTTTCCCACGCAGTCGTCTCTAGGGTTTACGGAGAAAGATCCAAATAAGGAGAAAATATTCCAGTAGAGTGAATGTTCCTTGCTGACACTAGAGGTCAGAGGACAAAGGCCAGACTGCTGTGAGCTGATAGGATGGCAACAATAACTCATTACAACCAAGGTATGTAGAAGAGCATCTGTGAATGCACAAGATCTTGAAGCAGATGGACTACAGCAGCAGAAGATCACTCCTCTTAGCTAAGAACAGGAAACCAAGGCTACAGTTCATATGGGATCACCAAGATTGGATGATAGAAGACTGGCAAAACGCTGCCCGATTAGCTTCCATAAGCAACATGAAAGCATGGATCAACCCTGCTTTCTGTCAGTGTTTCATGCTACTTGAGGTGTAATGGTGTTGGGAAAGTTTTCTTGTTGCACTTTGGTTCCTTTAGCATCATGTAGCATGTATTAAACCCCACAGCCTGAATATTATTGCTGACTCTGCCCATCCCTACATGAGCACAGTGTACCCATCTTCAGATAACTGCTTCCAGCAGGATAATGCACCATGCCACAAAGCTGTAATCATCTCGAACTGATTTCTTGAACCTAACAATGGGTTCACTCAGACTTTACAGTCACCAGATCTCAATCCCATAGAGAACCTTTGGGATGCGGCTGGAACATAAGATTTTTACCATGGCCGTATAGCTAAGAAATCTTCAGATATTATGCAATGCTATCATGTTAATATGGTCAAAAATCTCTGAAGAATGTTTCCAGCAACTTATTGAATCTGCTATGAAGAATTAAGGTAGTTCTGAAAGCCAAAGGGGTCCAACCGAGTACTAGAACTGCTGCATGTAAATTAAACTCCTTAATGCCTTTTTGCTTGCTGTACTTCTCCAATCTCAATATATTTAATAACTTGTACAAAGACACACACACGCACACACACACAAAACATGTATCTGTCCATGTAATAAGGCAAAATAAGGTAGGTAAACCTCACCATAGTGCCTTAGCAAAAGGAATCAGTCCACCGCAGAGCAGTGACTGTGAGATGATGCAAGGCTAAGACATAAGGTTTTAATTTGAAAGTTATTTTAAAGATGAAAGTAATACAGTTTTCAGAGTCTGTGTTGATTATTGTAGGCACAGACCCATCCCAACCTGCAGGAAGCCAACAGCCTGAAAACAGACTCAAGCTGAGCCGTAGACCTAATGGTAACCTTTAACAGTTCTCACAAAGGCTTCTGTTTTTTAACAGGAAAATCTTTATAGTCAGTGGATTTAAAAACTAAGAAGTACCTCGTGTTTTCTGATAGTTTTAATATACATACTGTGAACATAAATGCCTTTGAGTCAATGAATGCACAAAAAAAGAAAAAAGACAAACTTCAAACAGCTACTCTGCTTCAGACAGATTGACCTCTAAGTTGCCTGCAGAATGTGTACAGTAACTTCAGCACTTTATTTTTGGTTACAGGATGTAAAGTCTGTAACTTGGCAGAGTTGAAGAAAGTGCAGGTGGTAAACTAGCATGAGTTGAAGAAGAAAAGAACTGGCAAGGTCACCGCTGACCCCACACACCTTAGCAGAGTTCTTGTCACCAAACCGGCATCTCAAAGTCAGCGCAGGTCATTCGTCACCTGCACTACGTGGAATCTCTTCAGCTTCTTTCCTGAGTCTATCCACCTTCATCTGCCTGCAGCTACAAAATAAAGCAAAACTTATTGGGTAGGTGTAGTGGGGCCAGTGCACTCCCAAAGGAAATCTTGGTTTCATCAGACCAGAGAATTTTGTTTCTCACTGTCCGAAAGTCCTTTAGGGGCTTTTTCTCCAAGCGGGTTTTCATTCTCCTCAGTCTATCACCGAGGAGAGGCTTTTGTCTGGCAAATCTGCCATAAAAGGCCCAGACTGGTAAAGCCTACAATTATGATTGCATTTCTGGAAGTTTTTCTCCCATCTCCAAGCAGGATCTCTGGAGCTCAGGCAGAATGACCAAGTTCCTGGTCCCATCATTTATTAAGGTACTTCTCCAACATTTGCAGGCAACCGGTTTCGAGGAACTTATATTTAAGAAATGTGAAGGCTACTGTGGTCTTGGGAACCTTCAGCGTGACCTATTTTTGTAGCCCTCCTCATATCTGTGCCTCTACACATAAGTCCAGCAGGATGCATGGGTTAGATATTGTGTGCAGACAAGTTTCTCTTTCAAACTTTCCAATGTTTGACTTAATTCAAGGTCTAGAAACACCTCAAGGTTTACTTTTAGTTTTATTATGCATTGTCTATGCAACAACTGTAAGATCCTTAGTTTGCGTGTTGCACAGGTAATAAGATAAGATAAGATAAGATAAGATAAGATAAGATAAGATAAGATACCTTTATTAGTCCCACAAGGGGAAATTTCATGTGGTTAAAGTTACCTTTAGTCTTACCTCTTATAGTTTTGGATTAATTTGGATAACTTAAACATGGGCTACATATATTCCCCAGTTCGCTATGTTTTTTAAAGAAGATGATAAAGTAAGCCTTTTCATCCACAGCCTAAACTAAGCTATCATTTGCAAGCACGAATTACAACTATCTAAAGTGTCAGCTTTAACAAATTCACTTGCAGAGATCAGATGATTCCACTTTCAAGTATTTTCTCAGTAGGAATTTTCTGCAGCGTAATTAGTTTAAAAAAAAACTTGCACCTTCAGCGAGGCCTCAGGAGCAGCTTGAGATCAGTGCTTGTGAATTGGTGAGCTACGGAATAAATGGAAACGCTGCACTTGATAGCGGAACGATGTCAGCTTCTATAGTAATGAGCAAATAATCGCCATCTTTGCTCGAAAAGAACTCTTCCAGGATACTGAGAATTTTTTGCTATTCACCATCACAAATTGTGTTTTTCTCATTTTAGCAAGAACTTCTCCCCTCTCACTTCTCATCAGGTTTTATTGTGATGAAAACAATAAAACCTGTGATGGACTGATACTTAAGAAACAGTCAACTACATTTTAGCTGCTCAAGTACTGACAGATACATGAAGTCATTTCTCACTGCAATTTTTAAGGATTCACTGACTTTAATGTGAAAAAAAATGGTAGTCATTAATGTGTTCCTAGTTGTATCATATACTAAAATGATGCAAGAGGCCACTGTGCCGTTATTCTGTCTTACTGAATACTATTAAAAATGTGTATTTTCCATAATATATATTTGTATTTTCTATCTGTGGAGCATTTCACTGCATGGATTTCCAGCCAATGGCGGGCTCCAAATATATTAGGTATACCTTTACAATGTTCATCATTATAAAGGTATACTAACCCAACAGTTGTATTTTGACAGCAAACACCACACTGTCTTTGGAAAAATTGTACTTGTGCTTATTCCTAGATGACAGTAGTTGCAGTGGGCTTGAATTTACTTAGTGTAAGTAACACTGGATTTTATTGCTGATCCAGTTTCATGGCAAAAACATGTCAAAACTACTTTTAGACCAAGTCTTACGGCGCGATCCAGTTCTCAGTAAAGGCCACTGTGTTGCCAGACTCCTTATCCATCCATCCATTGGAAGCATAGTGTTTTTCCCCCCTTTGAATGTGAAATCCTAATCACTAAAGTCAATGAAAGCTGCAATATTAACATATATCAGTTCTTCTTCTTCTGCTTATTCAGTTCAAGACTGTGGGGCTGGAGCCACAGGTGCTGATGTGGGGGGGTACACCCTGGACAGAACACCAGCCTGTTACAAGGCTAAAACACAGACAGAAAACTCTTGTACTCACATTTACAAGTAATTTCTAATCACCATTTAACAGAAAAACTAAATGCATGTCTCTGGTAGGACGCAGGAGCTTCTGGAGAGAACCCACGCAGAGATGGGGCCCTGCCCAGATGATGGACTGTGCCACCATCATGCTCGGGTTATCATCATATAAAAGTAAAATATCGTCCCCCTGAACTGTGCCCAAGGACATAATCACCATAATAAACTTGTCTAATTCAAATAAAGTGTAAAATAAATTGCTCCGGATCTAGTGATGATAGCGTTAGCTTAGATGGAAAGTATTTTTCTAGATCTGGGGAAGTTGTTTGAAACACTGTTGCTGTTTTGAATCTTTCACTTACAAAAACTCTACTTTTGAAAGTTTGGTGCTTTTCCCCACTGTCTTGGTACGTAATGCTGTTAAATTGTTATGTAACGTCAGCATGCTTTAAAAACCAGCAATACATTTTAGAAGTTGCGTCGCCTGTTTGGTAAAGCGTCTCCCTCGCTGACCCGCTTGTGATCTGTGTTGCTAAATGTAGCTCCTGAACTAAAGTGAGGCCCCTGCTTCAGGGTTTATTTGAACAATTTAGAGCTGTCAATGCACAACATGCACAATGATGGGCTCGTAGCTCAGATGGCAGCTTAACATTAACACTGAGATTTTTTTAAACATTTGATAATGAGGGTATACACTTGGCTCCAGCTTTTCACAGTGCTGGGAAACATCCCAGTCTCAGCAGCTCTTCTAGCTGGCCATCAAGCGGCCAGACTGCGTAGTGCAGCTTTGGAGCGTAGCATCCCAGGTCTCCTCTCTCCCCCCCTCCCTCCCTCTCTCGCTTTCGCTCCCGCCGTCGTCGGCAGCTGTGTGTGCGTGCGTGCGTGCACGCGCGCGCGTAGAATCCGACAGCACGCCGGGACTGCGTTTCCTAAGGAAAGCTCAGCTCTCAGTTTTGTGCCCATCTTATTGCCGCTCTCATTGTCTTTGTCGGCAGTGATAAAGAGAGCAGGTACCATCTGTCCATTCCGCCAATTTATTGCGAGTTGCCTTTTTTTTTATTGTTTGCTCTCCTTCACAGATGTTAGGTCAACACTTTTTGGGTGGTGGTGGTGTTGGTGTTGGGGAGGGGGGGACTCCTGGTTCTAACGGAATTTGTTGTGGCTTCTTCTTCTTCTTCTTCTTCCTTTTTTCGGTCTCTTCTCTCTTTCAGTTCATTCGGGGGCCTGTTTTTGGAATAAGAAAAAGGCATTGCTGTTTTCTGACTTTGAGTGAAGAAAGAAGGGACTCCTCTGGAATTTCCTAAGGAATTTATTCGGACAGCCCATGGTAAGTGGAGATTTTTGTACACAGAGATATGTACATATACATTTATTTTTAAAAAAAAAAAAGGCTTCACGTTTGAGAAGACACCCAGCTATCCATTACTAAGTTGGTCTCTTTGAATGAAAAATAACAACACGAAGCGCATCCCTCATTTTTTTATTTTCCTTTTTTATCTACAGTTGCGAGGGCTTTGCATTCTTCCGCCTGGGTATAGAGTAAGTAGTACTTTTTCTTTTCGTATTCTGTCAATTGCAGCCGAGAGCGGCTCGTCATGTTTTCCATGTGTGGAATAAAGTGTCGTTTTTTCTGTGTCCGCTCCAAGTTCTGTGTCGTGCCGCGATGTGAGTAGGAGCCCGGGGTGTTTTTTTTTTTTTTTAAATTTCATTTTTTGCACATCTTTGCTTTGGAGGGATGTTGTGGAGAATGTGGCGCAAACGCAACGTGCACCGGGCTGCCGCTCGCTGTTACACTCCAGATGGCGGCGAGATATTTAACAGAATTTATATCGTCAACATTTATAACACGTACTGCGCTCACACGGACACACAAAATAGAAATAGAGAGAGAGACAGGGGGAGAGAGCCATCTTTGCCCCGAACGATGCTCTGCCCGCTCCGGAGGATGCGCGGGCACGCATAAACAAGCTGGAAATGTGTGCGTGTGTGTTAAGGGGGGGGTTATTCTGTGCCATAGTTGTGGGACGTGTTGAGAAAGTTTGGTGTAATGTTTGCTTCTGCAAACTGAGACGATTTGCTTAGTCTATCTATGAATGCATGCGTGCGTGCGTGTGTGCGCGCGCGTTGATGCGTGCCCAAGAGCTCCTGACTCAGGTGGTGTAGCCGGTGGGTGGGCTGTGACTCACCCAGTTTACCCATTTTGCTGCTGTTATCTGACAGGCTTTGATGCCAGATTTGACTGGTGACTGACAGTGGCTCATGCGCAGTAGTGTGTCAGGACATGCCTGTGTTTTTTGTTTTGTTTTTTTTATTTTTTTATTTCCTCCCTCCATCACTGCCTGATTTGGGCGTTCCATAATTTATGCGATCCCTTTCCTGCGTTAAAGAGTTTTTCTTTTTTTCAGACTACTACTGACAAGTGATTCATATATAGCCAATTACCCGTGATTTGCACTCATACTTTGCAGCCCGAGGGAAAAAAAAAGAAAAGTGGAAAGCCTCTAAAAAGCAAGATAATGAAGTGAAAAGTTTGTGGTTCCTCGGTATTTTGTAGCAAAGAGAAGCATTCGCAAATGAGGGCAAGGACAGCCAGTCAGAGAGATGTGTCTTCGCTGGCTAGTGTAGAGTGACAGGGGGCTAAGTGAGCATGACCATCAAGGAGAGGTAATAGCATTACGGTCTGCCAGTCATGAGGCAGTGCAAGAGATACTGTTGCATTTCAAAAGGAACTAAATGGGTAAGCAGAGGAAACTGTGACACAGGGTCCACTAAAATGTAACGCATAAAAAAGGCACTAATGTGGCTCAGCAACACAGTTTTTATTCATGCAGATGAGTTTGTCTTAATATTAAGCTGCTTTATTGAAAAAAGACTTTACTCATCCTAGTTTGGAATGTAATTAAGGGTTGCTTATCATTATTCTAATCCCTAATGATCTGTCAGTTTAAATATTTGTGTCTTTCTTTCTTAAACCAGTTCAAATTAGAAGGTAATCACGTATTATCATTAAAAAAACATCTCTAGTAGAAGTAATTATATGAAGGTAATAATGTTGCCAAATCTAGAAGGAACATCAGGTGAAGTGCTCACACCCTCTTTAGATGACCAGCAAATTGCAATATGGGAAAAAGTAATGCTGAAAGTCAGTGGTCACGCAGCTCAGGTGTCCCTGTGAGTAAACACACATTTGAGCATAAAGCGGATTTGAATCATTTGCTGCAAAGCTTTCCACAGATTAGTCCTAGGTAAGATTGCCCCCTCCCTCCCTCCCTCCCTCCTCCCTCGCCATCATCACTTCATAAACTGGAAACATTCCGCAGCTTTTCCTCCATCTTGCCTTTGAGTGATGCTCCCAGACCCACTCGCCAAGCCCACATCAATCACTGCTGGATGGGATTTAAGCTGTGGCCGGAAATCATAAGCAGGAGAAAGACAGGTGGGCTTGCTCACAGTTGCGTCCTCCACGGTGACCCCCCCACCAGATCAGCATCCAGCGTTGTCAGCTACAGAGCTGCACTTCTGCCACTTCTGCAGATCCTTTTCTCTCATTAATTATGCCCTAACATAGTTTGCTCTAGTGTGACCGTGTTGACAACACACCCACTTTTCCTTTTGCCTGCTTGCACGTCCCTGGAGAGAATCAGGAATAAGCTGTAATTATGGTTTATAAACTTCATCCAGGTGACATAATCAGGGCATGGCTGAGACAGCAAGGGGCTGTCATAACAGCTGCTAATACATGTATAGCTGTTTTTCCTTTCATTCCTCAGACTGTCTAACTGTACTGACACGTGTTTGTCACATGGATGCGCCGCAAACAAGCAAAACTACAGCATTCGTGTAGGTATATATGGATTTTTAAAGAAAACGGGCACACACAGTATCGTGAAAGTGCAAACACTGGCTAGTTCTCTGCAAAAAAAAAGAAAAAAAAGTGGGCTCAGTACATCTATGGAAACGTAGTGTCTATATTATCTTCGTGCGCTTGCTGTTAGGAGCACCTTGATTGCGGTCCAAGGCTCGGCAAGCCGAACGCCCGGCTCCCAGGGGCCGTTTTATAATGAGGATGCACTGTCAGATAATTAGATACACCTGGCGCAGGCGTTTTCAGGAAGTTTTGATTCATCCCAAAATAAAATGCCTGCGCCTGCCAACATGAAAGCAAGCACAAAAAAAAATAAAAATCCCGCTGTCACATTGCCTCTCCTCTCATGGTGGCAATGTTTTATTTATTTATCCGCATCTTAATGCTCTTGGATGAGGCAGGCTTCATTTTGTGCTAGCTGATGCATGGGCTGCCAAAGTTCCACGTCTCTTGCAGAGCGAGCTTCTCACTCATGAGGGTGTCGCTGTCCCTTCATGGACACAGCCTCTCCGAAACTGGATGTTCTGATGCCGTCACATTTAACAACTCCCTTGGCTACTTGGCACAAAATGCATCTCATTGAGATTCACACACGGTCACATGACAATACAAACCCATTCCCCGCGTGGATGTGCGCGAATATGCGCGTCACACAGTCTCAGATGTGGTTTGTCACATGACTGTTAATAAGAACAGGATGATATTTATCCCCCCCTCCCTCCCCGACAGTGTGTGTATTGACCTTTTGCGCTTCCTTGATGATATTTCAATACGTACGTGAAATATTGGAGATTTAGGAATTTGATAGATGCAACTAATCAGTTATTTTATGCACACTCTGGAAGAATTGAATGATGAGTGGAATTCACTTCAGCAAGCCGGCACACTCGCACACATTTATTCGCAGGCCCAATGCACACAAGTACAACCTTAAATGTTTCGTCTCTTCTTAGCTGTTGATTAGAAAACGCTCTGTGAGATGAAACCCTCTCACCTGTGCTGTTTATTTATCAGACACCGGGCTCCAGTCATAAATCAGACACTCATTAAGTTGTTAAACAACAACTTTTGCCTCGTGCAGGAGATGTCAGTGCTATTAAGTCTGATGTATGTGATACAGTAGGAAGGTGAGCCGTTGCAGATTGCTCATGTTATCCAATTAAGAGCGGTTTATTAATCCTTTTCTTTCTTCACGCTGGTCACATTTTAATTTAAAAGCCCAGCGTTGATATTGAAGTTAATGTTAAACAATAAAAAAATAAATTAAAAAAAGGCATTACAAGTGATCAGGATAGACTGATGTTATATAAGTGGCACAGATGAAATGTACTTTTTTGCCATCTGATAGCTGGGTAACCACATGTCAAGTCTTATCTGAGAGCAATCAATATTTGCCTTCTCCAGGTTAGAGCCCAGTAAGCCTTGATTAATGACTACAAGTTTGCATCATAACACGCCAACAAAAAACACTGAGTCTGAAGTCTACAAGGGAATGTACAGATCTGTTTTCCTGGCAAAATTACGTATTATTGTGAAGATACTGTAAAGTTTCAAAAGATGTCCTTGGCCTGTGCAAGACCTGTTCTTGGTTATACAACATGTTTTTGTGTGTGTGTGTGTGTGTGTGTGTGTGTGTGTGTGTGTGTGTGTGTGTGTGTGTGTTTTTGCAGTAGCAGCAGCTATCTGATGCATGGTCATGTATCGTAATGTTTTTCCAACTTTGCACCCTGAACCAGACTGTGTAAGAGGAAAAAGGAAGAAAACTGTTGAATGGACAGTGTTGTTAGATGAAATGTGCCGTTAGCTAGCATTAGCCATCATAACCTGCTTATTATACTGCACGTAAACAAGTAAGACTGTAGCAAATCGCTTCGAGTAATAAACTGAGGAAAAAAAATATCATGTTATATTATGGAGACTGTAAAGTTAGCATAAGTGCTCCTAGTGTTAGCTGTCGAAGAAATAAGATATATTTTATAACAGTCTGAAGCATGACAGAGTAATGTAGTCTTTCTTTTTAAAACTCTGGGCACACTGACTGCCAAAGTATATGTCAACACATGCATTATTAAAAGACAAACAGTTCAAATCATTGACTCAGTGTTATCTGAAGAAGTAGCTAATGCATGCTAACAGCTAGCATTAGCCACCATAAGCTGCTTACTGTACTGCAACAAAACAAGTACGATTGTAGCAAATCACTGTTAGTAATAAACTGAGAAAAAGCATATCATGTTAATGATTGACCTAATTAACAACGAGTAAATGAAACAGCATGCTATTTTGCTTTCAAAGGTGAATTTGGTTTTCTCTGTCTGCAAATCATTTTTAGATTAAATTTAGAGCAGTTTAAGTTGAAAGAAAAAAGGTTTATTTAAGCAATAAAACTAGTTTTCAGGATCTGGAAAGGATGAATTTACTCTTGTTTTCTTTCATTTAGTTATTTAGCTGAAATTGCACATTATATTAAAAAGACTGTAAATTTATGATAGGTGCTTTCAGTGTTAGCTGTCCAAGAAATATGATATCTTTTATAACAGTCTGAAGCATGACAGAGTAATGTAATCTTTGGCTACACTGATAGCCAAAGCATACGTCAACACATGCATTACTGACTCAGTGTTATCTGAAGAAGTAGCTAATGTATGCTAACAGCTAGCATTAGCCACCATAAGCTGCTGATTATATAGCAGATGTTTGTAGCAGACAAACATCTGATGGAATTATATTCAGGAAAGGCACAATTAATCAAACTTATTATGGGTTTTTAAATTATTTTTTATTATTTTATTATATTCAGGAAAGGCACAATTAATCAAACTTATTATGGGTTTTTTAAATTATTTTTTGCTAACTGTAGCATTAATTACTCATATATGACAGCCACCACTCTCTGGTAATACATGATTTAAGATGAAGCTTAAATTCAGCACCTCTATTAAAAGATGATGCAAGCTCTATACCGTCATGTGATCTGTCAATAAAGTTGCTTTTAATTTCTTCCACCATTGGTGATGTAAATCTTTGGCTAGTCCACAGTATTCCGTGCAGTACTGAAGGGTGTCATATTTTTGACCTACACAAATGCAATTCTGTAATATGTAAATTTCATGGCATTTCAATGAATTATTCAGGGATGGTTCATGATGCATTAGCAGTGCTAAGTATTCTTTATACAACCATATGATGGCAGTTATGCTATCTGTGAGATGATGTTCCTTGTATTTCTGCTGAGCTTTAATTTGACCATGGCTGTCTTGATCTTGAACCAGCAGAAAACACTGTTTAGTTAGAGTGCTTTTGTTGTAAATTTGCTGTTACCTAATTTCTCTAGCAGTGCTTCTAATCCAAGCTCAATCATGCGTGATTAGAAATTCATCTCAGCCGCCAACGTTGTGGTGGATGTTTTCCTTCCCTGCTCGACTGTCGGCTGTATTGTTGTTGTAGAAGGAAAATCTGGTCTGCATTGTGCTGTTAAAATTGAAAAAACAAACAGAAAAAAATATTAAATAGAAAAGCATTGCCTTCTTGCTCCCCTGACATGGCAGGAAGTGACAAAACTGATGGATACCGACCAAAGACAAAGGCAAGAGGAAAATGCTATAGATGTGCTGCCTTGAGTCACAATCCCTGTTGAAGTAGGGTGAATGCGAGGATTCCTGAATGTCATGCAAAGAAATGCAAAAGCAATTGGAACTGCAGGCTTGTTTTTGTTTAATTGTCGGGAAAAAATCAATATATTATAGTAATGAAATACGAATGATTGGAATAATTCTACAAAGCTACTATTTTCTGCAAAGCTGCTGCACTGGAGTTGGCTGAATGGGCATTCATGATATCATCGCCTTTACCGCTAGTTATTTCGGCACGATAGAGTCTAGCTGCGATAACGACTTGGTGTGATTTCAGAAGCGTAAACGCCAGTGTAATCTTACAGCCTGACCTTTATGTAAGCCACGTGTACAGCGCCAAGGTGTTATTTTACCTCCATACATGCGATTGCTTTGGCATACCTCAGCCATCTGGCATCTTGTGAGAGTTTAGAGGGCACTGGTATGTTGAATATTGGCCTTATAGTCTACTGGGATATGGAGGCAAAGAAGAAAACAGAAAGGAATAATGCAGGCAAGCTGGAGCCAGGGTACTCTGCACAGTTCGATGCTGCTGCCTCTACCCGACATGAACAAGAGAAATCAATTAGACCTACTCGGTTGCTATCCAAGGGACTTCCACCATGGGAAAGGGTAGAGCGAATCAAAGCATTTGGAAAAAACAAAAAGAAAGTAGCAGAAGTGGAAAGTGAACTCGAGTGGCAGCTTGTGGGCTTCTTTGTCAGATCATCCGCCTCTGACCTAAAGATAAGATTCATTTTCTCTGTGTACATCCCAGACTTGATTATGATTCCAGACACTTTCCAATCTCTCTTTCTCTTTTTTTCCAACACCGATGCCAACTTTTTTTTTCTCTTACTGTCCTTTCAGGTCAGTAATGAGAAAAAAGAAAGGCTGACAAAAATGCACCTTATAAAGGATACTTTGATGAAGCCTTAGCTGCAAATAGAAGAAATCTCAGTTGTCCCAGCAGCCTCAGATTCACACTATTAGATTTTTATATTCATACCTTGAACCCATTCCGGTAGTCACTTGGAGGTCACTGTGAACAATATTTCTTCTGCACACCGTGATGGGCTCCACATTATTGTTTTGCTGAAGAGAGGAAACAAGTTAAACTTTTTAAGGGTTTAGTTTTAGAAAAGTTTTTATTTGGTTTTTATAGGGGGGGGGAAACTGTCTCAGGTGCCTTAAGATAAAAAAAAAAAAATCTTCATATTGGATATGAAATAGTTCAACCACTGTGGTAGGATCAGTGAGGCTTGTATCCACAGCATATAATTTATTAATAGTATTTTACAGCCAGCTAAAGAACAGCCCGAGTGTAATGTAAGAATATGCAGAGCCACGGCAAATATAGAGATCCCGTAAAGTCCACTTCCCAAATTTGACTAAATAGATATTTCAACTCTATACGTGAATTTCCCAAAAAATCCTAGAGAAAATTCTTGAATAGCTGCCGGAGATGAGGCAATCACATGAGGCAGCTCGTGCTTTATGCATATTTTATTGAATGAAGCTGAGCTCTGTTCTGTAAATACAGAGGTTGAGAGTGCACAGCATGGATTTCATAGACCCCAGCGGCCATATTGTCTTTGATCAGACTGAAAAAGGACATGTTTTGATCAAGCTCTACCTTGGACATTTAAATCAAACCCCTGACAGAGTCAGCAGCTCCGTGGCTGCAGAGTGTAATCTCCACACGTAGGAGAATGTGGACATCCCTGGAAGTGTGTTCGAGCCTATTATATTGTACCTTTTGAAATCTTTTTCTCCCCCTTTCCCCTTGATGAATATCTGCCACTTGGTGATAGTGGAGAGGAAATTCAATTTGACAAAGAAGACCTGTCTCATGGAGTCTTTTAAGCGATTATGATCGCGCAAAGTCAGCAATGTAACAGACCTGGAAGGATTAATGAACAAGATTTTTTTTGCCCCCTGTGTAGCGATTTGAAGTTGAGGGAAAAACGATGACCACGTCCTCAATAAATGAGTGACATTTCAGCTTTAAAAGTTGTACTCTGTCTGTAATCCTGTGTGTACAGTTAGCTCAGTCCCCCCTGACAGAGCACACATGTAAACACAGCACCCCAACCTCGCACTCAGTCCTGCTGTAGGTTTGGCTGTGGGTGCTCGGCAGATCCCTCGGCATCATGAGAGAATAACAATGAGGGTTTTGGGAGGGATCAGTTCCCCAGCAAAGAGCCATACTGGGTAGGGTTTATGTAAGACCCTGGCTTCCTGAGCTCTCTGCCAGTTTAAGACGACAAACAAATGGTACCGAGGATACCGACGTTGCCAGAGGGGTGGGTGGGAGGGATTGCATCTCCTCATGCTCTCCCCACTGCTTCATCCCCCCCTTCACACAAACACCCTCCCTCTGTTCATACCCGCGCCTGGTTATGTGTTGTGGCTTGTGATACTGGGTCTCATGTGTATCCGTGCAAGTCGAGTGTGCTTTCACGCCATTTGTTGGCTTTGCAACGCTGTAGCCCACTTTGAAGCCACTGCCTTTCCTCGTCATCCTCTTCACTCTTTGTTTTCCTCTTCATATGTTCCAGTGAAAGAAGGCTGGGATCTGTCGAAACCTATCCTTTCTTCTGTCCAGCTTGTCAGCTGTTTTTCCCCCCCAAAAATATCTTTATTTATTTATTTATTAACGGGTTTTTTAGGGTAAGCTGCCGCAAAGGTTCCCTCAGCCTCGACACCAGAGTGGTTCTAAAAACGTCCGAAAAAGACGGACGCTAAAGCGTTGTCCTTTTTGGATAATCTAATTTCGCTTTTTTTCCCATCAGTGTTTTCTGTTTCCACTCGATGCAGCGTTTCTAACGATGTGATTCCCATCATAGCCTGACTGCAGCTTGCCGAGGAATTAAATTATCTTTCATTAATTATTAAAGCATTATAAATAGAGCTAGATGTGCTTAACCCAGTTTAAGTATCTTTATAAATAGCTATTTCTGTAGTTATTTCTACAGAAATCAAGCCTGGGATAAAAGAAAAAGTGAAAACAAACACCACATTCACAATCTGTGCTGAGAGACAAACTTACCTAATCGTGATTAAAGGTGGTGAGGCTTCTTGATTTTTAACCTGGATGCCCAAAGGTGCCAATCCAACTCAGGCAAAGACTCATTGTAACAGGGATGGCAACACTGCATCCAGCTACAGATAAGACAAAAGCCTACCATCCCTTGACGTCAGGTGTATTTTTAGTAAAAGCATCTAGCACGCTGCATGTGTGCCGTCTAGATTTCACAACAGAAGGCATCACAACAGAAGTCCGCTATTTCAGTCGGATGCATCTGGACTGAAAAATGCGGATGATGCGTTAAGCAAATATCTTTTCCTGGTTAAAAGTTACAGTACTGAACATCAGCTTTAAAGACAAACTGGAAGATTAAGTCAAGTCAAGTCAATACATGCGGATGAAAGTTGATTTGGGAAATATCCCAAAGACACAAAGCGATGCCAGAACTGACACAAAGAAAAGGGCAGCTTCTCAATCATTTCGGTCCCTGGATGCTACGAGGAAGACATATTGCACGCAGTGTCTTCTGACATGCAGCAGTCCAGAACAAGGCCTCCCTTTTATTCCTGCGTAGCACAGAAATACACCATAGATAACATTAGGATCCATTGAGTTGGGAGTAAGGGAAAATCGATGCAAGGTGAAAATTAAATTTGGCCCAAAGAGCCTTTAGGCAGAGTGCAATTTGAAAACACATCTTTTATTTTCCCCCGGGTGTCTGATTGAGGCTGGCAGGAGATGGACAGTGGATTTAACGGTCATAGAAAAGAAAAAAAAGCAGCGGCATGTTGCAAGCAAAAAAGGGAAACACCCTCCTCTCACTTCTAATGTGCCTCCCCTTTGATTGTCTAATTCGGTTAGGGCCGTGCGTCCCTTATCGGATCATATCAAAGGTCAGAGGCGTCCTGTAGACAAATCAATCTCCCCGTCTGAGGAGGTGCAGAGGAAGCATGGATTGAGAGAGAGAGCTGATCCATCTAGTGGGTAGAAGGAAGGTGGGTGAGGAGAAAGAGAAGTGGGGGCAAAGAAAAATTATGGCATCTGCTGCTCGGAGAGAAGTGGGCGGGGACGGTGAGATTGAACTGTTGACTTGGGGAATGCAATATGCTCTGAGAGAGGGGAAGAAAAAAAAGAGAGAGTTGACATTATTGCTCACGAGATAAGTGCAATTATTTGAGAAGCTCTGGCACATTATAAGCTACCGGACTAGCACACAGATGAGCCGTTAGTGCGTTCCGAGTTGGTCGGACTGTTCCAAAAACAACATGAGTAGTTTAAAAAAAGAAAGAAAAACAGCTTTGTGGTGGCCACCACTGCCTAGCGGTGTTATTGCTGTGTTCTAATAGGTGTAATAGGGCTGTTCGATATAACGATATATATCGGATGACGATATATAAAAACGTCTATTGTTTCATTTTACGCTATCGTTTGTTTCGTGGTGTCGCAAAATAAACTGTTTACGGCAATATTTCTTCACCGTTCTGATGGTCACTGTAGTGGCTGCATTAATTTTTTAAAGTTCTCTCTTTCTCTTATATTTTATATAACCACACTACGGACGGACAAGCGCCTGTTTTTATGTGTTGTGGTTAGCAACAACGACACCATCGCGTGTCCGCTTGTTTATGTTCCACATAAACCTTTCACAATAAAGCTCAAGATCCTGTTGAGACTTTTCAAAATAAACTGAATCACGTGAAAGAGCAGATTATTTACGGATGAGAATTAAAAAAGAACCGTCAGGTGCTAAAAAATAGACCTTAGACTCAAACTCCAGCTACATGACGCGCAGCTGGAAACACTTCCCGCAAGTCGAGCTGCCCGAGATTCACATAATTTACAGAAAATGTTACATTTTTATGATTTATATCGTTAGAATTCTTATATCGGGATATGAGATTTTGGTCATATCGCACAGCCCTAAGGTGTAAAGATAATCCAGTGGTTGCACTTTGCTTAACGCTTGGCTTCCCTCATATAATTTGGCTTCCCTCGTACAGTTGGAGTTTGTTTACAGCGCTTCAGTTTCGTGCATTAAGCTGTTTTGATAGCATCTTGTGTGCAAGGTCACAACTAATGCTGATCAAACGTGCAGTGCTGTCATTATTTTTTGCAATGAACACGTCTTTATTGAGCTCTGTATACAATTTTAAATCTATTACACTTTTGGCTATATTTTGTGAAGAAAAAGGTTGTTTTCGCCGCTCTTGTTAAACCGCTGTTTATCATTCTTTTCATTCCTGAACAACCCTGAATATTTTTAACCAGTACGCCAGGCCTCTCAGAATGCCCATTAACAAATAGTCATAATTAAACCAACGATGCATAAAACAGTCCGGTGGTGAGCAGCAGTCTTGGGCAAAGTTTATAGGTAAATATAAATCATCCACGGTTTAATGCCAACTGCATGTTTAACTTGGTCCCGTTGAGTGCCTAATTAGTTCAATTACTTTCAACCCTGCATGGAGTAGCGCATGCAGAATGCACCCAGGTTGCCCTCTGATCTTTTTACATTAAATGGCAAGCGTGTATTTCCTCCTGTAAGATTAAAACTCGCTGTGTAATAACTCACCGGAGCCTCCCCTTCAGACACTGCTGCAGTGGTTTCAGCGTGAGATAATGTTTGCTCAAGCAACTCTCAATGAGATTCAGCGCTCTGGTGACACCATTACTCTAAGCTCATTGCCTAGTCAGGTTGGGTGGGTCTACCCTGCCTCCGAAAGTCAAAGCACAAAGGCGCCAGAAGAGAGAGCACCTCTCGAGACAGATTACATGTCTGCGGACAAGCGAATAGGCTTGCACTTCACCTCTGCCTCAGATGAGCCGGTTATTATCTTTTCGTGGTTTTTTTTTTTGTGTGCTCTCGCCGGTCATGTAATGCATCCAGGACAAGATGCTCGCCTGGCAGCCTGAGCAGGTGGACGACAAGGCAGCTTACACATTTTCGCTAATAGCAGTCAGGGAAACGTATCTGAAATGAAGATGATGGCACAAGCCTGCAGAGGAAGTCAAAGCAGCCTAGGCCTGAGCCAAAGTGTTTTAAATGGATTACACCAGTGTGTCATTGCGATTACACGCTCCTTGCAGGGACCGCGACAAGATGAATTGTATTTTATGGCTTTACAGCAGATCTTTTTTCTTTCTTTTCTCCTCCAACTTGAATGCGTGTTTTCCACTACTACGTAGTGTGGTCTGAATGTGGGATTGTTTTTGCCTTTGAACTACCTGACAAACAGTTCATCATCTTTTTTTTTCCTTGTGGGGACTTTTTCAGTGTATCTTAGTGCTGAACCACTGAGTGGGAATACATAGATACACACACACACACACACACTCGAGTGAGGCTGAAGCACTAGAACTTGCCCTCATTTTGCATTTGATGCAAAACATACTGTGACCCTCAGAGAGCCTCCAAAAACACTGCATGCTACATACTAATGCACATGGCAGTTTTTCTCTCTGCCTTTACTGTGGGCCCAATCATTTTTTACTCCCTGCTTAACCTGTCCCTGTCAGACATCGAGAAATTAAAACATCACCCATCAAGCGTCATGTTGTTTACACGCCCGTGCATTTACAAGAACAATTCGACTCAAATACACTACCCACCACGTATCGAACAAATCAATGTTAAAATGTAACAGCAGTGCTCCCTCCAATGCTAACTTCATTACTGCAGAAAATCATCAGATATGGCTAAGTGTGCGAGCAAGCAGAGAGGATTATGAAACCTCTGGAGTCAGGGAGAGCGGGTGTGTATGCGAGTGTGTGTTTGTGAGAGAGAGGTTAGGCCTCAAGGGAGTCCATTAAGTAGAGAAAGGGCAGAGGGTTAAACACCAGAGAACACCACATGACCCACAGGAACATATGTTCAAATACACACTCGCACACAAACAATTTACTTTTGGAAGCATGATACTTATCAGTACTACAGTATGAGGCTACCCACCTAAACCAGAAACTGGGAATTGCTTTGAATACCTCGTCTCAACTCTCTCTTGTTCTGTGATGCACACACGGAACAGTAGACCTGTTTAGCTACACTGTTTTCAGTTGGTGTGATGTGGGGGTGTAGTACATCTGGCAGTTTTGCTAGTGGACATAACCGACTGTACGAGCCTGTGTAAAAACTGAGACCATAGTTATTGCACGAACACTCATAGCATAGTTGCTATAAAGTCCATACATGGAATTAGATATTGTATTTACCTTTATTTACCTTTTTTTGTGATTGTGTTTGTTTTTAAAATGATATGAAGCTTTATACTGTAGTAACAATGTAGCATTTTGCAACCCTGTTTAACCTCCTAAGACCCGAACTCTTCCACGGCATGCATTTTTAATTTCTCTTTGATATTTGGGCATATTGGGGCCCGAATCGTGGCTCAAGAGTTGGGAGTTCGCCTTGTAATCGGAAGGTTGCCGGTTCGAGCCCAGTCTCGGTCGTTCTTCACCCGTTGCCTACTGGTGGTGGTCAGAGGGCCTGGTGGCGCCAGTGTCCGGCAGCCTCGCCTCTGTCAGTGCGCCCCAGGGTGGCTGTGGCTACAATGTAGCTTGGCATCGTGAATGGGTGGATGACTGAATGTGTAAAGCGCTTTGGGGTCCTTAGGGACTAGTAAAGCGCTATACAAATACAGGCCATTTACCATTTATTGTTCAAAGATAAGCTAGCTGCCCAGTAGCATACTAGTATTGTAAAAATCAAATACAAATCAAGACAGTTATTAATAATAAGCATTATTATTATTATTGGCTATTTTACTTACCTGATAAACAGTGCTGTTGATTCCATATGGTAAAGATTATGCTATTGGTAGCAAGCAGTTGTCTTAGCTTAGAATGAAGACCGGCACTAGACGGAAACAGCTAGCCTAGCTCTTGCGTGCTATAGCCTAACAAATTACATTTTGTTTCATCAGGTCATTTTGGTTTGATACAGCGATTTCAGACAAGCAGGAGAAATTTTAATCTCAGTTAAGCTTTGGGTTTATTGTTCAAAGATAAGCCCAGTAGCATAGTAGTATTGTAAGACTCAAATAAAAATCAAGACAGTTTTTAAATCTTTCAGTTGAATAAAAACATAAATCTAAATGTTACAAAGAAGTTGAATGTTAATTTTAGATATCTATTAACTAATAAATTCCTTATATTTCTTGTTTTTCTGCTATTTTGGCTAAGTTTGCATCACAGTAACCTACTTGGGACATGAATTCTCATGAAAACATCTAAGCTATTATTGGAAATACATGGAATGCCGTGTGAACTTTATAGTTTGTATATTTAAAACATGGTAACAAGTCTTCTTTTACTGCAAAATGTGAGTTTATGCTGTTAAAGAAGCTAGGTCAACCAATGAAGACGCAATTAAACAGGCCATTGTGGAGACAATGTTAAAATCTGGCTAATGATATAACAGGTTGCTATCACAAACTCTGTTAAGTGTTTCACTTGGTCAGTTTTTAAACTGTTTGTCACAGAGCTCGACCTTGTCTGCCCTTAGAATTAAAAAAGTCTTTAATGTCTTTTTTCATGTGCCTTTAGGACTAACCTGGGTTAAACTTGTTCTTCGAGCTAATCATAACACCAGTGCCTGGGAATTTTGGGAGTCTTAACAATGGCCACTGTGTGAGCCTATTGAAAACCATACAAATTAGTCTCTGTACTGTTGGCCAGTGGGACAATGTATTCTGCTAGCTTTATCACATCTTGCCCTGTCCTGCTATTAATCTTGTAGAATGTATGGGATGAATTAATGCTCTGAGGGATTTGTGAGGCCATGGATATGGATTACACTGTCTAACAGTATATTTGAATTGGTCTCTAAATGTAATTCCACTGGACTAAGATAAAATTCAGCCGATAAGAGCCAGCTGTAACAAACCGCACTGCTGTTGGCCTTGTCACTCTGTTGCGAATGGCAAAATGAAGCCTTGCTCTCATAATCTATCTACAAGAGCTCTGAAACTTATTAAGTAGAGTAGTGCAGTTGGTGGCAACTGGCTTGGAAGTCGTTTTGTTTTGCTTACTATTCCTGCCTCTTGCCTTTTATTTACTTTTTGCTCCTCCACACACAACTATTTACTTCGGTACATACAGTGCTGTGCACCAGTCTCATAGTTCTCCAGGCTTCTCGAAGGACATTCAGAGCTCTTCTTTGAATGTTGACTGCATTTTGTTCTATTCTCTGTCAATGTGATCCCACTCTGCTCCAGTAATGTTGAGCTTCGGGCTCTGGGGAGGCCAATCCATGACCGATGGCGCTCCATCGTGTGTTTTTCTATCCAGGTTTACTTTTACTGCATTGGCAGTGTGTTTGGGATCATTGCCATTCTGAAAAATGAAGCTGCTGACAATCAGAGATTTTCCATATGCTGTTGCATGATGGATCCAAATCTTACTTACTTTTCTGCATCAATAATTCCATCAATCTCAACAACATCCCCAACACCACAGGCTGATATGTATCTGAAAGCCACCAAGACTTTTTTTACAGAAGGCTGCATACGCTGTTGTACCTCCCTCCTTACCTGAAATTTGGACTCATCACTTCATAAAGCCTCTGATTGTCAGTCCAGGTGTCGTGTGTAATTTTCATTACCTCAGCATTTTCTCCCCGTTTCTCTTCCTTAAGAATGGCTTATGACAGCCATTCTTGACAGCCACCCTTCCACTGAGACCATTTCTGATGACACTTCGGTGACTAGTACTTGGTTGACACAATGCACAACATGCTGAGAAATTCAACCTAGTGGTGGAAAAACACTATTTTATATCAAAATTTCAGTTATAAACAAAAACTGCCAGTAAGTTGTTCATTATATTTAGTCACAGTGGTTAGATGCATTTTTTTGTGCTTGAATGAGTCATAGGATAGTGTTAAGTGGCTTAACAAACAAAGAAAAAAACTGCCTGAAAATGGTCTGGTATAAGGACTTAAAATGATTGTAGAAATGGACAATCTTTAAAGACAAACTTTGAAAGCTGAAAAACTATTGCACTGCTTGATTTTTTTTTCACGGTTTAGCTGGACACAGTAAAACCGATTATATTTTAATAAGAGAGAATGATGATCCAAATAAAAAGGGTCAAACGTCAGACTCTACTCTGGTATCATAGCACTTCACAAAACTGGCAACAATTAAATTTACTGAATTGGTGATAGACATCTTCGTGGTTCCCTGCTATTGAATTCCTTTAAAGTCTTTTCTGCCTAATATTATATAATATTATATGTCTGGACAGGTATAGATGAAATCTCGTTAATTTACTGAACATAAATACGTCGGCTTTCCAAACTATTTTACCCATAAACTGTCGACGAACACTTTTGGCTGTTTGTTCTGTCTGGCTGAAGCAATAGGAAGCCATGAAGAATATAAGCTCCAAAGGAACTTTTCCCTCCACCGATCACACAGACTTCCCACAGGGATGTCTAGACTTTAGCTACTTTCCTTCCTCCCCCTCACTTTTTCTATTGAATTACATCAGATTATTGTATCATGACATAATTTCTCACGATGCTTCCTTCACTATAAAATCATCACTGCGGTCTATTTAATGCTGACCTACTGTGAATTATTTCTTTTTTACTTGCTGTAATTGAAAATAATGCTCTTAAATGACGCTTTAAGGCTCGCACATTTTCTCCCACACACACTGCAAACATTTCCTCCTGCTTTTTTTGTATCCGTCACATCGGGAGACATCAATGTGTCATGTGCATTCCAGGCATCAGCACACAGCAGAGGCAATTTTAAAACAGTAACACACTGGAAAATCTACACTCTCGGCGGTGCCTTGCAAACGACACAAGTGTGCAAAAATATGGTTTCATTCTTTGTTTTTTCTTGGAGAGGTTATTCCTGTTTACTTCTTTAACCCGCTGAGGCACACTGAGGACAAATGTTTGTAGCTTCTTGTGGTTTTTGGCAGGCCAGCGTGCGCTAACAGCAATTACGAGTTTCAAGCCAGGGAAGATGAGAAAATAAATTAGCATGCAGCTCCAGGCTGTGCCACAATCATGGTGCATCTCAGCTGAGAAACACTAGCGTTCACATTTACACTTGCATATTAATTAAGCGCAGTAATGATTCACCAGAAACACTTTCCCTACCCTCGTGCTCCACCTCTGCTCTGTCTTAAGCAAGGTGTTTTCTCAAACACTTGACAAACGGGCAGTGTCGTGAAAGGGAGGAAGGAAGGCAGGGAAGAAAGATCCAACATTAAGCCGGCTACCTGCCCCACTGAGCCAATGAATTTTTCATAAACTGTCCCCAGAGGTTCATAAACACCGAAAGTGAGAGCAAGAAAAACTGCGTTAGCAGGAGACAGGAGGAGTGGGCGGGGGGTCCCATTTTGAGGTCTTGAGATGTTTTTTTGCGTTGAGCGTGGAGAGAGTTATGCTGTAGCTGAACTTACAGGGAGGTGGCAGCACTCGCAGCTGTCAACAAGACTTCGCCACTCAGTGTTTTTCTGTGCTCAGAGCTGACCCTGCCATCCATTTGGCCCCACTTTATGATTACCATAAATGCCTGGATTGCCTGCATAAAAATGTGGAGTGGAGACGAGGGCCTCTGCTTCCATTAGTGGCCTCTTTTTACTGGAAGGGCCAAGTGTGTCCCTTGGGTAAGGCCAAAACTCTCACTGTCCTCTACAGTCTGTCAAATAGACTCAATCAAGGACTGGGCTAAGTGGATAGCTACGCTGATGGTGATGTTCATAAAGTGATTATTCATAGAGAATACATTGAGTGTGTGTTTAAGAGATAACAGGGGGCAGGAGTGTTTCCACAAAAAGGAGATCATCCTTTAAAAAAATAATACAGCTCAATCAGCGACGGTCGTTTTTGTTTTGCTAAATTTTCCATCCAATCATAATTTAGAGATGCAGGATGCTGTTATTAAAAGGATGTCTTAATTAGATGCACTTATACAAACAAACAAGCAAGCAAGCAAGCAAACCCACTTGAATGCATTACTGTGTGCTATACTGTTGCAGACACTGTTGGTCTTTGGCTTTTACCATACGCCCTGAGATGATTAGAGTAATACGTTAAATTGACATGACTTTGGTTGTATTTGCCTTAATAATATATTTAAATCAATAATATAATAAAAACAGAAAAAAATTGAAGCATTTTTGTTAATTATAGGAACTGAGGAGTGCAGTTAGATAAAATGAACGTGATCACTGTCCATCCGCATAGACGTTTTGGGTCATTTAGTTATTCGTGAGTATAGCTTCACTAGCAGATTATTAAAGTTTCCAGGTGCTACATCGCTGTATAAAGTGTTACTAAGGAAGCACATATAATGACATTGCCTTGTCTTGTTCAGGGATTTAAATTTCAAATTGCTCTTTTCCCGCTGATTTAGCAGCAGCAACTTTTCTAAA
Organism: Copadichromis virginalis; assembly: GCF_057382275.1. NCBI lineage: Eukaryota > Metazoa > Chordata > Actinopteri > Cichliformes > Cichlidae > Copadichromis > Copadichromis virginalis. The sequence goes on from NC_140620.1 coordinate 47,046,884, forward strand.
CAGCTCTCGGTAAGGAAGAACTAAACAGGAATCCCAGCAATAATTCAAAGGTTGCACTGCATACAAATTCACAACCAACTAAAAATACATGCAAAGAAGCTGCACAGCAACTGTTGTGATTAGCATCGACTGTGCAGAGAAGCGCATTCGCTTTTTCCTAAAGTGGAGAGATTAAAATGTGAAAGCAACTCTCCGAGGAAGCCATAGGAGAGCGGGACAATAATATATGCAGAGGGAGGGAAAAAAATCTATTATGAGCATGATGACGAGAGATCAATGTTGCCTCTTATTCCCAGTGACAGACTGAAGCTAATATACTAATTAGCATTAATGCCACCGTGGTATAAATTGAGCAGGCTTTATTTTTAATAGTCCTGATACTGTCTGTATTAGGCAAAGAGTGAAAGTCTATAAGTGTAATCTGCCCTTAGGCATCTGTGGACAACAGCGGAGTGAAACTGGAATACCTACTGCTACCGTGTCTGGAGTCAATAGCCTTTTTAACCCAAATAGCCTAAGCTAATATTTACCGCATAGTGAATCAATAAAAAAAAGAAAAGAAATTTTAATTTTAAGGACAGATGAGCCTCTTCACATAGCTTGGTCTCAATGGAGCTATTGCTGTAGACAAGGGCAAGGGGTAGTTGGATCCACGTTGCTTTATCAAGAAAAAAAGGCCAAACATATTTAACTATGCCAATTATGATAGAGGCCGACCAATTTAGTATTTTTAAGATTTGTTTAAGATTTAAGTCCAAAAACTCGATAATCTGACATATCAGTTGATATTTTTTCTTTCAAAAATATACACTTATTTCACTGATATTTATCATGTAGTTGTTGTTTATTTACTTGTTTAAGCTTGGCCTCACTCTGCTCAGTTAGCTCGTTCTTGTGTTTGTGAAGTTGTTGCCAACGTGGAGGTTGCATTGTGCCCTCTAGTGGGCAAATTGTGCAACGTCAACACTCATAAAATAGATGTAGGGTGTTTCTCCTATCCCGTCTTTGTTTTTTTAAAACAACAAAACAAGATTTATTTACCAATATAAAATACAGAAACCCGTAGATCAGCGAATAGCAAATAATTAATATCGGCCAACAATATAAACAGCTGAGAAACTGGTTGGGCTCTAAATTCTGATATGCTAGCACTCAAGGTCTAAATCGTTAAACAGACAAGTTAGCTTACGAGTTTTTAGATGTGATTCTTTTGTTGGTAGTTGATATTTTGCAAGGTTTACGCCTTTCAGTGTTTAGACCCTGCATTTAAGCAAAACATATCTAATCTTTCGCAGTGTCAAAAAGTTTGCAACCTAATTTTGAGTCCAGAGTCGCAAAAATATTTTTCACAATATTTTTTTTCCTGATAAAATAAAGGCTGTGACTGCAGCTTTGAAAAAAAAGAAACGAGATTCTGTTTAAATCCAGCTCGGTTCACATTTTTTTTCTACATCTCTTTACAACATAGTCTGACAATAACCATAGGTTCTTTTGTGCGAGCAGAAAAACAAAGCAGTTAACTTACCATGGGGTTTATTTCTGGGACTTTTAGAACAGTCCAGGTAATGCATTTATTATTATTACAGCTGTATAGCAATTACGTAGCTTACTCAGAGCTCCATAGCTGCAAACTGTACAGAGTAAGAAATATGTTTGATTTGAAGCCCTTGTGAATATTGATAACCAATATCACTTGACTTTTGTTTAGTGTCATTTAATGCCCTCGCCAGACTTTATAAATAAATAATATCTACAACACATCAGTTCTTTCAAAGGCTTATGTGCAGAATGCTATAATCAAGACTATTTGGACCATATCACATACACTCGCATAACCAGCAGTTGTTTACTGTTAAATTATCAATCGTGTAAAAAAAAGGAAGAAGAAGAAAAGAACAAGATTGGTCCAGGGAGTGTTGGAGGGGAAAAACAGCTGGGAGGAGAAACAGCTAAGCTGCTGAGGTTGGGAAGTTTTTCCACAGCTGCTGCTGGCTAACAGCAGCAACAAAGCCAAAAGCTGGGATTAAAAAAAGCTGGTGGCTTATGGAGCTGACTTCTATTAAGTGAATGCAATTTCTTACATTTCTGAGACACGCGTTTGTAATCTAACCGATTGGTCGCCAGTGTGGCGCAACACGAGCCACTGAATTTATTCCATGTGCTCCTCTTGTTTATACTTTAAAGTCTCAATTTGAGATTTTATAAACATATATTAATTGAATAGATAGACAAGATAATACGTCTTAAGGAAGAGATAAAAGATAAAGGGTAAGAGCCAAGGTTTAAGCTAAATTAGAAGTGTAAATAATTAGCGTGATTATTTGAAACACAGCAGGAAATATATTTAAAATGAGGTGGATGATGTGGGGTGGATGGTATTCTTTACTTGTGTTTTATTATAGGGTTTTATCTTCATATATATATATATATATATATTGTCGGTGTATTTAACTGAGTAAACTGTGTAAATAGCTTAAGGCCTCATGGCTCAAACATATTCCTGTTGTAGTAAATGAAGGTAATCGCATATATTACAAAAAGATTTTTGGTGTGTATATCACGTAAAGTTTGAGAAACTCCTGAACAGAGGGAGCGCGAGTGACCGCACAGACCTGTAACCCTACAGCTCTGTGTTTAGCCGACCCGAGACAAATAGTCTATAGTCACACCATCTGACAGAGAAAAAGCATGTCACTAGATTCCACTGCTGCTTCAGTTACACTGGACCTGCTTGCAGATCAATACTAACCCTGCCAATGACAATGTCTGTGTTAATGCCTCAGGCCGCCGCTGCTGCATCCAGCCTCACAAAGCCATTTTGGCAATCCCTCCCTCTAATTACACGTGCATTCTTTGTCTTCTCACTGTCCATTTTCTGCAACAAGCTTATAGCACGGGCTAAAACCCCTTCATTTCCCAATTTCACTCACCGCCACAGATTGATTAAATATTCATTCAGTTATACTAAGAATGCCAAATTTCAGATTTAAGTGTGACAATTGCTAATGCCGAAATGGTGGGCTGCGTAATTGTGTGCTTCCTGCTGCACAGTAATCATGTGCTCATGTTTGACTAACCGTGGTTGCATCCAAGTCAGCCACCTAGTACCTGGGCTTGCACAGACAGATGTGAAGAGAGCATGCAGGGGGGGTAGGGAATTAAGAAAAAAGGAAGATGGAAGGTGGATGAGCAGCAAAGAAAGCTGAACAAAGAAATAAATATTTTTGTGTGGATATGAATTATTCAGGTGCCTCACAAAAGACAAAACCACATTACTGGTGCTGTTGTGCTCTTGATTCTTTAGTTTTGCTTTTTTATTCTTTGTTATTTTTATTTATTTTTTTCATTTGAATTGCCAGTTAACTTAATGTTTCATGAACTGGTAATTTTTCATGACCCTCAAATGAGAAATCCCTGTTAATAAACAAACAGAGGCAAGCTATTAACACATAAATTTGTGCACAAAGTGACTGACAGGAACTGTCAACTGAATCTGTGAAAAATAGCTTTAATAGTGTAAGTCTAGTTACTAGCAGCTAGTAGTTTGGGTATTTCAATTTGCACATTGATCAACAGCAGGTTAGCAAGAAGTGTATTGTACCCAACAATTGCTGTGTGACAAATGTTTGCACACATGCACTCAGATACTGAATATTTTCACTTTTTAAGTTTTATTAAATCATATTATTCATGCTCTCTTCTTGACCTGCAGTTCATAGGTTTTGTCACAATCAAACACAGCAGGCATCACAGAAAAGAAACAGTCCTCAGTACAGTGGTCTTTGTAATTAAATTAGTTAAGAATTAAACCATAAAAGTGGTTATAATCAGGGGTGCACATGTGCGCGCGTTGCAACTTCTTATCCGGTGCGCGTCTTTTATTTTGACAGCGAATGTGCACCCCTGGTCATAATGCAGATTTTAATATGGGCTTAAAGGTTTTTAGGGTAGGGTATAGTTGTTCTGTTTTAAACCAGACTAAACCTGCAAGCTGCAGGAGCTAAACAAAGAAAGCAGACATCTTGCAACCTCTAAATGAGCAAACTGGTGAGATTAAAATGTCATTAACTAGTTGTTGAGGTAGCAGGCCCCTAGCTTACCTAGCGTGATTCTTTTGGATAGTTTGCTTGAATTGAACCCTTTTAGGCAGGTGAATTCAGTTAAAATTAGTTCAACTCGTCAAGATCCAGAGGCACTTTATATTGTAAGGTAAAGACGCTACATTATAAAAGAGAGAACCCCAGTGGGCAGACACTGAGGCAGGACTTGGTGATGGTGAGGAGGAAGAACTCCCTTTTAACAGTATGAACAGAATTGGGCTCAGATGGAAGCGGCCATCAGCTTTGACTGGTTGTTTTAAACCAAGACTGGTGTACATACTGCAGGAAAATATCTGCACAAATCCTTTAAGTGTAAGAACAAAACAAAAAAAACACCCCATAATGCACTGAACTATTAATACACTGCAGTGTCAGGTGGTGTCTGAGTGGGCTTTATAGTAACAACAGTCAGTGTAGCTTCTTTTATACCATTTAAAATCAATGGATCATTTGCTAATTGGCCAAGAGTGTCCACACCAACTTTATGAAAAGTATCACAGTGGAGCTGAATTTATTATTATTAATTTGATTCATCAGTTAGACCTACTACTGTCTAGACTGTTGCTTTAAAAAAAAACAGCAATGTGAAGATGTCACCTTGAACTTCAGAAAATTGCAATTGGCAAATTCTGCACTTTCTAAAATCATAGAGACCAAATTATTAATCATGACTGGCAGAGAAATAAAAGGTTAAAATAATTACTAGTGTGCAGCCCTGAGGTGCAACATTATTTCTACTGTAAATATGTTCCCGAGAGCCAATTATGTCGTTTTGAGTCTAAGTCATAATTTGAGGAGACGGAAATGTCTGGTCTTAAGAAATGATGTGAAAAGGGTTATAAGTCAGTGAGGACTGTGGACCAGAAAATTGTGCAGCTTTGTAGAGTATGATGCATTGTCACCATCTGCTGAACATATTTGGGTTCAAATGTTTCATTCTGATAGATGTCAGTACATTTACATGTTTAAATTTTAAGGTACGGCTGCAAACCAGCACTGGAATTGGAACTGTTTCTGGCCTTGTTCCCAATTAAAATGGTTTTTGCAGGTGCCACTGCACTTATCACAAGTTTCAAACCTATAGCTGAATAATGTGTTTTTGGCTCCTGCCTACTACATTCTAGGGCCGGGCGATACAGCCTCTAAATTACCTCATGATATTTAAGTAAAATATAGGATAACAATACTTCTGACAATATTTTAAAAAAAGTATACAGAGCATTTTATTGATGCTTGCAGGCAGCAGAATTTAGAAGCGTAAATGTAGAGTATTTTCCATACTTCTTTTCTAATGAGCTGCTGTCAATGATGACACACTTCTTAATTTTAAGTGTGAATCTACTGAGACAAGGTGCCAGCAGCAACAGCATTACAGTGCAATAGCAGTGACAGCATACATCAAATGTAAGCACAAAAAGTATCCTAGGTAGTGTTCTCCCTGGAAGTTTTAAGTAAAGTATAAAATGACTGCTTAACTTAGTCATGTAGCTGGTCAGGAGCCTGCACAGTATTGTCACATAATAAAACTGCCTGGGATGTTGTATCTTGGTTCTAATTTTTTAACCAGATGCTTAAAGTCCTGCTATTCCTCTCATATGGAGTGCAGCTAGCAAGTGCAACTAGCAAGTGCAGCTAGCATGTGGAGCTAGTGAGTGCTCCAGTGACGCTCATTTGTTTACATTTGGGTTGCAACATCACCAGCTGCTATCCAGGTTGCACTGTGATGTGGTTTTGGCTTAAGTGCAGAAGCAAGCGACGGTTTCCTGGCATATTTGGCAGACTATTGTACTTAATTGGTGTGTTGTTGAAGTAGCTTCCTTTTTAGGTGCTAAATCATCATTGAAGGCAGCTTACACTCACAGACGTGCACACTAGGTCATGTAAACGCATGGCTATAACAATGATATCGCAATAGGATATTTGTCCATCACATAAAACAGATAACAGTATTGTTGCAGGTGATACAGCATACGTAATGGCAAGTAAATGTTTAGCATATTTGCATAAACTATTAGCACAAAGGTCTTTTGTCTTGAGAGCTACGTTAGCTGAGACTGAAATAGCAGACTACTGGAAACAGCTGATTCTTTTCTGTCGCTTGAGAAATTGGGGCAGTGGAGAGTGTAATCATAGAGTGAAACACACACGCACACACACACTGATTTGAATATTGACTATACGAAGTCTCGTTAATTTTAAAGTTGGACTGCTTGTACCTGTGCTTCGGCATTAATGATGATGTTATGGTGGAGCTTTAGACTCCTAAAGATTAAAGCCTTTCTTTGCAGCTCTGCAGATTTTGTGTACCACCTGCTGGCAATCTCTCCGCAAGTTCATTTTTCAGGAGATTCTCATTAAATTTATGAATGCTTGAAGGAAGTCGGATTTTCTATTCTCTCCATCTGTATTTTTGTCCATATGGGACAACGTGCTAAATAAGTTCTTTTCTCTCGCCTCTCTTATGTCACTCCGCTCGGGCTCTTCTTCACTCCGAGAGAGTTTGCTGAAAAAGCAGCGCGTGCATACATCAATCGATCTCCTCTGAATTCGCCAACACATCCGCTCGCTGTACCAACAGACCCGAGCGAGGAGGTGGGAACAATTTTCACCTGCCACTTAAACCCTTCTTCACTTTTCCGGCCTAATGCTGCCGTCGCAGATGGAGGGCAGAGTTAGAGAGTTGTAAGTCAAAGGTGGCAGAGGGTGTTGAAAAGGTCAGTGCCACACCATTAGCTGTAGTGCGTGTAGGAGGGAGTGATAAATAAGGAAATAGATAAATAAAAATAGGCCGCGGTACTTAGCAGCGTAATGAGACAGCTGCGCCCATCAGCAATCGATGAGCTCCAGAGACAGTAATCACTACAGCTTCCTTAACAGTGTTTTAATTGGATGTCAGTCATTACGACTGCTGCTGCAGCAACCCACCTAGACTCTGCTCTGTGTGCTTGCATGAGAAAGACAAAATAATGTGTGTGTGTGTGTGTGTGTGTGTGTGTGTGTGTGTGTGTGTGTGTGTGTGTGTGTGTGTGTGAATCTGTGCCCCCAAGTACAGGGTATGGGTATAATTGCATAATGTGTCTTTTGAAATTGTGTATACAAGCATGTGCACTCGGGTGTGTGTCTGAGTGTGTGAGTGTATGGCAACACTCACCAGTCATTAGCATTGATTTTTCCAGGAGGGGCCTCTCTCACTGGTCTCCATCTCTCTCAGTACCCCCACCCCCACCCCCTCTCCTCCCATTACTCTCTTGCGTGCAAATAGCCATAATTTTGTTCTCACGGTCTTCATCACTGTGGGCTCTGCCCTCCTGCAGTGTAAAAGATGGCAGTCATTGATCAGGGCATCTGGACACCCGCCCTGCCCCACCCCGCACCCTGTCACCCTCCCCCCCCCCCCGCTGAAGGATCCCTCTGTCGATGGGAATCTCAGGTAAGTTACGAGCAGTCCTGCATGGCTCCCAATTAACAGGCCCAGTGCCAGACACCGCTCGCCTTCCTTTAAGGACATTTTTCATCTCTTAGCATTGAAGTGCACAGCCACCCCCCGCCCCTTCCCCTCTTCCATAAGAGGAGCTGCGGGTGGGTTTTTTGTATGTATGTCACAAGTGAAGTGTTTTCAGTGAGAAGTGACTGCTCGGTGACAGCCTCTGGTTTCCATTTCACACACACAAAAAAAAAAACTCTCTTTCACCTTGAATGGCGATTATCATTCACATCCACCATGACGGCATAATCATAAAAAAATAATTGTCTGGCCCTTTTTTTCCTGTGGAACACCCTATCGTAAATGCACAGGCTATTGCTTTAGACGTGATTGCTCAGGAGTAATCGGACCCATAACCAGCCTCACCTGAGACAGGGTACCATTTCCTGCAAAGTCACCAGGTGTGAGGAATAATACCAAATGCGACTGTCCCCGCTGAGCACAGTTCCCAGGGGCTGATTCTGTGCTGCATGACAAAGTTATTTTTTGAAGTTGGCATTGATTAAGTATTGAGTGACACAAAACATGCTGTATTGAAGCAAAGGCGTAAGCGAGCGCTTCGGTGCCAGTCTGTGTTCTCCGCCTGTTCTGTCGAGCATGGCTGCATGGCTGCATAGATACAGCCATGCTCCGCTTTAGTTTCTTCTTTAGTATCCACCTCAGTTTAGTATGATAGCTGATTGGGACTTTAATTGGTTAATAAATAGAGAAAGAGTGAAGTAGTTCAATTATATCAGTGTCATCCCTGCAGAATGTATGCACTTATGCCCATTATAGCTATTAAAACACAAGTGCCTTTTTAGAACTAATGCAGTGGTAAGAGAAATAGAATTAATCAGGCGAAGACAACAAACAGCCGAGCAAGGAAATGAAGGGAAAAAAAAGCTTCACAGCTGTGTGCCCACAAAACTGAAACCCTGGCCGCTCAAGCTGCAATTAATATTCCAAGACCATGGCTCAACTGCCACAGATTATTTCAAGTGCCATTGTTTTTTCCCCCCACCACTGAAGAGGCTTAATCATCTTAATGTTTTAGGGAAAAGTAGTGAGGAGCCTGACAATATTATTTTTTTATTTCCTTCAGTGTAATAGGGGCAGAAATGTTTGCCAGCCCTAGCACATTAGGACCTGATTATTCCAATTTCCTTCCATCTCCATACCCAGTTCTGCTTCCTCCCCTCCTTTCCCCTGCCTAAATAAACCTGGAGTCTCTGTCATTTTGCCAGGCAGCTGTTTTTTTGGCAGGTTCCCTTGCCTCCACTCTCCTCCCTTCGACCCCTTTTCCTCGCCACTCTCTCTGTCTCTCTCTCTCAGGCTCCGAGCCCACTGGGCCCAGTGGGGAAGATCTAGCAATCCGCGTAATGTGAGCATAATAACACCAACAAAACATCTCATTCCACGTCTAATTCAGTGTGGTGACTGGGCTGCCATGTGTGGGATAGAAGACAATCCTCTCTGCCTTCTTTCACCGCTGCATCCTGAGACTGGCTTTTCTTAATAGGTTTTTATGGCGAGAAAATCGGATGGATGCATGCAGCGACGACTTGGCGTTCAAACAAGGCGAACCACGCAGTGATTTAGAATTCCGAGCGTCGTTCTGATAGTACCGATTGAGTTTATGTGACCCGTCTTGCAGAAATGATGCCATGAATGTAAAAATCTACCTGATTTCAGTAGCATTTTAGGTTATTGCATTATGAGGAAAAAGCCTGTGGCATTGTAATCAAAGGCTTTTATGCCTTTTCTTTCTGAATTCCAGCCCATGGGGTCTCGATTTCATCAGCTATATTACAGCTCTCATTACTTCAGAAAAAACACAGTGGCCCACATTTTAAGTCACTGCTCTCTTTATGAGCTTCTTTTGCCCTGAGCATTGATATCATCAAGTTTTTTATTGCATCTCTATTGTCCATTTCCCTTGTAGTCAGGGTATTTGAATCCTGGAATTTGATTTAGCAGCTTTTGCCTCACTGGAAGAAGCACCACATTTAAAAGGAGTCATTTTTTTTTATCATTTCTGTGTGTGCTCTAGCAATTTGTAACCTTTAATTAATAATGTGTATCCTGACATCAATAAAATATGAACTCGGAATGTAACAAGTAGTGCTTTTAATAATAATAACAATAATACTAATAATTGGATAAACTAGATTTGAACAGTTGCATTTGGTGGAATTTGCAAGTTGTTGTCTGGTCAGTTAAAGACTGTATATATGTGATGACCCAGTGGTTTGTGAAGTCGCTTTTAAATCCTCACTTTGAATATTTTGGGTTCCTCCATCTATTTTTTTCAGAGGCATAAGTCACTATTTTTATGCAGTATGATGTAGTCTGGTTATTAGGTAATGCTGATGCTAATACCAGTTGGTATCAGCCAGTACTGCCATTGTGTAATCAAATATATTTGCAGGGGCTTACATTAAAAGCTTATACAAACATAATGCAACTGTAACATTAGTGGATTACTTGGCAACGAACGGTTCAGTCAGTGCACCATTGACTAAATATTATGCTAACATTTTATCTAAATTATCCGCCACAACTTCACTGTTCAATTTTTAATTAGGAGTTTCAATTTCATTACATGAGATGATCATTTTGTTTTAGTATAGAACTGGGTATCGATAATCATGTGATTGCACTGGCATTGGAAAGGACTACTAAATGTTTGGTATTGTGACATCCCTAGAGGGAAGTCACAAGGTTCCCCAAAACGTAAACTGTTTGGGATCGCCTTGATAAAGCTAATTTGACACTTATATCACCTTCAGTCAGTTGAAAATGGACATTTTAAAGAAGCTAATAGAGCCTGGTGGTTAAAGCTAAAGCAACCTGGGGCTTAGAGCCAGCTTCAAGCCACCAGCCTCGGTATAAGAAAGGAAATTTGTGTTATTCTAGGAAGGAGAACTAGGTGTTCTAGGAAAGACAATTCCAATATGAAACTGGCAAAAAATTACAGTCAGTGTATTTCTGGAAATGCATACGTGGTCACAAAACAAGGAAAAACTATATATGCAGCAGGGAGAAAATGGAAAAGATGGATTTAAGAAAGAAATACCTCCTGCCTTTCTTCTTTTTTGCTTCTGCTCGTCAGTCACTCCCACTCATCAGCACAAACTTTGTTAGCACACTCATGTGAAGGGCTCATGCTTTCAAGGCCTTCATTAAATTTCAAACCCAAAAGCTAATTATCCAGCAAAAGTATAACCTCCTCTCACCTCCCAGTGTGCCACAGTCAAATCCCTGAATACATACAAACACACGCAAACACAACAGTTCCTCCTTTCCCCGGGCCCCTCATCGTGCTTCAGAAAATCAGAAGGTGACAGGATTAGGCATGTACGCAGCGTGCTCTCTTTGCAGTCACCCGAAAACAAAGTCATTTAGCATTATCAACACAGGTGATAACCACATGAAAAGACCAGGCACTTAGGAAAGCACCCAGGGACGGCTCGAAGACAATGCCGTGCAGCCCTGCTGCATGTTTTTCCTTTCATGAGTTACTCAGCCATCACGGCTACTCTTGGAGCGTTTTTGTCATACTTTCAGCTTCCCTGTACAAATGTCAACCATTAATGTTGGCTTTGTTTATGTTTATCTATAAACCCATTTCCAAACCAAAACACTTGCTTTAACACTTGGCTTCCAGATCTTTCCCCACCATGTCTGATTTTACACTAAATAATTCCTAATTCTGCCTGCCTGAATTATCCCCATACAGATGCACTGCACTTTTCACCTCCGTGTCACCTCCACTTTGAATTTTAAGTAGACACGTGTTTTATATAAAATTTAATTAGCCACATAGCACATTGGTGCACTTGCAGCTTGTATCGCAGCTGTAGCCACTGGGCAGTAAATAATGGTCATGGGCAATTTGATTCATAAGGCAGTGTTAATGGCTGTTTTGATTCGTCTGCAATTTAGGTTTAAATGTTAAAGCGACTGATGGACATTTTGGCCAATACCCACAAAATATGCCTGGAAGCAAACAAGAAGTAGCCTGTAGTGAGGTTTAACCTTTTTCCTGTCGCCTAAGTTGCACTGGGTGCTTATTGAGAAGCATTTTTCAGCATGCAGGGGAGTGCCGCAAACTTCAGCCCCTCAACGTCAGAAATGGACAACGTGAGTCAGTCTCTGCTTGCGTCGTTGCTGCTGTGGGATGCACAACTGTGGTAACCATGGATGCGGATAAACAGTTGAATGAAAATGGCTGTCGCAGACAGAACTTGGTCTTAATGTCTCCTGGTTGGAGGGTTACATGATTGCACTGTCCACTGTGCAACCTGGCTCCAGAAGTGGACCAAATTATCATTATTAATATTATTATTTTGGGAAATCAACAATAAAGAAAGACCCCTGTGCACTGGAGAGTGACTCTAAAGAGGTGCCCTCTTTCTCTAAATATGATGAGAGAAAGTGATGAGCTGGAAGTGAGAAAGCGGGGGTTAGATATGCTGGTAGCTAGATTTTTTTAGCTTTGGCCAAAGCCAGATTGTCTTTCCTGTTTTTCCACTAAGCTAGCTTATATATTATACTGTGTGTAATGTGGTTGTGTCAACCTGTTTTAACTCCTAACCCAATTTTCAAGAAATTCCCTTTATCAGAGAGTATTCCTTTTATCAAACTTAGTTGATAGCAGCAGTTGTTCAACTGATTGTACTCTTTTTTTTTTTTAAATATTAATTGCCAAGCTCAGCTGTACATTGCACACAGGTCTTTACTGTATGCGTGCAGTTATACACACATGGTTGTTACGTTCCCCTGAGGGGTCTAGGCGGTGAGGGGGAAGTAACAAAAGGTGTCCAGGTCAGAAAAAGGAGGTCAAGGAGGCAAAAGGGTTAAATTAAAGAGTTTTATTAAAGTAGCTCAACTAAGAGACGGACAAGCCGCTATCACCATTTAAGAAAAAACAAAACTCAGGCGTTGGTCAATAAAGCAAAGTCAAAAGGAAAGCGCAGCTCACTAGCTGCAATCACCACAAAACACACACAGCTCACTAGCTGCAAACACCACAAAACACACACAGCTCACTAGCTGCAAACACCACAAAACACACACAGCTCACTAGCTGCAAACACCACAAAACACACACAGCTCACTAGCTGCAAACACCACAAAACACACACAGCTCACTAGCTGCAAACACCACAAAACACACACAGCTCACTAGCTGCAAACACCACAAAACACACACAGCTCACTAGCTGCAAACACCACAAAACACACACAGCTCACTAGCTGCAAACACCACAAAACACACACAGCTCACTAGCTGCAAACACCACAAAACACACACAGCTCACTAGCTGCAAACACCACAAAACACACACAGCTCACTAGCTGCAAACACCACAAAACACACACAGCTCACTAGCTGCAAACACCACAAAACACACACAGCTCACTAGCTGCAAACACCACAAAACACACACAGCTCACTAGCTGCAAACACCACAAAACACACACAGCTCACTAGCTGCAAACACCACAAAACACACACAGCTCACTAGCTGCAAACACCACAAAACACACACAGCTCACTAGCTGCAAACACCACAAAACACACACAGCTCACTAGCTGCAAACACCACAAAACACACACAGCTCACTAGCTGCAAACACCACAAAACACACACAGCTCACTAGCTGCAAACACCACAAAACACACACAGCTCACTAGCTGCAAACACCACAAAACACACACAGCTCACTAGCTGCAAACACCACACAAAACACACACAGCTCACTAGCTGCAAACACCACACAAAATGGCACTCTGGCCCAGAGCTCACCTTTCCCTGGGCTTAAATACTTTTAATTACTGATGTGAGTCAGCTGTGTTACAGGGAAAGGTGGCACCACAGGCAGAAGAAGTGGTGGGACACGCCCACACAGGCACCTTCAGGAGGAGGCCCTGCTAGGGCCGTAACACCCCCTCCCATAAATACAAACCCGTGGTTTGTCAAATTATCTCGATAACCAAAATGATTAATCAAGTCCGTAACCATTGCATCACCAAATTGCAGGTTTTCCACCTACCAAACCCCATAGCAACGGTTAGGCATTGTCAGCGGAAGCTGCCAACCCCATCTCAATGGGTTCAAAATACTTACTGAAGGTGGCCCCAGACCCTCAAAACAATGTCTCATGTGATGGCTAGGGCTTTTTTGAGCCATCACATGTGGAGAACACAGGCAGTCAGAAGACCTTTCTGCAACACTTTGCAGACGATTCCTCAAGTCACCGGTACAGGCATGTTTGTTAGCCAGGGTTGCGGGTCTTACTGGTGGTTTTATACACAGCCTGTCCCCCTGCAGGTCATTTTGGGGACCTGGGAAATTGTCAACCAGCGGCCACTCAGGGTTAATTGATCCCTTACACTGACCACAGGAGCCCCTTAAACAACTATGCCCCAAGTGTGGTCCTTTGCTGGGCCTGACAACCTTGTTAGTTTGAGAACCATGAGTGACTGTTTTCAAATCAGGCCTTCTTCCCTTTCGATACGCTTTCCGCTTAAGTGCCAGTTTCACACAATCAGCAACCACATGGCCAGGCTTGTGGCAGAAGAAACACAGTTTTGCTTTGGAACTTGAAACCACCACTTTTTCAGCCTCGTTAGCTGGCTCCCTCCTAGCTCTCCAAGATGTATTGTAGTGAGAAGGGATGTCACATTCTACAGCATTTGTTTTATGAGTTAGGGTAAACTCATCTGCCAGTATGGCAGCCTGCTGTAAAGTGGAAACCCTCTGTTCACTTAAATAAAGAGCAATACACTCAGGAACAGAGTTTTTAAAATCCTCCACAAGCATGAGCTCACGTAACGACCCCAAACTTTTAACCTGGCTTGCAGAGCACCACCTACCAAAAAGCTTTGCCTTCTCCCGAGCAAAGTCAAGGTAGCACTGACCCTGTGCCAACTCCAAACCTCGAAAGTTCTGCCTATAGGCCTCAGGCACAAGTTCATAGGCTTGGAGGACAACACTTTTAATCTTTTCATAAACTAGGCTGTCCTGCATAGACAGACCAGAGCAAACTTCCTGAGCCTTACCTGTGAATTTACACAGCAACATCACCCCCCACACATCTTCAGGCCACTGTAATGCAGTTGCTATGCTTTCAAATACACTGAAGAAGCTCTCAACACTGGATTCACAGAAAACGGGAACCAGGTGGATGTTATTGCCCACAAACGAGCTTCTAGACACCTGTTCACCAACAGATGTAGGCCCAGTGCTCGTCAGCTCCAGCTGATTCAACTGGAACGCCATTTCAGCCTGAAGAAAACCACCACACACCTGTGCCAGTTCTCACAGGCTAGCCAACAATTAATGGTAACCAAACAACTTACTCTTCTTGACCAACTTACCTTTTGCTACACACACACACATTAACAAATACAACCTACCCAGTTCCTAAGCACAGCAAACTTTACCTACCTATCTTCTGGAGCGTGCTGGGCTCGAGGCAACTTGAAAGGCAGAACTTCAGCGACCGGAGCCCTGAATTGCCTACCCCCAACAGGGAACTAATCCCCGCCCAGGATTACTCCGAAAATAAAAAAGGCAAAACAACAAAAGAGTGCCCGAAGGAAGAACTTAAAACAAAGCTCAGCTGGACACTCACCTAACTAAACTGGGAAGTTGAATCTCCAAAGGTAAAAAACAGCCAGATAATCAAAAACCAATTCCAACTCAAAACTCCCTTTTCAACGATCCCGGACGAGCCCCCACTTGTTACGTTCCCCTGAGGGGTCTAGGCGGTGAGGGGGAAGTAACAAAAGGTGTCCAGGTCAGAAAAAGGAGGTCAAGGAGGCAAAAGGGTTAAATTAAAGAGTTTTATTAAAGTAGCTCAACTAAGAGAGACGGACAAGCCGCTATCACCATTTAAGAAAAACAAACAAAACTCAGGCGTTGGTCAATAAAGCAAAGTCAAAAGGAAAGCGCAGCTCACTAGCTGGAAACCACAAACACAGCTCACTAGCTGCAATCACCACAAAACACAGACAGCTCACTAGCTGCAATCACCACAAAACACAGACAGCTCACTAGCTGCAATCACCACAAAACACAGACAGCTCACTAGCTGCAATCACCACAAAACACACACAGCTCACTAGCTGCAAACACCACACAAAATGGCACTCTGGCCCAGAGCTCACCTTTCCCTGGGCTTAAATACTTTTAATTACTGATGTGAGTCAGCTGTGTTACAGGGAAAGGTGGCACCTCAGGCAGAAGAAGTGGTGGGACACGCCCACACAGGCACCTTCAGGAGGAGGCCCTGCTAGGGCCGTAACAATGGTCAAATCACATGGTTATTAATTCTGGGAGGATTAACGGCTCACTAACTCTTTGTGACATGGGGCAGAAAGGCTCACTTCCCCCTCCTCCTTCTACCATTCGCTCTTTTGTTAGACCCACTTACTCTTATATTCTTATCGCTCTCACTATACCCAATTTACCCTCATTTCATTTTGTCCCTTTCTTCAGATTCTGTCGCCATTAGCTTTTATGCCTGTTGTTATTGTTATTCACTTGTTTCCTTTGGCCTCTATTGTGATGGACCACTCCTGAGTCTTCCATTTTCCCCCAGGTAAAATAGGTCCTGGATGTATGTTTTAAATAGCCAATCACCCTTTCAAGTTTTTGAAAAGCTCTTGAAAAACACAGTCAAACCGGCAGTCTGCCACAGCAATCAAAAACCATTGAGAATAATATAAAAAACCTCACAGGGCAGTAACAATAACTTTAATATGGCTTATGGCTTCTTTTGTGTCCACTGTTGATCAGTTCCAATGAGTCACTCACAAATAGAAGCCTTGTGTGTGAATGTACTTGAAGAAAGCAACCCAGTATGTATGTATCTGATGTACTGGCAAAGAAAACAGGAGCAGTCTTGATCAATATTAATATGAATTAGGTTAAGTATGTATTAGCTTATTCGCAAAAGTCTTGAGCCTCCTCTCAGCTCTTTATAGTTTGCCTCTGAGGAGCCAGACTATGTTGTCATTTTTAAAATTAGTTTTTGAGCAATAATTCTGCAGGCTTTGACCTCTGAGTCATTCAAGCATAAAAATGCATCTAACTTAAAGTGGACTTAAAACAGTGCAGCGTCCTGTACTGACAGAAGATGGCGCTACACTACATGTGTTTTTAAAATGTCAACTTTAAGGCCTTATTTCTTAAATCCAGTTTTACAGACAGTGTTACATCTATGTTAGTTAGTGAAATCAAGGCTCAGTGTTGTAAATTAGCCTTATATGTGTAGTGTTTCATCTCGATTTAAAGTATGAACCGGTGTTGTGTCTGCACATATCATATGACAGTTTTAGTATCTTTAGGCACTTTGTTGCCTAGCACCTTGTAAAACAAAACCCCACAAACTATTTGTTCCCATATCTGTAGCTGAAACTATGAAAAAAGCCAACAATAACAACAATAAAAGGTGATTCCCAAAGTGCTACTAGCCAAAATCTTGGGATGTCTAAGCATGGTGTGCAGTGTATCCTTAAAAAAATCTGAGGAAACTGGACAAATGACAGAACTAAAAACTATCTGCAGAAGATGAGCTGTGTGTGAAAATCTTGTTCTTAGGAAATAGGAATCAGCAAAGAGCTGACACAGGACCTGAGAGATCCATCTGAACCTTTGGAAATGCCCTCAGTGGATGGGTGGCTGTTAAGAAGCCATTGTTATGGAAGGGAAACAGGAAGAAAAGACTGAGGTATGCTAAATTACACAAGAACTGGACTGAAAATCAGTGGCAACAGGTCTGATGGAGTGATGAATCCAAATCTGAAAATTGATCCGCTGTTGAGTACTGTCCGGAAAGCTTCTGATTTCTCATTTTCATAGCAAAATATAAGGAAAAAGGGGATGACACAAGACTTTTTCACATCTCAGAATGAAATTCACCTTTAATCTCTGATTAGACCTTGTAATAGGAGACCTAGTGTAATGCTAACATGGTCTAAGAAATGCTAAGAGCGTTTCGCCCACAGAATTCATACATTTCAGAAGGTGTGCTGTCCGAGGTCCTGAAGCACCCTGCAGTGAGCTCCAGTACACAGCCCAGCTGAGCAGACACTTTGATTTTGGGGTGCATATTCTTTTTCTTAGTTGAAGTTTCCATCCTCAAATGAGCCAGAAACAATCAGGGCACTTTAGTTCTCTAATGTAGGCCAAGGGGTGAGAAGGATTCCCATAAGAAGCATCTGTGAGGATATTGAATATAGGAGCTTCCTGTACTCACACCCTTCATCTAGGATGTGCACGCTTGAATGAGAGCTAATGAGAAAGCTCCTGCGCTAAATGTGTCAATACAGCTCCAGGAAGTGTATGTAGGACAACGTGTTTATTTAGGACAGGCCACACAAATTTGTCATCTCACAGATTAATTAAAAAATACTTGCTAGAGTCAATGCAGCTTACCCACTTTTTTGTAACATCTCGCTGTGATGTGCATTTCAACATCTTGGCTTGATCTCTTATGGGAAAGAAAGTCCTGTTAAATTATTTTCTTATATATGGGTTCACTGACAAATTTAGGCTGTGTGAATTGCTTATCTTCTACTATAAGTAATCCATCAGTGTACTTTCAAGTAAAACACTTTATGTGTTCGAATTATAACCCATCCTTATCATTTTCTAGGTTGTAAAAGTCATTCATTCATGAAATAATTTACATATGCATTCATTTTTTTAAAGTTAAATGCTTTGCCGGTACAACAAATTGCTAGAGGCTGAATTCATTTAGTATCTGCTAATTCAAATCAGCTTTAGATATTCCTAGTCTGCAGTATGTAAGTCTCTGATAATTAGATACATGTTTATGTGAAAAAATATGACTTTGTTTTTTTATTATTATTGCTTCTTTTTTATTTATTTATTTGGACAAGTATCACCAATACCATCACGACCATCCAGCTTTCACTTTGCACATAACAGAAACACCGCTGCTGTAATCCTGCTGTACTGTCTGCATCGATATGCTGTGAAAGAGGCAGATGATGCTCCAGCTGGGAGAACTACAGTTTTATTAATTTTATAAACATGTCTTCCTTGTTTCCTAAAACACTAGCTATGATAATAATGATAATAAGAGAAGAATAAGAGAAGAACAACAACTGCAGCAGGACTTTTCAGCTCAGTCACTGTCCATGGTCCTGAACCTGCCATTCAGGACCATTTCGGAGTAACAGTGGAAAAAAGGCAGGTCATGGACCTGGTCATGGACCTGGTCATGGACCTGGTCATGGACTTGGTCATGGACCTGGTCATGGACCTGGTCATGGACTTGGTCATGAACCTGGTCATGGACCTGGTCATGGAGCTGGTCATGGACCTGCCTTTTCCCACCGTATCCCACTGAGATAATATTCATATACATTGTGAACTAACAACAGCAAACTCACACAACCCACTGCTTTTATGACATAAAGGCTCCTTGCAAATTTTCTCTACACTGTCACAACCTCATTCCACTTCAGTTTCAGGGTGTCTGGATTACTTGTTTGGGGACGTACCCACTGACCAAAATATAATGCCTTGGTGGGAGGCTCAACCGAGCTTTGAACTTTTATCCAATGGCAATATTTCCCGAGACCTCTGCGCTGGCTCTCTCTTACTGCCGAAATGGAAAACCCCATGTGCCACTCGCACACAGCTCGGGTCATAGGTTGTCTCATTTCCTGAGCAGGTTCCTTTCTCAGAGTTGGCTCTCCTGAGATCCCTGTTTTTGCCCAATCGTTCACGTGGAACCTATCTCAGAGGAACTCTGTCTCCATTGTTTGACCTTCTTTTCATTACGTCCTGACTCCCAAATGTCCTTCTGTTGAGAGCACAGGATTTGAGGTTGGAGATCTGCACCCCTGACACATGACCTCTTCACCCTTATCTCTGTGTTCATTAAGGGTGAAAGTATACACAGGAAAACTGTCATCAGTTGCATAATACAGAGGACCTATACTCATTTCACTGAACTGACTGAAACCCATTGTTCAGAGACATCATCAGTCATGCACTATTGTGCGCCGTAGCTCTCCCGAGCCTTAACTTGCTGCAATGTGCTGAATGGGCACTGAGCCTAGCCCTATAATCCTCTCACACCGCTGCATGCACTCCTTCCTACATTTCTCCATCCCTGCTCATGTTTAATATCAAACAACACTTTATTTGTGTAGCTGCGTAAGGTGCACTAACTGCAACACATTGCTACAATTCATATTACCTGGCCTACTTATGAGAGGAGAAATATCCACCTTCATTATGCATAGGACTCTTGACAATCCCTTCCTAGGATTAGATGCGTGTGTGACAGGGTGTACGCAGACAGGCAATGCTCAGCTGAAACTGGGGAAATGAGAAGAATACGCAAGGTTACACACACACACACACACACACACACACACACACACACACACACACACACACACACACACACACACACACACACACACACATATACCTGTCTATGTATATATATATTACCACTCTGCGCTATGTTCATGCTCTTTATCCTATACGTGTACACAGTGTATAATACATTAAACTGTAAGTAATTACAGAGCTCAAGTATATTCTAGTCAGCAATAATAAGAAAGCCTCAGGGATTTTTGAAGATCTGCATGCACAGGCATATACAAATATATACAGCCCCACAATGGATCTTGACTTTGCTTTCTTTTTTTAATCCTAACTGCTCTTGAGAAGTCACTAAAGGTATGACGGGATGGAGCATAAAAATGCAATGAATTCCCCCCACCCCCCTCTATGCAATAACAAATGCAACATGACTGCAACAGCTGCTGTGGGACACGGAGGCTGAAGGCTAATGGTAAAGTCAATATGGTAACCTGTTTGCGTAATTTAGATCAGCTGTGGCGAGGAAATAAGAACGCCCAAAGTCTTTAGCTGCACTTTCATATGCCAGCTTCCGGAAAGAGACACTTTATCACCACTTGAACACCCCCCCCCCACGCTATTTATTAATTGATTTATTTTAAATGCTATATCTGCATGAATGGAGGCACATGCACTCCTAATAATTCACTTAGATGAGATTCTTGTCTTGAAATATTGTCATTTCCAAGTACATAGTGACACTCATCTTCAGTTCCAGCAAGTCTCTGGTCTCGTGCATGAACTTTCACTCCACGCTCTCGGACTGCAGCTGGTAGTCCTTGTTCTGCTCTGCGACCTCAGTGAGCTCGGCATAGTGCCATATGAACCAGTTTCCCAGAGCGGCTCTCCAGCTCACTGTAGATTTGCATAGCAGAAGGAAGACTACAAGTAGCAGAGAAATATCAAGGACAGCTAGTACAGAGAGTTGGCCAGCGATCCAGCTCATAAGGAAAACACAAGACAGGAACCAACGGGGCTAGAGGAACTTTTAAAATAGGAGTGTAAGAATTGTCCACTGAATTGATCCCAGATGGTGTTGAGCTCTCAGATGGATGAGAAAAAAAAAAGATAAAATAAGTCACCAAATGTACTCGGGCTGGCGTTAATATAATAGTGTGGGAAACACTTAAGAGTTGCGGTACAAGACACATGAAAAGAAGAATATTTCCCCTGCTTAAATTAATTAGTTTCACATGATTTGACATATTTTCTCCGAAAATTACATTTTTCGATCTTGGTAGATCAGTCAGAATCGGGAGCAGCCGACATCTTCTGTAATGGATTTACTTTGCGAGAATTGCTGGAACCTTTCATGTTACTCCTAAGTGAAAATGAAGATCTTGTATTTTAACACCTTGTTAAGACTTTGCCTATAGATGAACATTTTCCCCCTCATTATCACTGCATAGATGCTGTCTCCCGTTCTCTCTTCACAGCTCCAAGCGTGAGAGATTTCATTAAAGTAGGGGCTTAATTATGTAGGTGTTGAAATTTAATTAATGAAAGGGTAGTGCAACTCCATTACTATGACACATTTTTGACGCTTGCTGAGACAAAGAAAGAGATCTCATTTCGGCAGAGCAATGTCCCTTGAACATATCCTTCTTTCTTCAGTCTGTGTCTAGCCTATAGTACCTGTCTAAGCTTACACCTCGCCATCGATCATCCCTACCAGTGTCAGAACAGTTGACAGAAAGATTCTCATATTCCCAAGTCTCTCTCCCCCCCCATACCCTTATCCCTTCAAAAAAAAAAAGAGTAAAAGCTTTCCTTTCTGCTGATGTGCACTTCTGTGTAATCTTCCCATGAATTCTGCATTGGCTAAGAAATTTAAAAGCATCTGTCTGTCTGCCTTTGTAAAGGTCTTTTCACTCGTGTTGTCTTCATCAAACGAGATGAACAAGCACCAGGTTAGATAACCTCTCTACTTGGAGTCATTGGTCCAGGGCTTGTATTTCTCACCCTTCCCAGTATTGAATCAGTTCTAACTGATAGAAAATTTAAAAAGATATATATGTCAGTCACAGTTTTTGCACAGTTTGCGCTTTAAGTATGTTGACATACATGTTTCTATATGCAGTATTAATTTTAAACATTCAGCTGTTAGAAAATGTTTTTAATTGTCGCATTTAAGCAATGTGAATTCTCTCAAAATGCGCTTCTCCACCTGTGACTCGTGCACGCAGCCTCGTACAAAAGCAGCAGCCCAAACGAACACTGACTACAGTTCAACCCCAGGTGCGTTCTCATTTTCCCAGCAGGTGCCTGGCTGGCTGACTGCCCTGGCGCCTCCCTTAAAGAAACACTGTGTCTCTCACGGTGCACTGAAGTGACCTCACTTCCCTTAAGCTGGAACCCTTGAACAATGTGAACCACGTTGTGACAAAACCGTAAAACTGTGGGGGAACAAAGTGCAACTTCTTCAGAGTTGGCCTTTGAAGGAATTCTCCATGTTGTCGCCGCTGCAGACAGGCATGTTTTATCCAGGTGTGGGGTTACAAAGATGACTAATCCTTGAAAAAAACTCGATGGCCATGCTGAGTCACAGAATCCCTCCCTCACAAGCCCTCTTTAGTGAAGATCACAGAAAGGTTTGGGGCAACATTTGCCACTGCAGGTTTTGCCCGTCTCTCAGATGGCGTGTCCAACAATGCCAGAAAGTGGCTATTACACAATCTGTTGCACCATGATCTCCGAGAAACAGAAATGGCGGCGAAGTGGCTGGGAGCATGCTAGCGTGTGTCAGACAGCCAGAGTGGAAGATGACAAGACTCGAAGAAAAAAAAAGGACAAAGTTGCTTGGCTTTTCAGCTTCCCTGTTGGATGTTCACACGGTATGAAACCGTAGATGGCCCTAAGTGCAGCAGCTCCAGCCGACCCGCCAGCTCAGCCGAGGCCATGTCACAGACTTCCTTTGATGTCGGGTGGAAGCGCAGAGGAATGAGAAGGAGCGGGGAGGTGGGATGGAGCGGGAGAAGGAGGTGAGGGTGGATAGACTGCAGCTGTTTTGGCCTCGCCACAGCCACAGCTGACACGGCAAGAGCTAACAATAATTCTTCTCTGTACTTCTGCACTACAGCCCTCATACAACCCCCCCCCCCCCCACGCTTGCCACCTTCCCCAGCCTGCCTCCTGCTGGGATGGCCGCCCGCCTGCATGTCTGCAAAGTGAATGCACACAAAGAAGCAGACACACATACACACACTAACTAATACACAGGCAAGTAGAGTAAAAAAAGACCAACTGCCGCATAAAAAGTGTGACTGATTGATTGTAATGCTGCTCTGAGTCAGTCTCATACAAGTACATAAGCTGGCAACGTGTAAATGCAATCACTGTAGCACACTGAAGGAAAATAGGAGTGAAAGTGGGGTTAGTCGCACTTTTGCTTTTAATTCAATATGGAGCAGTGAATGATCTCTGAGTGCTTGTCCCTGAGAAAGCACTCCGACATTCAGCAACAGCGCTGCAGTGTCCTTGCTAACCTCGTGTTGCATCACCTGTAGCTGACATGGCAATGGACTTCACAAGTTAGAGCATCTTTCTAATTCCTTTTCTCATACAGAAAACTGCAAGAAGGAACACTCTCAGAAGCCCGAGCTGTTATCACTCGCCTGTCAACATTTTGCGTGTACTTCTCTGTCCCTTCATGGGAATACTTACTTGCTTTCAGTTCCATATTATTACTCTACTATAGCAGCTTTGCATGAACGTGATGCCATCATGGTTTGCCATGCATAACTGAAATGTAAAGGCTCTGAATTACTTATTATTGTCATGACGATGCCTTTATCAGGCATTACAGGTGCTTAAAAAAAACAGGTTGCTAGGTGGTTGCTAGGCAACAAAATGACAGGAACTAAGATATACCTGTGTGCCAAGTTAGGTTGCGTTGGCGGGCAAGAAAAGGGTTTGTGTATTATATTAAGACACTCCCTTTATCCTGTGTTCGAAGCCCTTTTAACTCCCTCCTGTCAGCCTTCCTCTGATTGGCTGCCCCGTGTAAACAGAAGGTTTCAGTAGCTGGTTGGTGGGTGCTACTGCCTAAAACCCAACATTTAGAGCAGCTTGGAGCAAGGTATTGTGGGTCGGGGTCTACTTGTATATTTGCTCACGTTATTATTTGAATCTTTAGCCACGTTTGATACGAGCATCCGCTGTAACGGCATATTTATGACAGATAATCAGAAAAAAACATTTTAGGTCTTCTTTGAAAACATGTTACCTCAGTCAAGTGACACAGACAAATTCTAAGTGTCGGGACATCCTCGACTTTATTTTCGCGTGAGTTAATTTCCTGAGATACAGTTGTGATGCATACCAAACACCTCTGTGGCAGCAAATGAACGAGCACAATCATCCATCTGAATTTGTTTGTTTGAGCTGAATTATCCGGTGATAGCTTAGTAAATGTAACTAAGCTTGACAGGCGTCTCTAGCTCGGGATTTCGCCACACATCTAGGCGGCGGTGCCACAATACAAAAGAAAGCATGAGACTAATTTTAATTTGTCGAGGCGCTCAAAGGCTCATTTTTTAATTTTAACTAGAAAGGCTGTTGCTTTATTTGTACAGTAGTGGTTGATTGTGGGCTACCGTGATCCATTTGTGGAATTCTCTGTCTGCAGGAGAACTCTCCACATCCAGTGACTCACATCCACCTTATGCTATCCCACCCCTACACTTTTCTTCCTGTGCTAACTGGGTGTATGATTCATGCTGTTCTGTGTGATTTTAAGGATATCTTAAAAAAAAAAGCCATCCTCTTACACTTTGTGCTCAGTGGAATAGGTTAAACATGTCCAGATGTGCTGTGAAGAAGTAAATGAACTGTAGGCAATTTTCATTGTGATCCATAGATAATTCTTAACTTTTTAATGATGCCCCTCGGTGCCTCTGGAGCATGATACACCTACAGGCATTAGTACCGTCACAGCTCAAAGGGAAGAGTCATCTTTGTGATAGCGAAAGCTTATTTCCCATGGCGTTAAACAGTACCTTTACAAAAATAGCATAGTGATTGGGATTTACGTCTTGCTCTGTGCCGCACAAAAACTTACAGTGTGTTTTAGAAAATACCTTTACAACTTCTCAGGAGTGCTAAAGACAACTCTGCTTACTTTACAGTGCAGCTGAAATCTTCTTACTGCTTCCATTTTAAGATTAAGCTGATGACAGTGTTTGGTTTTAGTGTTTTAGGTGCTAAGGTGTTACGAGTGCAGTATAAACTAAATGTGTCAGTGTAAGTTAGTTAAGGCTTTTGCATAACTTGCTTCTTTGCATATGTGGATTTGTGATGATGATGTGTTCACAACAGGAGCCCTGCGTCCTAAATATGTCATTTAAACTGGTTCCTCAATTATACTCTGAGAGAAACATATTTTCTTATGAGTTCTATTTTTTACAAATGCTTATTTTCAATATATATTTTGCTATTTATGTTCTTGCTTTCCCATTCCTACTCTATCCCAATCCTTAGGATGTCCCTAAAGTGACTTCAAAAGTGAAAATGAGTTGGAATTCTCCCACGAGTGACCTGTGCGAAAGTGAGCTAAAAAAATAACCATCCTGTAAGAGTCACACTCAATTTTCCCATGATAGTCTGATGCCTTATGCCAGCAACCCACCTCCTGCCCTCTTATGCTGAATGCTATGGGAATGTAATTTTTAGAGGCTCACAAATTGTGATGCAGACACAGACATGTGTTTGCATCAAAATTTTAGGGATGCACATTAGGGATGCTCCTAATGGGGCGATCGTGGCGGGAGTTCGCCTTGCAATCGGAAGGTTGCCGGTTCGAGCCCCGGGTCGTTGTGTCCTTGGGCAAGACACTTCACCCGTTGCCACCTACTGGTGGTGGTCAGAGGGCCCGGTGGTGCCAGTGTCTGGCAGCCTCGCCTCTGTCAGTGTGCCCCAGGGTGGCTGTGGCTACAATGTAGCTGCCATCACCAGTGTGTGAATGTGTGTGTGAATGGGTGGATGACTGGTTGTGTAAAGCGCTTTGGGGTCCTTAGGGACTAGTAAAGCGCTATACAAATACAGGCCATTTACCATGTAGTACAAGTCTAGTAGTGTAGGTGAACAATTATTCTATTGTCTTTTCTAGAGTTTGGTTAACATGCTTTTGTGTTTTTAAGCATACGCCACGCCTGCCTTATTCTATGTCATTATTATACCTTTTTTTCCATTGTGTGCATCTTAAAATGATTTGTTATGCACAACAGTTAATTGTACAATTATCTTGAACAGTTAAATAACTGATTTCTAAGTAGAAATATGCAAAAAAGAATGATAATGATCATAGTTGGGGGAAAAACAAAAAAATATAAAACAATATGAATCAAAAAATGGTCTGCAAACATGTAAAACCAATCCATTATAAGCTAAATATTGCTTATGATGGGGAGGCTTTATTTTGCCCCATGTTTACCACACACATTCAATTAAATTCAAATTAGTTCAATTTTTTTATACAGCGCCAAATCACAACAGCAGTCGACTCAAAGTGCTTTATATTGTAAGGTAAAGACCCTACAACAATACATACAGAAAAAAACCCAACAATCACATGACCCACTATGAGCAAGCACTTTGGCGACAGTGGGAAGGAAAAACTTCCTTTTAACAGGAAGAAACCTCCAGTAGAACCAGGCTCAGGGAACGCATAGTTTTCTAGAGTATAAATGATCTTTGTTACTGATTTCCCAAATAAAGGACATTAGGGATGCTCCTGAACTGGAAAATGAAAAATATTTAATCACGTTTGATCAATCATTTTGTGTAGAGTTTGAGCGATAAAGGATTTTTTAGACTGATACTGACACCGATATTTAGTGATATGAAACATTCCGATATACTGGCCAATATTTTTTTCTTCCACTCACAGAAATCATAAACAGATTTCCCTAGCTTTTTGTTCTGTGAAGTTATTTTTTGACTCCTTTACACTCTGCTCGGATCAGATGGTTGTTGTGTTTGTTGGGCCATCAGGGAAATAGCAGATCGCCCTCTCATGGACAAACTATACAGCAAAAACATCTGGTTGGGACCTCAAATTAAAAAAATTAAAGCTCAAAAAGATTATGACACTGTTACTTTCAAACACGTTGGTCTTTATAAATACTGATAGACTGGCACATATCCAATGTTCTAATGGTGCTATTTTGTATAGAAAAGTCCTGCTATTCTATTAAAAGTGCTTTATATTTATTTATGTATTGAATCTCTTCAGACTTCCTATTTTAATGGCACCCGTTTCATAACATTTGCATCACCACCATATTTTCTGCAGCTTAGGACTCATTACGCAGCCCAGTATCCATCAGATTAATACGACTTATTTATTTTTTTATTGATTTGGTTGTCTTTTTAAAATGATGAGACTGAGTGGTTCTTTACAGTGAGTGAGACTCTGCAATACTATGTTCATATTCTGGCCAAGTTTTTCTTTGACATTCCAGGAGGAAGTTCATGCATAATGGATTAATTGTTGCACACATCCACATGTAAAAGGCCCATGGGTTAGTATTGCTGCAGTCTCACGTTCCTCAATAGGTCACCCAAGTGGGCACGTCCAGCAATATCACTGCAAATCTACGGAAATAGTTTCGTTAAGTCCGCAAGTGTTCTACCGCCTCCAGTGAGTGACTGCTAAACAGCCGTAATAGGTACTGTTTGAGTATTTCCCCAATCCAGATACGTTCAAAATTGACACAGCCTTGCTGTGTCTTTCACGCGCGTACACACAAACACAGACACACATATGTAAAGGCCTTGTGGTCCCAGTGGAGAATGACTTTGTGAATGTCAATGCGATTCAGTGGTGACAGCAAGTCGTGTCAGCAGTGAAATGGGCCCTATGTTGAGCAGAATGTAATGACTCACAAGACAATTGGAGTCGAATATGGAATGCCTTCCACTTTGTTGTGACGTTCTGAGGGTGGCTGACAGGCAGACTAGCAAGCCAGCAAGAGCCCTTCAAAGGGTTGTCCTGTCCTCTCTGCTTGTGTGTGTGTTCCCTTGGAAATATATTTCCACTCCAGCTTTTTTTATTTTATTTATTCCAGCTCCCCTGTTGAATGCTCAGGGATATTGGTTGTGTCTGAACCTGAGTGAGAGGTCCAGCTCTGCTTTTCTTGTTAAACCTGTGTTCTAAGTATCTGGTATTTATCTGCAGAAGACTCAGGCCCCAAGACAAAGCAGCATGTTGTAGACTCTCAGTAGGATGATAGCTGTGTAAAAGCCATGTTCAGACAGCAAAAAGAATATTTCACATCCCGACAGGCCTGAGGAATTGTTGCAAACTTTATTTTTTATATATAGTTTTCCCACCCCGGCAGCGCAGAAGCATCACTATTCCATGAAATATTTTTCTGTAGTTTCTTATGGAATTAAGGAAAAAACACCTTGTTTTTTTTGTTATTCTCTTTTTATTAAACAACCTATATAAACACAAATAATCCAAAATAAACATATAATCAAGAACAGACGTAAATAAAAAATAAATAAATAAATAAAAATAAGAAAAACAGACGGGTGTACCCTCTAGTGTGTATGTACTCGCACACACATATTCACTCACACACCCATATTCTTAAGCATACATACACATACCTACTTACATATGTGTTCACTTGTAGTCTCATACATACTAACATATACATATAAACACATAACGATTCAGAAATGTGGCATATATAGTTACAGAGATTCAAACAAGATCGGGTCTCCTTAACCGGATGTAGTGTTTCCATTTACCCCAAATTTCACTAAATATATCAAACTGGAGTCTTTTAATGAAGGTAATTCTTTCCATTTTAAACATCCCATGTACAGTCTCATGCCAATCACCCAGTGATGGAATTTTCACACTAAGCCATTTCTTGGTAATAATTTTACGGGCAGCCAAACTCAGGATACCATACAACTGCTTAGACATTTTATCTACATTTACTGAGTATAAATATCCAAACAAAAGTTCGTCCCAATTAAAGGGAAGCTGCATACCAAAAATAATCTGCAACTCAGAGTGGATCAATACCCAAAAAATGTTGATCCTTGGGCAAGACCAGAACAGATGAAAATGTTTTACTCCTTGGGCCCCACAATTTCTCCAGCAATTAGAGTGATTAAAATAATGTTTACTTTGTGCAGGGGTAATAAAAAACCTACAGATACTCTTCCAACCGTAACATCTCCATGTATTAGAACTAGAAATTCTCCACTGAAAAGCGCACTGCTCATACCAAATGTTATCTGATATTGCTATATTTGTTTCATTTTCCCATTTTTTTTTGATGTAGGTAGTATTCCACTTCTTAACCTCTTGTATACCCTTGTACAATCTTGAAATCACCTTAAGGCCTGTGTCAGCCTGATAAGCCTTGACAAATATACTCAGAACAGGTAAAGAAAAAAGATCTGTTCTCTTAGGTATAAAATTATATAGATGATGCCTAATTTGTAAGAACCTAAAAAAGTCCGTTTTACTTAACTGGTATTGATCTTTTATTGATTGGAAGTCCCTAAGAATTCCCTTATCGTAAAACATACAATATGCCGTTAAACCTTGTCCAGACCATTTTTTATATCTTACGTCTAATTCATTAGGTAAAAAATCACTGTCAAAAGCGCACCATCTTAAAATCCTAACCTCTTCAATCCAATCATTCTTATTAAGAAATTGTAACCAGAGTTTTAAAGGTAGGTTAATCCATTGGTTTCCTTGATGAATTTGTTTTTTAATAAGTGTCACATCCCCTAGAATTGCCTGAATTGGAGAATCTTTTAAGGTCACTGTTTCTAGTTCTTTCCATCTCGCTTGATAATCTACATTACACCAACACACTAATGTCCTCAATTGAGCAGAAATTTATATATTGTATTTTCTAATTGTTGTTTTTTTTAATTTATAAGCCAGTAATTTAGCAGATTTGCCTCCTATCTCATAGTATCTTTGTTTTAAAAAAAAACATATTTTTTTGTATTTCACTTGAAAAAATTTCATCCATTTCGTTTTTCTTCTTTTGTATTTCTAATTGTAAGTTTGTAACTGCGCTTATTTTATGGGCATCTTCAAGATATTGTAGTTGTGTCTGGAGTTTTCTTAAATGCTCATTTCTCTTCTTTTTTAAATTAGCGCTGTAACCTATGAGTTTTCCTCTTATCACTGCTTTTAGGGCGTCCCATAGAATACTTGGGGAAACTTCTTCATTATTATTTTCCGCTATATAATCTATTATATCTTGACTAATTTGTTCTTTCATCGTGCTTAGAATACTTGTATTTAATCTCCAGGATGTAACTCTTCTTTCGTATCCAAGCACTACTTCCAGGTACAATGGGGCATGGTCTGATAAATCCATCACTCCTATCCTGCAATTGATCACCCTGCTAAAATCTTTTTGGTACATAAAAAAATAATCCAATCTAGAATAAAATGAATGAGGGTGAGAAAAAAAGGTATAATCCTTCTTGTTGGGGTTTAGTTCTCTCCATACATCTATGAGCCCTACGTCCTTTAAGATTAATTTGATGTTTTTGGTTGTTTTATTCAATCCCGGAGCGTGTGGGTTTGATGAGTCCAAGGACGGGTTGAGGCGAACATTCCAATCTCCTCCCAAAATCAGAGTACCTTGTGCCTCTCCAACAATCAATTCAAAAACCTTTTTGAAAATTTTTTATCTCTGATCCTGGGGGAGCATATACATTTATAAGAGTAATCAGTATACCCTCCAGGTACCCTTTGACTAACACAAACCTCCCCTCCTTATCACTGATTTCTTGGATGCATTCAAAATTTAACCTACTAGAGATTAGAATTACCACACCCCTTTTAGGACTCTGAGGGCAGGAAGAGGAATACTGATTAAATTTCCATTTCTTTAATTTATCATGTTCGAGCTTCGATAAAACACCTTGTTAACACTACATCATGTCCTTTTTTGATCATATAGTGTCATATCTACAGGAGGGATATTTAAATAATTTGTTTCCATTCAACTAAATAGAAATATCAGCTTGCTGCAAATCACCAACATACAAAGAAAACGTGATTTTGGAGTGCACAAGGAAATTGAGCAGTACAAATATCATCTCTGCATAACAGGCACAGTACAAATGATGTTGATGTTACCCAGTGCATAAATATTTTGCCAGAATACATCCTACTTGTGAATGAATAACAAGAAAATGAGAGCCACCAGCAGCCTTTCTAAAGCTCTCACAGAACAGCACAATTAGATGCTAGCAGATTTGAATCCCATGCAGAAAGCCTCTTCATTTCAAACGTCTCTTTGATCACTTTGTTGACAAGAGCAGCAATTCGGCCTCAGCATTCAAAGTAATAAGCAAGATTGAGACTTTTTTTTAAACTCTAATTTATGCGTGTAATGCGTTACAGTCAAAGCTGTGAATGATATGAAAGACAAAAAGGACAACAAAGAAAGAACAAAGCGTTGGGTATACTTTATATAACCGGGATTGTGTGACGGTTTTAATTGTGTTGTGCAGAAGGAAGGAATTCTGGGAGAGTGTGAGGAAATGTCTGGATGTGGGCAGCCATTTTGTGCCCTAATGAACTAATGATAAACATCAGCAGGCACAGGCAGGCTGGCCGGCTCACCAGCAGGCCCATGGAAAAAAAGGGCACTGTGTGAAAAGGAGATTAAGGGGGGTAGCCGAAGAGCAGAGAGATGAATCACATAGCCGACTGTTGAGGAAACATAGGACTGCAGAGTTAACAAGCTACTTCCAGTCGTTCCACCAAGAGAGCAGCACGCGGAGATCAAAGATGGTCATTGTTGCTACCAAGGACATCTTATCAGAGCTATCTATTTTTTGAATCTTTTAATTGCACAAGTTTTCATGGGAGTGCTGAAACAACAACAAAAAAGTTAACAGGCGCAATTAGGGAAATATAGAGGATGCAGCCATTTTGTCATTTGCTAACTTTGAAAACTTTGCACAGTGCATGACTTTTATGCTCTTTCCATATTCTTCTTTTATTTCACTTTTTAAATGCTGTTATAAAAAAGCGCTGATGTAAAGTACTAATAACTGAGACCGTGGTAATAGCTTCTTGCTACATTTGTAGTTATTTTACAGGAAATATTTTGTAGTTTACAAAGTTGTTAGAAGTGTCATGTCATGTACTATAAACTCTGAATTTAAAAGGGAACTATTATGCTAATTGTTATCTCTATATTTTTTATTCATGGACCCTGTTAAAGTAGCATTGGGTGAATCTCAGTTTATTGGGCCTTTGTGCAGCCTCTTTCTTCTGATTGGCTGCCTCTCAGATAAATGGTTTGACCCACAGGTGAGTGGGTGGTCCTTTGCTCATCGGCATAACCAAGTGCACGAGATGATGGTTTTAAGGAGATCTGCTGTCAGTGATGCCATACAAAACAAAGAAAAGAAAGTAAATAGTGAGGATTCTAGCGTCATTAAGTTCTGCAGACTCGAAGAAGCTGGAAAAAAAAGGTCCATCAAAGAAAGTAAACTAATTCTGCTACTGGACAGGGAGCAGACGAGCAGACAAACAGATGCTGTAACAAAGGAAGGCTGAGGCTATTTATACACGGACATGATGAGGGTAATCAGGGGAATGAGGAAACAGGTGGGGAACGAGGAACAGCTGAACTAAATTGGGACTAGAAGCAAACAAAAGAGACATAACCCGGCAAACTAACACAGGAAGTAAATAACTAAGCAAAATGTCTGTGTAGGTTCTCAGCTTGGAAAGAAAGCGACTGGACCAACTGTCTTCCACCTACGATCCAGTTTTGAGATTCCTTTCCCAGGCGCCTTAATGCCCACTCACATCCTGCGTCAGGTGATCTCAATGGGCCTTATGGTGTCACACTGGTTTCACTAGAATCCTCCACTGATAATCACCCACGACCCTATTCACATCTTGGCTAATGTGATGAGGCACATGATTAACTCCCACTAGGGATTATGTACCTGGGACTCTCCATCGTTTGGTCTCAGAACTGAAGAAGCTTCTCAGACGAGAAGTGAAACATCTTCAAGAAACTTAGAGGTCCAATCGCTGTTCTTTCCAATCTCCTTAGATAATTAAACACACTCAGAAACTTGACTCACAGGAGTGCTCGGGGAGGCTAGGAAAGTAAACTAAAATATCAAGCAAGGTAAGGAATTAAATTCAAGTACCAAACTCCGTAGAAACAACTAGAACTCAAACACCATGCACAGGGAAATGCACACAGGCTTTAAATAATAATAATAGAAACTGTGAACTGGCACGCTATGACATTTTGGTGTCATGGTCTGACATCAAAATGTCACTTGTACCTAGAACTGCCGAAGACGTGATTTTGAAATAAGTGGAAAATGCTGCACTCACCAGAGTTAGCTAGTTATGACTGGTAGATAGATACACATTGTCTTTATATATAAGGCTGATTGGACTGCAGATGTAATATTGAGCTGGGGAAAAGTGTGCGACTTGATGCATGGTGATTAGGGTGGGTTAAGACTGTGCAGAGCAGTAAAACCAAAGTTGAACAGAGCATAGAGTCCAAACTGTGGAGTACTAATCCGAGCAAATCAAAAGTGAAATCGGGAGCAGAGCAGCTGAACCGGACGTGTTTCAGACTGAGGTTATTGTACCGACAAACCTGGGTAAAACCGGAGCATTTAAAACACTTGCCTTTTATTCAATATTCACTTGCTCATTTAACACCGATACAAAAAAAGACAACCCACTGCTACTAATTCCCTTACCCCTGATGAGTTCTGCAGATGGAAATGTCTTTTAAGTACTCAACCACAGTCAATTACTGTTGACTTACAGCAAAAGACAAATCAATTCCTTCTCTTTACTGTGTGTTGTTGACTCCTGCTGAGGCAACACAATGACTTTTTTTTAGGGGCACAAAACAGTTTAAGCGCTCTACTATTCTTATTTTCAGCAAGGACAATTTGCTGCGGCAGAGCAGTCTGAGAATATCAACAGTCTGGGCCAAAACATTGGCTGCATACATCATAAGCTCCAAACTCGAGAAGCCATCTAAAGCTGTATTTGCCTCCCAAAATACATCGCTTTTGAGTGACACCGCCAATGGATTTAGCTTTTAGGCTGTTAGATGGCACCTTTGCATAGGAATGTGACACGCTGAAAAGCATTATATTTTCTTGTCAGTGTGGGTATTAGAAAAAAAGGAAGTCATGATATTAAACTGATAGAAACAAGACATCTGCAAATTATACAGCGTTCACGGCTGTTGACAGACCGAGCGACGTATGTGACATATCCCTTTCCGCCGATCTCCATAGCAATTTGTACTCTTACAGACACAACGTCTTTATTTTGATCAGTATGAAACTAAATAACCTGTCTAAATCTCCTTGCGGAATAAATCATAATAATTCTGCACCTGCAGCACGATGAAATAATCCATTTTAGCCCAGAATCATCATTCCACTCGTCACAAGGCCGTCCAACAACAGTGTTGTGGCCACTTAATATTTATTTTCAAAAAGCTGAATGATCAGTCACATAGCCTGTTACAGGACTGACCTCTTTTTTTGTGAGTGGCACTGAGGGTAGGTTAATAGCTCAAAAGGTTGCTAGGTGTAGTCGCACCCCGTGGCTCGCAGGTAGAGCCACAGAGAACAGCTCGTGTTGGTCGATGTCACTGGAGCACTTCCTTTGTCTTCCAGTGGACTGAATATTTTATAAGTTCAGAACAGAGAAGGTGAAGCTGTACTCAGGGCAGATGACCTGTCAGCCTGCGCTGTCATGAAAATAATCTTCCTCCTGACCTTCTTTTTCCATCTCAATAACTGGCCTAAAGCAGAAAAACACCGAGTTCTGGACACTTTGAACACATGCTACACTTGATTGCGTTGTGTATGTAAAGACGAGACAGTTGTTGGTATTCTGATCCTGCTTGACAAAGGCTTAATTGTTTTATCCTCGGCAATCTATTGCTTCTGTTGTGAATTATTGAATTCATTTGACGTTGTCAAGCGCTTAATATAAAAGGATGGATTGATATAATAGACCACTGGCAGTGCTGTTGGTGCTCTGGTTATTGGCAAAGTGATGCCGTGGTGGCCTTATCAAACAAGCCACTTGTGAAAGGCTCAGTAGAAATTGGAGCATTTACTCTAGAATTTAAAGCGAGATGGGTAATGTACTGAACATGTTCTGAATGTAAAACATCTCGGCCTTCCTTGGATTCCCAAGTATTGTCAGTAAAGGTTAAAAAAGGCAATGGAGCAACAGCCTTTTCATGTGGTTGTTCACAAACACCAATTTAAACTTGGGGAGGAATATAAGATCGCATCATTGTGAAGGGATCTCACCGGACCCACAATATGTTCTCATCCCAAAACGTGACATACCGACGCTATGTGACAAATCGTCGCTATGTTACGCTTTCGGGCGCCCAACCCGTCTGTGTGTTACGCTTTCCAAGGCATTAGAGTGGGTTGGAATGAATCTATAAATGTAAGGATATGGTTAAGGTTAGTGTTAGGGCTGCAAGAGAAAGCCGCAAAGTGAGCAAAAAGGCAAGCGCATAAAAAGCCGCACTTCTATTGAGAATCCGGAGCATTTCATAAGGATGCAGAGGGGTACCTTTCACGTTACTATGTGACACATCGTTGGCATGTTACTCGTTGGGAATGAGAAGGCTCTGGGACCCAGTGCTTTTAATACCTTTCGATACCAATATTTTGAATATGTGACAGTACTTAAGTTTTTTCTTTTTCTGTGTTAGTGTTGGGTATGGAGGTTCTTTGCATTCAAGGTAGATGACCGAGGGGTGATAAATGATTTGCAAAGCCCATATTCAAGCAACGCTATCGTGCTTTTTAGGTAAATCGGTTCAATACTTCTTTAGTGGCGTTCCTAAAAGACCGGTATCTGGGTCTGTTCAAAGAATTCACAGTAAGTGAGTTTGAAATCACGTTAACAACTTCCAAAGTATTCTCCTTCTTGTTATCCTGACACACCAAACTTTATGAAATGAAGTACGCTGAATTGGTTAAGAGGTGTCCAACTGCCAATGCTATATAAACGCTTAAACTCACATAATGTAGCTATCAGTCTGTGTCCTGTCACTAAAATATAATATTAACATTTTAAATAAATGATCTGCCACCATATCTGTGATTTAAATAGTGACTTTTGTGTTCGTCATTGTGTTTGGGTATCAAATTGAGAATCTTATAACTCATGCACCAGTGCTGGCACCATATATTCAATACTGGCATCGTGACATGCCAAAATACATGTATACAGAATAGGGTTCCTCTAGTTCTCAGCGGCATAATGCTTGATTTCAGAGCTCCATTTCGGTGGCATAGATTCAAAACAAAGAGCAAGGCTAAATAGCTTACCTGGCTCTATGTGTAACAGAAAACAACAACAATAACAGAAACTACCTGCCGGCAGCTTTTTATATAAAATGCACCACTGATAAATCATCTTCAAATTCTGCATCCCAGCTACTCATTCCAGTTTCCAGTCTGTATGTGCGTCTAAGCTAATCAGCTGCCTGTTCCAGCAACAAAAGTACTAGACAGACAAAAGACTGATGCTGACCTCCTTATCTAACTCATGCATGTTGAAGTGTTTATTATTAGACATAGCAACAATTTACAGAAATTATATTTAATGCATCAATGTGATTACAGGCGTCTAGCTTGCCTGCAAATAAGCACAAGCCTTCGTCATTTCTAGCGTGGCTTACAACAGCAGAAGCACAAAATGCTAAGCACATTACCAGAAAAAGGGATACTTCCAACTCCTACACAATGCTGCCTCTACAAAATAATTCCCCTCCTCTCTGCTAACTGGGCAGCGTGCTTTCACTGAATCCACAGGAGACAGAAGGCTGAAGCATCCATCCATAGTTGAAGCTGTTTATTCCTTTGCTTTCTGGCATGCGATGCACCTTGGGCATCCTGGGAGCCAAGCACACTTGAGTCTCAAGCAAATATAACAAGATCGACACTGTATTTAATTGGGGGTAGCAATAGGTGGAACAGCACAATGTGTGTCCATGTCAACCCATGACAGTATACTTGAACCTGTATTAGCAGAGAACCAGCCTCCCACACAGCCCACATCATTTTAGTTTAGTAGTAAAATTAGAGAAGAGGCACATCCAAATTCTCATTAAAATGTAACCTCTGGACTATTGCTGACAGTCCCCACTAGATACAGTATGTCTATTTATGCAGTTATGATGACGGTTGTGGAAACACTGAAGAGATGAGTCCAAGTGGGGACGTGAGTATCTGAGCCACATGATTCTATGTTTGGATTTTTTTTTTTATTGAGTCAAAACTGAGTAGGTTGCTCTTATGTTATGAGCTAACATTGGCTGCTAACACTGGCAGAGAAAGCACTCTTTTAAAACATTTGAACTCAAACCCAAGCATCCCAACAGGGTTTATAGTTGTCACTGATTTATCCCAGTCTTCAGCAAACAGGTCCTAGGGGTCACTCATTTGGTGATTTTAAGAGCCGATATTTTTTTTCTTTTTTTTTTAAGGGATTTCCCTAACGTTTGTTATGTGGAGTCCTTCCAAAAAAAATACAAAAGGGCTTTTTTTCTTTTTAAAAAATACAGTTTCATTGTTACAGGCTGGGGATTACTTGTTGTCTGCTCAGATCAGCCAGTTGTTTTGCTTGCAGTATTCCAACTCATGTCGCTAACAAGGAAGTTGCAGAGCTCCCTCTAGTGGACAAACTATACACCATGAAATCCATGACACAGTTGAAGGGTGTCTCTCCTTTACTATTTTTTATTTTTATTAAAGAAATGTTATATAAAAATGATAAATATATCAAAATGCTAATATATAAATGATAATATATAAATATTTTTTTTTATATATAGACAACAATTTTTATATGCTGATTGGCTATATATTGACAAAAAGCCAATACTGGTTGATGGTTCGTAAGGCTTATGCATGACTCTTTGAAAACCTTATCACAAGAACAATATGTAAACCCAAATGTAAGCTAGTCTGTTTACACATGTGTACCTTTGAAATGTTTTCAAATGTGCTGAATGTTCTTCCTCCTCACAGACAATTGATAACTTAATTAAAAGCATTCGAAATGTGTTGTTTATAACGATGCTAGCTATTTTATAGTCTTTTGCAAGCACAAATGGCAGTATTGTGTATTGCACTATCACAACAATGTATTTTTTGTTCACCAACGCCCCATTAAGGAGTCTTTAAATGTTCTTATATTGAAAATATATTCTGTACTTGCATGTGTCTGCGATCGTGCAGTGTCTAAACTCTATCACAGAATTGAATGAAAGCGACAAAAATATAATATACACAAGTAATATAGTCGCATGCACCTTTTCAAAATGCAGGTGTTGTCACGCCATTGGTCCTACTTTAAAATTTGCTCCGAAATTTACTTTGATTCAAATCTTTTTCCAGCTGAGCAAATGAGTGATAATATAATATCACACAGAGTGGTTTGATCAGACCGTGTCACAGATAGTGTCGTGGCTCAGAGGTTTGATCACTCAGATAAAGGGGGGGGGAACAGCTCTAATGCCCCAGGAGGAGTTGAGCTGCGAGGAGGGGGGAGAAGCCCCTGTAAAAATTGCAACAGTGCAGCCCTTATATTCTCCCGATTGATACTAATTGGCAGCAGAACGCCTTCCTGACAAGTCTCTCACCCTCAGCGTCTCCCGCATGCAAGTGTGATGAACTGCCAACTCGTGAAATAATCCCAAGTTTAGCTGGGAAGAATCATCAAGGCCTTTAAAAATCTGCCGGGACCTGAAAGATTTTCCCCTTTGCCTTTCTTGGCATTTTCACAGCTATCATGTCATTTTCCCTCCGTATGGCTAACGATGTGAAATGTTCTTATATTAATTTTAAACTCAATTACAAGAAATGGAAAAAAAAACAAACCCAAATTATATTTTGGCAAAAAAACTGCTTTGTTGTAACATTAGCATTCAGCGGAAAGTCGTTAAAAAACTTTATTCTTTAATTACAAAGCCATTCAGAGTTTATTACTGGGTGCAACAGAAAAACCATGGGGTTTCGAAAAACACCCATCCACTTCTCAGCAGTTACAGCCTTCAATATTTATTTATAACTGCTAGATCTCACAGGCTTATATTGTGTGCAGTTTTACAGATGCTATACCAAATATCCTAGAATATAAATCTTGAGGAATATCACAAATCAATTTACCACCCTTTGCACCGACAATTCTCATTCTTCATATGGTTAAAAAATTGACTTCATAGTAAAAGATCATTCAGGTTTTTGCAGGGCTTAGGATAGAGAGTTTTTCCCCCCCTCTTCTGCAGCGTAATTTGACACTTGACAAAGTGAGGTGGGTTTCAGGGATGAATGAGTGTATCTATCAGGTCTGCTCGCAGCCCTTTCATTTAACCATGCGGTGTGCTGTATTTCTCCCCGTGCTGAACCTTAAACGACTTCTTTTGCCACAGCGGATATTTACCAGGTCAGTATGATGTTTGACATTTGAGAAGAAAAGAGCGCAAGAGCCTTCACTTTAGCAAAAAACCCCAAAACAAAAACCCTGAGTAATTATAGATTGAGCGCTTCGCAACTGCGCTAAAGAAAATTAATTTGTGCCCATAAAACTCGAGCAACCTATAGATCACTGACAATATAAGATGTTATTTTGTTTGTGAGCCATGCAGGGGGAAAACATGCATTTTTATGCCTTTGAATGCACTGGGGAATAGTCATTAATCGAAGAGGCAGCGTGGCACATCCCCCACTTTACTCTTCCAGGAGAGAGTAGGATAATGTGTTGATGATAAATCGAGTTTATGCTGAGCTGCTAAACTCTATCTCTGGTGGTAAATCTTTCCCTTTCTTTTTGCTAAGTTCTCTCATCAGACAGAGTTCAAGTCAGGGCACCTCAGTGGGCATTTTGACATTTGAAACAAATCAGCTTTGACAGGTCAGGATCCCTTTAGAATCACCTACTAAGAGGGCAATCAATGGATGAATGATTTATCTCTGAGGGAATACGGTGTATGCTAAAAACATGGGTGAGAAAGCTCTCCATTAATTTAAAAATCATCTGCACAGCCTGGACGAAAAAACATGCACGCAGCCGTGTTGATATTCACGATGGCTGTATTCTTGGAGACTCTGAGAATGAAGGTCACCTTTCTTTCCGCTTTGACTGACTTTGAACATAAATCTCCACCAATAAGGGAGAAAACCTCTATCTTAGCACAGATTATGGCCCATGTTGTCTGGGGCGCGTGCTTCTCCCAAAGGCTATACAGTACGCCGCGCTGCCAAGCTCCCTTAAATGTGCCAAAACGCGCTCTGTCTTGAGGTACGCCATGTCCAAGACCATGCAGTCTCATCCAGCTAATGATGTAAGTCCCCCTTAAGAGTGTGCACATAGGATTTGCTCTGACATCCGCCAGCAGTCTGGAAATTGGCCCTGTGGCAAACCTGTTGATGAAATAACTCCACTTGTGCATCTGCCTATTTAGCGTAGTGCAATAATACGCTTTTTTTGAGTCAATTAACTTATGTTTATTTCTCCATCGGCTGCAGAATTCTCTCAAGTGCAAGATGATCTCTTTTGCAGTCAGAACACCCTCAGCTTTCAGCAGTTATTGAGGTCATGTCCTATTACCATCTGTCTTTAGCTGCATCAGGAGGAATCTTTGAGTCTGCTTTCTTAACCTTATTAAAGAGATCAAGAGCAGCAGGCAACTTCTGCAATGTATATTTGCTTGTAGCAAGTGCTAATTTCATCACATTGCGTTCACTTTTTAATCCAAGATATCCAATGACAGTAATATGTCACCGTGTAAATACACAAATATGTTAAATAGAAGCAATTTTAAGGTTGAGTTAGAGTGATAGGTGAATCTTTTTTTTTTTTTGGTTAGCCTGCCCATGACTCTAAACTTTGAATCCACATGTATCCTCCACCAGACCTCCATCCAGGATCTGCCTGTTTGCTAACTGGGTCCGTTTTTTCCCTTTTCATTAAATTCACCTGGAAATTACATTAGTGGTCAATTTTTCCCTCTAGTGATGATTTAGCCTATTTAAAGACCCAAATAAATCCTTTTGTGTACATTTTGTGATGGAGACGACTCATAAATATGATTGTACTTAGAATTTCAAAAGAGAAAAAGTTTTTTCTTTTAAAGGTATTTTAAAAGGGTGTAATTGGTTCAGCGTCTTTTAAGTTAAACGTTTTTACAGAGAGGATTTTGGATATCTCGATTTAATCACCTCATAAATGAGAAAACACTGTCAAAAAGTAAGAAACAAATAAGAACTGTTTGCAGTGTCTGTAGAAAGAAACTGTTTGGACTCTGAATGACAGATAAACAAACCTCAAAATAAAGATAGAATTGGAAAATGTTGCTAATGTAAATGCTGCTGAAGGGAAGATTTCAAGCTTGGCGCAGATTCAGAAAACTACCTTTAAAGCAGTTTTCCAGTATTTAATATAAAAGATATTTCAGTTATTCAGATATTACCATAAAATGTTCCGAGTTGAATACCTACAATAACTTTTATAAAATTGTATATTTATAAATATGCAAAAAAAGACACCTCCTTAAATATGCATTCATTAGCATAAATGCCCAACAGACCAAGTCAAATAAACATGTAAATGTGTTTTTGGTTATTTTCTTTCTGTTAGTCTAAATGGAGATGTGGAAAATGGCCTAAAATCTCTGGGGCATGTAGTGCCACATCTTAAAATATAGATATAGATATCTACTTATTCAATGATATGCAAGTGACAGTCATTAAACATTTAATTTTATTAGAAGCAAGAGTCATGTGCTGACCTTAAGTAAAGGCGTGCTTCCTTTCTCTCAAGAATCGGTATCGGGGGTATTAATCTACCTGTCTGCCGTCTGATATTAAAT
Organism: Copadichromis virginalis; assembly: GCF_057382275.1. Lineage (NCBI taxonomy): Eukaryota > Metazoa > Chordata > Actinopteri > Cichliformes > Cichlidae > Copadichromis > Copadichromis virginalis. The sequence goes on from NC_140620.1 coordinate 47,088,792, forward strand.
GTGATGGATGACGGCCAGCCAATGCCAAAGTCAGCTATTTCTGAGGAGCTATCTGGTTCAGGCTCAGTCAAGCACAAATCTGAATGTCACAGTCCTGCTCACATCAAAGGGCCCCGTTTGGATTCATTAATTCACAGAGTCGGCCCTCCCTATCAATTACAGCCACGATTAAAATGTTTTGGAGTTGTCTTGGAATATTTTTACTCAAGGCGCAACTTCACAAGTGTAGCTGCTTTCATTGGAGAAATTAAATGCTTCAAACTTTCTTTCTGTTCTTCGCTTCAAAAACAGAAAAATGCAACAGAAAAATTATAGTATGACGGAATAAAACACTATAAAGCGACGCTTTATAGGGGGGGGGGGGGGGGGGGGGGGGGAGAGATAGAAAACTTGTTCGAATCGTAAGAGGTTTTCAGAATGAGTCTTTTGGTACACATGCTAATGGCATGAAAATGACTCTCGAGAAGAATAACAGGGCTGTAATATCCTGAACAAGATCAGATAAACGGACGAACATGGGATGGAAAGTGCCTCATTGACCACCGAAAGAGCAGCTGGGAAAAACACGCCCCGATAACTAATGAGCTTTGTGGTTTGATTGTTTGGCCAACTGTTCTTTACACTGTCCACAGTATCGTCACTACCTACAACACCTCTTTACATACAACTGTACATATGAGAGCTGTATGACAAAACCACAAACCATTACACATTTCTTTCTAAATGGTGACAAATGTTTGCAAGCTGAGAAGCACACCAACGGAAAAAATAAATAAATAAATGCTTGCAAAAATGTAAATAGTGTTTAGTGCCTCTTGTTTGCAGAACACCCCCCGCCCAGTCCTCCTCACTCAGACTAATTTCCCTCATCCATCCATTTGGCTTGAAAGACCCTTTGAAGAATCTCTTTTGAGCTTGTTTGTGATGTTTATTTCTACAGTGCACTGGCTCTGCCTCAAAGTTACTTCACTGGCAGTGAAAAGCAAATTGATTTATGACAAATTTGCCTATATTTTGATAAAGGAAGCAGCCGGGCTGATTGGTTTCACTGTTTTGTTTTGTTTTTTCCTTTCATTTTGTCATTGTTGACATAATTCCTTCTTTCATCGTTTACAGTGGCTATACAACATAATCATGTGATGTTTCCTCTGCACATAAATCCAACCTCCAGTCTTTCCAATAAGCAGTAACTGCCAGGTGTAAGCGTGTGTGCTGGAGGTATTGTTTTCGGAGCCCTTTAATTTTTTGGGGGGGGGCGGGGATTGGCCTGCCAACCAACGGCTGCTAAACTAAATCCAGTATGACGAAGAACAATTAGTGCAGCCTTTCAATGGGCTGCAGCACACAGTAGTTTCCATCCGGGAACATTTCAGTTAAAATGAGTAATGCTTGGTAAAGTGCATACCTTAAAAGCCAACATGTTAGCCTGAAACAGAGAACTGCTGCAGTTTTTAAAAACAAATTTTCCCAGTCTGGATTCTTCAAACACAAACGGCCTATCCATGGGAATCACCGATCTGAAAGATAACATGGTTTGCCGAGCCAGACAGCACACAACTGCTCAGCGTTTCGCTGGATAGGTAGGCATCCCTCTGACCATGACGCCTCAGACATACTGGGACTGATTTCATCAAAGTGCCCGCATCCCAGGGCGAGACAAAACAACATTTGTTCTGAAGTGCACAGCTTCATGTTCAAGAGCCGCTGTGAAATAGCATGAGAATGGACAGTAAGGATGGCATCTTTTATTCTGAACTACAGAGACTTTTTTTTGTACTTCTGAGCGTGGAGTGTCATTCTGTACCCAAACTGTCAAACTACATAGACGGATGGCTTTTCTTTTTAGAACACAAGACTCGTCAACCCTTATCTTTCTCATTTTCTGTATGACTTGTCCCTTGTGGAACTACAGTAACTATATACCTCCAAGCATTGGCAGCCGTTCATAGTTTTGCCGCTGTAGTTTATTCAAATGACATCATCTTGTAAATACTGCTATTTTACTTTTACCCTTTAAAATGTACACTGTGACACAAATTAGCGTCCTTGTGGATCTGTTGAAACTCAGACCGAAAACCCCACAACTCCAATATAACAGGAGACGAACCGTTTCCTCATCCGTCCCCTTCCTCCTTCATGTCCTCACTCCAGAAGTGTTCCTGAAGGCAAGCAATCAATAGCGCTCTCACGCTGAAAGGCTGTAAACCTGAAATAGTACCCGTGACAAGCCCTTGCAGGTAATAGGTCAGATGTATTGATTGATCCGTTCATAAACACGCATTTTTTTGGATGGCTCTCTGTAAAATGTTATGTCCATGTATAAAACATATAGCTGAAGATGTATTTGATTTACCCGTGTCCGGGTAAAGATTTTAATGTCTTTCTAGCGCTTCCTTTACAGGAAACGTAGCTCTGAAAGGTGTGTTGGCTGAGAGGACGTGCGCTATAAATAATTTGCAGCAACTTCACATTTCTGAAACTATAAAGCGCCCTCTTATACATATACGTCAGACCACAAACCACAGTCTCACCTCTGCTGTCACATTGGAGGAAGATTCTTTTATTTAGCAAGCGCCATCAGGGCTAGGCAATAATAAAATGTTAAGGCCATATTGCAAACTGACATTTACTGCTCACTTAGTTGTTGTGCATGTGTGTGTGTACAGCATGCACTCGGGAAATGTAGATCTTCTCAATAAATAAGGATTCGAATCACCTTAAATGCCACTTCGACTACTTCCGAAACATACAGTAGATTAATTATTAGAGACTGTACAAAATTGTCAGTGAGGCCGAATCTCATGTTTTATTTCTTAAAAAAGCAGAGCTATCCCTGGTGTCATTAATATTTACTTTATAGTTTTCTCTTCATTAAAAATGGGAATACTATCAGCTTCACACCAACCACTAGATGTCAAAATAACTAAAAAGCAACTTGTGAGAGAATTCCTGTGATCCTGCGTCCCAGTTTAAACTTTATTAACACACTTTTATGCATCGTTTTGAGAAAAAAATAACCAAACCTGGACCAAAATAACAAAATGTGGGTAATATGTGTCAACAAAAGACATTTTAATGCCTAGCCTGCATGGAAAGGTCACTTTACTCCACCTGGTTCTGCTCCTACTTCCTCCTGGTACAGGGTTAAGGCGGGCCGGGCTTTTGTTATATATCTGTGAAGTGTGACATATAGTTAGAAAGATGTCTTTGATGTCTATGCACGCGCTCCGTCATGGATAATGTGAAGTAACGTTTTTAAAGGACCTTAAATAAGACCACCATGGTGCTGAAAGAATTTGACTTTCCTTACACTAAACATGGTGGATGTTATTGATGGCTTTGAATAGCGCCACTACCAGTAATTGTGGGATGGCATTAACGTCCTTTCGTTTTGTAAAGGCTGGCCCACTGAGAAAAGAAAGGAAGCAATGAAGCACATTTCATTAGCATTTAGTGGATTTCAGCAGCTTTTGACATGACTGCCACTTAGATACCGCGGTTAATTTCACTCCTTCAGGAAATTCCCAGAGCAATTTTTGAAAACTCCCATGGCATGTTCGACAGAAAGAAGAGCTAGCCCAAATGGCACACTTTGTTTCCAAATGATAATAACATGAATTCCAATGAACATAGAGGACTTTGATTCCTGTACAAGATCACTGTTTTTACACTAGTGGCTGTTTTGGTTTATGCACCAAAACTGCTTGGTATGCATTTCCCATTTACTTGGTTATATTGCTCGCACATCCAGCACCAGTGACAACACTACCAAAGCGTGCTTCCTTGCGGTCGCACTGCATCTAATTTAGGCAAACAGAGGCTCTAAAAATGATGCCAGAGGTTTTTCATCTGTTGTCGGCATGCCAGACGTAATGAGTTAGAACAGGTTTGAACAGGTTGAGTTTATAAATTTTTCATGTCTGCCAATAAGTATGGAGAGAATTCATGTTTTTTTTATATTTAAATATTTCAAAATTCTCTCTTATTCATAGAACTCACCTTTTTAATTTCGGCCTTGCTGCTGTGAAGTTATTCCGATATTTTTACACTTAAAATGTTTTTAAAAGGATGGCTAAATGGCTAAACAAGCACACAATTTTTAGCAGAAGAGCCTGCCAACCACTTGTGATAATGAGAAAGAAGTTTAACCTTAGGTGTAAATGCAAGGACCCATGGATCAAATGTTATTATCCAGACGCTGAGCACATGTTATAAGCGAGTGGAGAACTCAGACACATTGTTTTGGTTTGTTATTTATTACATATAACGTTATAAAACCAGAAAACAGAGACAAGTCTGTAAAAACAGCATGTATGAAATTTATAGGTAAGCAAAGGTTGGAACAAAACGTACATGTGACTCATTTTCTGAACCCCTTCCTTGCAAAACAATTGTTATACAATGGTAAAGTATAGTAAAAACCTTTATATAGGCTACCAATCACACTGGCTTTACATTTTGTCATAAATCTAAGAACCAATAGCCTTCTCAGAGTCACTGTAAAATGTCCTGTACAGACCGTTGGACATCAGGGCACATTTTTACTGTCGCCTCTGAAGTCTTAGCCATGATGTAGATTACTGCTCATCCTGAGAAGACACTGTGTCCTTCATCAAACCGAAATTGAGACGATGCAATCTCCCACCCTTCTTTCTCGCTCTCTCTCTGTCTCCTCTCACTAATAAGCAGTGCTCTCTTCTTCATGCATGAGGGGCCCATTCGCCTCCCTCCCTCAGACAGACAGATAGCTGGGGAGATGGATGTGTCAGTCAGTCAGCGTTGTCTCATCTCAGTCAGGTGCTCTGTGTACTTCAGGTTATTTAGAGGCTGGCTGGTAAACGCCACGTGGTTCGTTTTGGTAAAAAATCTTAAATTTGTCTGGGAAAAGCTGAACTGAGCCCATTTTGCTTAAGCTGTTTTCCTGCTGCTCTGACTGGTGCTTCTTAGATGTTGGCCCATATGTAAATTTACAATTCAGCACTCAATAAATAAATAAAGTGAAAATAAATAAACAGGCTAAGAGCTCTGTGTTGCTTTTAGTAGTTGAGAGCAAGATTTCTTTCTCTTGAGGAAACCTTTTGAAAAACAAGCCCACCCCCACCCCGCCAAAAATGTCTCTACCCTAACCCGACAGAAACTGGAACAGTCAGTTCAGTACATCTCTCCATCTGCCTCTCTACAGTGTCATGTCAATGAATAACAAGCACCCGGCCACAATCTCCAATTATGCAAATCGGTGGTGGGATCCAGATATAGGGTTGTTTGTGGAAGATATAAATGCAGATGCACTCGTGGATTAGAGTTCTATCACATTATAGTCATGAATAAAGGACTGTTGTCCAAGACTCTGCTCAGACACGTTTCTAAAATGCCAGCATGTATCGTACCCTACGGTGAGGTCTTGGAAACATAATTTTAATTTCTACAAACCGTAATAATACCTTGCAAATCATCCGTGAGCTGGGACACAATGGTATGCAAAACATCCGTCAGATTTTTGGAAGGTGGTACTTATTTTTTCTCACAACTGTCTTTTAAAATGGTTAAAGCCCCGTTTGTTTAATTGCCCAATTTACTTCCTTCTATTATCCTTCCATGCAGAGGACAGTCATGGCCAGATATGTTGACTTCACACGAGTTATGTCATTGGATTTTATTTCCAAAGAACAGAATGGGAAATTGTGATAGCTGTACATATTTTGTTGCTGTTGCATTAGCCACAGTTTAGCTGGGCATCAGTTTAGTCTTTTTTTTTTTAAGAGCACATTTTGTATTGGTGTAAGTGGTATGTGTGTAACTATAGGCTGACAAATAGCATTATGTAATGGTATACAAATTCGCCATGTATTCATGTTGGTTATGCAGGTAAATCAGGTATAATGCTACGTAGTGGCTAATGCATGGTAAAAGCATGCTAATCTAGCTAAAGCTGTTCAGGTAAAGGCTGAGATGGAAGTTTATTTATAATTTATGTTTTAATTATAGCTGTAAAATCGTGCTTCTGGTACTCCAAGGCAAAAAAACTAAGGATTAAGCTGAATTATACATCACTATTACAACCCTTTTGAGCCAGCATCACCAATTTCCAGTTGAATCTAAAGGTAGAAGCTCATTAGTGCCCGACCAATATATCTCTGGGGCCCAATATGTCAGATGATATTTATGGAAGAGGATTCTGGCCACTGAAAAAAAAGATGGGCACGTCTTTTTTTTTTTCTTCTTTTCCAGAATTCTGAGATTAAAGTCAGAATTCTGATATTGAAGTTGGAATTCGGAAAAAAAATAATTCTAATGAACAAGTCAGAATTCTGACTTTAATCTCAGAATTCTGACTTTTTCTCAGAATTCTGACTTTTTCTCAGAATTCTGACTTTTTCTCAGAATTCTGACTTTTTCTCAGAATTCTGACTTGTTCATTAGAATTTTTTTTTCTCAGAACTCTGAGTTAAAGTCAGAATTCTGATGAACAAGTCAGAATTCTGAGATTAAACTCAGAATTCTGACTTTAATCTCAGAATTCTGACTTTTTCTCAGAATTCTGACTTTTTCTAAGAATTCTGACTTTTTCTAAGAATTCTAACTTTTTTCTCAGAATTCTGACTTTAACTCAGAGTTCTGAGAAAAAATAATTCTAATGAACAAGTCAGAATTCTGAGAAAAAGTCAGAATTCTGAGAAAAAAATCAGAATTCTGAGAAAAAGTCAGAATTCTGAGATTAAACTCTGAGGTTAAACTCAGAATTCTGACTTTAAACTCAGAATTCTGAGTTTAAACTCAGAATTCTGACTATTTTCTCAGAATTCTGACTTTTTCTCAGAATTCTGACTTTTTCTAAGAATTCTGACTTTTTCTAAGAATTCTAACTTTTTTCTCAGAATTCTGACTTTAACTCAGAGTTCTGAGAAAAAATAATTCTAATGAACAAGTCAGAATTCTGAGAAAAAGTCAGAATTCTGAGAAAAAGTCAGAATTCTGAGAAAAAAATCAGAATTCTGAGAAAAAGTCAGAATTCTGAGAAAAAGTCAGAATTCTGAGAAAAAAATCAGAATTCTGAGAAAAAGTCAGAATTCTGAGATTAAACTCTGAGGTTAAACTCAGAATTCTGACTTTAAACTCAGAATTCTGACTATTTTCTCAGAATTCTGGAAAATAAGAAAAAAGAGACATGCCCACTTTTTTTTTCCAGTGGCCCTAATCCTCTTCCGTAGATATTAGCCTTGTGCTGATATTTTGCTCACCAACCAGCAGATCTGAGCAGAGTCTGGCAGAGTGTAAACAAGCCATCTAATCTTTTTGAGAACAGAAGAAGTTTATTTTTAAACTGTTTTGTCATATTATCTTAGTAGGGGCTCATAAATAAGTAGACGTTATAGATGTTCGTGAAACATGTTTTGTGTGTCTGATATATCAGATTTCAAATCACCAAACATCAATATTGGCATCGGTCTTAAATTGCAGAAAATGCCAGATGTAACAAATATGATACAAATGAAAACTCGTGTCTCTAAATCAATTTTTATTGATTGATTTATTTTTGTCAGAAGATTCAATAAACACGTTTTTCAAAAAATTTCTGGCAATTATTTTGTGTTCAGCCTTGAAAGAGTTAAAAATCCTAAGTGGCAGAGCTCTAGTGCTGTATCATCAAACATCATGCACCATTGCTTTGAATCTTATTATTTATTTATTTATTTTTAGCAATAAACAGAAATGTTTTTCCTGGTAAACTTGCACAAGTAAGGTCCTCTTCTACCCAGCATATAACATTAGTGAGTCTAACAAACAACATGCTGGGTTTTTATTTGAATCTAAGAATATTACTTCTGATTCGTGTAAATGTTCTAGACTGTGTGGTTCAAGCAGGTCAAAACAGATGCTAAGAAGTCTGTTTCTATCCCTCGAAGTGACCACACAGCACAGAGAAACAATATATGTTGGCTTTGGAAGAAAATGCAATCTAAGTAAAAATAAACTGTTTATTGTTCATAACTGTTTTCTGTCATTAGGCTTACGTCATGTCCACGAACCTCTACATTATTTCAATAATCCCCTTGCTTCACTTGTGTACTTCTTTTCGTCAGAGAATCACAATAATTTAGTGTAGTTTTTTATATCCTCCATAGTCTTGATCTAACATTTCTCTCCTATTGAAATACGTCCACAGACAACCACACTAGACCATCCCATCTGATCTTTTTCTTCTAACAACATGTCTTCTTGCCTCCACACAACAAAGGTCTTGTCAGTGTTCTCTATTCAGGTCAGAGCTCTGCTGCAATCACAGCCAGAGTGATGACCTGATCCCACTTAATACGGCCTTGCTTGAAGTGCACCATGGATCTACAGAGGAGTTGTGTGGTAGAGACTGTGTGAACCGGGGGCTAAATGCAGAAGTTCTTTCCTAAATAGCACACAGTACGAGACATGGCTGATCCCCCCAGCTACAACCTCTCCAGACAAAAAAAAGGTCTTTTTTTTTCTTTGTGCTAACATCTGGGTCACAGTCGTGGCAGCGTTCCACTCCCTTTGTAGTTTAATTAGCCGGTGCTACATGTTGTCGTGGAGCTTCGCTTACTATAGAGCTGGCTTCTGTTCAAATTAGAGCATCTGAAGGGTGAGTCTACTTCAGCATCAACCTCTTTCTTGTCGTAAATATTTTAAAGTTGCGTGACCTTTTTAAAGTTGTTTAAAGTTTAAATAACCCAACGAAATCATTTGAAACTGTAGAAATGTTTCCATGTATTAAAAAAAAAAACTGGGTGGTTAGGGGATGTTCGGATAAGGCTGTAATTACTCCACGTGTATTGTAAATTTGAAGATACATTTCATCATCTCTTTATCTTGAGACTCTGACCAGTTTTTAAGAGAACTCCTCTGTTGTCGTCCCCACAGAGGCCTCTCATTTAAACATGCAAACCGCTGGGAGGCCAGCCACAAATGCTTAATTGAAACCCTTTTGAGTTTATGAATAAGAAAACACCCCTGTGCCCCGGATGACAGAACGTCTTTAACGGCCTTGCATCATTGCAAATGCAGGGCACGTCGAGCGGCCCTCTCACTGGCCTGTTACATAACCCACCGCTGCAGGTGCGTCTCATAGAGGGCGGCTATGAATGGCAGGCAGCAGCTTGTAAGTGACCATCAGCTTGTGAGTGGGGGCGCGGGGCGCTTCGCATGAATGACAAGTGAGAAGTGTTGCTCATCGGCACGCATGCTTAAGCTAAATTCAGACCTGATAATGATAGTCAATAGTAAAGTATTTTCACAGCGGCGAAGGCGGACGCCAGTTTGTCATCGAGCGTCATCGTGACGGGTTATCAGCAGAGATCACAGAGAACATGTGTGAATTTATAGACTTGCAACCTGTGCAATGCACATGACCAAGAATATGTGACAATTAGAAAAAATGCTGCTATTTTGTTTCATAGATTTCTTATAATGTATGCAATAGGGCAAAGTTTCAAAGGTCTTAGCGTACAAAAATGCAGCACCAAACACCTCAAACGGATCTCGGTGCAGTTGGATTAGAAGCTGCAAAAGATGGATGGGGTGAGGGTGTGAGCTGCTACACATCCTCGGAGTTGCTAGCAGCTGTTCAGGGTAGGGACTTGGCAGGTACAGATCGCGAGGGAGCTCGCTAGCAACTCTCTCCTCCCCTCCTCCTCCCTCAGCTAGCGATGGCCTCATTTATCTGTCACCACCCCTCCTCCTCCCCAACCGCCATCCACCCCAGACATCTTTGTCTAACACGCCTTCATCTTCACCATTGAGCTGAAACAACTCCCGTCACTTTTGTTTTTATTCCATCAATTACGTTGCTGCCAAGCGCTCTGATCGTCCACTCTGAAAAGCTGCCTGCTGCCCCAGCGACTTCGCATCTTGGCTGTCACTGGAGTCCTGTCATTTAATGACTTACCAATAGGCTCGACGTTAAGACTGCGTTAGTCATTCCTATCTCCCCGTGCTGCCCCTGCAACATGGTGGCAAAAACACCTATAGGCTTCCCAAGCGCGCGCTGTTGTTCTCCCCTCTGTAATATGCCCTCAATTAGAATGTCATATTGCCGCGCCTCAGTCATCTCGTGCCATCGCAACGAATGATGAGAGGGAATCGGGTTGCCATCTGATGGATGCCTCCCTTTGGAATTTCTCATTAGTCAAACGCATTTCTGTTTCATCACAGGAAGCTCGCATTGTTGACCGTCCATCCTTTTGATGATGACCCACGCCCCTTGAATTAAAGCCCAATCAATTACCATAAACCCATAAATATTTCACTGCAGCACATTCCAATAATTCATATGTTGTGTTGGAATCCACAGAAGCAGAACACATAGGCGGTTTTCCATTTCATAGCACGTTCTTTCCTGAAAAACATAATGAACTTGCTTTAATAAATAATTTACTTCCAAATATGCATATATGTATAGTGCTGGTTCATTTTAAGGCCTTCTTTTGCACTCGCACAAAAAATACGTGAATTCCCAACATTTCAGGGTTTCGCTTCATTACTTCAAGCAGTGGCTGTCCGACGAGGTGTCGACCCCGACCGCATGAAGTCTGCGTATACTGAAAACCTCAGACGGACATCTATTGCCTATCTACCCAGCTCAATGCTACGTGCTGATGAAAGCAGGGCGCCTCACCATTTGGACGGCCCACGCCGATAACAGAGCTTTCAGTCTAACAATCGGGCCAAGCAGGTGTTTGGGAATAGAGCAGCTCAACAGCACATTGGAGGATCAGAGGAGGCTTCAGATGCACCTGGTCATGTGCCAAAGCCTCCCTCCCCACACAATCTGGCCTGTTCTGTTCCTACTCAGTGGCAGACGCACCTCCGCTGGCAGCTCTGATGGACGCTAAACTCTTCTGGTGACAAATGCGGAGATCATTCGCTCCTACCCACGCAAGCGTTTAATCATGATGCACTGCTACTGCTGCTCACATTCCAGACATTATATCGCGTGAAATCCTGTTACTCTTACATTGGGAACGCTGAAAGGGTGTTGGGTGTAATAAACTGGTGGTTATTTCATGGCGGGGTCCTACCTGGAGATATACTTATCAACCATCTTCCGAAAAATAAGGTTTCTGTGGAGTCACACTCAAAGGAAAGTTACTCGACATGCTTAGCATTCACTGCACGTGGTGGAGCCACAGTACATGTCCTCTGCTGAGCCTATAAGTAATGGAAGCATGGAAATCCCTAGTTAATATATGAATAATTCTGTTGTATATGCAGCCCTTTAGCTGACGGATTGAATCTGACTTTTCACTAAATAAATGGAATGTTCAGACTGCTTCTTTGCAGTGTCGAATGTTTATGTATTAAACTCAAGCCGGACAATTTATCACGTCATTAAATCAGGTTATTTATTGTACGGGAAATGCGGTTTTCATGTCCGCTCTTCCTCGCATGCAGGCGGATGAATGTGCGGCGTTTAATAGCGCATTCCTGCTTTCACACCGCGTGGAGATATAATTTGCCTCGTATGTGTTCGAGGTACAATTTTATCTGTGGACCTGTGTGCAGGTGAGGTATCGACAATGTCAAAGGTAGCCCGAGCAATGGGAATGAGAGCCTCCCAGCAGGTCTGCGAGCTGAAATAAGACAGATACAGCTGAGTGAGCCTTGATGGGGAAAAAAAAAAATACAGAAAGAAACAGGTCAAAGAGATGGGGCTTGGACCCTGGGGATGCTTGGAGAAGGGAGCGAACATAGGGCCTTATTCACCAAAGCCATGCCTTCCAAGACTCACAATATAGAGCGAGGAGAGACTTTTTAAGCAACTGTACTGTAAAGTTAAAGCACACCGAGTCTAGTACTAAGCTGGCTCTACCGTAAATCGACAAGAGGAATGCTGCAGGGTGCATCAGGTAGATTTTCTTGGCAATGTGGTCACCTTGGCCTGAAATACAACCCTCACTCAATCACCGACAGATAGACTTTAAAAAAAGAAGAAGAAGAAGAAGAAGTGGCTCCACTAACAAATTTAAAAGAATAGTTCCACATTTTGGGGGTAAATCTGCTCAGTTACTGGCAGCGAGGCTAATTCGAGAAGATGCTGCTGTCTTGTCTGCCTGCTAATTATGAAGCAGGAGTCAGGGGACGCTTGAAGGCTGGAAACAGAAGGACAAAACTAGCCCGGCTATGTTCAAAGATTAGATTATCCACCTCCACAGTGACAACGAGACTCCGGGAAGTTTCTGCTCCCGGCTAAGAAATTGTCCAGCACGTAACTTTTCTGTCAGCACACAACTTCTCATTTCTCCACTTATTCACATAACCTGTTAATTAGCGACCCGTCGAGGTGCAGGACTATCAGTCTCCTCTGAATTTGCATCGCAGCTGTACACATATAGAAAAAGATTCTTCATTGTAAACAAAAACAAAAACGTTTCCCACTGTAAGAAAGATGACAGAGCCGCTTATACACCTGCTAAAGAAACATTTCACATGGCCCGACCCTGAAAGTTTCATTCTGAAGTATCTTCTAGTCCTTCATTTGTACCAAAACATTCTCATGACAAATAATTTTGCGCTGAACTTGTCCCCGTTTAGAGGATTGAAGGATATTCTCATATAATATGGTTATGTGATTGGATGATTTTATAAATATCCCAGAGAATCCCATTCTAATTGCCGCTTTATGCTCGTGCAAATGAACTAAGCAATTTGATGCTGCAGCACAATGTTTGCAAATCTGCCTCTCTAACACGCACATCATTATCGCGTTCTTCAGTCCTGCAACTGTACCCGACACTGCTGCGATTGAAACATTTCCTTTCTTTCTTCGCCCTTATGTCTCTCTGTTGTCCTCTTTACTGTCTTACACAATGTCCACTTGAGCCCTCGCTGAGCTGATAAAGCTGTGAGATTTCTAGCACCGTCAAGGTGATGCCTACTTACAGTCCTTGGCTTTAAACTATAGCTTATAATGGCACGTTGGCAGAGCTGAATTGACAGCAGAGAGTTGTAATTATTTCTGGGCTACTGAAAAATATCATAGACAAAAAAAGAGAAAAAAAGAAAGAAAACTGTAAGTCTTTACCAAAGGGATTGCTCTTTAATCAGTTACACTTTGAGTAGATCTTTAGATTCTGTGCTGCTGTTTTGGCAGTCATTCAACATGTTTCGCTTCCAAGATTTTCCTACCGAGCTATGGTTGTGTCCACGTTTGTGTGCTTCCTTGAGTTGTCCGAGAATGCCATTCTGCACTGTGCCTTTATATTGACAAATTGTGTGTGAAGTTTCTTATGCATTGAGATTATGTGGGCAGTGTGTCCTAAAGGTGTTGCATGACACTACCAAGCAGCCAGGCTGTTTCTCACTTGAAGCCGTGGTAGCTCGGAGGTGTGGACAGCAGGAGTCCAATATTTGTATTCGGTTAATAATTGGTCTGAAATTGATATCAATAAATAGGCATTTAAAGTAAAACACAGATTAATGGCAGCATCTACAGTCAGCGCTTGTAGCGGTGCAAACGACTATCATCCGACTGCCCCCGCGGGGCGGTGATTCACATGCCATTCGATTGTTCTCGGGACACACGGACAAAACTCTGCAGATTTGATTATCATTCTTAGCAGCGATCTGAACCGCAGAGCAATTACTCGTCAGGAACTGTAATCACTCCGAGTCTAAGCATGCATTTAATTACAGGAGTATTAACAAAAAAATAATCACTCTTGAACACCAGTCACACAGAATGAGATTTGGCGAGGAGACTCTGAGATGATTACTGCCTGTAAATCTAGCCATAAAATTGGGGGCTATTATGTCTCGTGCTCAAATGGCTTGTTCAACAAAACTCTAATCGCATGCATAATTTTACACAGTTCATTACTGTAGTTCATTAAGATACCAGAGGTGCTTTTTAGAAAGGAGCCCGTTCGCATACAGCGTGGCGCAGTTTGCCAACTCTGAACGTTAAAACAGTGAAAATTACATATTCAGTAGTGATGTTAAATGGAGCCGATGTAACTGTAGCTGGGCAGGAAAATTAGCATTTTTACATCTTGCCTCACTTTGAGTGCAACAGGCAACCCATTACTGTACGCTGACGCTATCCCCAGCGCGGCCGCGTAAACATCAGTTAGCAGCTTTGCATAATTCATGCAACACCCTGCCTTATCTCCACCTCCTCTTAGCAATGATAGCGTATGACAGCGCAGGGCACGGGGGTCGGTGAGGGTCTGCACGGCAGGTGGCCGCCGGGAACCTTCCTGTTCCTGAAGCAATCGGCCTCTGGCAACGGTTGACCTCGTAACACGCGCGCTCACACTCATACATACTAACCAATAGTGTGTCAGCCATGGCAGTGTAGCAACCCAGGGAGCATGTCCAACATGCTGAGTCAACAACAAGGGGAGCTCGAGTGGCAGAGAGGACGGCGGCCTCGGGGGCCTGCTCGCGATGTAGCTATGTCACTGCACAAAGCGGCGTTGACAGGCCGAGTAGATAAAACACAGGCGCTAGAATTTAAAAAAATTAAAAAAAAATCACGTATCCTCGTAAGCGAGGGCTGCTCAGTATTCCTGACTGGACATGCACGAAACCCAAGGAGTAGGGCTTTTTCAGCTTATTGTCCTTTAGTGAAAACAGCACATCTGGTCAGACTTTAGAGCGTAAAGTTGCAGAGAAAGGAAAAAAAAAAAAGAGTGTGCATCTCCACAAAGTCAGCCATTTATCTGGTGGAAGTACTGTAAATCTGTACATATGTATATAAATGCATATATATGAATAAGATCAGAGGAAAGGTGGCTTGTTTTCGAATCCGCGACATTGTAAAGCCACCTGGAAACATTTGCTCATTAACATTTAAGGACGTTGAAAATGAAAATATTTCACATTCAATCTCTCACTCGGCTCTTTTGCAGAAAAAACCTCCCAAACTAAACTAAAACGAGCATGTGATGTGAGTGAACAGACTATAAATAACAGCCTGGCAGAAGGAAGAGGGGAAGAAAAAACAAAAGCAAAGCTTCTTCCAGCTACACGAATCAACAACGATAAGTCCACCAGCAGTCATTTGTCTTCTGTCGAAATTGGTGTTGAAGCCTCCTTCCCATTCTTATCACACTTGGCAGTTTGTGTTATGTTTATATGCAGTTATACAGTGAGTGACCTTCTCCTTGACAGCTGGGCAGCTCCTAAGGAGGAGGCATCTATTTCAAGAAAGAGTGCCCTTCTGTGGGCTCAGAGACGTAATTTCAAGAGGATGTGTATGCTGCTGTAGTAGTATTTCCTTGGAGCTTACCTTGGTTTAATTAGAAGCAAATGCGACTGCTGATTGACTCCATGAATGAAAAGGCAAAAAAAGACCAAAAAACATCAATGAAGCAGCAAAGGGGATTTCTCTGTTTTGTGTTTTTGCATTTTTAAACCTGCTTTTCAGTGCTCACGCTTGGCTGCTGTTAAACAGTTATTTGCGTAACACGGCAGCATTTTGCATACTTTGATTTGTTCTCTCTGGGCTGCTACGTTTGTGACGAAATCCCTGAAATTTATGCAAAAGTAAAGTTAATGACTAAATATGATGGGACCGTCCAAGTGCACAACCAACGCAGATGTCTGACAATTTTCAACTAACAACTCATATAGATATTGAAAATAAGACATTGATGTATGACAGCAACATAGATCCTGATTGTAATTTCTTTAACAATAAGACAAATGAATGCAATTATTATACAAATGAGCAACTTAAAAAGGAATTCAAGGTAGAACAGGGTATAACAATGGTTCACTTTAATAGTCGAAGCTTATATGCAAACTTTCAATCCATCAAAGACTACATAACACAGTTTGAACAGCCATTCAATGTGATAGCCATATCGGAGACCTGGATAACTCCTGGAAAAGAAGAAGACTTTAAAATAAATGGATATGAATTCCTTCATGTAGACAGGATCAACAAGAAAGGAGGTGGGGTGGCACTTTACATTGATAAAAACCTAAAGTACAAAAGAATGGGAAGAATGACAACTGTTATTGATGGAGTGATGGAATGTTTATCAGTGGAAATAAGTATAGAAAAAAGGAAAAACCTAATTGTCAGTTGTATATATAGAACACCAGGATCTAAGATTGAGATATTTAAGGATAATATGGAGGACTTATTTACAAATATAAATCAGAAAAGAATGTTTATTTGTGGGGACTTTAATATTGACTTATTGAATCCAAATCATAATAAGAGTACAGAAGAATTTATTGATTCCATGTACAGCATAGGTTTATTTCCACTGATAACAAGACCGACCAGAATAACATCTCATTGTGCAACTCTATTAGATAATATATTTACAAATATAATAGAAGGAAAGATAAAAAAGTGGGCTGTTAATCAATGATATAAGTGACCATTTACCAGTCTTTGCATCTTATAATTGCCATTATAAAGTGAACAACGATGGACATAAGATTATTTACAAAAGAATAAGAACAGAGAAGACCTTAAATTGTCTTAGAAATGAACTTTTAAAGCAAGATTGGAATATTGTGTATGAACAAACAGAAGTTAATAAAGCTTACGAAGGATTTTTAAGAACATTTAACACATTACTTGATAAAAACTGCCCAGTAATTGAAATCAATAGGAAACACAACTATGCAGGAAGACCATGGATGACAAAAGGACTACAAAATGCCAGCAAAAAAAAGAATACCTTATATCGAGAATTCATAAAAAAGAGAACAATAGAAACTGAAATGAAGTATAAAACTTACAAAAATAAATTAACTAATATAATGAGATCCTGTAAAAGAGAGTATTACATTAAAAGGTTAGAACACAATAAAGATAACACAAGAGATATATGGAATGTATTAAACAGAATAATCAAAAATGAATCAAGGAATAATGATTACCCTGGGTACTTTATAGAAGGGACAAGAAGTATTAATAACATGGAAGAGATAGTAAATGGCTTTAATGAATTCTTCGTAAACATAGGGCCAAAACTGGCAGAAGAAATAAAGGTTGATGGAATAGAAAGGGACACTGGTGAAAATATTGAAAGGAATAGTAGCTCAATGTTTTTAAGAGCAGTGGAAGAGAAAGAGATTTATGACATAGTTAGAGGACTTAAGAACAAAACCAGTACAGACTGGAATGATATTGATATGGTAACGGTAAAGACAGTTATTGATGGTATCGTAAAACCATTAAAATATATATTCAACTTGTTGTTTCAAAAAGGAGTTTTTCCACAAAAAATGAAAGTTGCTAAAGTTATTCCCATTTACAAAACCAGTGAAAGACATCATTTTACAAACTATAGACCAGTGTCAATACTCTCCCAGTTCTCTAAGATACTGGAAAAAGTCTTCATAAAAAGATTTGACAGTTTTGTGGAAAAATATGAATTAATGACAGTCAGTATGGGTTCAGAAGCAACAGATCAACAGCTTTGGCACTGATAGATTTAATGGAAAAGATAACGGAATGTATGGATAATAAGAGGTATGCGCTCGGAGTTTTCTTAGATCTAAAGAAGGCGTTTGATACTGTTAATCATGAAATTCTATTAAAAAAACTGGAAAAGTACGGGTTTAGGGGAGTGGTTTTGGAATGGTTAAAAAGCTATGTAGGGAATAGGCAACAATATGTACAAATAAATGAATATAAATCTAATTTGATGGATATAGCTTGTGGAGTACCTCAAGGTTCAGTACTGGGTCCAAAAATGTTTATTATGTACTTAAATGATATCTGCAGAGTATCGGAGATTTTAAAGTTTGTAATATTTGCAGATGACACAAATATACTGTGTTCAGGTGTGGAGTTGCCACAGGTTTTGGAGATGATCACACAGGAATTAACGATATTAAAGAAGTGGTTTGATATAAATAAATTATCATTGAATCTCGATAAAACCAAATTTATGTTGTTTGGAAACCAAAAGAAAAACATCGAAGTAGAAATATGTGTTGACAATGTATATTTAGAAAGAGTAAATGAAATAAAATTTCTTGGGGTGATCATTGACCACAAGCTCTGTTGGAAGCCACACATTACTTATGTTCGGGGGAAATTGGCACGGGGCATTGCCGTCCTGGGGAAAGCAAAGCATATGTTGGATCAGAAAGCACTGCACATTTTATACTGTGCTTTACTACTGCCATATATGAGCTACTGTGTAGAGGTCTGGGGAAACACATACAAAAGTAACACACAAACAATAACTATAATACAGAAAAGGGCCATTAGATTAATAAATAATGTAGGGTACAGGGACCATACAAATGCACTCTTTGTCAAAATGCAAGCTATTAAATTCCAAGACTTGGTGAAGCTTAAAACAGCGCAAATAATGTATAAAGTAAGAAATAAATTGCTTCCCAAAGAAATCTGGAAATTGTTCATAGAAAGAGAAGGTGGGTATAACTTAAGAGGGAAATGGAATTTAAAAATACAAAGTGCTAGAACAACTTTAAGAACTATGTCTATCTCAATTGCAGGAGTTAAATTATGGAACAGTCTAACAGAAGAAATAAAAGACAGTCAAAACATAAAACAGTTTAAAGTAAAATATAAAAACCTAATTTTAAATAAGTATAAGAATGAAGAAAACGGGGTTAACCCAGGACGGTAATGTTGCTGGTAATGGTGTTGCGGTTCTTTTTTGTTTTTTTGTTTTTTTGTTTTGTTTTGGTTTGTTGTTTTTCCATAACTTGTGTATCTGCAAATATACACATTCTGTATTTTTCATATGAAAGAAACTATACTGTGGTGGGGCTTGCTAATTTCTTGTTTTTGATTTATGTATGTTATGTTTTGTTTTACTTCATATGTTTCATATGTTGTTTGTTTAATTTAAGACAAAAAAAAATTAAATGAATGAGAGGTAAAACTTGAGGGGGTAGGGACAAATAAGTAAATACTTCAGCCTACTCCTTTTCAAACAAATAATGGAATGATATTTTGTAATGATTGTGAAGGCACATATTTGAAATGTTTGAAATAAAAATGAACTGAACTGAACTGAACTAATGACGAAGTCGCGGGGAAAGGAAGTGACACGATTTTTGAAAGCTTCACATTGTAACAACTCTCCTTCATATGGACCAATTTTATTTATTTTTGTATTGATCTATTTTATATCAATTTGTGCTGCTTTTCACAGGAAATTCAAAAGTAATTCGGGAGCAGTTTTTGTTTTCCAAACCTGGAGTTATGCCTCAGTCAAAATGCCTTTTTGTCACATCCTAGATTAAATGACTCTCTAAAATTACTCACTTTTCAAGTGGCGTACAGAACACAGCGTCATTGTTTATTCATGCAGCGAGTGCGCAACTGATTGAAAGACCAGAAAGCGGGACATTTTGCGGCGTTAACATTAAGACGAACAATGCTTTGCAGCGCTTTGTTCAATCAAAGTGAATCAAATGAAAAATGGATTTAAAAACTTTAATTATACCTTTTCTTTTTGCCTCCCCCCTCTGTGTTTCACAAATGAATAATTGTCTCAGTTTAATTTTTAATTGCTCGCGTTTGAGTTATTGCTTCAACATTTGATTAGAGAACAACAGCAATAATAATAATATCTATTATTATTATTATTATTAATATTCTTAGGGAAGGTGCTTAGAGCCGGACATGAACCCAGCCTTGCATCTGATCGTTTAATTATTTGCACTGTATGTAAGGCATAAAACATTTTCTGTCTTTGGTGTTTTACCCTGGAGGATATGGGCATGCTGTAATATTCCCAGTTTAGGTCACTGTGACCTGTAAGACAAGCATTCCATCATAACTGCAGGTTGACAGCAGCGATGTTTCCCTCTACACCTGAAGGTCAAGGTAGCCATTGATGGGGTCTTGTCTAAAGGGTGCGTGATAAGTCAGAGTTCTTCCTTTCCGGGTGTTTTCGGTGCAAACGCGGTTGCAAATTCGGCAGCAGAGAGCAGGATCTGAGGAAGGAGCCGGGCAGTCGTCAGGCGGGCTACTTGCAGAGCATCAAGTGTACCCTTGGACCACCTTGAGTGCCTGTAAGAGGCAATGGATTAATGCTTGTCTGTCTTTAAATATTGGCTGTAGCCACTGGTCAGTGTGTGGCTGCTGTTCGTGAAAAGCAGAAATATAATCATGAAGTATTAGCCCGTGGAATGAGTAGGGAACAGTGTTGTCTATGATTCAAAGGCTGCTATCATAATGAGTTTGGATGGATTATGGATGTCTATTTCAGATGTAAAGAGATACAGTTCCTCAAAGTACTTGTACGCCTGCAAAAAAACTAATAATGGCTTCATAAATAAAAGAAGAAGTTTATTAATACCCATTATAGCTGATAAATTATTGCTTGGTCAGATGTGCTGTATAATACGTAATGAGCTCGTGGGCCTATGCTGGCTGCTGACTCAGGGTGCTAATGGTACAGTGTTAGATTTGTATTGTTGATTGTCATTTATGCTTAGAAATATTTACTTATATATGCTTAGAGTTTTGTAATTAGTTGTAGATTGGTAGAGGTTTTGATCCTTGATAGTCTGCAAACTTTGTGTGTATTAGACAGCACTCTGGGAGCATGAGAGGTCATACCGTGTCTTATTGTTTTATGGTAGGATTAACGTAGTTGCGTCTGTTCTAGTCTAAGTGCTCTTTGTTTAGATGAACTGCAGGACTTCCTCACCGTGTTATCTAGGATGAACCATCTAGGGGGAGGGGGAGGCTACCCTCTTCCTGACCAAGGATGTTTGACCCTTTGATCAGCAGGCCACACACACACACACACACACACACACACACACACACACACACACAGGCAAGGTACTCTTTGTGTGTATGTAGACGTCATATGTTAATGCACTTATGCATATTCATGTAACCTCAATAAAAGAACAGTGGTACGGGAGAACGGACGAGAGCAACTGGGGTCAAGCGAAGGAACGGTGCCTGTCCGGTTCTCTCCCGTGCACGAGAAACATGAAGAAGCTTGCCTACTTGTGTCTTGCTTTGCAGTGTAATTATATTGCCTTTAACGTTCCAGCGGATGGGTTCAAGCTACAAACCTATCATACAGTCTAGCCTCGAGCGCGGTACACAGACACTGATAATAAGTACAACGAGTCTTTTCTGTGTTTTCTTCAAAATTCAAATTCTGAAGCAACAACCCAGTGAACAATTAAAAAATAAAATAACCGAGAGTGTGTCTTTGTGACACAATGAAATAAAAGTGGAAGCAGCTTTCCGATTGTAACTGAGAGGCGTTACACAGACCCCCAGTGACTAAAGAAGCAGCTATTATACTATCAGTTCTTCATTAGGTAATTACCGCCTGCTCTTTCTTGGACAATTACAGAGGTAAGAGAACAGCTCACTTATCTTTCAAGGCATTTGCTGAAACAGAGAGAGGCTGCCGATTGCGATGCAACCTCTCTGCCACCCTGCAATAACAGTTCAATAAGCTGTTCAATAAGAGGTTACATCAATACTCTCTCACCTTTTCTTTCCAAGACGCTGCCTAACGCAAGCTTCACTCAATCTGCAAACAATGCACAATAAGATCACAAGATGATCAAAATGAGGTATCCTTAGCAAACGAAGGTCTGAGGAGGCAATAGTCGGGAGGCGGTCCGTCATCTGTGGGCAGTACCTTAATCTTTCCAGGTCACGGCAGGGTGAACCCTTATCTAAAGCGATGGCTAAAACATCAGTCTGGCCAAAGCTGTTGCACTTATGTGATTCACCCGGATAGATATTGTGTTTTGCGCTGCTTTGTGTCGCACACATTTGACGGTGTAACAAGAGTAAAAGAAAGGTGAAAAGACAAGCAAATTTCATTAAACGGGATTTCATGTTTATTCCAGAGATAAGATTCAGTGTTTTGCAAGAATGAATGGTGGAGAAAGAAGCTGCGGGATATAATGGATCTAACTGGCCAGAGCGAGGGTGGTGATGTTTATTTTGGCATGGCTTTTTTTCTCTCGCTCCCTTTCATTTTTTTTGTCTTTTTTAATCTTTCGTTCTCGGTTTTATCTTTCTGAAGAATTTTCACACTTTCACATGTCTGCCTTTTCATTCCTCTCTCAAAGCTGCCAGTCTCCGAGTACAGAGAGCCAGCTATCGCCTCTCAAGTATGCTTTCAGGCACCCGCATGGATGTTTTCATTCATCTTTTATTTTTCCTTTGTCAGATTTGGTGCTGTTAAATGATACAGTCTGTTTCTTATAGAGAGAAAATCAGAAATATATCGAGGTCCTAATTAGCTAGCTTGTTTCCCCTCTTCAGTTAGGCCCTTAGAATATTTACTGCTCCGTTTATGGATAAAAATGGATCCAAAATTATGAGAGTAAACATTACTTGTGATCACAAACTCTAAATTACTTTACAATTTCAGTCTAACCATGTTGTGTAAATATTGAATATTCTGTGGCCTTAAGAGCACAGAATATTATAAATGTATTCATTAAATTACAGGCAGATTTTAAGAAATGCAACCATATTTCCATTAAACAATCGAATGGAAAAGACACCTATAGTATATTGTGCCAGTGCCACGTGCAGAGACCCGGTATAGTGGGCCTGATAATACCTGAGGTGTTGATCATACCATGTTCGTGCCAAGTGAAACTGACAGGAGGCGACGGTAATCCCTGCTCGTCCTGCTGCAGATTTAAAATTTAATCTCAGATTAATGTCCAGGAAATGTCCTCGCGAGGCGATCGCACACCAGGGCAGATGTTGCAGCGTGTTAAATCATGCGTTGGCACTAGCACACAGATAAACGAGCGCTCACGTTCACCAGCTGTTTTTTTTTTCTTTTTTTTTTTTAAACTGGACACCTGAGAGTAAAAAAAAAAAAAAAGCAATGTCCAAGTTCTAACATATATATTTATTTATTTATTTTCCTGAAGTAGAAAGGATCTCGGAATCTTTTCCTTAGCCAGATATGCTAGAATTTGGGTTAATTCAATGGTCGGTGTCATGTCTCTATGTAGGCAGGCAGGAAGAGAGGACCCAAAATGCAGGACTCACGGAGGTGGAAGAAACTCAATATACACAGCTTTTTTGCTGGGATGAAGCAGAACAGAAAAACACTAACTAAACTGGGAGTACAGAATAACTAGACTGGTTGGCAGGCTAGCAAACAGAACACACAGAGGAAGTGAGGGTAAGACACGACACTGAGCAAAGGAAAACACAGGGCTAATATACACAGGGAAGTAATCAGGGAATAGAAGACAGGAGGGAGACACAGCTGGGAGAGATCAGGGCTAATGAGACAGGGGCAGCGAAGCTGGACACACTAACTTAAGACACAATCCTTCAAAATAAAACAGGAAACAATACACAAGGACGCAGACTAAGAAACACGGACCTTACACAGGCAGAAATAAACCTAAACCAGAATAAGCTGGAACCTAGATCATCATCATCATCATCTAGAACAAGAAGATAACCAAAAATACAAAATCAAACCAAGACATGAAAACTCCAAATACTGGGTCAAACTGACCCAGAACAGTTGGAATTTTTTCTCTATACCTTTGAAGCTACACGTGAATGTAAAGTAGCAGAAATGTGAAATGTGCTTTTTCCATTTTTGGTCATATTACTGATCGATGGAAGACTTTTAACCTGTTTTCTCCACCTCCCAATGGTGATGGTGTCAGGAGAGGCAGCATACATTTGTTTGAACTTTACATGAAAATATTGGTGCTTAGAAACTATTCCAAAGTAGCCAAGCCAGCTTATCTTCTATCTTTGAACTTTTGACTTTGGCAAGCCTATTTATTTTTTCATTATTATATGCAATTTGTATGATTCAAAGGTGCAGTACTTTTTTATTTTATGTTGTGTTGATTTAAAAGACACTTGTGTCCAAATTAAGTGATTTTTCTTAAATATGCACAGTACATTTATATCCTTATTAATATGGGGACGAAAGTTGGGAACTGCACAGTGCTAATTAACTCAAATTAACCAGCAATGTTTATATATTAAAACTGTAACTTATATTAGAGCGTTGTTAATAATCACTGTGAACAATAATCATAAATCAGCAAGATTTTTTGCTTTTTCCTCTTCTGAGTATGCAGTGAAACGGTTAAACACATACAGCTGTACAGGACAGTAGCAAAGCCTTGAACAGTGACTTAATGCACTCCACTGAGACTGCTTCACATCCCTCTAATGGATCATTTTTCACCTGGCACCTCAGCTCTCTTAAGATCAACTGAGAGGGATCAGCTTTATTGATCTCTTTCCTCTACACAGATCTGGATCGATACGGATTCCTGCATTATAAACCACCAGGCTCATTTCCAGTGCTGCTACACCTCGTCATGATGTCATTGCTGTCACTTGAAATCGCACAATGAATAGCATTTCAAATAAAGCCACGCCTTGTGCGATGATTCCTTCGTATTGTCTTTTAATTAAAGGCAGAATTATTGTAAGCCTTGTGATGTCCATTTTTAGCCCGGGCTGCAGCACTTTAAATGACAATTGCTCTTGCAGGATGTCTTCATCAGCGCCCAGATCTGTTCCCTGGGTGCGCATTCTGGCAGATGATTCATTGACATGTTGAAATAACAGTTGGAAGTCTGCGAGATTGTTAAAACCTGCGGGGAGAAAATGCATGCGCTCCATCAGTATGCAATACATCAAAGATGCCGAGATGCCTCAATGATGCGCTCACTGGCATGATCAAAACAGCACGCTTAAAATGCAAAATCTAACTCAGCGAATGCCGAGATGCAAAAAGAAAAACACTAATACAAACAACAATCTTTAGGAAAAAAAACAAAGGAACAAAGTTAAAATGCTGGAGTGGAGAACCTTCTTGGAAACTATGAATATGCTCGAGAGTCATGGTGATAATGATCATTAAGCTTGGGGCTTGACCTTCATCCATCCTCTCGAAGCACAGGGAGAAACACCCCAAAGAAAATATGTGACTATGCCTGAGCATCATGGTTATAATGGCTATTTAACCTGGACTCAACCATCATCTGTCAGCTTAGAGGAAAATAAGAAATAACCCATTAGATATCACAACTGTAAACAATTATTTATACAGCTAGTTGACACTGGCGTCAGATACTTGGGAAAGGTGTTTCATTGTCATATCTCACCGGGAAATGTGTTCAAGTGTGTGAATGTGTGTCTGAGCCTTACCTGCGGCATTTGCGGTCCTTTATTACGTGACACTGCGCTGGGCTAACAGCACGGGGAGGCCTCCACGCCTGTGAGGATTATTGGCAATACACGGCTGCAAAACAGCTGTGGAAGGCAAATAATTGTCTTAAGGTGAATAACAATGCTGTGTTATCCGGGCGAGTGTTGATGGGGTGGACTGTGGGGGGGTTTCGGTTGATATAAGCCAAATGGAGTTTATTTCCCGACCAGCATTTCATTTATTAGATGTTTGTATGAAGCGTGCCGCTCTCGGTTTATATTCACGGCTTATGCACAAAAATGCAAGGCAGGAAGGGGATTTTGGTGAGCGCGGGAGGAATTGAACGGCGGTTGCGGAGCCATTCCAATATGCTTACAGTGGTACAAGCAATCTCCCCTGAGTGAGTTTGGACTTTGTGAATGAAACCCTGCTAATCTGTTCTGCTCGGGCCGCCGATCAGTAAATGCCGCCCGGGGCAAAGCCCTCTCTCTCTCCCCCTCTCTCCGTCTCTGCAGCACCCGGAGATTCAAATGCATTTGCAAATGAGCTTGTTTCTTCATTCTAAATAAGCGGAGATGTGCAGAGGTAAGACATTTTCGAATGGCCCTGTGGGGTCATTACGTGACGGTAACATGGAGCATCGCCTGAGGTTAGCAACTGAGCGAGGCAGCCGTGGCACTGAGACAGAGCGCTTGTGTTCCTGAGCACGCCAGGTCACGCTGGGCCTGTTTGCGAGTCATGTTACGTCAGACAGATGCGGTGAACCGAGGCAAAGCAACTGTCTCGCAGGTCGACTGTCAGAATCAGCAAGGGGCTTGCCAAATCTTGTATGTATCAGTTATTCTACATTGTTTATTTGACTCTTTTTCACATAAACAATAACCAAACAGTAGTCACTGCTACTCCTACTCCGCTTTACTGCTTTTTTGGTTTGGGCTGTTTTTCGTGAACTCATTGAACAGAAATCCTAATAATTTTTGAATGTTTCATTTTTTTACATGTCTTAATAAACCAAAGCTTGTTACAAGAGACATATGGTTTTGAGTGTTCAGACACAGTTTGACCTCAAGCTATATTTGCATGCAAAGTTTTCCGTTGCTCTCAGTGGGCACTTGTGCTCATTATGCTTGCAACTTTCAGTATGTATCAGTTAATGCCTTTCCCTTATCAGCTGTGCCCCAACATTCTTGTGCATGTGCTCTAATTAGTGCCTGATGGAGATGATATGATTAGTAATTGCACAAATTAGTGGAGCCCTGAATCTCGGATTGTGCTTTAAACATGACATTGTTAATCAGGGAATTTCACTTAGATTTACAGTGGTGCTAACGGGGATTAACAGAGGCAGGAATCAATAGTTCATCAGCGAGTCGTCTGCTTTTCTTGAGACTTTACATTACCCAATTAAATACAAGTCAAATAATCGCAAAGGTTTTAGAAGTTCCTTTTCAAAGGATGTAATATTGTTGTGATTGTGCTGTTCCTACATGACACTATCCATCCATCTGTTTTCTTTCACTTATCCAATTCAGGATCACAGGGGGCTGGAGCCTATTATAGGGTAGGAGGTGGGGTACACCCAAGACAGTTTGCCAGTTTGCTGATATGATTGTTGTTGTTGTTGTTGTTTTTTAAACCTTTGACTAAAGACACTGAAGTCTGTCCTTGAGTTGGCGCAATCATATGAGACAGCAAATTTTAAAAGAAACAAAAACTGCATGTGTAAATTTCTACTCTGTGTGTGCAGGGCTTAATCATAATAATTAAAGAATATTCTTAATGACATGATACAGAAGTCTTGAACTGCCCTTCTTTCTTTCTATTTTGCTTTCAAGTAGCCAGACTTTCTTGTCATTTCTTTTAAAGTGGTCTTGAACAGTAGTCCTCGGACTTTCAGACTTTTTCTTTGGAACATTGGCTGCTTTTTCACTCATCCTCAGTTCAGTCCTTGTACCTGACAATTTTAGGGAATGTTTTTGTTGTTTGGTAAGCTACATATAAGCAGTAACCAATGTGTCTACACATAACAGACAACGAAGAATAAAATATTCTGGCAGCGTAATTTGTTTGTGTCTTTTTACGAAAAATTCCCAAAACAGCTATTAGCTAAAAAATTGTGAAAATTTTGAGGAAACTGGATAAGCGGACAGCAAAAGAAGGAGTGACTGTCCTAAAAACTATCTACAGCAGATGAATAGTATCTGAAAGTCATGACTTTAAATAGGAGAAGCCCTGACAATGTCAATGAGTCTTCAGTTGATCCATCTACCATTCACTTAAGCCTCATCAATCTCAGTTGAAGGGTGGCTGTCAAAAAGCCATTCATAAGGAATTGAAACATGGAGAAAAGGCTCAGGAAGCCAAATTTTACAAAAAATGAACCAAAATTACAGGTCATATGGAGTAACTAATCTAAATTTGTACAAATTTGGTGGTCAATATTTCATAGAACGTATGTCTCTGAAGGAGCTTGGAAAGAAAAGCCTCTGGACTTCTTTAGGTTTCTTGAAGATGTTTCACCTCTCATCCAAGAAGCTTCTTCACTTCTAAGAGCAACTGGAGAGTCCCAGATTGTTCCAGTATCAGTCTTGCTTTTACTTCACTTGCAGTGTGTCTAGGATCATTGTCATGCTGAGAAGCTAAGCCTTTCCAGATGATATTGCATGGTGGTACTTTTTGTGTTCACGAGTCCTTAAATTTCGAAAAGATCCCCAACAACACTGGCTGAAATGGAGCTCCAAATCATGACAGAGCCTCCACCGTGTTTTATGGTGGCTATAGACATTCTTCTGACCTCATCTGTAAATACTGCTTATTTTAAATATGGATTTATCACTCCGCAATCTGACCTGGTGCATTATGTCTTGTGCGCGTCTCGGAAAACAAACTACATCTTTGATGCTTTGCTCCGGTTTCCGTCTTGAGTTACATGCTGCAGTTTTGACACCCTCATCCGTTCAGTGTTTCCCTTCTGCTAAAGCCAAAAAAGGGTCAATTGAAGAAAATGAAGAAAATTGCAATTTAAATATTCATAAGGCTCTTTGTCTTTTGCCTCCCATCGGTGTCAGAACGAGATCATGCTATTCCGCCGTGGATTTTGGCAATTACCTCTCATTGTAACCTCCCCGTGTCCAAAGTCACCCCTGTGCTCCTGAGAGGCACGAGCAACCTTAACATAATTGTGAGGTTACGAGAGG
Organism: Copadichromis virginalis; assembly: GCF_057382275.1. Lineage (NCBI taxonomy): Eukaryota > Metazoa > Chordata > Actinopteri > Cichliformes > Cichlidae > Copadichromis > Copadichromis virginalis. Next base: position 47,117,116 of record NC_140620.1, read on the forward strand.
ATGCCAGCAGATTGGATAGTGCTCAAAGTGACATAATTTCACTGTTGCTGAATAGAAGCGCATCCCTGTATTGTCTACTGCAAAATTAATCCTAATGCCTGTGTGGTCTGAAAAAGATTACATTGTCTAATTGTGTGTCTAGCTCTGACATTACGAGCTATTGTTAATGGCAAGCAGAGGGTCTCGTGTGGGGAAAATATAATTCTGTTTTCTTTTAATCTATTGTTTTTTTTCTCTAATTTTGTTATTAGTACTGTACATGGCTTTCTTCATTCAAATGGATGATATAAGGATTTTAAAATACGGGGTACAGCACTATGTGATGTGACAGCGATGCCATCAGGGTCCCAGAGCTTAGACAGAATCTTGGCAAAAGGCTTCAGCTAAAGGGCACCTCACTGCCAGCGCCGGCACACTATAATTCCAGAACGGACCGTAGGGAGCCCACTCCCCAGCGTCTCTGTTCTCTGTGTGCCAATTATGCCATCCAATTGAATTATGCCCTTGAGTGGTATTATTAGCAGTTGCCGAGGGATCCAAACATGTATAATCATTATTGCTTGTTCACAGGAATGACGGAATGATCAACACAGTCTAATTAACATGCGGATAAATACAGTGCATGACAAACACTCCTTGTATTGCAAAAAAATAAACAAATAAATGGTGCATTTGATTTTTATTTATTTATTTCTTTGTCTGAAGATGGAAATTACTCTCGGCCTGCATGCCGTTCATCGCCTTTCTACGCATCTAAACATGTCTGAAGCAGGAGGCGGGACTCAGGTGGTTCGCAGTGAAGAGCGTTCAGTTTAATGAAGCTGTGAATCAAAAGGCCAGCATCTTCTCTTCGAGACCACGTGCAGAAGCTAAATGCCTTTCCCAGTGCTCCCAGTGCTGACCCTGGGATTTTCAGACCCCCGAATGTCGCAGACAGTCAGTTACACTTTCTTAAATGGCCAATTGAGGATGTTATTGTGAATATCCGAGGCAGCAGATTGCAGTCGTGGAGCATCCTTTAAAGGTTTCAACACTACGCACTGTCAGGTTTTACTCATTAAAAATCGTGTTGATAACAGATGGGAAACAGAATTACTTAAGTGTTTCGGTTGTTGCCCCTGTTAACTGAGACTCGAAAACAAATCTAAATTCATAAGCTCAAGTCAATCAGTCAAAGCAGAACTTGGATATGTTATGACAGTTTTCTTTTCCTCTTTCCTTAATCGCGCACTTCCTATAACTGAGACTTTGTGGAATTTTTCTCTTCTTCCTTTTTTTCCTTCCCAGGTCTCCCACTGTGGCGCTGTGCTGATTGGGCTACTTGTGTCACACTTGGTGTCACAAAGCCCTCTCAGTGGGCTGAGTCCTTCCCTTTAGTGAAACGCCCTAGGTTTCTGCATGCTCTGGTAGTTCACCTCTTCCATCACGCTCTCTTCTTGATGCGGTCCCGTTTACTGTACATGTCTATTGTTGGTGTCTCAGACCTTGCTCTGCCTCTATGTGGGTCAGAGCCAGTAGAGCAGCATGCACCTTCTTATGTGTGAAGTCAACCCTGCCAGGAAGTAATGCTCTTTTCCTCCCCCTGTTATTTTGTTCTCTCTGGCAATATTTGCTTTTGGTTTAAGGCCACCGGAGGCTGCAATGTCAGTGCCTTCCTCTTTCCACACAAGGTGCTCGATCATCTAAAATTAGGTGGAAGCCTCCGAACCTCGCTCTCTAACTGTCTGCAACGCAGTCGTAGCTTCTTAAACTCGGCCGATAGTTCTCGCAGATGGATTTATGTTAACCGGCTCCACCTGCCAAATATGAATTGTTTTTCTCTTCATCCTTTGATGTAGAACGCAGGAGTGTAAAAGGAACACAGTTCACTGTCGCTATAAATCGTTTAATTATAAATAAGCATGGTTTACTACACTTAAAGTTCCTCGAGTGCAGTCAAATAATTTGTCTGACACTCAAAATCAAAAGGTAGGCAGTTGCAAGATAAGATCAATCAAGAGATCCTCGTTTCCCCTCACATATTCGACTTAACAGAACTGCTACTTTATCCATATTTAATCCCTAGCCTCATTCCTGTGTAACAGTTCCCCTATGTGCACACACATAATAGAGTGGAGTGTCTTATGACTTAAAAATTGAGTTTAGCAGGGCAATTCCGCTTAATAGCCATATGAACTGAACAGACAATCTGTGGAGCATTTTGATTCAATTCATTCTACATAACCATACTCGTCTTCTTTTAATGAAAAACTAAAAAAAAAAACAGCATCTACTGGATTGTGGACCAAATTTTCTACTTCAAAGGCTTGCACAGAACAGCCAAGATGGTAACCTCGCCTAGATACAAGTTTACTCTTCACTCGTTCTTAGCTCCAAATTAAATTTATACAATTAAATGTAATCCATTGTGGGGAATGCAGGTAGCACACAGAGGTTTGATTAAAAATTTAACAATACCATGGCAGGAAAATCGAATTACGAACATGGCTGCCTCAGTCAATCAGGTGCTAGGCTGTGGAAAGTCATCAGTTTCTTGCTAGGGGAGTGTGGATGTGCTTGTGCGTGCATGTGTGCACGCATGTACATGACCCTGCCATCTCAGTACACTAGATAATCCACATCCTGGACAAGCACAAACTGCAGTCTTCCAGAACACTGCAGAAGGTAATTACAAATTAGGCCAGCCCTTGGATCATGAGGCAGGCAGCATTCTCCAGTGCATCCTATCAGCCTGACTCTCCCTGGCCAAAACTGGCTTAGGCCAAGTGAACAATGACTCAGACCTCCCCACTGTGACAAAAACACAAGCAGGCATCCTGCACTAAGCCCGTTGGGGACTGTTGTCCTTGGTGAATGGCTTACTGGTGAATTAGCACCAGAGGTCACTGGTTGGACTGTGAAAAATGCATGGGAGCCATTCGTTGACGGGACTACAGCATGCAATGGAATATTCAGCTTTAAGTCAGCCAGTTTACTCTGCTTTAGGAAAGAAGGATTCAGTATCTGTCTCTGACATACGTATGATTAGCCGTGGTACCCCTCCTCCACTATTCGACGTGGGAATAAATGTCTGACTTCATCCATAGATGCTTTCTACACAGACAGTGGCAGCTTAGTTCCCCCAACACATAGGTAGACGTCTCTGACTGTTCTGATGATGATCATCAAGCTTCAAACTTCATCTAACATGTAGTCCCCCGACAGGATGTACGCACATGTGAGAGCGAGGGAGAGCCCGTGGCAACTTAGACAGCGTGCCTGTGATCGCTCTTTTTGTGAGGCACAAAGGGTGAGAGCAAGCGAGGCGAGCACTATTATTATTTTGAGCATGGCGGCGTGTGCGCAAATGCGTACGCCTCCCGCGTTCACGGTCATCGGGGCCGATGATGTGTTCAAGGTGGCACGGGAGCACAGGGGACGGCCCATTGGGCGAACGCTAAGGGGAATACCAGCCGTGGAGACGTTCCAGTTCATGAAGTGTGCAAATCAGGTGACACTGGAGGGGGAGGGACAGTGATTAGAAGGGAGTGAAATAGCCAGGCCAGGGCCAGACCACCTCATCTGGGAGAAGAGCGAAGGATAAGGGGATTAAAGGGATAGAGGGGACAGAGAGGCAGTGAAGGGGAGAGAGTTATAAAAAGTAGGGATACAAAGACAGAGAGAAAGTTAGAGATAATAGATGAGTGAAAGGAGGCTAGATATGGTGAAGTGCCACAGGAGGTGATTTGATCTTGGTGAGTACTTCCCCACATGGGTTATATCATCACTGGAGCAGACTCCTTGCAAACAGCTTAGCTTTGACTTCCTTCCTCTAAGAAGAGTTTTTTTCTTTAATGTATTTTTTTATTTATTTTTTGGAGAGCTAGTTACAGCATGAATTAACAGCAGCACAGAGCAAACACAATACATTATGCATTCTGCCTTGGCTCTGAAGTGATAAACAAGTCTGTATACCGACTTGTCATGCATGTCATTTTTGCCTTGGGGCATCAGAAAAAATAAATAAATAAAAATCTCTGGCCAAGTTTGTTGAGTTTTTCAACATCGTGGTTTCACATGAGGTTTTTGTATGTTGATTTTCTTCCCCGTTCTTTCAACCCGTTGCTATTTTCCAGCAGTGTTCTGGTGATTTTCAAATAATCACATTAGCGTGGAGGACAGCATCATGGTAGAGGTGGCAGAAGCAGGACCAATAATAGTAAATGGCACTTCACTTCTCTAAAATGTCCCTTCTTCACCAGGGTAAATGGTAAATTGAGCGAGAAAAGCCGTATATAAGAACCAAAGTGCATCTTCTTTGGTCTACAAACAGAACTGTAGCAGTTACAGTTTTATTTTTGGTTTATTAAAAGTTACAACCCGTGCCAGAATTCTAAAAGAATATATGACATGCAGTATGCTCGCCGTATTTATCGCCTAGGATTTTAACAGTTCAAAATATGCCACTCCAAACTCATGTATTGTATTTTATCCTAAATATGCCCCTTTATTTCATGGAACACCATCCATCTTAACAATAGGAAGGCTTGACTGGTGATGTTCACGTTTTTGAGTGATGACAGTGAGTGGCTTCTACCTTTTTGGTTAATAAGAATGTGTAACTAAATTGGCAGATCAGCTGAGTGATTTCATGAGGGCTTGGGGGAAGTGTGTGTGTTTTTTCTGGTGTGGTTTTTGTGTAATGGTGCCTCTCTCTATTAGATCCCATGATGTAATCCATCTTCTGGATAATTAGCGGTGAGGGGATAGAAGGTGGGGGTTGGAGGAGGTGGTGTACACCGTTACAGATGAAGGCTCTTTCCTTTTACTGTGATAGAGGTTGTGTTTATTAGGTGTGTGTTACTGTCTCAAGGCAAATACAGTGGATTTCACATTTTCTGAATTTGCTTACATAATGGCTAAACAGTTGTGTGTCCTTACCTGTTACACAACACATTTTATTTCTGTGTCAGAAGGTGATGAAGGAAATCGGACCAATTCTTCGACCACTCCGTTGGTTGGATGTGTACGTGTCTGCTATGATGCGCTGACAGACAGTGGAGCTGTCGATGCTTTTGCTAGACAAGGCTACAGTTATAAAACTGTTATCAGAGAAAAGCATATTGATTTATGATTTTTCAGACCAATATCATCACTGATATTTGGTGATTTAAAAAGCTGATATCCAGCTTCCAATCATTTTTCTTTCTTTCCGACACACAAAACATAAACAGATTTCCCTGATATGTATAGTGATTTATGAGTCGTTACCCTGAAATGGAGTAAATGAATAACTTTATTATTACTAGTTACAATTGTTACAAGTAGTCACTGCGCCTTTACGTTCTGCCTGGTTATTCTCAGATAAGCTGCTTGTTCTAAACGCATGTCGCTTACAGATAAGTTGCAGAGTGCCCTCTGGTGGACAAGCACAACAACGTAAACTCTCATAATATTGTTGAAGGGTGTTTCTTCTGTTTGTCAGTGCTGATACCAATATATCTGTAAAAATGGATTGTTAGTTGCCTGGACTCACGAAATTGTCAAGATCACATGAGATGTCAAACCACAGGGAAATCACCTGGTTATAAGAGGCAGATAACCATACACACACCACGTATATGTATTACTATTTATTATGGTCTAACTTGTCAAGGACAAAACCATAAAGATTCTGCATCAAGCATAGCTTTCCTACTTTTGTTAAATCTGTATTGACAGCTCAATGCCACGGTGGTTCGTGCTGTTGCCTCAGAGCAGGAAGGTTCTGGGTTCAAATTCACAATCTGGCCAAGTTTGTAATGGGCTCTCTCTGCGTACTCTGGTTTCCTCCACAGTTAAAAGTCATGCAGTTATTAAGGTAAGGGTAATTGGTGATTCTAAATTACCCAAAGGTGTTAAAGTGCCAATATTTGTTTGTCTCTATGTGATAGTCTGGTGACCTGTCCACCCTCCTACCCTATTACTTCCGCAGCCCAGATCAAGATAAGAGGATGGGTGAATTGGAAGTTGCTCTAAATCCGTTGAACATTATGAACATCGATCTATCCATTGTTATTCTTCTTCCAATTCATGGTTAAGGGGGGACTAGAGTCATAGAGTGAGAGGCAGTGTACACCCTGGGCGGGTTGCCTGTCTGTTGCAGGGCTAACACAGAGAAACGGACAACAATTCACACTCGCATTCATAGCTATGGGCAGTTTAGATTCTTTCAATTAAATTAGTCCAAGCAGTCTTTATTAAGACGGGGCGACCCCAAGGTTATCTTGAATGAATGACTTCTGGAGCGCTATTGTATTGGTTTTGTTCTTACAAGAGTAACGCTGGTGTCGGTCCAACCAGTGTGAATTTGTTTAACGAGATCTTATAACCCAACCAGTTTACTACTGAGTCTAGAGCCTTTCGTAAAAACAACAACAAAAAGTGATGCAGTGTATCATGGGAATAGAGACGGTCATACAGTTTTACACGCCGACTAAATACCTACACCGGAACCAACATAATGATACTATGCATCATACAGTGATTGATATTCTTTAATTTAAGGATGAGATTAAAGAGAACCTCAAAATTCCCTGGAGAATATGGGATACTAGAAGACTGAAAGTAAACTGGATTTCTTTGCATCTCTTGCAGTTTATTTACCAGTTAAATATTCCATAGTAGGCCGTTTGATTGCCCCAAAGAAAGCTCTCCAACTTCTCAATTTGCATATTGCCTCATGCTCACTGGTGCCCAAAGTACAAGTACATCAGCGTAAGGGAATGAGATTTATTACTGGAACCTTAGAATAAATAACAGCTAACAGAAATGCTGCTGACCCAATGACAAAATAGGGCTGCGTGGGGAATATGCAGTGCAGTGTTTGTTTCAGTTTCCCGCAGATGCTTAGCAACAGGTGCATTTCAGGTCATCTATATTTCATTTGAGCACCCATTGCAGGATGATGAATGCAAGTTAGAGTGCGCACGTGTTTGTGGTGCGCGTGTGCCGTCAGCGATGGCCAACAAGCTTGGTTTCCCTTTCGAACAGAGTCGCTGCCCTACTTCTTCTACTCATTAAACCCAACTACATGGCTGCATGTATACTAGCTCCAGCAAACAGACACGTAAGCTTGCTTTTGTAACTGTATACACTTTTTGCTTTAGCTGGCTTCAGCGAGGAGCCTGCCAGGAATCGCAGGAGAGGTCAGAGGGAGAGGTCATTAATCAATACAGACAGGAGCAACACCCTTACATCTCAGGGAAGACAATGTTGCTGAGCGCTGTGGGTCCCAAAGCCCAGATCCCGCTCTAATCAGAGCGCCAATTAAGAACCGTGCTGCTCCACGCTTTAGCTGAGGCAGGCTATGGACAACCTTTGTTCCCTGGCTTTACATCACAGCGTATGACACGAGGGCCCAGGAGCATTTATGTCCAGCTTAGGTTTGGTGCAGCATGAAACAAAGTATAAGTGGTGCACTATGAGGAAGTGGCTTATGTTGTGCTTGCATCACCATAATGTATGAGAAAAAATAGTAGAGATACACAAACCAATGCACAAGCTACCATTATAATTCACACTGTAAAGCTGGGACACTTTTTTATTTGGCTAATAGTACTTACATAGAACAAAAAAAGACAGTAATCAGATTGCAGAGGCAAAAACCAAAAAGTACCATCACCAACAATAGAAAGCATCTCTCAAGGATCATCACATGCTTCAGTACCACTCACCAAATTGCAGGGGCTCTGTTCATACTTGTTTCTTTTTTTCTTTTTTTACCTCCTCCAGATAGCACTAATGATCAATTCCAGCCCTCGGCATATTTATTCATGAGTGTATTACATCTGGTTCCTCTTTGTTGCCGATGCATTTCCTCAAGTATTATGTGAGGCCTTGGCTCCCACGCTTCTGGCTCAGATGGCATTTCTCTCTCCTCCTTCTTACTACCAGGCTTCGTCGAACCATACGCATGCGCACATTCACGTACACACATATGGTTTCCTTCACTGGATAATCTGACTTTCGTTTCTTTATCTCCATCAGTCGGAATCAACTTATTGTGAGTGGGATGCTTTGTCTGTTTCAGTTCACACATATACATCTCTTGACGTGTCTATGGGCAGGGACACAACTTTAACAAAGTGTTAAACTTATTTAAAACCGCGTTTGTGTGTGTGTTAGCGTGTCATTATTGAATCTAAGCAAGTCAAGAAACGATGAAGTGTTATCAAGTATAAAGAAAACCAGTGTCTAAAGATGCTTAAACCAGTGGAACCAGTTTGGAAAGCTTTCACGTGGCTTTGGGTTTTCCTAGTTTTAACAATGTTCTCTGTGATTCAAATGCTGTTGTCATAATGATTATGGATGGATTGATATTACCATAATTGCCATCAATTATGTGCCTCTAAATGTCACAGTTACTAAATGCCCAATGCTACTTCCTAACAGAACACAAAAAAAGTAGCAAACCCTCTCACCTGCCAAGCTGAGAATCGGAAATTTTGACATTTGTGTCATAAAAACAGCTTTTATTCAGATTTATTCTATTTCTTTTTTTTTTATAAAATGTACTGAATATTTTGTGTTTTTATGAGACCCGCCTAGTTAAATAACTAAATAAAAAAATGGCAAAACAGCTCACTAATTTTGCCTACATGTGGGTATTATAAAGCACTGCTTTGTCCACAGAAACTACAAAGAGTACGCTGAATGATGATCATTTAGTTATGTGTGGGACTCGTCTGTATCTTCATCTCTGACTCTTTGTGTCCCTGTTTGCGAGGCTAAACCGAGCCGCTGTTGTTGGTCTGCTTTTTTCTTCTTGTTTTCTTGTTATTTATTTTTCTTGTTTCTGCATCTCTCTGGCTCCTTATGCTTCTGGCTCACTCTCTTTCAGTTTTTCTCTTTCACTTTCCTCCTTGCCAGACGATGCAGGGGCAAGCTCTGTTTCCTCCCACTGATATGATTGGGTGTCATTAGCCAGTTCAGTGTTTTAGGACAGCCAAACACTAGTCAAGTAAGGGAGGTTCACGGTCTTGCTCGGCTCTATTTTAGAATGCTTGGCTCCAGTCTCTGGCCTTGTTTGATTCGAACTGAACCATCCTACTTATATCAGCTAGCGAGTTCAGCTTGAAGTATTGAAGAATAGCTTGTAGCTTGTATATATGTATATACATTGATCTATGTATCCATCCATCCATCTCCTTGACTCTTCCTCTTGATGTCCTGCAGCCATCTCTTTCCTCAGCCGCGCGGTCGCTGAAGAATATGAAGTTTTAGCTGTGGCTGTCTCGCTGGGGAAATATATGTTGACTGTCTATTGCATTACAGTTTCTAAGCCTCACATCAGGAGGTGATCAGATTCCCTGAAGTTGCAGGAACAAGGGAAATGGAGAAAGGAATGACAGAAAGTGTGCCGCTGTATCTCCCAGTGTGCACGCATGCATGCCTATATATTTGTGGGTGAACATTAAGATATTACTTTTCACTAAATCACAATTGAACAGGCTTTTTTTGTTTGTTTGTGTGAGGCAGGGTATGGTTTTATACCACACGTACAGTGGGAAACCTCAGGAAACATTCTACACCATAGGTGTGCAGTCAAATCACCAAAACACGCATCAATGTGAAATGCTTTTAAAAGAGAAATTCATGCACTATTTTAACAAACACCAGCATGATGCGAGTGGTGACAATGACAGTGTGGCAACATTGCAGAAATAGCTGTTTTCCTTCACAGACTATGTTATTTAAATTTCACACAACGCCTCAAAAGAAAGAAAAATAAATAAGGCAGCAGATTTTGTGGGGAAAACTTGGCATTGAGATATAAAAAACAGTATATTTAGACATCAACCGGGATCATTCAAGCTAACGCCAAAGAATTTAAATCCACTTTTCTTCTTTTATCAAGCTTTTGCACAGGATGCTGAATGTTATAAACCAAATTTTGCACCAGCCCATGGCTTCATCCTGCATTCTAGCAAATGAGCCACACAGCAGTATAATGGTCCCAGGAGTGTTTCCTTGGCACAAACCTGGCCTTCAATACAAATCAGGGGTCATGCTAAAGCAACAGTGTATCTAAGTTTTATTGCAGACAAGGTGCACCATTTCATGGTCAATGCTGTACTAGCAGCATAATAATGCAGCATGTAACAAAGCACCCATCTTTAATTGCATCCATGGGCAGGGACATGGCTATGACTTCAGCTAATAACAGTCTCTATTGTCCCTAAACCTTCACGCAGTAAGCATTTGAAGCTTCGTTCTGTAATCTGTGGTAGCCCCGTGATGCTGTCACATTAGCATCTTAACTTAATCCTTGAAACAAACAATTTTTATCTATCATGTTCTAGTTTGTGTTAGCTGCTTCGCTGTATACATAGTACATTTTTAGCAAACATTAGCTAATTGCAAATATATCAGCATTTAAAAAGTCTGATAAATGAAAATATAAAAAGCAAAGAAAAGGAAGGAACGCACTTCACTTTCAGGTTTCTGTTCAGTAATTGTCCACCAGAGGGCACTCTGCGACTTCCGTGTTAGCAACACGAGTAATCCAGAATTCTTATAACAGCAAAATTAGTTTATTTTTAAACTGCATTGTCCTATTATTCTAGTAAGAATTCATAAATAACAACACATAACAAATGTTATTTAAGTCTTGTGCCTGAATTTTAAAAAAAGGGCCATCAGATAAACAGATATCAGTATCGGTCTTAAAAATCCTATGGTCGGCTGTATCCTTTGAAATTTCGTGCTTGTATTGCGGCCTCCTTGACTTTTTTCACATCTTCTCTCGTAATATGATATATATCCCTATCAATCCCAAATGAGGTCCACAGCTGTTTAGTTTACTAAATCAAGGTAAGCACTTTATCCAGTGGCCTATAGCAGCAAGGACCAGGGATACTGCCAGTGCCCAGAGCACTGCATTGACGCTGAGTAGCCGCTTAACAGGCTTATAGAGGAGCAGGGGAGCGAGTCAATCAGCTGCTATTGAGTGACTCTGTAATGGCCAGCCTGACCATCACACTCCCGAGAGAGCCAGTTTTGTTTTCCATTAAGACTGTCATTACGCAGGGAGGTACGACACAGCCTTCACGTGAAGCTGTGTTGTTATAAACAAAAAAAACTTGAATTTGTGGTTGTAGGAAAGATAACAATGTGCTCATATTTACCTTTATTAAACATAATAAAGTCAAACCATAGTTGCTTTAGTGTTCATTACATAAGGAATAAAGGATAAAGTAAAAAGGACTCAAGATATCTACCATGTGACTCCTCCTAGAAACGTGCATTTACATATTATCTTGACATTAAATAGATACCAGTTTCTAATTTAACTGTTTTTCTTTGTACAAGATAGAATATCATTTGCTTAAGGTCACAGAGTGTCCCATGCCAGCTAAAAAGGAGCTTGATGGTACGGCTGTCAGCTTGCCACTGGCCTGAGAGGGAGCACCATTACTTTTAATCAAGCACCACTCTAATTGAGAGGCCTCCCATCTTCATAAAGATAATTACTGGAAATGTCAGACTCTATGTGTGCTGCCCCCTCCCATAGATCTAACCCACAGTGATAAACCGCAAGGCTGGACATGTATCTTTATAAGAGGGCAGTGCCAAGACGTCTAGCTGACTGGAACAATTATTCAACATTAGCTACAAATGACCTCAGTAACACAATTAAATGCCACTACGTTACTATATATCATCCCCTTTATATCTCTATAGAAGAAGTTGGGATATACTATTTATAGTATATTCATAATAACATTCATGGATATCTTTGCTTGATATAATCTGTATGCAAAGGAAGTGCATGGAGGCTGGCCAGGCTTTTATGTGGTGAAACCTAGAGGGTAGTCTGGGTGGAATGTCTTTAGATATTAGAGGCATTAAAATTAATTACAATATACTGTATGCTGTTCATAGAAATGGCTGGACAGCCGTGATAGTTCAGTCATTAACTTGTTTTAGATAGCAGGCAAAAAACTATATTAAAAAAAGGATCAAGACCTTTTCTGAATACAGAAGTATGATAAGGTATAAGCTTTTGAGTCCAATATTTAATGGGGTTATCAGTTAATCACTGATATATCTGCATTTATAATAGCTGATAAATTAAAAAATGTATAAAGAAGAGGCAAAAGAAACACCATTCAGCTCTCTCAGTGATGACGTCGCATGTTTTTCAACCAGCTGTTAGCACCGGTTGTTCTGAGTAGAGTTGGGCAGAGTGTAAACAAATAAGCCGCGACTTTTTGTGACGATAAAACAAGATTATTATTGAACTAGTTTTTCTACGTTATGCTGGGGAAATCTGTTTATGTGTCATGTGTCTGAAAGAAAATTGTGATTATTTTTTCTGATTTTTGATAGTGACCTGAATAGATATCCAGTTGGTTAACCCTTTAAAGCCGGTCAGAGCGGACACGCTAAGTTTTGCTTAACTATTTCTAAATCCTGGTAGCTCTGCAACCACGTAAGCTAGCGCAATAATTTTTTTTGCATATGAAACCGGAGCAGTTGTACTTACATCTTATGCCATCAGCTTGTCCTAGGTCACGGTTTCCTTCCAACTGCATAAAAAGCACTTGCAGCAACAAAAACACAATATTCCGGAAACACGCTTTGCCGATCCAATCAGCTGTTTGTAACACTTCCTACGTCCATCAGCGCGAACTATCGCATGTCCGCCATGTCCTGGCCGAAACCGGAAGTGACGTCATTTTGCGGAAATGTAGTTTTTTACCATCGGAGCCTTATGAGCCTATACTGGTGTTTTTAAAAGTTATGTTTGACTTTATGACTTTCTGTGTCGTTTCTGGGATGCTTAGGACTCATATTGCACTGCTGGAAATAGTTTATTTTGATGCATATGCTGTTATTTTTGGAAATTTGCATTATAATATTTATTTTCGTTTTTCCTGCAGTATATAAAAATTAGTGTATTTCAAAAATAAAACTATGAGGACACTTAAAATAAATTTCCTGTGGTGGGAAAATATTTTGTGCATCTTTTTTGTATTTACAGTTTTGAGGGATAAGCCTCTTAAATTTCTCTAACTAGAAATATATGTTAAAAAAACAAAAATGATTTTACATTTTTTTGTAGTTTATTGCAATTTATGTAATTACTATGCACTTAATGCAGACATATTATTAAAATTTGGGCTATAACAGTTGTATTGATGTATATCAACTTGAAATGCTCCCAAAATCGGCACTACAGCATGCAAAAATAAAATATAAGCTCTGCCGGACTTGGTTCTATGGTAGGTCTTAAAGGTTTAAACTCTCAAATAATATGTTAGATTTAAAAATTAAAAAACTGTAAAGAAGTGCAGAAATCGAATTCCCACTCAGAACACTTGAATTACAATCTCCTGAAAGACTTCCATTCAGTATTTTATGGATTTGTTTTCCTCGATGGCGGCAAAAGTGTGTATCCTATCCGAGCTTTAAGCAAGAGTAGTAATAAAGAGTTGGAGAGCATGTAGAATTTAAGTGTAAACAACCTTGTCCCCAGATTCCAAAGTCTCATCAGCACTTTGATGTAATATCCCTATCTCCTGAACTTTGAATGATCACTCTCTCGGGGCTTTAACAGAGAGCCATGAATGGATGAGGTGGTAGAGTCTGACTGACAGCCAACATTAAGTAGCTGCTCCCCCAACAAACCACAACCGAACCCATCTAAAAGCTGGCAATGATTAAATCATGAGTATATATCAGGACGAAGGCAGATTTTGTGGCTTAAAGACATAAATGCTCGTTTTTGCAGGGAACGTTATACAGCAGCACTTGCAACAGAGTTTTTTCTTCTCTCATGTTTGTATCCACTGACGTCCACTGCAGTGGATTGACAGTGACATGATTTTAAATACTTGCCATTTCCCCGCGTATTAACAATCATGCAACATATCACACATATGGTGACAAACACAAGTGAATTGTTATGGATATATCATATTCCCCAGTACAAGCGTTAATTTGGGCCGACCCACGCACAGGATATCAAGAAATCAATATTGCTTTCCCGTGTCTGTGGCTGCGCTAGGTGGGCCTAATTGAAATGTATGAGGGAGCTTGCTAAATGATCTGTGCAGGCAAGGGAGCCAGAGTGATTGCAAACATATGGAACGGTTCCTTAGACAAGAGAAACATTTGCACAATGCTGTGAGAGAAACAGACACGGGAGCAAAACAGCGAGAGTAAGAGAAAGAGCGGGGGGAAAAAAGAAAAGAAAGAGCGACAGAGCAGAGGAAAAGGGAGGTCGTGTCATTGCTATGTGACGTTTCTTGGTGTTAATGCAACCGGGCGCAGATGAAAATGCGTTCTGAGGATTTAACGGCATTTTTCGTTAGACGTCCGTGTTGCTTGGGGATATACGTAAAAGCCTGGGAAATATGTGGGGGTTGGCACATTATCAACCCATTAAAAACAAATTAAGGCACAAACATGGAACTTAACATCTGTTGTTGTCGCATGTCTGCTAAAACACTAAGCTTTGACCTGGGTGAATCTTTCGGGAATGGCTTGTTGGGATTTTGAGGGAGAAATTGTGTATGTTGCAGGTTTCTGTTGATGGTTTCCTCCTTTCCTCTGTCCTCCCACCTTGCTCCCTCACTCTTCCATACATCCATCTCCCTTCCCATGTCTCTCTCTTTCTCTCTCTCTCTCTAATAAGCTATTGACATTCTGCTTAGTAATGACTGCAAGAATAATGGGTCTTGCATCGTCCAGAATGAGCAATGAGTAGAAGTGGCATTTTCTGAACTCCACAACAGGTAGACATCCAGGCTCACTCACTTCCAATTGGTCAATTTAACTGGCTATCTCTTCGAGGTCAAAGTCTTTTGCATGCGATATGGCACAAAGCTTACAACATGATAGTTGTGATAGTCTGGATTAGCAATGTCTCTGATGAAACTTTAACATTTCTATTAAAATATCAATATTTGATATAATCTATCATCATTTGTAAGAGACGACAGCTCTCTACAGCTACATTTTTTTCAAGTTTACTCACTAACATAAATACGTTATTCCAAGCCACTTTTTTGCCCTTCTCACATGCTAGGAAGTGTAGCGTTTACACATTTCCTAACTAGCAGTGAAACATTATTTTACTACAGCCAACTGGTGATAATGCGTCTTGACAAACATTGCTTGAGGCTACAAACAAGGTTTGAGATACATGCCCACAGCTTAAGTGAGGTTCATGAGCAAATGCCAAGTGTACTGATATACACCTTGAACATTTCTTTACAAATGGGAATATCTGTGGATGTAGATCTGCACACAGTCAATGCAAACTGTGTAGCTTTTATTCTCCCCATTGATTATGAACGCTATGAAGGACTCTGTCTAGTAAATAATTACCATTGCCATTAAGTAATGAAAAGAAAAAGAAAACAACTTCTCAGCATAACAAATGTTAAGGTCAACTTTCAAATTGCTTTTTTTTTGGCATGTGAACATCTTTGAGCTGAGAAGACGCCTTGGCACAAGCATATGACAAAAGAGCATCTATTATTCATTTAGTCAATGTATTGACATTGACAGCTCAGGTAAAACATCCGTGTAGGGTCAGGACAAAAAAGCTGCAAGAAATGGAATCTAGGAACAACACAGTTAGGGATAAAAATAAGGTTTCAAAATGAAAAATCTTACTGAGGCTGACGAGTAGAAATCCTGCTGTTTGGAGAAAATGCAGGTTGTCATTTATGTTTTAATGCAAATGCAAGGCGTTCAGGGTTGTCATGATGCTAGAATTTCACTCGTATCTAAAAACTACCTTTTTAGATACAAGGAAAAAAAGGACATTTTTTTAAAGAGGTAGCTGTACGTTGCCACTGTTTCTTTCTAGTTCCTCGTAGAATTTTCTCTGCTTTAATGTAGAACAGCAGAAAATAATACTTTATTTATTTGAATTCTAATTCTGTTATCCTGTTGAATTAAGACTTTCTAGTAATGATAAAGCTTGATGCCTAGCTCACACGATAACGTTATCGGTTGATTATTAGCTTTAGCCACTAGCTGCTAACTTAATGATAACTTAAAAGACAGCTAATGTGGCTATCGGATAATTGCTTACAGTTAAATAGCTAACGTTAATGTGTGCACCAGTCAGGTTATCATTTATTATAACTGTTTAATACCTCAAAGTTGATGAAACAGGTGCTTTACTGACCTTTCAAAATTCCTCATAAAGGGTTTTTTTAGAGTTGAGAACGTTAGCTAGCTAAAACGCTAGTGAAGCGCTAGAAGAGCTGTGTGAAGATGCTTGTTAACTGGACAAGACCAAGACAATGCTGTTGGCGTTGATGCTGTTGCAAATAGGTTTCTAATTGGATAATCACTTTTAGTATCAGTTAGCATCCAGTTTTGATTTATTTTTTGCTTCTTTTTTGACAGCCCTGGTGGGAGTGTAAATGGATAGCGTCCTATGAGCAGGAAATTGTAAAGTTTTATATAAAGTACTGTATGTGTCACAAAAATAGAAAAATGCAGACATGATAGTTCCCCCTGCTATTTTGGGGATTTCTCCTGTAGATGTTTCCCATATTCACGAGTATTTTTGAGAAGAGCATGACACAGTGGAGTGTATACTGATGTGGTAATCCATTTGTTTAAATACATCTGACATGTTCATTAAGCTGCTAAGCCACACACTCCCACATTTTTCGCTTTTCTGTCTCAATCCTCCTACTAAAAGCTGCTTTTTCTTCCTGCATTGAGACGGTAATTACCATGCAGTCAACTAAGAGGATGGCAAGCAGAAACACAGCAGCGCTTGTCTGTGGCTGCCTGCCAGCCAAGCTACTTACACTGTGGAGCACACAGTGCCCGGGCACTACGGGCTAGAGTCAGGCTTCATATAACTCTGGCTTCCTGGGCTAATAAAGATCATATCTCTGGCTGTGATTTAGAGTGAACATGATATAGCATGTTGACAGTCTTTGACAGAAGATATGTTTGTAGGCGGCTAAGTTGTAGGTCACTGAAACGCAAAAATACAGCAGAGCAGAAAAACAGAAAATAATGCCTCAGGATGATCCATGCAGACAGGCTAAGTGAAATGATGAAACAATTACTGTTACACAGAGCTCTGATCATGATGTACCAACACTCCTAACACTGACAAGTCACAAAATCAGACAGGCCTTGTACCAGACTGTGACATTTTCATGAATTCTGAAAAGAAAATGAAAGGTTCACCACCATCTTTCCACTCCAGGAGCATTCGAGACTCTCTGCCTGTTTGCCCGCCTGCTTTTCAGGCATGTCGCTGCCAACTTGGCATATTACCCAGGCGCTACACTGGTGTCGGCAGTGAGCCATCTCCGCCAGCTCCATGATTACCATGATCTGGGTCGGCAAGAGTATTACATGGCCACCTGGAAAGAGTCGAACACCTGGACGCAGCTTAGTGCCCAGCTCAGCTATAATACCGGTCTTTTTTTCTGCCAGTAAATGCAAACCTCTCTTTTCTCTCTTCTCTCTTTCACATGGTGATTAAGCATTGTGTAGATCTACTGCTGGTATACAGTAGGTAATATTTTACAAAATCAAAGTGCTTTCACTTTTAACAGGGTTTATTGGCCTGCTGAATAAATGGCAGCTAGCAAATGGTGCAATCTACCGCAGACTTTCTGCAGAAATTACAGCACGTTTACTTAAAAAGAAATGTATTTTTTGTGGCACTATGGGTTGTTGCCTTGTGTGCTTTGTGCTGGGTCAAGTATGTATTACCTTGAGAATGTATGCAGCGGTTACAGTTTTGAGCAATATCTCCTTGTGTTCGGCACATCCAGAATAAATTAAAGCATTTTCTGTAGCTGCTGAATTTATTGTAGCTGCGTTTAAGCCTAGAAGGAGTTTAAAAAATGTCTTCTTTGTTCACCGTTAAGTCTTCTTTCATTTCTCCTTGTATTATAAATCAACAAGCTTTTTTTTTTAAATTCAGCACTCAAAGTGCTGAGAGAACCACTTGCGTCCTTGCCAGTGAATGCTTCGTGACGGCACTGTCAGCCCACATTGTGCCAAAACAATCCTCTTGACCTCTGTCACTAAATTTCATTGTCTGTGATGAAATTCTGAATTTATATTTTCGTAGAGGCTTAACCTGTGTTTTCTTATCTTGACGCTTAACTCAGACTGGAAGGATCAATTTGCCGCATCGTTCAAATAAATCTTTCCTTTGTCCACTAAGATAACTCACTAATAAGTGACCCCTAGCTTGGCTCTAGCAATCGCTACTCTTTCTGTGTTTGCTATCTGGTTAAGGAGCAAACAAAGACAACTTGTTTCGGGTTACGCATAAGTAATCAGATATAATCATACTGTTATCGTCATGTATGCCCCCCTTACTATCAATTCTAGAAGATAAAACTCAAATTGTAGGATACGAGTCCACGGATATATACTGCCCCAAGACAGGTCTTGTCCTTTGTTGGAGCACACTCTATTTATATCACATAATTCACTTCAAAAAAAAGGGGGGGGGGGGGGGGGTTATTTGCCTTCTCGGGACAACCGGTATTCATTAAAAATGGTTCCCCTTTGGTAAGTTCAAGAGTCACAAACAGCAGGATATAAAATCATGCCTAAGACAGCCTGAAGAGGTAAAACGTCTGACTTTTTTGTGATCTTGACAATGGATGTCACTGGAGGCCATCAAATCCAGACAGCTCTCACAAACACATCCCAGCTGGTCCTTCCAAATCATCTGCAGCATTGTGGCTGTTGGAGGGGGGAGAAAAAAAAAAGAAAGAAACGGACAGAGATTCGAACACTGATTCAACACAGATGCTGAGGACTGATAGGGACAGTTGCAGGTGAGTGACAGTGCATTCAGTACAATGCGAACGACGTGGAAAGGTCGTGGCAGTAAAGGGCGTCGATAAACAAAACAACACCGCTGCCCTGCAAACGAGGCAGCAGAATCTGACTCATAGCTCAGAATTTGTGCTAATTACTAGACCTGTGGGTGGTTCTTAGTGGGAAATGTCCACTGCTTATGTGTGCTCATATAAGCAATCAATGGCTTTAATTAGACTATTAGGTGGGATTGGGTCCCAGCAGACTACTTCCTAGTCTTAAGCAGTCTTATTGTTTATCTTGCTGATTGCTGAAAGTGCAGCATGCTGGGAGGTTGGAGTATTGTGACTATTGATGTTGTTTGGTTAGATCTTACACATGAGAGAAGAGGGTTTGCCTGACTCGATGTCTGGTTAGTAATGGCTACTGCAAACATATGTTGCTGCTTTTTCTCTCCGTCGCCTAGTTAGACCTAAAGTCTGTTCATGTTAAAAGGGAGTTCTGTCACCTTGCTGTTGCCAATTGCTTGCTCAAAGGGAATCAGTGGATTGGGTTTAAGGTTTTGTAAGGTCATGACCTCATAATAATAAAGTGCATTGACTGGACTAATGTTGTGATTTGGCGTTTTATTCATCATTGGAGGGGTAGTGGGAGATATATTTAGGCTTTTTTGATGTAGATGAATTGTCATGACTTTGTGTTTCTCAGCTGTTCACATACGGCCAGATTTACTCTAAATACCAGTGGGTGTGGCTAATTTTAAAGGTGAGGCTGCCCTAATTTCTAAACCCAGGCGCAGTCAACTTATTTCATTACAAAGTGCAAAAAAATAAGAATTGAATGTGCTATAGAATCAGTTTGTGTGGTTGATTTAAATATTCTCCTTTATATTGCATACAAATTGCATACAAATGCAACAGGCTTAGTCGTAAAAAATCTCTGCATGTCCCACATCTTGCATGTAATCTTGTCACTATTTTTTATACCAAAGCCTAATTTGTGCTGGAGCAGGGCATTAATAAATGTGGCCCCAAAATTTCATATAATATCAGGCAGGTTAAGAATTTTAACTGTGGAGAACTGGAAGAATTTTTCATATACAGTTTTGAACAGATCTTCATTGTTTCTATTAGGATAATATCTCTAGACTTCATAAATGTCTTATTAAAAGTTTAATGGCTAAATATAATATTCAATACAAATATTCATGTATCTCTAGGAATGAATTCCAGTAACTATATATATATATATATATAGTTTATGCTTATATATATATATATATAGTTTATGCTTATATATATATATGCTTATTTCAAAAATCCACTGTGCCAAATTATATTTTCACAGCGTAGACTCCCTTTTGCTTTCATTGAAGATAACAATATGATACCAGAATTCAGTGGGTAAAGCAATATCTCCCTATGCATAAATTCATATTTCTCTAGTGTTATGTTTTGAAGGGGTGAACCTTTAGTCTCTGTTTTCTTACTCTGCACAATTCTGTCTTTACGTTCTCCTGAATTTTGTTCCATTATCCCCGCCAATTTCTTTTCGAGGTGCAGTGTAAGCCGAATGTGGCCTTTTCCTTCAACTGCTACGGCAGACTTGTAGATCCAATAACACTGAGTTTACTGAGCAAACATGCTGAAAAAACACTGTGGCGCTTCCCCATCTTCATATTCAATATTCCACATCACGCAGATTCACTGACCCCTCAGAACTGAAACGCTGTGAAATAGGAAACCCTAATGCCGGTATTATTTTCAGTAGCCTTTTATCTTGAAGAGTTGGATTTTTATATAAGCAAGCAGGGTGACACTAAGAGGGATTTTCAGTGCTAGTTTTTATTCAGGAAGGAGAAATAAAAATGAGGTATACAAAGAGGAAGAGAAACACCTGCTAAACAGGCTAGGTAATAAGGAGGGTGGGGTGGGGGGGGGTTCATAAGGAGGCTATTACAGAAAGTGACAAAAAGGGCTTGAGGTGAAAGAGCCAATGAGGAAGAGAGAGGGAAGAGTGTCATCACTGAAAAGTGTGTGGATGATAAAATAACTTCATGCATGTTTAAGCAGAAAGGAAACACGAGTTAAAAGTTCATAGAATGAAGGACCCAGTGCCCCGCCAGCGCAATGACACCTGGTGCAAAAGCCGTTCATGGTCCTCAGAAGATACATCCAACTGATTTAATCCTCTCACACCAAGTGTATCATATGTGATAAACTAGATTTGTTTGATTTTTTGAGACTTATAAATAATCAGTGTGATTTTTTCCCCCCTCTCCATAAAGCCTAAATAAGTTGCAAGATAATTTTTTAAAGCAATAACTTGCAAAAAAAAAAAAACCAAAACAGTGCTGACTTTAGCAAATATGATACTACTTAAATCTCATATATGCAAATAATATTAAATTAACTAAATTCACAAAGTTCAATAAACACTCCATTTTCAACACGTAAATATTCGGGCAATCATTTCATGGTCCAGGTTTTAAAGAATTGTCTGATTTTGGTTTTATGATTTGATGTAAAAACACTGGCATATATTAGAGATGAACTGCAATAATTAAAGGTTTTCATCTGTCAGGTGAATTTTTTAATACTTTGCAATGCCCTTAGGTTTTTTCCTTAGATATTTTCATCAGCTTCGAGTGTTTAGCACTGATGTGCAAGCACTAATGAAGTAGTTTTAGTTGAAAAATAAAGCAAGAAGACTTTACCAATGATTGATATCTCCTCAAATAATGAACAGTAGCTGATTACTTACTGACAGCCGCTTACTGAGTCCTGAAAGTGGTCATTAGTTGCATCAAAGTAAAAGTTTGGAATCAGACACCTGGTTATACAGTTGAGTTGTATAGTGTGTAAAAGATAAATATGTTGTGCTCTGTGCTTATACTCGTCTGTCCTTCACTATCTCTCATTGTCATACACACACGCACGCAGACTCCTCTCGTCTCACCGGGGAAAATATCCACTGTCAGTGCGAAAAATGGAGTGGAACAGATGGCATCAGAATGATTGAAACCACCTACAATGGTTCCCACAACTTCCCTGTCTCTCTCTCTCTCCCTCACTCGTCGACCGCTTTCTCCCTCTCTACCTGCCCGCTCCCGTGTTCTCGCCCAGCTACAACCAAGCCTTTTCAATGCCAGCCTCACAGCTCTTGCCAAAGAGGCTCAGGCTCAGTGGAAGCCCCACGGCACCACACAAAGTCAGCCAAGAGGAGAAAGAGAGGCGGGAGAACGGGAGAGAAGAAGAAGCGTGGAGGGGAGGAGGACGCAGGGGTTCGGCTGTTTTATTTCTCCACCTGTTTGAGATTTTTCCCCCCCCTGTGTTATTTTCAGCCCCTCTATTTTTGGATCGCTGCACTGCTTGCAACAACTTGAAATCACGAAACAGCCGAAACGTTCGCTCTCACGCACGTGATCTTTTGCTCCTTAAGCAGCTGAAATAAGTTTCAGTAACAAGAGAGTCCCTCTTCCCCCCTGCCCCCACTTTTCCACTTTTCCTTTTTCTCACCCCGGCCGCCAGCCCCTCCCTCCGGCCCCACCTCACCTCATCACACCTCCCCAACAGCAGGCTGGTTTGCTGAGCGCCAGTCATGTAAATGAGATAGTTAGCAGATCAAAAGGCATGGAGAGGAATTTTTAATAGCAGAAGAGGTGTTGATTAGTGTCAGGGAAGGGGAGACGAGGCAAAGTGCAGGCAGCCTCTATTACACCCCAATGCTTCGAGGCATATGCTAAAGTGAGCGAGCGTCGACGCATCTGTGTACACTGATGTGAGGGGGGAGACAAAGCAAAGGAAATGTCTATGCGTGCTTATTTTCGCATGCATTTCCAGCATACCTGCAGACATTCGCCAGTGATGACGCTGCACGTGTGTGCGTGTGTGTCTTGGCATCAAAGTGTGTGTGTGTGCCTTCCCTCCGGGAGATGATTGTTAATGCATAATACATAGCTCCATATTTCCGACTATAACAGCAATAATGTTGGTGCGCTGAGTTTATGAAGAGGGGATCAGGTGTAGGAGAAAGTGATTACAGGGCATAAACACCGCTACTCATATTGCTTCATTGTGAGTAAGTAACTGGCACCAGAGAGTGCGCCAGAGACCGTGCTGATCAAACGCTTGACAAGAGCCTGACTTTTGGTAGTTATAGAGAAGTGACACGGATTAACGAGGAAGCGTCGGACAAGGAGGCCTAAACGCTCCAAATGTGCATTAAATCCCGACATATTAATGAGGATGATCTGGCTTGGCTATGCTTATTTGTATATATTCAGTTGGCATCAGCAGCTGAGGTTTATCGCTGTAATCGGTCTGTAATACACTGCATGTAATTGTGGAGTTAATTATACTTTAGCTTGACACTTAGCAATTAGTGTAGCATTTTTAATTAGCCCTCTAAGGGATTGTTTTAAAAAATTTTTATTTTATAAGCATCACGCTTACATAACATTTTGCCATTTGCCAGAGAAATGTGTGACTGCTGCCAGCAGTCTTTATCTCTGAATCTAAATTTGAATGGAACCTTTAGATAAGGCCTAGGAATAAATAAACAGCAGTTCAAAGCTGGCATATCACTGGCCTTCAATCTGTGTCCAGGGGCTCGCCCGCCTGCTTTTGCCCGTGTCAGAATTTTCATCTTCCCGTGCTCCCCAGCTGCACGACACCCTACCTCTTGCTCGCGCAGATGGCAGAGGGGTCGAAGCACTTTAATGAATTTTCAAAGGAGCTACGTCGGCAATATTAAAAGATACCCCCAAACTTAAACACGTCTGACACCCGAGGCACGACTACATGCAAACCGCCCTAACGTGCGAATGGATGCCAGCCCCCAAATATACAACGCGCAGACATTAATATTACTCGTCGTTGCGAGCCAATAACATCCACAAACACAAAGAGAGGAAAATACCACATCCTCCGCGCTGTGGCGGACGTTCTTAATTAACTCCATTAGAATGACAGGCACCCGCTGGAGGGTCAAAGGTCACTTTTAATGATGAGCTTACATATGGCAGCCACCATGTTGCCTTGCAAGAGAAACGAGCAACGCTTCTGCTGATCCATCTGTCCCGTGGTAATGACTGCACCTGGCCTCACACGGGCCAACGCACACAGGTAAACGGCGCTCGCAGAAGTAGCTCAGCTCGCCGAGAGAAACACAATTAAAAAGCAATAAGCCCGCTCACATCTTGCAGCCACATTGTTTACTCATTATGTCTAATTATCTGTTTGAGTCAGAGATTTAAGGAACTCCTTCGTACAAGCTCCTCAGATTGTCGGCGTGAGCGTTTAGCGTGCAATGGGGCCGTAAATGACTGTGATCTTTAGACCTGAAGAATTTCAATTGGAAATGCAGTCAATTGTGAGGCGTGTCCTCGTGACCTGCGGTAATGGTGAAGTGTCAAACATCATTAAAGTCTCTCTCTTTGAGCTTCTCCAGCTCACACCATAGCCTAAAGTAACAGCAGCTCCAGATCCAGGTTTTTCTTAGCTGGCCTTGATCACGCCGGTCGACATACGAGTGCCTGTAGGGTTTCCCCCCTCCCGTCTTCACAAGTGGCTGATATGAAGGGCCGAGCCGGCGCCGCACTGCTAGAGGCATCAAGGCTATTGCCGCTCCCTCGTTTTATTTCTTCCTTTCTACCCTTTCCTCCCTCTACTTCTCCCCAGGCAAGAGAGTCTTTATCCCACCTCTGCGTAGCTGAACCCAGGGTCAGAACTCAGCATAGAGCCCACGGGTCTATGATCTCCCAACTTCTGATCACTCATCAAGGTCTGCCAGGCTGAATTCCAGAAAAAAGCCGCATTTGAAAAAGTCCCTTAAATCCCTTCAGTGTTTTGTTTTTTTCTTTTTTTCCCTTTCTTTCTTTTTTTTTTTTTAAACACAAGAGGGTGGGCAAAGCCCCCAGGAAGATACATCAGACATGTGGCTTCATTTGAGTTAGCTCTGTTATGTCATTCATTTTTTTCTATTGTGCTTTTCTAGCATAGCAGGTAAAAACTGGGAATAAACATGAGTGATCTCTCTCTTCTCTCTTTTTACAATGTTTTTGCAGTCTGTTGAAACTCTGTGACAAATGTGTCGAAAGTATAATTGTTTCAGGAAAAAAGAGGCATCTATTAGTAATTAGTCTACCTGTGATTGCTTAGTTTGACTCCCGCCTGACCCGGGGAGGCGAGGGGGGGTGGATGAGAGGATAGTAATAAAGATTTGGGATTGAGATATACCGAGCACGGCACTTCAAAAAAGAAGACAGCTGGAACAGAAACAGAACATCTGCTGCTGTGCTAACATAAGCATACCTCATTCCCGTACTGTTATGCCTGAGCAGCCTTTAAACCGGACAGCCCCCCAGTCTGACAACTGCCTGATGAAGTTTGGAGTTTCTATAACTGCGCTCATCAAGCTGTCACTCACAAAGTACTTATTCACACCTCAACTCGGAAAGGGATTAAAAACAACTGAGCAATATTTTATTTTATTTTTTTAGTCGGAGAACAGCCTCGGCTCTGGAGCCGATCTGGCTTTTCGTCTGACTTGTGTAAACTTCTAGATACTTCCGCAGTCTGTGTGAGCCCAGGCCATCTGTAGCCTCTGTGGTGGCTTCTCTAATTGTTTGTTGCGACACACACGCACAAAAAAAAAAAGAGGTAATGTTTATTTCAGCTCAGATGGAAGAGTGTGAGCGCTCTCTCTCTGCATCGCTGATAACGAGGCAGCAGCGTTCCCGTCTCCTGCCGTATCTTCTTTGCACCTGTTTTCCCTTTTTCTCTCTGCGTCGGAGCCTTTTTGCAGCTAGCTGGAGCATGGCCAACCAGAGCCATTTTGTCCCATTATGTGGTACTGTAAAAAAACAGCTGCTCTCATTCCACACTGGTGAATAGGTTAAATGGTGACACAAGAAGCAGGGCCTTTTTTGTCATGGTCTAAATTGACCGACAACAGGCGCTTGAGGTTTCACTGTTCTTTCTCGGCTGCCTTCCAGCTCCATTGCTTTTGATTTCCAATTAGTGGGCACTCACTCCTGTAGCCGATTTGAGGAGAGCGAGCTTTCCCTCGCTCCCTCTTGCTGTTACTCTCGCTTTCTGTGTGCATGTGTGTATTGCCTTGTGCCCCTGAGAAAAAGTGGAGCTGTTTATTTGAGGGGGGGGATGTCTGACTCGCTGATTAACTGCAATTAAACTGAAAAGGTGCCCTGTGGAACTAGACAACAGAGGAACAGGGGATAGGGCGGTGGGTAGTTTGATTTCCTGGTCAGTATCGGTCCCATTAGTAACATACTGTTTTAACAATAACGCCTTTTCTATGTACAAGGCACCCAATACCATTATACTGTACATAAGCTGCAAGAATACTGCAGCATGTTATTTGAGTATTTGAAACAGGAAACATAGATAATTACAGAGGAAATAATACTTACAATAAGAGGTACAGTAATAGATACATATCAAATCAAACTGTTGCTTTTCCTCCGCCTTACTTGACCCGAGAGACAAATTTTCCCATTCACCTTTATTCGCCCGTCTATGAGAGACTGAAAATTGGCAATAAAGGTTCGTGCAGAATTTCTAGTGGCTGCTAGAGGATAATTTAGCCACAAGTTATTTAGCAATTTGATCAGACCTTTAAAGATTTACTGTGGCGGTTGGTGTTAAGAGATAGAAGTCTTAATCTTTAAGGGTTTTAAGGCTTGATCTGCAGCGGGCAAATCTTTTCTAGATAGTCATTTGGCTGATAATGTTTGATTTATCATTGTTGGAATTAGTACTGCAAGAGATCCACGAATCATATTGAAACCACATCACTGTAATATTGAGCTAATGTATTTAAGAAGATGTGGTGGGGGATTTTATGTTGGGGAAAAAAATAAAAAGAAGAAAAATAAAAAACCAAAGCTCATCTGACTCCCCCCCTAAAACAGCAGTGTTCTCTGTGATGTGGTGCAGTATGAGACGAATGACAAAATTCAACACTGGCAGCGTGAAACAGAGTCTCTCTCGGGGAAACTGATGTCCTTGTCCAGGAGCTGCCAAATCTCAGAGGACGCACCATACTGTACCCTACACCAAAAATCCCACCAAGGGCAGATGATGCCTCTTTAAGTTTAATCCAAATTCTTGTATAAAGGGTAATCTTTGGCACCATTGTTTCTCTGCACAACAATTCATTATGAAATGAGACTGTGTTCACAGTGCAACTACTTTGACTATCCCGAATACCACTTTTTGAGCTTCGGAGACTTGAGTCAACAGCAGATATTTGAAGCTTCACCTAACGCAGGGGTGTAGTGACTTTGATAACCACAATGTTGTCTGAAAATTGTCTAAGTTGACTCCAAGCTAGAGCAATTAATAGTGTTAGTTTTTGACTAGGTTTAGATCTTCTGAAAAACAAGACATATTCACACTAGAGTAAAAACAGGATGGCAACCTTCTTGTGACTAGAAAAAATGGGTTATTGCCCAGAGATAGCACTGAATTTTTTTCCTATTTGGCGACTGATTGCAATTAGCTGTGGCAGACACTTTTGATTGCAAGGCCTTTGCACAGATCGCCTGGTGAAAGGCAGTCTGTCTCCAAACACTCCAACATAGACTGACTGCAGTCCCTCTGAGGCAGTTTAGTGATTCAGTCTTAGTCAGTGTGCACTGATGAGCCCACATTGTCTGCAAGGCCTCTCTTTGAATTTCTGTTTAATGTGAATTTCAATGACATAGCTGTGTGCTCATTTATCACAGTAAATTGATATATTATCACAAACAGATTGCATGCAATTACCAATTTAATCCCATTCAATTGCAAACTGATTGCAGACTTTCTTTTTCTTATTGTAGTTTTATTGCCTTGACGCAACAAGCTCACTTTGAAAATGGCATCGGGCCGCGATGGGTTGCAGGATTAGTCCCTGATCTCGAAGTAACTATTTCAAAGATAACAAGATGACAATGTTTCACGATAATTTTGTTCTCATACCAACTGTTTTCCCGGGTGTGACCGTAGGATGAAAGACTACGAAAAGTTGCTAAATCTGGCAAGAAAGTTGTGAAGTTTGCAACAGCAAAGTGAGCTAAAGCTGCTGTGATTATCGCTGCTTTGAGTAAGAAGTTTCTCTGGTGAAAAGAGATGGTAAATATTTCTCTTTTGTGCATTTACCCACTAAAACAGTTTGACGTATGAAGGGAACAAAAGTGTGGGGATTACTGTTATGACGTGCACCCGAGTTGAGATGGTAAAAGATGATCACCCAAATTTTAAAACTCAAAACCAAAGACCTAAATAACAAACAGCCAGTTATTAAGATACAGCTCAAGCAAACACTCCACACACAGAATCAAAATCAGCTTTATTGGCCAGCTACAAGGAGCTGGACTCTTTTTGCTTTCTGTGTGCTTAAAAAAGATAACAAAGACATGTGTGGCATATGTACAGATTTGCATGTGCAATGCTACAAAGTGCAAAAATACCGGAATAAATATGGAGTCTATAACTGGCAACTACTGTATTTATACACCTATAGACTTGAGACAATGAAAGCTTAAATGTCAACAGGACTCTTCGTGAAATGCACTAACTTTCTGCTAATTCTTGAAGCTATTTTGGTACAAGTGATGTCATAGTGAGCTGCCACCACAACCACAAAGAAACAAAACAGAGAAAAAGAAACCAAAAGAAAAGAAGATTGAATTTAAAAGAAAACATAAAAGGGTTCACGGTGAGGCTGCCAGTTGCTCATCAAAGCAAAGCCATTTCTTCTTTATTGCAATGGCTAGTCAAGGCTTAACTTAAAAGGAGCCCGGGCCTTCACTAAAGACCCACGTTGGTGCTGTGACATGCTCACTATGCCACATCTCAGAGCCTTTTTGTAATTCCCCCAGTACTGACCACTCCAAACATACCCAAATCCCTCTTGTCAACAGAGAAAAGACAACACGGGGAACAGACTTCTCAGCTTCTTTCTTTTTATTTGACTTGTCAAAAGTTTCCATATCGTGTTTTGGGTTCTACACAGCATAACTAAGACCTTGGAAGCAGCTTATCTGCTTAAAACAGGAGGGTGAGAGAGGGTGAAAAAAGTGTCTTAGTCTTCCATCTATTTCCTGGTTCACAGAGTGGGTTTATTGAAGCCACCAGAGCTTCAGTTTCTCCCTCTAGATTCTCCCTCCACCATACCCACTAGTCTAATCCACTTAGGCCCACGCTACCTCCACTAGTTTTGATTGGCTGGGCATCCTAAATTTCCACCACAGGACTCAGAAGGAAAAAAATCAATAATCTTCACTGCACTGCAAAAAGTCTCTCTGTTAAAAACAGGAATGTGGAATAGCTGAGAGCGTAGGACTTGTCCTTCCTGACAAAGTACAGTCATCTAACTGTACGCGCTTCATTGTTCTCAAGCATTTGCACTTCATTGCAAAATGCACCGCATGTAAACATTTGCCACAACAACTGTATCTTTTACATTTTCGTTGTTGCCTATTACTGGCATGGCTTGGTCTCTCACTTTCTCCCAAAACTGATGCTAATGCCGTTGAAACCCCAGGTGCTTCTCCACGGCACTTCAAGTCCAACATCAGTCCCTGCTACCCCCCTTCCCCAGGGTCCAATTTTCCTGGCATGAAGCTTCAAGGTCCTCAGCTGAGCTCTCTGTTTAGCAACAACAGTAGCAGCGAGCACGGATGTGTGTCAGGCGGAATGTAATGAGCGTCCCAGAGATTGAACCCCAATCTTCCTCCGCCTTTTGCCTGAAAATAGATTTGTTCTCACGCACAAAACAGATATTGCAATCACATTCACTTGTTGTTGATCCTCGTGGGGATTTGCTGCATCCCTACCAAAAATGTAAATGAATGCAGGGAGTTTTGGGGGCTGAGGGGGCGGGGATAGAAATCATCGGTGATAAATCATATTACCCGCAAATTCTGCTTAGCAACAAAACAAGACTGCACTGTAAGCAACAGCAACTCCGAATTAGTCCTGAGTCTACTATTTCCCTCACACTATTCCCTGTTATTGTCAGCTCACTCCATTTCCGTGTTTTATTGCACATTTACAAGAAAGCAAAACTGTGCTTTAGAAGAGTACATTTGTACAGGGACCACTTCCGATGTTAAAAAAAAAAAAAAAAGCACGGTGTAATGGAAATCCAGTACATATTTCTCAGCATGGTGGAATATTAGTACAGGAAAGCAGAGGGGAGGGTTGGGGACCAGGCCTATCTCAATACCCCTTTCTGTAACTCATGGGAATGTCAGGTAGCAGTGACTAGTGAAGATGTGGCTAAATGGTGGCCTTTTTTTGGCGTGCTGCCTGGGGTCTTTGTGGCGTGCACAAGACTGCCATTTTATTACGCCTTCGGAACCTTGGATGTCCGCTGTCGGACTAACAAGCTCGGGGAAGTGTAGTAAAAGGTCCAGGACATAGGGTGAGAGATATCTGAGGGCTACTTAATTACCTCAGAGACATATGGAGAGAGAGCGAGGAACACTCTGGGTGTGGGTTTGTGTGAGCACATTTGTTTGTTCTGTGGTTGTGTTACACTAGTGGGGGAACGAAAGAAGAAGGGGAAAAAAAGGCGATGACTCGCAGGTAATGGATTGGGTTTCTGCTTACATAATTTCTGCCTCCACCTTTAAAATTTTGAAACACTGACAAATATTAATGCAAGTTGTGCAAACTCGGGATCCTCGGGGGAGACTATCTCAGACGTTTCATGTCCCTCGATTAATAAATGATGTCCCCCTCTCTTGATACAGCCTATTCTTAACCCCCTGACTCTGTACAATGCTGGGAGACGATCATTTTTCAGGGTAGCCGGAGAAAGCCTCAGCCTGCGTTGAAGTTTAGCTTGCTGTACATTGTAATTTGCTGACGTTTCTTCTTCTTTTTTCTCGCTTTCTCTCCTCCTCCCCCCCCTCCCCCACTTTTCCCAAATGATTTGCTTACAGATGTGACCAACCATTCCGCACTAGGTAAGACTTGTTTCATTTTTCATAGCACTATTCCCAAGAGTGAGAGCGCTGTTTGAATTGTCACGTGTCTATGGAAGTGATGCAAATGCATGAATATAGAAAAAGGGTTAGGTGACGGGTGGGGTGGGGCTCGGGAAGAGCCAACGCAACACCGAGATGCTGATGTTTGCCCAGTAAGGTACGCAATGCCCTGCAATCCCCACCCATCCCATTTTCCCATATGTGTGCATGAGAATAAACAATGGTGGCTTTCTCTGGCAAGTGGATTGTGTGCTCTGTGCCTTCAATTTGAGTTTTATTCAAATGAGAATCAAATGTCCCAGATTGTTCAAAGAATACGCCAGCAGTGTTGACTTAAACAAGCATTGAACGGATGGTGTTTGTTTCCACTCTGTGGTGAGTGTGTGGAAATCTCACATGTGCTAAGCTGTGAACCCCTTTGCTGTTTCGGCAAGTCCACGTGTCAACATGAAACCGCTGGTAGCGTGGATAGTGGCCATGTAGTGAGAGAAACCTGGATTTCTTGTTCCCGGAATTAACTTTCCTCTGAAAGTTCATCCATGCTTCAACTTTTCTTTTCTTTTTTAAGGTGGTCTGCCATGTACTGAAGAGCTGAAAAGGACAAAAGTTTTTATACTTGGTAAAAAGACTTGGAGCAGTTTTACACTCTTAGCCATAAAAAAAGACGCCATAACTCCTGCTTCCAACCCACTGAACACTCCTTCTCTGTAGTCAAACTGCATTGCACTCTGGCGTTCTCAGATCTGCTGCAGCATTAATTAGAAATCCCACACAGATGCACAAAGAAAGAATAATTCAATTCCGACTCAATACCACATTTGTTTTTTAACCTAGAAACACAGCTGATGAGGGGCTCACTTTATAATTCCGTTTATCCTGCGCAGGTCATACTTAGTGCAGTTGTGCTCATGTGGGTCTGATGGATGCTGCTTTTTTCCTGCATATGTCAGAACTGCATTAATTACTTTTCCTCACAGTGGTGGAAACTGCTTCAAAGATTATCTAATAAAGCCATGCATTGTAACTGCAGAAAAAACGAGGCTGAATGTGGATGTCAGGGTTATAGGGGGGGGTTGTTCCAGAAAGCAGGTGCACAGTACTGTGCACAAGTCTTGAGCCCCCTTTGTTTCCTTATATTTTGCTAGGAAAATGGGAAATAGGTGCAGGGATTATTGAAGTTCCAGATTACAATAATAACCAGCTTGATGTTTAGTGTGACCACCTTTATTCTTCATCGCAGCCGGAACTCTCCTAGTCAGTTTTCTCATAATTCTTTGAAGCAGTCTTCAGGAATAGTTCTCCAGGCTTCTTGTAGGACTGTCAAAGCTCTTTTTTTGGTTATTGGTTGCCTTTTGTTTTGTGTTCTCTCAATATGATCCCACGGTGCTTCAATAGTGTTGAGGTCCGGGCTCCGGGGAGGCCAATCCATGACTGATGGTGTTCCACTGTGTGTTTTTCTATATATGTGTGTTTGGGATCATTGTCATGGTGAAAAATGATGCCATGGCCGTCAGACATTGGTAGATCAAACCAGATGTCTATAGAAACACACTGTTGTACACCCCCCCCCCCCGATATAATGATGACAAATTGTCATATTTAGATTCATCTGTTCATAAGACCTGTTGCCAGTGATTTTCAGTCCAAGTCTTGTATAATGTGGCATAGATCAACCGTTTCGGCGCTCTTCTCTGATGGATTTTTTCCTATTTCTTAAGAACATGACTTTCAGAAACTGTTCATCTTCTGTAGATGGTCTGTCACATCTTCATTTGCCCTCCACTTGTCCAGTTTCTTTAATTTTTTGAAGGACACACTGGGCACAGTGTCAAGATAAGCCAAGTTTTCAGGTAATAGCTCTTTGGGAATCACATTGCTGATGCAAAAAAAATAATATTTTATGTCTATCAAGTTGTTATCTTTTTGTCTTCATAGATTCAGCTAACAAATGTGAATAAACGTGTTTTTGGTTTAGGCTAATGTTAACAAAGTGAACAAAGATACAGCCTAAAACTGATTCTTTGCCAAGTTGTCTGTTATATATAGACACAACACTGGCTCATCCCATGAGTTAGGTGCCTTTCTAAACTTCACTGACTCATATGCCAGTGTTAAGTGGCTGAAGAAGCAAACAAAAATGGGCTGATTATGGTCAGGTACAATCACAGTAGGGCTGAACGATATATCGCATTTGCGATAATATCGCGACATGATCAAGTGCAATTTTCTAACCGCAAAGGCTGCGATTATACTCTGGACATGTCCAAATTCATGGGCTGCATCCTCCTGAGGCTGCATTTGTAGACCGATTACGTCACAGCGACGCGCCGAAGGCTGTCCAAATTACTACCATATCCCAGAATTCATAGCGCGGCCCAGCCAAACTCCAGTTTCCAGCAATGGCGGCCGCTACTAAGTTTTAAAATTACTCATACTAATCTTTCAGGGTCACAAAATAAACTTTTAACATATTTTCAGGCGAGAAAGTAGCTGTGTAAACATCAAATATCTGCTCGGTTTATCAAGATATCCCATATTTGCAAAAGTGCTTCGACGTTTTCAGAGGCGTCTGCTACCCACCAGCTCGACAGCTAGCCGGGAGCTCGAGGGTTACTGATGCGGCCAAGAACGGCACAACTCCCGGCACATCATTTTCAGATCACCGCGGAGTTTCGCTGCTCGGGTTAAACGTAATATATAAGTCACTTAGACAACCTAAAAATGTTATTGTTGGGCTTTTTTCAGTGTTTTGTTTGTTCGTGAGTAAATCGGTTTGGCTGAGATTAAAGTTATTAGATTAGATAAAATAAAACTTTATTAATCCCCCGGGTGGGTTCCTCCTTGGTTTTCACACAGCTGACTAAACGTCAAACAGAAAACTTATTAAACAGAAGTATGAGACAGTCGAGAATTTACACCAGTGTCTGGTTATATTTTAGATAGCAAGAAGCAGACGGCCGAGTTTATTAAACTCCACCGAGACAGCGGTGACGCTAATCAGAACTAGACCGTCCAATTTCACGCCTTTAAACTTTAAAGGCGTGTTTGTGTGTGTGTTTATACAATTGCTATTATGTTTGCACTTTATGTGTAATGTTACTGACTGCAAAGATCAGTAAGATGTGTGTATTTTTTATTTATTAGTTTTATTTATTTAATATTATTTTTTAATTGAATGACTGTCTAGTAGTTCACAGATGTCGAAAAACTGAGTGTGGTAAAGCCACTGATTTTTTTTATGTATATTTCTGCAATCTGCACATTGTACTGACTTTCATTTTAATGTTTACACCAGGGTTCCTTGTCAGCACTTTATGCTCAGATGTTTGTAAGCTAAAAATAAACTATTGTGTATGTTCAAATATACTGTTGTGATTGAAGAAGTTAAATAAAAATGTCAGTCATCAATTCATGCATCACCTCATGTCATCATAACAGAGGTCTGTCTTCCAGGAAAGAACAGTTTAAAATTAATGTAATATAGTATTGGCCATACTATATGATGTATTGCTTGTCTTTGTTTAATAATACAGAAGACAAAGACCTTAAAAAATAATCGCATATCGCATCGCAATCGCAATATTGGGGCAAAAAATCGCAATTAGATTATTTTCCATAATCGTTCAGCCCTAAATCACAGGACTGAAAATAACTGAAAAACGCAGCCAATTTTCCAAGAAAAAGTTGAAAGCCTCGAGAACTATCACTCAAGACCACTTAAAAAAAGAAAGACTGACTTCTTGGATGAAAAATATAAAGAAATGAGTTGTGGATCAAGACTTTTGCATAGTACTGTTGTTAAAACTCGGAGTTTCTCAACTGCGAGTGACAAAATCTACATTTGGAGGCTGGAAGTGACTACTTCACAAGACTGTGTGAGCTTTATATTTTGAACTTTCCCCCCCTTTGTGTTCAGATTCTCTGTTTAGGCACAAAAGACTACTTGTGCAACAATCCTCACGCGTCAAAAAAGTATGCTCAACTGCATATGTGTTTAAATGTAATGCTTGCACGTTCTTTTCAAGCATCCTTATGTGATCAGTTAGGAAGGGAAAGAAAGCCCACTACCGCCTACCCAAAAATACCAAAGGACAATTGTACATTTGTGAGACACCGGCAGCTTTGCCAAAGGGCAGGATGTGAAGCCTTGAGAATAGAATGGGCTGAACGTGGTAACTGAATCTGTGAACTTAACCTGCTCCGTTTCTTATTTTTATTTTTAACAAACTCAGAGGGTCTCTGTGATGCCGACCTGTAGCAGCTGTCTGCTTCAGTTCCTCCTTAAAAAAAAGTCGATGTCAACATATGTAGTTTGCAGATTTAGTTAGTGATCATTCATCGGTATTTGTCATGGTGTGATTAGTCACACTGATTGAACAGTCCTGTCATAGCATCTCATGTTCTAGATTAAGCGACTATTTCTAAATCAGGATGATTGCCGTGCAGTTTAAACAGGCCCCATATGGTCTTTGTGTGTCTTGATAGGCATGCATTTATGTTTCCAGTTCCCCTGTAATCGCTGCAGACTCTGCTCTTTATTCACTCATTACCATGCCAGTAATGTCACTGAGCTCCACTGCTGCTACCTTTCTTTACTACCCATGCACTTGGACAACTCAGTGAGCATCCGCAGATTTACTTTAACTAACGGATCGTCCGTCCTTGAACCGAGAGCTTGGGGAGTTTGTTAAATGTGCTATGTGGAAAAAATCCTAGACGTAAAAGAAGGGTACGTGCAAAAATATCCCTGGCTGTTGGATGTCCAGAGAAGTGTAGCATCCTATGTTTTGTCAGTGTGTGTTAGAGACACTCAGCAGGCTGCAGGAGAGTGATGGAGGTTAACTGCATGACTGAATCTACCATAGCAGGGCATCAGACCAGGACAGCGGGACTTTTCAGTGGTACCCATGGCTCCAAGCATCTGTTCAGAAGGGGAAAATCAATCATCTCACCCCCAAGGTGTAGGAGGTGTATTGGACAAATGAGAAAACTGGCACACCTTGATGCGACTCTTACTTGACCGGTGTTGTGGCTCAGATACAAAGTTTTTCTCAATGCAGTTGACTTTTCATACTCGGACAGACTGCCACGTTATTGTGTAATTGAATACCCAGCGCCATGCCACTACACTCGCGCAGTTTGGCTA
This sequence comes from Copadichromis virginalis, assembly GCF_057382275.1. Classification (NCBI taxonomy): domain Eukaryota; kingdom Metazoa; phylum Chordata; class Actinopteri; order Cichliformes; family Cichlidae; genus Copadichromis; species Copadichromis virginalis. Next base: position 47,153,061 of record NC_140620.1, read on the forward strand.
CTCGGCAGAGCATCTGCAAGCAGTTCTGGTCCTGCTCTCAACTCTTTGAGGCAGGCACTGGCTGACTGCTCGGAAACAGAAAACCCCTGGCTAGCTGAGAATAATAAGTACCCATGGGAAGCTGCCAGATGGACGTTTACTGTGAGCCTAGCTGGAGAGGGAGAAATCTGTCAAACATCACAGTAGGCATCTGTGGGGGAGCAGCGCAGGTTCACATCCACTATGCCGGATAAGAGGAGTGCTCTTTGTCGAGACTAAAAGCTGTTAGATTTTTAACGTATCACATCTAGTTGATGCATTTACCGTCTTTTTTTTCTCACAAGGTCAGCAATTCACATTACATTAAAGCCACCTGTTACAGTAAAAGCTTTAAATAATGTCTAGATTATGGATGCTTTAAGGATCCATCTATCACTTGATAGTAGGGGCCATTGCAAATACAGTCTCTAAGTGCTGTGGAGGTTGGCTTTTTTCTTTATTTAATACAAACCTATTCTTAATGAACACTGTACTCAATTTTTAGCCAGATTCGACTGTATTGCTAATGCAAGGATGGAGATTAAGACAGAGATTGCTCTTTTATTAGTGTGTGACGTTTTCAGGTGTCTGCCTATGCAAAGTTTTCTCCTACATCGCCCCAAAATTTTGGTTACAGGCGATTGTTTCTGTAACTGTTCCAAAAATGATCACTCAAAAAAATAAAAAGCCTCAGTTTCTGCCTGAGATAATCCTCGAATCCTCGTCTTTTGACTCGGAGTAGAAATGTCCAGTGCCTCCACACTCCCCCCCCCACCCCATCCATATACTCTTCAATATAAAGCTATAGGCAAGGAATTACAATTGGCTCATTATGCTCTCACAAGCTCAAGGGTTTCGTAGTGGGAGAATGAGAAAGAAAGAGCACAAAGAGTTCATTCCAGCATCGTCAGCAGTGAAATAGGACCTCGGTTCTCTTAGGCAAGCTGTGCTCCCGTTATTATTGCATTATGTCTGGCAGCCCTCCTTTCAGACAGGAACTGAGCCACACTTGATCAGTGATATGACACTGGCAGAGAGGAGAGTGATTGCTGGCTGCTCAGTTAAGCAAATACCATTATGTGGTAGAAGTCTAAAAGTAGATCTATGCCTGGTGAAAATTAGAAAAGGCAAGTTTGGAGAGCATCCAGAGTGTTGGCAGCTTTGTAATAGTCCACAGTGGATTCATCTGAAGTTATTTATTTATATATATATTTTTTCCATCTCTCAGAGGATAAGAACAATGCTATTCATGGATAATGCAGCACTTTCAAGTCTCCATCTGTGTTTATCATGCCCTTGGAAAAAAAAACAACAACGACGCGCTGCATATCATTCAAAAAATATCAAGAATAAATACAAACTTCACTTTTTTTTTATATGTGCATTTTATGACAACTTTATTATAAGTGCAGGTATACGTGAGGGACTGTGTGTTTTTAACAATGATTTGGAGTTCACAGGCAACGTGGGAATTCTTGTAAGGCGAGCATATGAGAAGCCGTAACCCAGAGTCAATCATACTGGTCCCTGTGGTGGATTGTGCTTTTTTCACCCCCCCCCGCGTTTTTCCCAACAACAGCTGGTTGAGTTGTTAATAAGAAATGTGACTGATAGCTTGTTAGTGTGCCTTTGCATACACTTGAGTGACAGATTCAGCAAGCGTTCACTCTTATTTCCCGCCTGTGGGAAAATCTGCTTACGTTGCATTGTGGTAGCAGCATGTCAGTTATTCCCCTCGAATTTTCGATAGAAAAACATTGACATGATAATCCCTCATCATTGGCAGATGATCACGCATGTGAGTTTCCATTCTAAGCGCATGCAGATGCTTTCGGGATGTCGTGGAACAGTAGTTTTTAGGCAGACAACATTTAGATTTGAGCTCGCTTGGACGCACCTATCGCTGTAAGTGAAGCCGGGCTGCTGTAATGAACAGATGGCTTATCTTTAACTTTATCAACAGCGGAAGCGTCGCTAGCAAATGCAATAAGTTACTCCAGTAGCTGGAGGGAGAGCTGTATCCATCAGTAGCTAACGGCATATGGTGTAGGCACATTAAGGTGTCCTCTCCCTCTATTTCCCTGCCTTCCTGTTCTGTGAGTGGTCCTGAAGCCAAGCATCAGATGCTAACTTCACAAGGCAGCGTGTGTGTGTGTGTGTGTGTGCTTGTGTTGTGAGGGTTACTGGGCACCCGATTTAAGCTCCTCAGTTTCCTGTTTCATTAATTTTCTTTTTCCCCCTTTAAACTCTCCAGACATTTGTTTACTGACTGCATTCATTAATTATATCCCCTGGTTTAGCTTTACACCTAACCCAGGACCCCATTATTTACCTACCTCTGTTGTTTTCCTATTTGTTGTTTTTCAGAATCTGGTTTTTGCTAGTTCATAGTTTCAAGGCTATTTTCAAGAGTTAAACACGTCCGTTGCCAGTCTTGGTAAAAAAAATAAAATAAAAAATGTTTTTTTATCCATTTGGAGAGAAATCACAAGTAAATATTAGCAACCATATCCGTGTCAAGAGGGTGTTGTTTTTCCTCTCTCTCCGACTAACAACCTCCATTGCCTCTCCAACCTAACCACCCAAGTAAAGCGCTCTATTCCAACATTGGAAGGAGAGCTTGTTTACCAGCTCCTCCATGTGTTGCATCCCTATTAAGCTGAACGTCAATCAAAGCCTTGTTTGCTCGAGCGAGTGGCTTCGTCTTCTGCAGACCAACATGACAGAACGGTGTTGGACACAAATCAGACGGTGCACAAAAACGACACTCACCTCATGCAGATCGGAGAAGTGCGCGGCGGCAGTTGTCGTGATTACCGGCGTCTCTCGCGAAACATCAATGCCCTCGTGTGTCTAAGGAGTGGCCCCTTGCTGAAATAAAAAAAAATCCAAAGTTCTCTGGGCTAGTAACAAGGTTGCCTCAAGGTCAGTGCTATTTCTGTGCCGACTACATTTGTCATTGTTTTTCTTTTCTTTTCTTCAGGAATGAATTAACATTGTGTAATAATCACCTCCGGTGCTTTTTAACTCTCATTCTCACTCCCAGTTTTGACACCCTTTTTATGCTTTCAACTCATGTATAAAACCTCTGATATGCCGCAGCATGGATCCAACACAAACCCCCCCAAGCCTTCCCTTTCCTATTGTTACTCCATGTTACGTCTCTCTCTAATAAGCAGCGTTAATTAGCCCGCTCCTCAAAAATATAATTTTCTATTGTGTCTTCGGGGTTTGGTCATTAAACGAACAAAAGCAGTCAAACGACTGACACAATACACTCAGCTGATTAAGGGCGCAGCCATGACAAAATGTGGCTGAGAAACAATGAGGGGACCTGCTTGATTCTACATCATCCTGTTATCTCTTGTTTTTGTCTTCCACTCGGCTTGCGAAAACACGTGACCTTGTTGCACATGTTGCACATGTGAACTCTTAATTTTGAACAGAAGCCCATTTTTTGTATGCGATTAGATACACACACTGCTTAACAAATTTACTAGCCCACTACCACTATTTATGCCACAGCTGCCCTAAATTATCAGCCCTGACGAATGGCCAAAATCACTTTTTTAATGTTTTTGTAACGGTTAATCTACCAGTAAGCTCACAAGCTCTTCAATCAAAATGATATTTCTACTGCCACAATATGATTGTTGATGTTATCCGTGAACTTTCCATGAAAAAGCAGGAAAAAATAGCAAAGCCCATTTATATTTTTCGATTAACACGCCAAATTAAAGTTATTTACTTGCATACTTAAGAAAAAAAATGCTTTTAGTCATTGAATTTAATGCTTTCTCAAAGAAGTCCAGTGTTCAAATTTCAGCATAGAACCATGAATTCAGTATTATTCAACTATCAAATAGCAATATATTTTTCAGTAGATGTTTTTGTATTTTCTTGTGAAAGGTGGTTTAATAGATTTGTTAAGCACATATAAGAATATGCTACCAACACACTGCTGTTTTCATGCCTGAATTTTTATCCAGACCAAAATCTCTTCTATTTCCAATCACATCTTTTGGGATAATAGCCGAATTCATATGGTCTCCTTTGAGACAGCATCTGGCCCAAGTTGGCTCAAGCATCATACATCCATTTTGGCTGAACATTTGAGAATGATGAAGACCGCTGGACAAAATCCATGGCCTCGCTTCTCTGAGGGTTCAATGTCAGAGGTCGTTGGGTGACCAACCCATCTGTCGGTCTGGCATTACCACATAAAGTACAGGCTGGATTGTTTGTAATCGAGCAGCATGTTTCGTGGGAGTCTAAGCAGAGACAGGCTGTGTTCACGGCTTGCTCAGATGTATACTGTACATCTACATCACCGCAGAGCGTGCCAGCAGATTATGTCACTGTGGCCGATTCGATAAACAATGTTTTGATGGAGGCAAAGTGACAGTAATGTATGTATTTTTTGGGGGGGTGGCCTATCAAGGTTTTAGAGGTATGTAATGTAAAAGCATATGCTTGAAAAGCTTCAGCAATACTACCATACAGTTTAAAACACTGCATGCTTCTTTGGTGTAGATAGAAACTGACAGTTATACTTGAATTATTATAACCGTCTAAACTGAGCCCAAGGATGAGATCAGGGTCAGCTCCTGTGGCAAAAATGTTATTGGGCACAATAATAGCATTCAAGTCTTTTGCATCTTAAACCAGCGGTCCCCAACCTTTTTTGCGCCACGGACCGGTTTATGCCCGACAATATTGTCATGGACCGGCCTTTGAGGTGTCACGGATAAATACAACAAAATAAAACTAGTACCAGTACCGAAAAAAAGAAGATTTATTCATAACACACGTGAAAAGACCCAGGAAAACCGAGTTAACGATCAAAACGATAACAAAATAACGCTGAAAACCGATAAAAACCCTGAAAACCATACATTTCACACCTGAGCCCTCAACACTCTCGCGGCCCGGTACCAAACCACTCACGGACCGGTACCGGTCCGAGGCCCGGGGGTTGGGGACCGCTGTCTTAAACCAGCACATCCTCAGATCGACCATTATGGATAGAAAAGAATAAAACTGACTGGTATGCATCAGTTTTTACTTAGTTCTAGCACATGTTGCAAATTTACTACACTGGTTGGAAACGGGCAAATGTAGAAAACACAACCACATTGCACACATTTTCTTTTTATTCAGTGCTTCAAGAATCAATGAAAGGGTGATTTTTTTTTTTTTTTTATTGTGACAGTAGATGTCAAAAAAAGTTACCCATTAGATTTTCCAATAGTTAACTTCTTGAGTAACTTTGCCTCCTTTATTGGTTTTTACTTTGAGAACCAAAGCCAAAGCTGATGGGTCGTAGTTATATGAATAATGCACGCACGCACACAAATATTTTCTGTTACCTCTTCAAAAACCACAAAAAAATAAAGCGGAAAATGCTCCCAATGACATGTAACTTGATTTCATTTTTTTCATCTATTTTTGAGAAGAATTGGTTTTGAGACCGAGTTAGAACTGCCTTTAATGCAAAATCTAATGTATCCCACTAGCTTTTCTCCCTGCCTAATGTTATTTACGGTTTCTGTCCATTGCTGCTCTGACAGAGATACAACGTGTCACATTTGTATCTTTTAAAGAAAGAAACTGATGGTCTTAAGGTCAGAAAGAGTTTTACAAGTGTGCCATCGCATCAACTCCTACGATGTCCACAGTATTCTGACTATGGGCGATTAAAAAAACAAGCTACTAATGCATCATTCATATAAGATTGAAAAGGTTTACACTATTTCTTTAAACGTCAAATTTCTCTTTTACATTGGAATTCAGCAAACATTTAGTCATGCTGTAACTTTTTATCGTTTATGTTCAGCCTCGTATTTGTTATAATTGAACATGCGAATACGTCATCATTCACAATAAAGGATGCCGTATCCAGTCGTAGTTTGGAAAATGTAACAGACTGTTGACGTGAAGCCTTGAAAATGTGTCCCACTTTCTTCTTTTTAACCATGTGGTGACCATTAACAGTGTAGTGGTTCTGCACCGTGGTAAAAGCGTGGATGTATAGAGGCTTCGCCATATTTAACCAGAGCTCTGTGTACACGGAAAGCTGCTCCAGCATGTCCCAGTGCAATACTGCTTGTGCTTTCTTCACCGAAACCAAAATAGAAACTACTGTTAATTAGTCCTCTGTGGCCTGCCATACTGAGAACCCAGGTTTGTAAATACAGGAGAGAAAGTGTCCTCAACTGTCCCTTGTTACAGATTAAGGCCTGGAGCCAGATGGGAAATTTGAGCCAGGCTGTTTTTATTTATTTTTTCGCTGCTACTGCGTGTGCATAGTCTTGGTCGGAGAAGGCACTGTCTATAGAATTCGTGTTTGTTCTGAGCCTTAAGCAATCACAGGCTCTGCTTAAGGCTAAGCCTTTGGCACGAGGAGAGTGGAATGACCTTGCAATTGGATTCAAGGTTTAGATGCACGAGGAGGAAATAAGGGCCGTAATTTCATTACTACCCTCACTATAACACAACAACTGCATTATAAACTACGCAGATGAGACATCACAATAATAACTGAGAGCAGTGCGTTCATTTATTATGTTAAAGTCATCCAGTGTCAGGATTCAGGAGAAGCGTAGGAGGCAGTGGGGTGAAACCGAAGGTGTGAAGGTGAAGGATGTGACTGAATGAGATCGATTTTAATGCAAATGACCAGAGTGCAGCTTCTTCCAGTTACATTTGCTTTGGCAAACTTCGCATAACACGTGTTACTAGCTATAGATTTGAGCAATTCATTAATTAAAATCAAAACGTGCCTTGCAGATTAGGGTGTTTTCTTTTAAGCAGCGATGTAATTGTTGGCTAGATTTGATCACATTCTGTGTTTTTCTGCTTATAAAGCTTTGCAAGTGCTATTCAGAAATCACCAGCCATGTGTAATTATGGACAGAACAGCGGAAAAACTTTCCAACCTGGCTGCCCGGAGCAGTGCTAACATCTCCCACATCCTTTGCTCTAATGCTGGCACGGTCAGTTTCAAATATGCTTTCGGTCAAGGGACTTGTAGTGACTCAGAAGGACTCATTTTCAAATGCAGTGTCACAGGCAAATGTAGGCCAGGCTCTGTTTTCCACACACATACTCAGCATTGCTAAAAAGCACAAAAGGTTAAGTCAACTATTAAAAAACTGTGATAGTAGAGTTGCTCCTTTTTACCTTAAATCAACACGAGAGACAGGAAAAAACACCAATTAAGAGAAATACTACAAACTAGTAAATGATAATATTTGATCTTGCATGAACACATACACAACAGCTGTTTTATCATCTATCATATTAAATCTTTAGGATTACGTCAGACACGTGATTATTGTAATAGTTTAGCTAGCTAAAGCTTTATTTGTTAGTTGTTGTTAGTTTGCTACTGGCTCCTCTAACTGTTTAACTTCTATCTACATACAAGTTGCTCTGGTGGTTGTACGCACTGTGTGCCACTGTTAACTGATAGTGTTAACTGATAGGGTTAGCTTAGACTCATGGACCGCTCCATGAGTCGTTTGGTACCGGGTCGCGAGAGTTGAGGCTCGGGTGTGAAATTGATCGTTTTCAGGGTTTTTATCTTTAACTCGGTTTTCCTGGGTCTTTTCCCGTGTTGTAGTTGTGTGTCTTATTTTGAAAGAAATATTTACACTTTCCCATAGCGACCGGAGAGCATTAAGGGGCAGAGAGGATGTTGTTACTCTCAGTGTTGTTGGCACATTTCAGGAGGACGCTGCTAATAAAGTTACACAATCACACAGTGAATTCGCGTTTATCATTATATGTACAAAATACCACCATTTTTGTCTTGGTCGTATCATTTTATTTTGTTGTATACAGCCGCGACACCTCAAAGGCCGGTCCGTGAAAATATTATCTGGCATTATACCGGTCCGCGGCACAAACAAAGTTGGGGACCGCTGTGCTTGTGTAGTGGTTCATAACAGTTGCCTAACACAGAAAAGATCCAGTTTCAAGAGTGAGAGGAGGCAGAAATCCCATGGAGGTTTACATCAGGAAACACATCCAGAGTTTGCAAATCTGTGCCAAAGCTAATACGCGGATGGATCTGGAGGCATTCATATTGTTGAACTTAGTTAACACAGGTAAATTTAAGCCAGCATTAATTACACAAAGCTATTTAACCTCTTAAGCCCCAAGCCTACCTGATCTCCTGCCTTTTTCCCCCGTATCAGGGGGCGTTGGGGCTTAAGAGGTTAAATTGCATTAGATGACTAGCAGAGTCTTAGAAAGCATCACAAGTCTGTATTAATTTTTTCCCCCCTTTTCGGAGCCTGTTAACATGCGTCACCGCGACATTACACCCATCATTAATTTGCTATCTCGTTACCATACAACCACCTCTCACTCCTTTCATTCTCCTTCTCTCAAACTTTCCTCTTCGAACTGGCATGGTAATCACCTCGGTTGAAAGATGGCAGGCAAAGAAAAGAAATCAAGATACTGTATGCAAGAATAACAAGCTGACACTGCACTGTCAACGGCAGAGAATAATCTTTCCCACATTTTCATTCCTCCCCCTGGATTTCCGCCATAAACACGGTCCGACGTCTATTTTTAGCCCGTTTTATTTCTTTTCTTCTTTCGCCAGAATTCACCATTCAGCTTTCTATTGTCTCACGCTTTCTAGTCGGAGCCGTGCATTGTGAGCTGCACTCGAGCGGCGCCCTTTTTGTTCTGCACACTAATACGCACCTCGGTAGCAGTTTATGCAATAGCAGGTAACCTGTCAATTTTATGCAGCGGTTTTTATTCATCATAAAGATTTGTACAACTATACAGGGATTATACCAAATCCCCAGAGAAAACGCCTTGGACATACAATGAAATAGCACAGCTTCATCAAAGAGAAAGATCCATTTATTATTCAAAACGAACGATATCGGTGGCTCTGGTGATGAAATCACGTTATCATATTAATGACTGAGGAAGAACAGGTAATTCAGAGGAAGACCTTCAGCGAAGTTACATTTGAGTTGGCTGCGTAATGACTATGTTAACATAATCCGGTCATGTTAAATTGGATCAGCAATATTATTAAAGCAGGCGAAGCTTTCATTCGGTGCCACTAATTCCTCTCAGTCTAACTCCTAATGAGAAATAAGGAAGCACTTACAAGCAAGCGCTCAGACTGAACTGCAGGTAGAGATTATCTGTCTGTCTCACTCAGTTTCTCTCTTGCATTCTGTGTTGGTGTCATGTGCACAATTACAAAGACCCAACCCCACGCAGAAACCACGCACACACACACACCCCTGTGCGCACTCAGGAATACACACTTTTGCTTTCAATCTCTGTCTCTGTTCCTGCCTCTCTCAGATGAATAGCACTTTGTAATGAAGCCAGAAGGATTTTCAAACACATCATTATAAGGCTCTTGGGAAACTGTATGGAATGAAGACCAGCTGATACTCCAAGATTTGACATGAAATGGGAGTTTTGAAAATAATAATAATTTAAAAAAAAAATCACACCGCTGTCAGTGGCGGTGCTTAAGTATCGCATAAATTATATGTTGCTACAGTAGAAATGATAAAGCGGTGACTGTAAGAGCTCCCGAAATGAGGAGCATTAATAGCTGGGTGCTGCTATTGAAACATAAAAGACAAAGTGAGTCACCGTGATTGCTCTGATGTGTTAAAGTAAGACGAGATATCATTTTAACAGTTACTACTGTTAATGTATTTATGGACCGCAAGTGTGCTTCAAAAGTAGAGCGCGTCTTCTCGTGTTACTTTGTTTTTGGCTGATCTGTCGTCATGTTTTGTAATAACACACGTATACGTGACAGTTATCAGCCTTAGCTGGAGAAAGAGACTCTGAGCAGCTCTGGCATGCGTGCTAACATGCAGAATCACAGGCAGCAATCCAAGGGGGACCATTCACTGTCTTATCTGTCAGCATACAATGCTAATTCAGGTATGAACTAATTTCCATTTTTTTAATCTGGTCATGCTTTCAGAAGCGTTGACACTCTGCCCATGTTGTTGCTTCCCATTGGACATGCAAACAAAAGCCAAATACAGAATAAATTGGGAATGAAACGAGTTAAAAAAGATTATTCATTATGCTCACGCGTAATATGATAGTCAATACCCTATCGATCACTGTGGAATTTTAATTTACCCATAATGACATAACATTAAGTGAACCTGATTAATAGTTTTTACACATGGGAGGACACAATTACGTTCCACACAGGCCGCACGTGCACACGCTAATGCGCGCACACACAAACACACACAGATTCCCGTGAGCGCAAGTCGGCTGCAAATTCACACACTCCCATTCCACAATGTTATTATCTCATTCTCCATGGTCTCATTTTTCACAAAGCCCCGGGGTGTGTGAGGGACAGTCAGGGTTGAGCTCACACAAGCCCCGGCTGCACACCCGACTGCCAGCGAAGGTCTGTGTTAGCACCAAGTGCAACATTGCCAGAAGAAACAGAAATGGGGAAAATGGAAAGAAAACCAGATGATCCAACAAAACAATGTGGTGCGGGACCCTTTCACACTGCCAGTGGAAGCAGCTGCTCAACTTTATTGGAGATTAGAACTGGAGAGTGGTTATTGAAAAGACATGTCATTACAGGGGAGGCATGAAGGCTAAAGTGACCACAGCGTATATGAGCTTGGGTTATTCATTCATTCCACGAATGAATTCCATTTTTTGGGGCCTTTATCGATATATATTTAAAAAAAGAAACCTCTATTATCATTTGGATTTTAACTTATCCAGATTAATTGTTGTACTTTTCTTTTTTTAATTCATATTAGGTATAACGATGTGACTCTTTTTTCAGTGCCAGACTGAGGTGAGAGTGCGTATCTGTCCGAGACTTGAGGAGACAAGACTTGCGTATCAAACTCAAGAATGTTCAATCAATACTTGTCTTTGTGGAAGAATTCCTCTAAAGTTGTCTTAGAAGGAGAGATTCATTCTCACCAAACTTGTTTCTTTGCTGTATGAAATGATCTGGGAGGATTCATCACACAGTCAAGACGAGCGAAGTCTATTTTCCTGGGCTCTTACAACTGGCTTTGAGCATGGCGTGTCATTGCATTGAATTTTGGGAATTCCTATTCAGTCTCACAGCTGAAGTCTGAACCTGATGGATCGGAAATCAACAAGTTTTCCTTTTTCTAAGTGTTTCTTCTCTTTGCTGTCCGTCATTGTGATCTTTGTCTTCATACTAAAGCAGTAAGCTAAGATTGCATGTTGGCTTATATCGATATATATATATATAGAGAGAGAGAGATGTAGTGAAAGAGCATGTTTGATCATTAGGTCAGAGTATCTATTTGTTTGCCTTTTGCACTGAGCAGACAGATATTGTAACAGATTCCAAAATTCTGCTGGATGATTTTATCAAATACTTACTCAACATACTGGCCTAATTAGCATTGTGTTAGCGTGCTAATTTGCAACACTCGAATAGTGAATGTGGTAAGCATTATACTCGCTTAACCTCAGGGTGTCGGCATATTCCTGGATTCCAGTCACTGGTTAGATGGGTAGAAATGACACAGAACGTTAGTTGCTGCCAGATCTTGACCAACTGCTGACTTACAGTTAAAAATAATTCTTATTTATCTCATACTGGATCATGCTGCAGCTCCAGTCCATCATCTATCTGACACAAATTATCTTTAGCCTCTTTTTCTTTAAGACCAACTTAAAGGGAAGAATCAGAAGGCTGGATGTAGGTGGGGCTGCTTTGTTCATGGCCAGAGCTGGGCGCCTGAGATGACCACACAAAGCACATCTGCAGTATAATGAACAACTGTCTGCGACTTCAGAGCATTTAGAGCAGTCTGATGGCTACGATTGGGATTTTTTGGCCTTGCAAGCTTTCATCATTTTAACAGTGCACATATGTGACAAAGTAGTGATTAAGTAAGTCAAAGCACAATTGGTCCACTCTAACGTTCAGCACTTTGCATTGATAGCTGTATTTGATGGACATTTTAATATGTTGCTATAATAGATTTGATTCAACAGAGAAGTAGCCATTAAAACTGATTTGTAATGCCGAAGTTCTTACAACTTTAAAAACATGCAAACAAAGGCCCATAATCTTTAGTAAATCCTGACAGTAGTTTTTTTGTTTGTTTTTTTTTATGTTAAAAGAGTTTTGTGCAGCAGCAAGCCATTTGTAAACCTGGCCCTTAGTGTCATGTTTACTTATGCACAACATTTGCTGCGTTATCTAATAACAGAAAGCCAAGCCTTAAGCTGTGGAACAATCAGTTGACATAGAAGTGATGTGGTGCTGGAGGCAGCTCGATCTGATGACTGGACTGCCAGCAGTCAGCCGCACACATGATTAGTGTCAGATCACTGACATCATTTAATGTGATGCCTCAGACATGGGGCAGCTGTTACTGTAGGGAGCCAACTCTCCAGCATCACTTCATTGGTTTTGTGCCAGAATATTATTTTGTGGGCACAGCTAGTAAAAAAACAGAAAGTGGATGAAAACCAAATCTCTGTGTGTCACCGTCCCACCAACGACGCGTCCATTGTGTATATATATTGTGTGATTAGCACAGTCGGAGAGGCACAGACGGGAACCAAAGCCCAAACCAATAACTCTCAACACTGAATTTAACGTTTGTCTAGTCGGTGCTGTAAAATGTTCTCTCCATTTTCAATTCCCACATTGTTATCCTAAAAGAGGTTACAGGACTCGTGTGGCACTGACTTCCTGCAATGGTATTGTTAAGACATTTGTGTGCTCTACCTCCGCTGTGGCGATTTGAAACAGTATCTTAAGTACAGTTTATACGGCCTCTTAAAGTTTCTGTCTTGTATCCAGAGTCTTCCGGAAAGCAGTAGCGAGAGGGGAAAAGCAGATATTACAGCTGTCAACAAAACAACATGAGGCGCTAAATTTGCCGTGGGGAGAACAGACACTTATGGTGCCAGTAATATACTGAATTATACATTACACACGAGAGACCAGAACATATAGAGGTGCTGCACAATATACCCAAGGAACTTTTTCTTCTTGCACTTTTGCAGTTGGAAAAAATACTTTTCTAACACATTCACAAGAATAGCAGTCGCAACATCTTTAAATTTAGAATGCCGAATGACGCCCACTAAATGTGTGATGAACACTAATTAACAACCTTTCAGCTTGAGAACACACTAGTTTCTTTCCTCTTTGCACATTGCTTCCCCTTGTTGCTGATGCAGTGGCGGGTGGATTGGAAGACTTAAAAGGGCCATTTTTTTTCTCCTTGTGTAAGATGTTGATTTCCGCACCTTTCCAAAAGTGTAAGCCTCTTGTTTACCTCGACTCACATCTCCATGACTTTTCAGATCTGCCATATGCTTTCATCCTTCTTCATGGTTTGTCAAAAACTTTGCACAACATACTTAACTTTTTTTTGTTTTTTCTCCAAACCTCGCAAAAATGTAGAACCTGTGCAGATGTTTTGCGTCTCCTGTGAAGAGGTTGGTCAAGTGGGAGAAATAGTGAGTTAAATTTAAATCTGTCTGGGCATAGTATGCAGATTGGAAAAGATTAGTGTTACTAACGTAGATTTTATGTTCACTTCAGAGAAGGAGACAGGAGTGCTATTGCTTTTGTAGATAATATAAGAAATCAAATCCTTGGACTTCAATGAGTGTTGGACATCCTTGCCAGGACCTGCCTGATGCGTGTGTCATATATGCACATTGTCTGTCATAAACTAAACTGAATACACCTTTCTGCTACATTTTACACAACACTTGTCTGGCTTTTCAATCAAGCCATTTTTTGCATATTTGTCACCCGTACATGTTTCAGATCAAACAAATTTGAATATTAGTCAAAACCTGTCTGCAAAATGAAGGAGGCTAAAAAGAAATATATCATGCCACAATCTAAAGAAACAGTGAGAAAGAAAGTCACGGACGTCTATTGGTCTGGAAAGACAAGACCATTTCTGAGACCTTTGGAGTCCGGTGAACCACAGTGAGAGCCATTATCCACAAATGGAGAAAACTTGAAACAGTAGGGAACCTTCCCAGGAGTGGCCGGCCTACCAAAATTGCTCAGATGAATCATCCAGGAGGTCACAAAAGAACCCAGAACAATAACTAAAGAACTCCATGCCTCAGCTGTCTCAGTTAAAGTCATGATTCAACAATAACAGAAACTGGGAAAAAACGGCATCCATGGGAAAGAACAAGGAGAAAGCACAAAGGTTCATCTCACATTTGCCAAAAAAACATCTTGATGATGCCTGACTAGAGAAAAGTTGAACTTTTTGGAAGGTTTCAGTCCCTTTACATCTGGTATAAAACTAACACAGTATTTCATAAAAAGAAAATCATACTAACAGTCAAACATGGTGGTGGTAGTGTTGTGGTTTGGGGTGCTGCTTTGCTGCTTACAGACCTGGATGACTGGATGGATGACTGCTGTAATTGATGGAAACATAAATTCTTCTCTCTACCAGAAAATCTTGAAGGAGAATGCCCAGCCAACATTTCGTGCCCTGAAGCTCAACCTGGGTTATGCAGTAAGACAATGGTCCAAAACACACACTAAGGCCACCTTTGGATGGCACAAAAAAACCCAAAAGAAAGATTTTCCAATGACCTAGCCAAAGTCCAGACTCAAATCTGAATAACATGCTTGAAAACTGTCCAATGGCTGAATTCAAACAATTCTACAAAGAAGGTTGGACATAAAATTCCTCCTCAGAGATCTCTGAAAGACTCCAGTTACTGGAGTTACTGCCAGTTACTGCAAACACTTGATTGCAGTTCTTGCGGCCAAGGGTGTCAGAACCAGTTAATAGGTTTAGGAGGCAATTACATGTCCACACTGGTCCAGGTAGGTTTGGATAGCTTTTTTCCTTAATTAATGAAAACATAGTTTAAAAACTGAATTTTTTTATTGACTCAGGTTACCAGGAAATATGTATGTACATATGTATATGTTTCTTGTTAACACAATTTTTTCTAGTCACATGTAGGAGTAGCAGTACAGTTAGGCATGTAGACATGGTCAATAGAATAGAATAACCCTTTATTGTCATTGGACTTGTATAATGAAATTTTGTTTTGGGGGGCTTTTTTATTCCGTTTTTAGAAGACAAGTCAAATTTTTTTACAAGACAAGACAACCTGCTTAAGTTCAAAACAAGATCAGGATGGGAAAGCAAGATGATTCAACGAACTTAGAAAATATCATGGTTGTTAGTGGCAGACAGGTTGCTCTGAGCGTCTCAGACACTGCCGAACTATCTACGAGTTCCTACTGGTACCACATCCGACATTATCCATGTATAAATAAGTTGTGATGTTTTTTTGCAATTTGGATTTTCTGCTGTTTATTCAATGTCAATTAGCAGTCTCTTCCTATTTGTCCCTAATCTTTGTAATTTTATCTTGTATAACTTTAATGACACACACAGACTCCATGTAGAATTAGAAAAATGACTATATTATATGGCTTTATAGAGACCTCTTTAACTGAATGGCTTTCATCAGCTACAAGTATGATAATGAGTAATGCCACTATTAAAGTGAGCAAGGTGCCAACGAGTTTTAATCAGAGTCATTATACCATTATTAACTGTGTTAACACAGAGGGCTAAAGCAAACAACTAGCACGTTTACCACACTTCTGCTTAACCACCGCTGGGCGTTGAGTCCCTGCACTGTATTTCTTAGGCTTGTGAAGATCTAGCTGTAGAGTCTCAGAGGTGTATTATTCACAGAGAAATGGGGATTACTACCATAGCTCTCATCCAACATTGCACTTTAAAAGGTGTGTGCTCATGGTGTAGTGTTCTCCTCTTTTTTGCCACCCTATTTCACCATGCCTTACAATATAGTTTCCTCATTTCCTTCCACGTTCATAAATTTCATCCTTGGTCTCTTTGTATGGTGATTCTCTGACTTTAAGCTTCTCTATAACAAAATGCCAACCACTCACACCATTATTATTCCCTGATTAAATTTCTAGTTGAAAAAAAAAGAACACTCAAGTCACTCAAGCTCTATTAATAAGATGGAGTATCCATGTTTAGCGCAATCTAATGGATGTGTGAAATAAGCACCGGCTATTAATGTTTAATGTGTAATTGAATGTTCTACATGGCCAAACTTGTTTACTGGAATAATTGATGTTTCTGGTTTACCATTTTCCCGCAATGCAATAAGGGACACAGAGAGCAGTAGATACCCATATGGAAAAGATATATATAAATCTTATAAAGTTTGTATCTGCCTTGTGTGAAACTTGTATGAAAAGCATATAAGAGTGAAAACAGATATAAGATCCCTTGAAAAATTATACAATGAAACTTGTATGTTTTGGATACTTACTAAAACAATATATGAAAGTAATGAGAAAGTGGCCACTTTCATGAGTTAAGTCATATAAGGCTTACATGATTTACTCATGAAAGTGGCCACTTTCATGAGTAATCACATATAAGTTTTTACTATTTCTTTTCCATATGGGTAGAGAGGGAGAGACCCCTTAGCTCACACTCTGAAGCTGAAGGTGGTCAAGCCGCAGACAATAGAAGTAATAACAACACTTGAAAGTGGTCATTTTTGATGAGCTCTGAAAGTCTTGCAGCAAACTTTATATTTGAACTTCAAGCTGTCATGAAAAAATGAAACTAAACAAACAATCTCTGAAAATATTGCACGCTATGCTTATTAACTACTAAGCCACTAAAAACAAGGAAAGCCCTTTCTTTTTATGGTGCCTTTCTTTACCTGTGCAAATTTACTGCACACTACATAGTCTAAGGAATCCTAGTTTTAGAGATTTTTTTGTGTGATAGTTTGTGTGTTTTTCACTTCATCTGTTGGGCTTCAGTAGTGTGTTTACCTGAGAAGAACAGCAGGGTGTGACTGAGGTGGAGAGTGCAGTCTCACGGTCCACTGCACACCAGACACAGCACAGACTCCACAGTTAGCCTTCATGCCTTTAGTTTCTTTCTTTCTTCATTATGTTCTTTTCAGGGCTGAGTGATTTGAAGAAAATATTTCATTGTTCTTATTCTGGGGAATATTGCAAGAGTGATTTAAATTGAAAATATACTTTTTTAAAATTTTATTAAATTTTAGTTACATTCCAATTTATTAAAGTACAAGTCTGTGTAGTCAGGCTGGCAACTGGCCACTCAATCTCACGCATATCTGATTTCCATTTTATCCATGTAAGACATGCGCATAATAGGGCAAGCTGTTCACTGTGAATAAAGACACAAAGTTGACCAAACTAAATACAGAAAAAAACTACAGAGAAAAATGGTGGTTCAGAAGACAGATGACCTTTACGCAGCTGAACACAGCCATTTTAAAGAAGCTAATAAAGGCCGAGTGGCCAATGCTAACGCTAGCCAGAGCTCAGAGCTAGCCAGAGCTCAGAGCTAGCCAGAAGCTAGCAGCCAGGAGAAATATGGCGACAGGTAGAAAAAAAAGAAGGGTCAATATCTTTTAATCTGGTGAATGTATAAGCCTACTGGAAAATAATTGTTTTTACTTGTTTTGTTATATAAAACTAACATAAGCTAAGGTAAACTATATTAGGCGAAGGTGGATTTAGGCTACGTCCACACGTACGCGGGTATTTTTGAAAACGAAGATTTTCTGTTTTCGTTTATAAAAAAAATTCCGTCCACACATAAAAGCCAAAAACGAAGGAAAACGCTGCTAGGAACATGCCAAAGCAGCAGGTGGCACTATATTCCTATCCGTGTAGAAATGTTGGCCAATCAGAAGTCAATAAGCCTGAGTGGGAAAGAGTAAACAAAGATGGTGCATAGAAGCAGAACTGAGTCGTATGTGTGGAGGGACAGTAACTGTGTGTGTATATGTAAGCATTTAAACACTGCAGAGAGTAAAATTAACAGTAACAGTATTTTGTCTACGTCCGCCATTTCACCGAAACAATAACATGGTGCACAGTGTGACGTCAAAAAAGGCGCACACCTTTGACACTGCGTTTTCTCCGTTTACCTCGTCCACACGTAAACACAAAAACTGAGCTTTCGCAAATATCCCCCCTGGCAGGAGTTTTAAAAATCTCCGTTTTCAGTAACCGAAAACGCTGTTTACGTGTGGACGAAAGGCGCAAACACATAGAAAAATCTGCGTTTTCAAAAAGACGTAGCCTCAAAGTAGCTAATTTTAATATTTCTACCTATCCAGTAACAGAGTACTTTATTTTAAGTTGTACCAGATCCTGTAGCTTAATGCAGTTTTAGTAGAACTGGATTTTGTGTATATTTATACTTTTATAGTCACTATTTTATTCTGTGGAATAAATGCATCAGTGAAAGAATGTAAGAATGTATGTATGCTAGTCTGCTGAAACAGCTCTGCTCCAGTTTCAAGTATAGCGGCAATAAAGAAAACTTTATTTTTTTATCATATTATCTTTTGCTTATATGTGCTGTATGTGTGTATATGTAGTTCTTGAAAATCAGAATAGGCAAAATTGGTATTAGCAGGCTGAAATCACCCAAGAAAATTGGAATCGGTGCATATCTACCAATTTGTCTTATGAATTTATCACATTGCCGAATAACATTTTACTATATTCGTGATCTATTCAAGCTGCCTGAAACGCTTTTATAACAGCTTTCATTTTAACAAACATTTTTTTACTTTAATAAATGGTTTGATTTCACTCCTCAATATTCATCCTCTACTCCCTTCTCCCTGTTTCCTCACAACATTTCTTCTCACGTCATTCTAAGCGATCAATAATCAATGTGCGTAGCGTGCCAAAGACAAGTCACCTGCTATCCTGTTTACAGTGACTGAACAATAGCCAAGCCTTTATCAACACGCAGCGAAGCACTCGGCGATCTACCCTTTGCTTGCTGGCTTAGCAGAGCTTCACACTCGGGGGACGATTTCCTCTCCCCCTGCCGTTTCTTTTCCCGTCCTTTCACAATCCCTCCACCCAGGCTGCTTAACCACGCTGCCTTCGAGTCATTTAGATTTCTCCCAAGTGGTTCAAATTTAGTTTGAACTTACAGGCTGGTTTAAACTGATGAATAGCTTTTATTGAACATGAATAAATTTAGGGATTGAGATTAGTCAGCTCCTTCTCTCTGATGATGTGAGTCCGCCAGAGGATGTGCTCAGCATTAAAAACGGCACAGAAGGAAACAAAAATGTACACATCTTCGACTGAAAGACGTGGGAGGGAGGGTTTGTTCTCTGTGTGCTGATAGCTGGGGATCATGTACACCTTCTTATGAAAACACTAAGATGGATAGTGCATAAAATTTGTAATAATTGCCTAGGATTACTGTTGTGTTACTGTCCTGATGCAGTTCGGACATTTTCTTTGGTTTGCAGTCACAGTTCTTAATCTCTTGTACTTGTGTTGTCTTATCACTGATGTCAATCTTCTTCCTTGTCCATAACCTATCACTATTATTTAGCCTCTTCAAAATTAAAGCCCCTGACACAAGATCTCCCCCAGTGTGAGTAATATCACTGCCACTGACCTTCCCATCCTTCAAGTGGCCTGCGCATTGATCGATCCCGCTGATGGCCTTGGTGCTAATCTTCCAAGGGACCGACAAGAGGTGATGGTATTTCACCGTTCAATCTGATGCAATTACCCTGAAAATAAACACATTTTGGATAGCAGCTGACCTTCCAGTGAAGGAAGGTAGGTAGGTGGAATGTTTGTGCACTTAAATATGCCTATGTGAGGGGCGTTAGCCATCAATCAAGCTGCATCATAAAGAAAACATATCCTGTGTAAAGTGTCGAAGGAGAGAACAGTGGCTCCTTTATATTCCTGGAAAGACTTTAATGTCCCACAAGGTTTAAAATAGCTAAGTGCTACTATTTCACTACCCATTTCCTAATTATTTTTATATGTGACTCTAGATGAGAACCATTCAGATCATTTCACAATAATATGAAGCACTAAGAAACAAAAATTGCCACTGGGAAGAATATTACAACAGTTAAAACGAAAGTAATGTGATGAGAACCCATTTGCTAAATTGAATAATGAAATGTGTTGCAATCACTCTGCATTTAAGCAAGTGTAAGGAGAGCATATATATTATTATTTTTACTTTCATATTAAGATCGACCTAGCCCTTGTCTTTGCCATAGGGGAAAATCACAGTAGACTGTAAGTACGAAGCCTAAGAACTAAGACTTTTTTCTCCAGTTTTCAACAAGTATTCCACAACATATCTTTTACAGACATCCTCTAAGTGACTCTATAACCAACAGCACAATGAACACCACTGAGAGAAATCAATAATCAACAATAAGAGAGCTAAAATGACATTTCTAAATTCTTCTGTGTGATCAGGAGTTCGAGAGTTGCCCGTGCTTGTGCATTGAATATAAGGGTTGCTTCGAAAACTTGGCAATGTACTTAATACACTCGTTGGTTACTTTATTGAGTACAGCTTTCTAGTACCAGGCTGGACTTCCTCTCGCTTTCAGAACCGCACAGATTTTGGTCTGGTCAAGATACTAACCCCAAATTGCTCTCCGATGCATCCATCGGAGTATGAATGTGTGTGAATGTTAGCTATGAAGCACTTAAAAAAATGTGCTTGTGCGAATGGTGGTGAATGGGTGAATGCACAAGTTGTGTAAAGCGCTTTGAGTGCTCAGATGAGTGGAAAAGCTATATAAGAACCAGTCCATTTACCAAAGGTGCTCTATTGGATTGAGATCTGGTGACTGTGGAGGCCGTTCAGGTGCAGTGAAGTCATGTTCAAGAAACCAGTTTGGGATGATCTGAGCTTTTAAACATGATGCGTTATCATCAGAATACGTGGATGGACATAGTGATCAAAGATACTCAGGTATACTGTGGTGTTTATATGATCATAAGTGGCCCAAGCAAAATATTTCTAAGCTTCTATTGACCAATTTTAGAGTAAACGTGTGAACTGTATGCTCAGTTTCTGGTTCTCGGCTGACAGGAGCAGAACCTGATGTGGCCTTCTACTGCAGTTCAGTGTTGTAGATGCATACCTTGGATGTAAAAGCTAGTTATCTGAGTTACCTTTCTATCATCTCAAAGCAGTGTGGCCGTTTTTTTCTCTTAACTAACTGCTCAGCAGTGTAGAGGAAAAATATGGGCCTCGCGTCTGTGTATTCTCTTTGACGGACACTTTGTCTAACCAATATTCTTCCCTGCCACTTCCATGAGATAATATTTCCAAAGCGTGACAGCTGAAGCACAATTCAGTTGCAAACTTACCATCCACCTTGCTCTGTGACTGCCCTTTTAGGAGTCAACCCAATACACAACTGAATGCAGCGAGATGGGCATCTGCCTGTCCAGATGCACTATAGCACCCTGCCGGTTTTAAGCTAAAGGGACAGCGACAAGCACTTAGCTGGTCCCTCAGCAACCAATCCCATTTCCTTCCTCTTATCTAAAGTGACAAGAAGAGTTTTCCAGCCCTCCTTTGCCTGAGGCTCATCCTGCATTATCTCCCAGTGTACCAGCACCACTAGCTATCTCGTGTCCCTGATTCCCTGCGTCTAAAAATATGCTAAAAAGGATGATGGCATTGCTAGAAATTCAGTTGTGCGAGCCAGTTGTGCAGCATGGATGTTTTTCAAACTGCCGATCATATCGCAGGATGATGGACTCGGAGCAAGTGCATGCTTAGAGTATGAGGAGCTCAGCGGAGGCCCATTTTCCTGTATCTCATGCCATGTACTGCATTGCCCTTCCCACCAAAAGGCTGTAGTTACCCATCCGATAAAGAGTGTGTGTGGAGAATGCAAAGCGACAAAACATGAACTAAAGCAGACACCCTAATGAGATATTGATTGCCCACACTGATGTTTACACTTTTGCCTGTCTAATGCTCTCCGAGTCCACCAAAAACAATCAGCCATCTGTTCGAGCACATTCTTAACTCTGCTGTGCAATTTAGATGCATCAGATGTTTGAACGAGTTAAAGTCCCAGTTTTGATATGTAATTCAGCTGGTATGTCTCACAGATAATTAATACAATTTTACCTACTTTTCGTACTTTTATGTACTCTCCCTGCACATAAACAACCTCAAACAGCTGAATGAATATGCATGTGTGTTTTTAAGCAGTTTCACACTGAGTGACTCCGCCGTAGCGATGCTCTCACAACTAAATGTGACACTTCACGTACACAGTACATACTGCCCCCCCAACAAAAAGCACGAAAATGCAAGATTTTTAGCTGTTTTGACAAATCTGTAGACTCAAAGGCAACAAGCACAAAAACAATTTCTCCTTGAGAGACGAGCTTGAGAAAACCACAGCAATCTTAGCCCTTGTCCTTGTGGGGTTTTTTTTCTTCTTCTTCTACTTCTTCTTTACTGCTTAACACCAAACGGTGCCTTTTTTCCCTGAGTTCAATTAAAACGTGTATTAATTGTGAAAAAAGCCCCAGGGCCTCAAGTCATTTGGGTAGTATTCATTAGCCATGGTTTTATACTTTATAGCTCGTGAATGCAAAAACAGCGAATGATTGAAACTAATTTTTGTTCTAAACAACAAAGGAATGCTCACCCGAGCTCCCTGTTGTTTGTGATATGGCCCCGCTGCCTAAAGTAAAGGCTGAGAGCTCCCATATAATGAACCCAGGAAGCTGCTCTTCATTCAAAATCAATAGTGACGAGCTCCTTTAAAACTCTCAACTTTGAGCCTTTGATGCCCGAGAATACATTACTGCTGTTAACTCGGGCTCCCGTCCAGGCAATAAGCATGCAGCTCACTCTGCAGGCTCCATTTGCACCCCTCCCCTCCACACACACACGCCCCAAATCCACCACACAGACTTCCACAACTGCTTCTGCACCACAGCCAAGCCTACAAGTTGTTTTATTTATCACCCTGATCATTCTCGCTCAGCAAATTTATCAAATGTTACAGTTTTATTAAGGGTCATCGATAAATCCGTGGACTGGGCATGACAGTATGAGCTGTGAAGCATAAAGCTCTGGGCCTTCTGAGCACTACATCACCGCACAGCTCCGCCCCACTCCGTGAGCCATTTAAACCATTTCGCGCAACGCACGGTCTTCATAAAGTCGTCAGTTCTCATCTAGAAAAATATTACGGCGAAGGCCGCGGTGATAATGCAGGAAAATACAGGTTTCGGAGGTGTTTGCACACGCTTTCATTCTGCGTGCAGATGTTCCCGTGTGTTTGTGAAAATGTAAGGAAGAATAAAAGCATCAAAGCCGGCTTGAATTAAAATCCACCCAGCTATAGGCTGCTTTTTGCCGCTGTGCTCATATTCACAGTCACACTGCAAACTGCCTCGGCTGTCAAGTGCAGGTGAATTTAACATTTGCTTTTAAGTATTTGCCCACGTTTCTCTGTACGTGTGTGTGTGTGCATTATGAATTGTGCAAGCAGTCTTCTCCAATGCACTACCCATCACTGTCACATCCCGGGCCATAATCATATATGCGTTGGGCTTGTTAAGCACTTTCCCACGTTCTTTGCAGCACCAAACTGCAAATGCGAGGAATTAATTTTGAAGGAAAGCTTCGATTTTTGCCTCACTCTTCAACATTTACTAATTGGCAGCATTGTGTGCACAGTGCGGACCAGGAAGACAAAAAAAACAGAGGAAACAGTCAAATTCAGACTGTGAGAGGGAAACAAACGCTGAATAAGACAAGCTGACAGTGAAGAGACAATTCCCATGGGTCTTTTCTTTCATTTACTGATACGAAGGCTTTAAATGGTGTACTGAATCCCTTTTATGACAGAGGGGTGGTAATTTTAGCAACAGAATGACGGAGCCATCTCAGACTGGCGTGCGAGTATTTAAAATAGTTCACTTAACCACATGTGTGCGGTGACTCAACTGCACCGTAACACATTTTTGCTTAACGGGCATAAATTACATCTGTATTACTGCATCAATGTATTGAAATCCCGTGCGCAGGCTGTAAGGCTTTATATAGATTTAAGTGATGTATGCGGCTCATGGTCTCATGGCATTGATTGCATAAAGGGACGCCTGTCCCCAGTAGTGATATGTGCGAGATTACGTCTGTGCTGCACAGCCCTTAAGAGTAAGTGTATTATACGTGTTAGGTCTCATGTGGGAAGACACAGGGGCACAAAGCTATTTATACAGATTATAGCTGAGAATAAGGTGTGGAAGGGGATATGCTATATGTAAGATTGACTGATATACCGTCTAAAAACATCCAGGGTTAATTCAGGTCATATATTTAAGTGGAAATTCCAGAAAAGACAGCTGGTTCCAGCTCAAACGTTCCCAGTTTTTTGGTGTTCTTTCTTGTTTTCCATGTGTTGATCTTTTTGTATCACATCGGTTCCCGATTTCTGCAACTTACGTGTTTTATTTTGTGTATAGCATCACAGCCAAAGAAAAGAGCGCATTAGTTTGGAACGGAGTGGCTGCATTTAGTATGACTGCATGGTTATTTGGAGCACTTGGTGGGTTTAGTAACACCCACTAGATGGCTGCATATAATATCAAAGATCTACTACTGTGCTTAAGAACTGAAACCGCATGCTGTGTGTTAAAAAGAATCCTTTAGTAGTGCTCTCTAAGTGTGGTGCAGTGGTCACTATCAAAAGTTGTCTTCTGATCTCTCAGGAAGCATCTTGTAGCGCATTAATTTATTATCCACTGGCCCTCTCCCAGAGCGATGAATGCCTGGCACAAGCATGACCCACTTGTGTAGTTTTCTATGGGCCACGTTTGGCCTTTCCTGACAG
Organism: Copadichromis virginalis; assembly: GCF_057382275.1. Lineage (NCBI taxonomy): Eukaryota > Metazoa > Chordata > Actinopteri > Cichliformes > Cichlidae > Copadichromis > Copadichromis virginalis. The sequence goes on from NC_140620.1 coordinate 47,177,832, forward strand.
TGTTGACTCAGGGTGAGGCTTAGCAACAGGCCCACATTATATGGCCAAGATGTCAGATATGTTCTGACCTATGGGTACTTGACAAGGAGACAGAAGTAGCCCAGAGCCACTGTCTGGGTTGTGTCTGACGGGTGGCTGTGCACCTCATACTGGGTAACACTAAATCTGACAAGCTTTTTAGTTTTCAGATGCTTAAACTTGTCCTCCTCCTGTGGCTGCTTGTCATTTTTGGTCACATTTTTTTGCTAACACTTTATACTACAGCCTGCAACTGTAAGACAAACATTAAAAACAAGGTTTTTGAGTACAAACATTGAATATGTCATGGTCCTGGGCTGTGTTGGCCCAGTATTCTTAGTTCTCTTGTATTTTTGTATTCAGTTCCCTGTTTAGGTTCTGTTTCCTGAGTTGCCCTGTTATGTGGTTCCCTGTGTGCTTTCCCTTTGTGACTCTCACCCCCTGTGTGCCCCTCTATGTATTCATGAGCCCTTGTCCCCTTTCGTGTTTTATTCCATGTTTTCCCCAGCCTGTTATGTCTGTGTTCTCCCCGTGCTCTCTCCTCCTGTTTGAACCTCTGTACTTCCTGTTTTACTTTGACAGTCTCTCGTCAGTATGCGTCATGTTGTGTTCACTCCTGCCCTGTCTCGTTATGATTATCTGTGTCAGCTGTGTTCCCCGTGTGCTCCCACTTCCCTCGTTAACCCTCTGTGTATTTATGTCTGCGTCTCCCTCAGTTCTGTGTCGTAGTCTCCCTCATAGCTGCGTGGATTTCCCTGTGTCTCTCTGCAAGTATTAGTTATTGTTCCCGGTTTAAGTTTTGTATTTCTTGTGATCTGCCTTCCAGCATTAAAGCTGTGATTTTGAGTTTATCCCCTGAGTCCGTGAGTTTGCATTTTGGGTCCTCATCCTGCCTGCCACACAGCTATCATGACAGAATAATAGAACATCCATCATGCAAATCAATATAATGCTTATTAAATATAGACGGAAAAAAACAAAAATATAAAAAGCCAAAATTAATGGACTAATTAATGGATAGCCTGCACCCTGATACTGTGTATCTATGATGTAAGATAGGAAAATATTGTTTGTTCATCTGAAAAATTACCAAGAAATTCCGCAGTACGTAAAATTACTTGCACAATAATTTGTCTCCTTTCCTGTAAAAGTTATGCAACACTTAAAATTACTCGTGGACTAGGGCTGGGTGATATGGCCTAAAAGCCATATCGCAGTATAATTTGAAGCATGTGCGGTAACGATATATATCGCGATATATTCTTTTCTTCTCTATATTTCTATATTATATTCTATATTGCTTTATCTCTATATTTTCTGCACTATAGGCGCACTTAAAATCCTTTAATTTTCTCAAAAATCGACAGTGTGCCTTATAATCCGGTGCACCTTAAGTATAAATTCTGGTTGTGTTTACTGACGTCGAACCAATTTTATGTGATACACGGCGCTCAGAAATCTGTCAAAAATGTTTTGGTTCGACTTCAGTGATGCGACATCACTGAGTAAAAAACTGTTTAAATTCTTTCATCTTTAATAAAATCATCAGCGTAGCTGCTTTACCAGGTGTAACAATTAAGTTTAACATCCAGGCATCCATGAAGACAGAATTTATTCAATTTAACAGAGTTAGAAGTTAGCAGGAAGTTAGCTCGCTGGTTTCCACCTAAACATGACATACCATGTTCTGACAGAGATTTCTGAAAAAATTAAAACGTACAGCTCTGCTACCACTTCCAACATCAATGAAGACAGAAAACAACAGTGACTTTTTTAGGGTTACTGAAGTTGAACTAGCTGGTATATAATGATGTGCTACGTGATCACTAGCGACACAGCTATGTTAGCGTAACATAAATACAGTGAAGCTGGAGGATGAACGCTAACTTTTTTTCAAGTTGATAAAAGTTAATGTGAGGGTTCCTGTTGGTTAGGGACAAATGCAATCGCATGGCAGGATGCTGTAAACGGACCAAACTTCAGTCAGGAGAACAACTGAGAACAATACGAGGTTAATTATTAACAACAACAACATGGGAATAGAGCAACTGCGAGAGAATTCAACATTAATGAATCAATGGTACGGAAGTGGAGGAAGCGCAGTTTATGGCTTTCCTCATATTCCAAAACGTTCTTCGTTTCTTCGCTATTACTGTCGCCCGGCATAATTTGCAGATGATATTGTTTGTAGCAGCTGCAATGCTTTCGACCAAAACAGGCACAGCTTGATGACACCATCAACATGCGCTATCGCGGTAGAGTGGAATAGTCAAAATCTCGACCTTTGGCCAAATTCATATTGTTTCTACTAGGGATGCACCGATACCGGTATCGGGTATCAGCCTCGATATCACACTTTCTTTAAATACCACATTTTTAACGAGTACTCGTACTCGTTAAAAGTCCCCCGATACCGAGGACCGATACCACGGTCTGAGACCTGTCTATGTTTGAGCGGCATGTAAGGGGTTAATCACAGGCGTCGAGTGCCCGCCCCCAGACCCAGAGTACTCGTACTCGTTTCCAAAAAAGTGGTATCGGTGCATCCCTAGTTTCTACCGTATACCGTTTATACTGCCCACCCCTATCATGCAAGACATAAATTTACTTACACATTAGTTAAAATTACTTACAAACTACAGTATAGTTATTTCTATGTTTCCTCTAAAACACAATGTTTGTGAGTAAATTTAATTACAACGTCATTTCAAATAAAATGCACTGAAATTAAATTTCATTACAGGGAAAGTATGCGCTTAGTTGTGTTTCATATTATAAAGTGTTATCCATTTTTTGATAACCTGTTAACATACTGCTAATATGTTTAATTTTTTAAAAAAAACTTGGGGTCTGAATATGTAAAGTTGATTTTTACTAATTACATCCGTGTTCAGGTCTGCTGTGAGCCATGCGGAGGTGACCTTGGCCAGACTGTGAATTCTTCTTTGCTCATTGTTAGTATTTCTAAATACTGTCTCACCACTGAGACTGTCTTTTGGGAATTGTCCTAAATTAAACATTATCATTAATTTGAATGTAATTATAATAGCAAATCCGGAATTACTTATACATGCCGTTTTGGTGTTTTTGTATCATTTAAAGTATCCATTTGTGTTGCATCTCATATTATACATTGCTAACTTACAAAAAAATATCATTTCAGAATGTGATATAATGAAGAGCTATGATTGTTTGGACACAATCATCACCAACGGAGGAAATCACCTAAACTGTGGTCCTTCATGAACGTTTTTAAAGAATTTACTCAAACCCTTTTCCCTGTGTCAGTGTTGCTAATAGCTATACCTGTCATTTTTCTCATAGACAGTGACACTGCAAATTGGTAATTACAAAATGTCAGCAATCACAGCAGAAATTATGTTTGTCACACGCTCCCAAAATACAGATGGGTTTAGAGAAACATGCAGCTCCCCTATGACGTCAGCCGTGGCCTTTGAAAGCACATTTAAGCAGCAAGTTTCCATCAGACAGAAATACTAGTAAAAACTTCTATTACACAAAAACACTTGATACAGTTTGGACCACAGTTTGTCTTCAGATCTGTCTTAATTCTTCATAGTGCTGATTCAACAAGGTGCTGTAAAGATTCCCCAGAGATTTTGGTTCATATTGACAGGACGGCATCACACAGTTCACACATCCATGATGAAAAGCTCCTGTTCCGGCACATCCCGAAGGTGCTCTATTGGATTTAGATCTGGTGACTGTGGAGGTTTTTTGAGTACAGATAACTCATTGTTATGGTCAAGAAACCACTTTGATATGATTCGAGCTTTGTGACATGATGTGTTATCCAACTGAAAGCAGGAATCAGAAGATGGTACACTGTGGTCATAAAAGGATGGAAATAGTCAGCAACGATACTCAGGTAAGCTGTGGCATTTAAACAATGCTTACATGGTAGTGAAGAACCCAGGGTGTGTTAAGAAAATATCCCAGTAGCCTGAAAGATTGATACAAGCCAGAATGGATCCATGCTTTCATGCTCTTCACACCAGACTCTGACACTAACATCTGAAGGTATCCAATATGGTCTTCTGGTGCTGTAGTCCATCTGCTTCAAGGCTGCATATGTTGTCCTTTGATGCTCTTCTGCATACATAACAAGTGGTTATTTGAGCTACTGTTGCCAGTAACGCCTCAACAAGGCATTTTCACCGTAAGACCTGCAGCTCACTGGATATTTCCTCTTTTTCTGACCATTTTCTCTAAACCCCCCAAAATTGTTGTGTTGGAAAAGCAGATCAGCAGTTTCTAAAATACTCAGAGCAGCCCACCTGAAAACAACAACCATGCCACGTTCCCCGTGCCTGAATTCACCTTTCTCCCCCATTCTGATGCTCGATTTGAATGTCAGCAGGTTGTCTCAATGCGCCTAAACGCGTTGGTTTGCTTCCACGTGACTTGCTGATTAGATATAGAAGAAAGAAAGTGGCCGCTGAGTGCATTTGCTTTAGTCTGACCTCCTTCCTTACATTTGCTCTGCATTAAAGCTGGGGTATTTTGCAGACCTGCCGACTCAAGAAAACCTGATCGGCCCCCATTTGATAAAGGACTGATATAACTCACGCCTCTGCGCCAACACTGTAAATCGAGCCTGGAGTTGATTACCTTGGTATTAGTCCTGGAAGCAGAAGAAAACAGCAAGCCTCCCTCTCCAAGGTTCAAAAATACACCTACCAACAAGCTTGCTATTTCCCCTTGCTTCCAGCCTGTTTTGCTAAGCTTGGCTGATCACCTGCTCGCTCTAGGGTTCTATTTAATGCACAGACATGGGGGCACATATAGATGTTATCTGACTGTTGAAGTGTGCAAATACAGGTTTTTTATTCTTCTTTTTCTGTTGATATTTGTTTAAGACACGGCTTTATCTAAAGACTCGTCTCAAAGTCCCTGATGACTCTTGCGTGTTAACACTCCAGCCATCTCTGCGCTTTGTTCAGCAGCTGATACTTTTGTTCTTGACAGTGCGAGAATAGAACAGTCTGGTTCGTCTCCTGTAACTCTCCTGTGCCTATTTCTTTTTTACATATAAGAGAAGCACCACTTTCCTTTACCTGCTCGACACGTTTTTTTCCCCTGCTCCGTACTTGTTTTGCCCCTTCACACACACTTTTGATGAAAGGCATCACATAATGTTTTGGAGGGGAAAGCTTTGCTGCAAAATTGCACTAAAATACTGTAAATAATGATTTCCTTTATTTCACATGCTGTATCACCCCACAGCGTTCCCTGACAGCACAGAGGGGAAACAAAACAACAGGAAAAATAGAGGAAAAAAAAGAAACTTGACCAGACACAGTTCACATATGCACACACCACTTGACTGGGGGGGAGACAGAAGCACAATCAGCAAAGCCATTTTTAATGAGCCTCTTCCTCTCTCCATCTATCAGAATGGAATTAGGACAGCACTCAGCGGCTGAGGGGAGGGACGCTGGGAGAATGGGGGCACATGGCTGAAGGAAAAAAAAAGTCTTCATTAAGGACAGTGAAGTAGAGGTGGGAGGAGAGAGCGAGGGGGGGGAGACTTAAGTGATCTAGAAATGCTTCTCCTCTCCTCCTCCTTCCACCACCTAATCAGGGAGCCAAAGTTATGCCAGTCAGAGCGGTTGTTATTCCAGCTAATCCCTCATCACACCGTTTCATCAGGTTTGGCATTTGGCTATCTGCATTAATTAGATGTTCGAATGGACACAGCGTTAATAACTGACGCGCGGCAGATAATGAGAAGCGGTACGGCGCGGCCGTATCCCCTCACAATCACGCTCCCTTTGTCAGCGCTGATACCTCTGCGCTTAAAACACTGCATCGTGTTTACCTGCACCGGATTTCATTTATTGATGATTCAGGCTGTTTTTAGTGCCAGTGGTGATAATGTACTGTCTGCACTTTGGGAGATAAGTGTGTTCAGGCGCGATAGTTTGGACTTGTTCAGAATGTCTCTCCTTCTGTCTCCTTCGCTATTTTTATCTCCGCTCTCCTTCCAAATTTCTCTTCGACTTTCTACTTTTCTTTTATCCCACATTTCTCCTTACTCCCCTCGCCATTCTCTCCCATTTCCTCTATCTCACCTGTCTTTCTCATTTTTTTTTTCACAGCTTCCCAGAGGATAGCAAGAACCCCTATCTCTCTTTTGCACACTCTCTTCACTTTTAGACTGTCTTCTCCCTCCCCACCTCCCATGACTCTCTCCTTCATCCATATCAACACCAGGTGAATAGCTCCTCTCTCTAATATCCATTCACAGTCCCCCTTCTTCTTCTTCTTCTTCTTCTCAACTGCCTCTCCTTCCCTGCTTGTGTTTCACTCTGCACCGCTTTCAAGTTGCACTCGCTTTAATATTCTGCTATCCATCCTCCTTTGTCTCCTCCCTGCCTTCCTTCACGTTCTCCTTCCTTCTTTAGTATTCCGTCAGTCATTGCCAAGTGAATGGTGATGCACTCCATCACAGGTCCCAGATCACCTGCAATCACGGAAAGCGTAGCGTCCTTGACTTTACTGTCTGCTCTTATAAATGCCGGTGCATCTTCACCTAAAGCGATCACGTGCGATATGTTACGTTCATTATTTCCCAACATTTCGAGTGATTTATTTCACTCTTGTTGCAGTCTTTAGAGCTGAATCCTTTACCAAACAGGACACGCCGACTAAGAGCACATTCTTATTTACAAGAGCAGCCCAGGGAGAGAAAGGGCCGGTTCACACCCACCTGGGAGATGCCTGAGACGAGCTTCTTTGGAACAGATGGAGTGTCTTTCTAAAGGAGTGCTTCAAAGAGGTGTCTCAATTTTCACTTTTACCCTTTCATTGTTTCTTCTTACGGACCAGCACACAGCTGTGTTCTGCCGTACAGCGACGCCGCCATTTCATTAGGGGCATGTCATGGCGACAGTGTTTACTGGTAGCAATGGGAGTTGGATTGACAATACTGGGCGTTTGCCTCCAGTTACTGATGAAAGAACCTTGTATTTATTTTGGTCTTATTTGGATTGTACCATTTGTGATGCTAGCTTTGTGCACAGAAGGTTGAGTGATTGTGGTTATTCTGTGTGGCCATCACAATCCTTAGAGAGTCTCTCGGCCTACTACTAATAAACAAGAAAATACAGGATGGCAATCTTCTTCTTAAGTAAAATTGGTGGTTGCCTAGTGATTGGCATGAATTTTTTTCACATTTAAAGACCGATTGCAAGTAGTTACATCGACCAGCTGATCACCCAGAGGTTGAGCGTGCAACACCCACCACCTCTCATTTTTGATCGCAAAGCGATTGCACGTTGCCTGTCTCCAAACAATTGCAATTGCCACTGGCTGCAGTCACTCATCAACTGCTAACACACAGCAATTAGTTGGAGTCGGTCCGTGTCAATGAATCAGCTAGTTTCCATCTGGTTGTTTCCTGGTTATATCCATATTAAAAAGCAAAAATGCCAAGCGCCTGTGTCATTTTGCATTTAAATTGCTGTCCTGCAGCAGATGCATCACTATTTTTAAAGCAAACAGAAGGTTTCTACGTTCTGGCTGGACTCTGTATGGACTGTGTATGTAGACTCCTGATTTTTATCACAGCTGCAACTTCACTGCACATGTTTGCAATAGTTTTGGCTTCTAAACACAGATGCATGAGCAATATTATGCTCACAGACTCTGACGTAGCTTCCAAAGTGAAGGAGGAAGTGACACTCTAATGAGCATCAGGGGGCAGCTTCCCACTGGTTGCAAAAAGCCTTAGCTCTGTTAATCTATGACCTCAGTAAACACTTTGCAGATGAGTTTATAGTCACAGTTCCTGACTTTAACTATTATTGAATACAAGATGATCATTTTGTAAGTTGAGGTTCTCTTTAGAGACAAAAAGAAAGGTAGAGCAAGGTATGCTTTAGGGTGGGCCTACCTTATGATTGACCTTATAATGTGAGGAAGAGCAAAACGTTACATAAAGCAGTGATGAAGTCAGATAATTAAAACATCAGGACTGCTTCGGTCAGACACAGCTTGAATGAAGTTAAGCAGCTGCATACTTCTCTCTGTGATGTGGAGTACTGGTATTGGGAACAAAGTCTTTTGAGTTAATTCACTTCTGGCAAACTTCTTGATCTTCTGCATACCCAGGTGGTACAGACTGTAAGGCGTACAGTCTGTACCAGGGTGCTCGTCTTTGAAATAAAGGCTAGTTTTTTTTTCCCAAAGTTAGCTTGCTGCTACTCCTGGAGCAGTTGAGAAGTTCTTCCCAGTTCCTGTCACAAAGAAGCGTTACATTGAAAGCAGAAGTCTTAAGACAGCTTCACCCTCAGTAATCTTGAGTTGACTTCCGATAGCCCCTTGGATTCGTGTATATCCACCAGCCAATCCTCCCTTCCCTTCACGTTTCCATTTATTTCTCCATATGTGGTTTTCCCATCCATCCCTCATCGTCAGACACGAGGGTTCTTTCATTAAGGATTCGGATGATGTGTGGTGGCTGGGTTTTTAGAAACCTTCATTTGTGAACATGTCTCTTTCTTCTTTCTCTTCCACTCTTCCCTGCCATTGTAAACAACTGATTATGCCTTTGAGTTATTCCATCACGTCCTTTTTTTTTCTCTTTCCCAACCTAATGATTCTTGTCATGGCACCGAGCTGAAAATTGAGGCTCTCTCAGATCCCCCAGTGTAACTCAGCCTTTATCTTTCAACTTTCAAATCCCAGAAGCTCCTTAAGTCCTCTCTTAAGTCAGCACCAAAAGCCAAATCTCTCAGTCAATTTACCAGCCAGCCTAGTCGTCATTATTTTGCGCTCGCTGCCATGATCTTACTATCATTAAAATTCATCCCTTACATAACCATCAAGGACGCGATACCGCTCGCTGCGAAGAACAGAATACACAGTGTGTGCAAACAAACACACACACATGCGCGCTTGCAGTTTATTTTTATGTTTTTATACACTTATTTACTCTCCTCCATTTTGGCAGAAGCGGTGATTCAAAAGGAATGGATGCTCGGTAAGCGCGAGCCCTGTGTGAAATATTCAAATGGTGCCCTATTTACATAGGCTGGAGAGTTTCTCTCCCACTGCCATCACATGTTTGTTATGTGATATAAAAAGAGAGACAGCGGCAACTCCAGAGACCTCATCCCCATATATTATGCGCCAAGCGCATTCTTTTTATAGCAAGTATAAACACATTAGTTTGCTGCATTAAAATCCACTCAAAATGTTGGCAGTTGTCAGGGTTTGGACAAAAGATACGCCATGTCTTCCTTTACAATAGGTGAAGTGTGTGTGTGTGTCTTTGGTGAAGGATAGAGTGTTTGAAGAGACTAGCAGTAGAGAGTTTGTTGTGTGTGCTTATGCAAAGATCCAGTGTGCTCCCACACCTGTGTGCGAAGGAGCACTTCTCAGTGTGTTTGTGTGTGTGTGTGTTCGGCCGCGCTGCCAGACGGCTGCTATCTTTGCAAGTCAGACGGGCAGAGAGGCTGCCGAGGCACGCCAAACGTTTGAAGTGCTATTCTCTTCCAGAAGTTCGATCCACCCCGAGGAAATTTGTCATGTTGTTCTACCTTTCTGATTCCCATATGGCGGGGTTGAGTGGAAGGGTATTTGTCCTTATTTGCTGTCAGCGTCTCAATACACACAAACACTGGTTAAAGTAACTAAGAAATTAGTTTTTCGCCTCGCTGCATTTTTTCCCCTTCTCCTGTTAGTTTAATATTTTCATTCAGCCAGCATCCATCATTCGGTCGTTCATTCCGGGTGGGTTTTTTTTCCCAACCAAATGACTCAACAAACGCTGATAGCCTCAATATTTTCCACCACAGAATATATCCTCTCGCCATTAACTCTGAACCGAATGTCTTCCTTTTCAATAGTTAATTAACCCGCACCCTCCTTTCGCTTCCCATATTAACGCGAGCGACTCCTTCGCGACCCATCGAGACCTCTAACCAGTAAGTGAAAATGAGACGTAAAGGAGAAGATGAAAGGGTGGCGAAAGAGAGACGTAGATGGCAAAAAAGAGAGAGAGAGAGAGGGGCATGTTGTCTAGAGCCAGAGAACCTCAAGAGTGATTCAGCCATTGTTACTCATCCCCTCCTTTTTGCAAGAGGGCTCATGTCATGAGTATTTTAAGTGCTCTCCATTCCGTTGTTCTCCTTTAATCCTGTTAGATAACTCTTTTTCTCCCTCCTCCTTCTGAGTCTTTCTATTTCTTCTCTTTCCTCCTCCGCTCCCCCGCTGCCCACTCAGCAAACGGCGAGTCTTATGCTTTCTGCCACAAGGAAAAGATAGCAAGGTAGAGAAGGAGAAAAAAAGAGGGGGGGGGGGGGGGGAGAGAGGAAGTGGAAGGGAGGAATGCAGGAGAGGGGAAATGACAAAGATGTGGCAGTACTGGTAGGTGTTGGAGAAATGCACTGGCGAGTGCAGGATCATTTTTTATGAGGAGGGATGAGCGTGGACGAGAGCCAAGGCAGTGGCGAGTGGGTTGTGGAGTGGAGCCTGCACCGCAGCTTGCTGTTAGGACGCAGCGAGTTTGATTTGAAATGCGCGTAACTTGGAAGGTGTTTTAAAATTCACAATCTGAATAATTAAAAACAAACTAAAAAAAGTAGCCAGACTCGGCGCGACGGGACGCCTCTCTGCGTTTGATCCCGTTCTCCATCACGCTCGTTCAAACAATCCTGCACGTGGCTAACGCGGACACGCGCAATTTACACAAACGCAACAAGCGCTCTGGCATGAAAGTGCATTTGTAACGTTAAGACAGAGCTGCCTTTTCCCGTTGCCACCTTCTTTTTTTCTAAACATCTGATGATAGTAGGTTGAATCACACTTAGATCCAAACAATACGTGATGCAATGTTTCAAACCTGCCTTGTAACCACTGTGCGAAACCATCAACACTCCATCAGCCTCAAAAGAAGTCTGCTTCACATAAAATACATTTCCCACAAGCCAGCAGTTGCCTATGGAACGCCAGGACTGCCATAATGAATTAATTAAATACACCATTAAATAATTAATTAAATGTGGCAATAATTAATTAAAATTGGAATTAATTAATTAAATAAATAGTTATGACACATGTAATTAATTAATTATTGACACATTTAATTAATTATTTATGTATTTCACATTTTAATTAATTATTGACACATTTAATTAATTAATTATTGACATATTTAATTAATTATTTATGTATTTCACATTTTAATTAATTATTGACACATTTAATTAATTATTGACACATTTAATTAATTATTTAATGATATATTTATTTATTTCATTTTGGCAGTCCTGACGCCTGGCTCTCGTCATGAAATAATTTTATCTGTCAGCCTCACCCATCAAACTCAGGGGGCGGGGTTAACGCTGCCCATGCAGCTTCTCTAACATTTGATTGGTTGCCGTGCAAAGTAAGTCAAAACAGGTCGATCCTAGATAATCGATTGCTTGTGTAGACTTGGGGCAGCCAGTTATCCCAGAATGCAGATCAAATCACAAGCAGCAATGGTGGTGGTGTAGTTTTAAAATACCCCGTTTTTCTGTCACCAGCTACACTTTTAACAGTGTTTTAGCCGCGAATGTCGCGCCGTATGTCTGGTCAGGTTGTCAACATAGAACATGTTTGCAAAAGTGCTCAGATGTTTTCAGAGATTTCACTAGCTCTGCTAACAGTTAGCATGCAGAGTGCACCGAGGGGGTACATTAACCGGTTTGTTTACATATTCCACTCTCCGTGTTCCACATGTTGCATTCGCAGATTCTCATTTTCACCGAACGATCGTCTCTTTCCGCCTGGTCTTGTGTCTCTGTGCTTCTGTAACATAAAGAACGAGCTGACATTTTTCTCACGAAACCAGCGATCAGCTCAGCAGACCCTCAGTTTACCTGCATGCATCCTCCTCCTCATCTGTCAGCTGTTTAACACCTGCTGCTAATTCAAGAAACACGCCTAGTTACCTGGTGATAGTCACAGTTTAACTGCACAAGATAAGTAAATATAGTATTTTCCCCGAGCGCAGAGCTGCTGGAGCTCGTTTCCTTACAGAGCACTTTATAGGCGAACAGCTTCATCAGCGGCTGATGTCCAATCACCGGAACACAGCTTTCAAACCTCAGCTGAGTTTTAGCTCTCAGTGGTTAAACGCTGGACTTCATTCACTCAGGTTCTGTCTGTCGGGTCACGTTTACTTCGCTGTTTTATTTACAACTGAGCAAATCGGTTTGGCTGAGGTTAAAGTTACGTTTCATAACTGCATAGTTTCACAGACGTTTAATGGTTCACTGGCACATGTGTTAGACTGAACTATCATCTAAATATCATCTGTTTTTTAATAGTTATTCAACTGTATTCTAAGCACCAGCTGTCTGTTAGAATGTGATTTTTTTCTCTCTCTGTTGGCAGAGGTATAAAAATGCGCAGGAAAATCTGACGTGCATGGCAAACTTCACCGACGATATTTAGGGAGGAATAAACACACATCAAACATAAATGAACCATTTGTCTGTCTCCATAATTGAGAGCATTTTCTCTTCTTATGTCAACTCTCTCTCTCTCTCTCTTTTTTTTTTTTTTTTTTTTTTTTTGCTTTTTCGGTCATGTTATGTTTACCTGTCAAAGGCTTGTTACAAACTATGAAACACATTGTGCAGACTTCTGGATGTTAGAAGAAAACGAATACTGCTCATGAATGAGACTAAAGGCAGGAAGGTGTCCTTTAAAACTAAACATGTTAATAGGACCTCCCTGTTTATATCATAGTTTATGATATAGCACGTGTATTTCAGTAATAGCCTGCTGAGGCCACTATACGTGCTGGCCTCATATCAAATGTGAAGGCAGACTGAGTCTATGTTTGACGTTTGTTTATATCTAATCTTCCTTTTCAAACATTTAAACAGCAGCGAGTCTGCAGCTGAGGGAATACAAATTCAAATTGTCGGAACAGGTTTGCTCGTTTCTTGGATTCATTTGGTGATTTATTAAATGTATAACTGTGTGGTGGGGCGTGGTCTGCGGTGCAGTGCAGGGAGGGCGGACGCACCTGCACGGCATCCTTAATCACGCCCGCCTAGTTAAAAACACGGGGACTGAGGGGTTTGGGGGTGTTGTGGTGTGGTGAGATGTAAATAAAGATGACTCTGAACGTTGCTCCGTGGTCCCGCCGTGTCTTATTCACGCCACATTGGTGCCGAAACCCAGGAGGCAGCACGGCGGGTCCATATCGGAGCCAGGGAATGGAGGAGCTGGCCCAGAGGGTGGCCGAAATGGCGGCCGCCCAGCGGGAGCAGGCGGCGGAGGTGCGTCGCCAGCAGGAAGAGCTGCAGGACCAGTCCGAGCGGCACCTGGAAAGGATTGGGGAGCTGGCGGCGCTGCTCTGGGCCTGGGCGCCACCCCCACAGGTGTGTCCCGAGGACAGTGAAGCGGTGGAGGAGCCGCGTGAGGCACCTCAGCAGCCGGAGGTGGCAGACGAGGCGCGCGGGGATCTGCGCCTGCCGGAGGAGGGGGAACAGCCAGGTGAAGGGCTGCTCCTGCCGGGAGTGGTGGATGAGCCGCTCCAACCGGAGGCGGCAGACGAGGTGCGCGAGGGTCTGCGCCGGTTGGAGAAAGAGGAGCTGCACGAGGGGCTGCTCGAGCCGGGAGTGGCGGCGGAGGGAGCAGTAGTGACGGAGGAGTCGCGCTATGGGCTGCTCCAGCAGGGAGCGACAGCGGTGACGGAGGGGCCGCGCAAGGAGCTGGAGGTCCCAGTGCCAGGGGAGCTTGCTCGAGTGGAACTGGCGAGCGAGGCGGGCGCCACGCTTGAGATCGCCGTGCTCGCCAGACCGGCCTCACCACCACCAGAGGCCTGTACACGCCACACCTCTGCCCAGCCACCTGTGAGCTGGGGCTCACGCTTGTGCCGGCCGCGCCGGGTGCACCTGTCACGTGTCCGACTTCCGAACCAGCTTTGCCTGCGCCGCTGGATTCGCGGGCGGCCGCCTGAACTCGCACCTCCCCGTCGCTTGGCCGGGGCCTGGGGGTGCCAGCTGTCCGGGCTGATTCCCTCTCCCACTGGCGGTGGGGGAGTAGGTTCGGCCGGATGGCTCCCCGGCCTCAATCGGGCGATGGGGGTATGTGGTGGGGCGTGGTCTGCGGTGCCGTGCAGGGAGGGCGGACGCACCTGCACGGCATCCTTAATCACGCCCGCCTAGTTAAAAACACGGGGACTGAGGGGTTTGGGGGTGTTGTGGTGTGGTGAGATGTAAATAAAGATGACTCTGAACGTTGTTCCGTGGTCCCGCCGTGTCTTATTCACGCCACAAACTGTTATTCTAATCTGCTGCTGAGTCTCTTACACTTTTCTTTATGCTGTATATTTTCACGTCTCTGGAATAGTTGGCAGTTAGTCAGCTGGGAAACTTTGTGTTAACTCATGGAGCTGAGGATATCGTGGATATGCTGACCTCGCTGCCTGGTGTACAGAGCGAGGTCAGCATGATTAATATTCACAATAAAAATATTAGCCGAACATCATGAAGTCTGTATGTGTTTCATAGTGTCGAACAACCTTTGTACAGTTAAAGCCAGCAGTTACTACATGACGGAAACACCAACGTTATCTCGTTTATGCGTTTATACACAGGTCACTCTGATTACTGAACAAAAACCCAAAGATCAGATGTTAAACAGATTTATTTGCTCTCTCTCCTCCTTAAACATGTTTTTAATGTTAGTTATAATTCAGAATTGGCGACTGAAACACGTAGGACACATAAGAACATCAGGAAATAAAACACCGATAAATATAACCTCAGTAAAAGAAGTCAGCGGGGGTTACTACAGCTGTGTACCGGGGCCTGCGCTTTGTCGGTGGGATTGCTTGCGAGGCGAGCGGGTCTATCCCACGCTTTGCCGTGAGACTGGGACTACATCTCCGAAATCATCGAAACACTTTTGCAAAGAGGCTGTATCTTGACAAACCGACCAGACACATGAAGATTAAACCACTACATTCTCGGCTAAAAAAATATTAAAACGGTATTTGGTAACACACAAACAGGGTTTTTCAAAGCTCAGTTCTGTTAGCTTCCACATGCCGGTTGTGTGCTAGAAACAATGGCCACCAGGCCAAAGCAATGGTTTTGACTCGATCAGCGTTAACCCCGCCCCCTGAGTTTGATGGGTGAGGCTGACAGATAAAATTATTTCATGATGAGAGCCAGGCGTCAGGACTGCCAAAATGAAATAAATAAATATATCATTAAATAATTAATTAAATGTGTCAATAATTAATTAAATGTGTCAATAATTAATTAAAATGTGAAATACATAAATAATTAATTAAATATGTCAATAATTAATTAATTAAATGTGTCAATAATTAATTAAAACGTGAAATACATAAATAATTAATTAAATGTGTCAATAATTAATTAATTACATATATCATAACTATTTATTTAATTAATTAATTCCAATTTTAATTAATTATTGCCACATTTAATTAATTATTTAATGGTGTATTTAATTAATTCATTATGGCAGTCCTGGCGTTCCATAGTTGCCAGCCCCGTCGTTTTGCATGAGGACTATCGCAAATGAGGAAGCGGCGGCGGTAGGCGTTGCTTCGCCCAGACGAGGTAGCCACTTAGCACAGGTGAGGTGGGGCAGCCACATTTTTGCAGCTCTTTCTGTGGGAGAGGGCAGAAAAAATGGATCACAGCAGTACAGGAAGATTTGCTTAAACCAATAGCACAGACTAGTGGTGAATGCTTAGAATTGCATGAAAGCTGCAAGTCTTGGATCTGTGCGTTATTTTCTTTTTTTTCTTTTTTTTTAGCATTTTCAGTTACATTCAGTCAAACTCAACAACCCTGAAATCAGCCATCATTGAATGTGTGTAATTTCCACTGATATATGGTTATTGCATTTAAGCAACTCCATCACCACCACTTACTTAAACAAGCCCAAACCTCCTCATTTGCATTCCGAGCACCTGACGGATCCCTCGCTTCCTCTCTCTGCCAAAGAAATTAATTCAACACAAAGAGGAGGTGGGAGGGGCTGGCACTTGTGCTGGGAAGGATTTGCATGACCCAAAAATGCCCTGCCTCTTCTCTGACTCCATAAATCAAAGGGATAGAGAGAATCCCCCCGATGCCTCCTTTCTTTGTCCTCAAAGGTGATAAATTGATCCCCCGGTCGGCTAATAAGCAGAGGCACAGGGCGGCCCGAACTTCCCAAAGATTTATGCGGGCGAGAAGTGGATTTATAGCGCAGGAAATGTGAAAGATCTGGAGAACTAAATCTATTTACTTTATTCTTACTACCGATGCTCATGAGGTTTGAGATGGAAACTCCACAGGGGCACACCCCCACCCCCCTTCACCCTCCCTGGGGGGCGCAAACGTCAAAGAAGCAGGGAACATCCGTCACGGAGGCAATAAATGAGGTGGAATTCCCCACTTTTGATTGATGAGCGCTTGCTTCCGGTGGCAAACATTCTCAATCCGCACGCCCACCGCCCTTGGATGTGGCACCGTTCGGCACAGTTATGATTAGGTTTCATTCCTGGACTTTGCCGAAAACCAATATGAACAACACTTCTTAGGTTTGTCAGCGGTCTTGTCCGAATATAGGGAGGAAAAGAATGTAGAAGGCAATCGAACAGCTTGCAGCTTTTGCCAGACACGAGACCTTTTAAGGCAACTCAAGCAGTCATCTTAATGATGAGAGGTGATACACTGACAGGAAAAGCGGTCTTTTAAGAAGATGATCAATGCTATCATCTTCTCTAAGGCTGACTGGGAAAAAAGGGGGCAGAATATAGTGGCATAGAGTTTCCTAAGAGTGCCAAAGACTGGTGGAGCTACCCCCATCACCACCGCCACCTCCTCCTCTTCTGTCCTCCTTCCTCTTTCATTCTCTTCCTCTAGAGTCTCCCACTCTAGCGTTAATGTGTTTTCCCTCTTCCCTGTTGCACCCCATCTGATTTCTCACCTTTTCCCCTTTCCGCATGTCTTCCTTTCCCCCTCTTTTTCTTTTCTACCGAACCTCCTCTTTTGCTCCCCGTCTACCGCACACCATCTTACTCACTCCCCTCCTCACACCGACAGCATGCTTATCCTGTTGCGTTGATGAGATATTTGAACGATTACCATTATGCATGCTGAGCAGATTATGATAGCCTTTGGGGAGGAGCGGTTTGAGCTTGATGGAAAGTTTTCCGCATGATAGAAACTCCGCTGATAAGTGGGCTTCGGCTGCAAGCGAGGGAGAGGGGAGCGCGGAAGGGATGACGTCTCCGCTCGCTCGTTCTCCACCCGAACACCAATAGCCTCTCCGATTCGTCAGAGCTTGCGTCGAAGCTGCGCGGCGGAGCGGTTTGACGTGGAACAAAACTCGTTTGAGCTACGACATTTGACTTGTCGTATCAAAGGATATCACTGGGTAGCTCCACTAATAAAGCCAAATGTGCAAATGCAACCCATGAGGGGGAGAGAAACAAGTTTGTGCTTCATCGGTGACTTCCGTATACCTGAAACTTTGAATTCCTCACCGAGACAGCTCGCATGGTAAATTTGATATCCGTCAACATCAGCCCGACTGTTGCAAACCTATGCAAATATGTCTAAAATATCAAACCTCCTCTCTCCTAAAAACATACCTTTTTTTATTATTTTTTTTATTTCTGTTCTCTTTTCCTTTTTTGGGTAGGATGACAGCAATCCTGAACAGACACATGATGCAGTATATAACTAATTCTGCGTCTGTGCCGCAGAGGCAGCTCTGGGTACAGAGAGAGAAAGTGAAAGAAGCAAAAAAAAAAAAAGCAGATCCCAAATGCTCATTTTTAGCTGGCTTGTTTGGGCACAGCGCACCAGAGCTGACGAGCTGAGCACAGAGTTTTTGACACAATGGTGTCAAACTCGGGACTGTGATGTTCAGCTCGCACAAGTGAATAGCGGTGCACCTGCTGGCAACACGCAGACACAGACACAAACAGACTGTTATCAAGTCTGAGTGGTAATTAGTGTGTTTGGGAGTGCTGCGAATCATAATGACTCATTTGCCTTACATTGTTTCATTAAAGAGGCTTTCGGAGACATGGCATATGGAACCTACTGGAAATGCTGAAGCCATTTGGAAATGGCAGTGCTGTTAAGCATCCGTTTTAAAATGATAACAATTATAATATCAAAGTTGTTGTCTCTGTCAGAGTTTTGTTTCTTCACTCCTAGTCTAATCAAGCATTTAGCAGATGGGCTGTTCTGTGTTTTCAGTGCCACACTGGGGCCAGCGCTAGGTTGAACTATGATCCTCTTTATTTTCATTTTTAATCTTTCTCTAAATTGTGTAAGAAAACAAGCCCGTTCATTTAAACCATGTCTAATAATTTCTTTTGCTTTAATCAACTGAACCTGGTACTCAAGAACATGAAGTAAGTTATCACCCAATGCTGTTTCTCTACAATGAATTTTCCCCCTTTTTCAGCTCAGTGTTTTGGTGTTATTCCCTGCAGCTCCCTTTATAGCTAGCTGTCACCGCTCTAATTAGCGCCTTTGCTTCAAGCAGCTGTCTTCAGTGACAAACATGGTTAGGAATGAGTTCCTAACAATCCTGATCCTGAGATATTCATGATAATAACCCTCTTTGATCTAAGTCCTCATATATGCCAACTCTAACCCTAATCCCACCCCACACTTTGGGAAAGCAGCACCTAGCATTGCTAGCAAACGATGCTATGTAATGTCAAACTAAAACAAATGCCTGAATAATGAAATTATCTTAACTATAACGATCAATGAGATTCAGAAGTTTTGCTTTTGTATCATTTTACATAGTTTATCATTATCATGCATCACATTATAAAACATCTGAAAAGCTTCTGTGTTATTTACAGTAAAATGTGTCCACAGTATAGGCGACATAAGCGCGATTGTTATGTTGGCTGGTTTTTGTCATGTACGACTTCTATGCATCAAACTGTGATAAAATCCACATAACTGCACTGTTAGGTATATGGTTATATGGTGTATAAACCATATACCATATACTGGTATATGGTTTAAAGTCTGCACTTTTGACCCAAGTGAAGATGATCTTGCTGCTGGATCGTCTTAAATGGGTCATGTGATGTGAACGCACCGGCGCCTCTGTTGGCTCCAGAGGGTTAATAAGCAGAAATCACATGAGTTACATTCCAGTGGAGCATTTATTTTCCAGGCTGCAGTCTCTGCAGAGGTCCTTGGCTGAGGCTCTGTTAGCCACGCCACAGTCTCAGCTGAGGACCAAGGGTGACTGGGCTTTTTCTGTTAGGGCACTCACTGTCTGGAAGAATCTCCCTGAGGAGGGCAGCTTGCTGAGAGCCTGATTGTCTTTTAAATGTCTCTTAAGGACATATTTTTATAAGTAGGCTTTTTCAATGCTTCCACTTTGAGCCACTTTTATGCCGTCTCCTATTTTGTTTCATCACCTCGTCTTCTTATTGTTGTTTTTGACAGTTTTATATTGCTTTTAATTTATTTGATAGTTTTAGAGCCCGTCTGACACATTATATTGCCAAATGAATTCACTTGTCTGCCTTCACACATATGAACTTGAGCAACATCCTCTTCTTAATCCACAGGGTTTAATATGATGTTGTTCCACCTTCTGCAGTTATAACAGTTTCAACATTTCTGGGAAGATTTTCCACGTGTTTACGAGTGTTTATGGGAAATTTTGACCATTCTTCCAAAAGCGCATTTGTGAGACACCCAAAGTCTTGCTCTAATTCATCCCAAAGGTGTTCTGCTGGTTTGGGGTCAGGACTCTGTGCAGGCCAGTAAACTTCCTCTACACCAAACTCGTTCATCCATGTTTTTATGGACTTGCTTGTGCACCTTTGTGCACAGTCAGGAGGGAGCCGACCCCAAACTGTTTTCATGAAGTTAGGAGCATGAAATTGTCCAAAATATCTTGGTATGCTGAAGCATTAACAATTCTTTTTACTAGAACTAAGGGGTCGAGCCCAACTCCTGTAAAGCACCAAACTTTACACCTGTTACAATGCAAGGAAAATTAATGACTGACTTCTTGCACAGGCGGGATCCTGTCATGGTACCACGCTGGAATTCACTGAGCTCCCGAGAGCGACCCATCGTTTCACAAATGTTTGTAGAAGCAGTCAGCATGGCTAGATGCTTGACTTAATATGTATGATTTATACGTATGTATGGAAGTGATTCCAACACTTGAATTCAATGAACTGGATGGGTGAATATAATATAATGTATAATAGCTGGCTGATATTATCAGCCGATAGCGTCGATTTGGCAATTCTTAGTAATAAATTAAAATTTCAAAGGTAAAGAAAACCAACTTTTACCAAGTTATCAGTGTTGATGTTTCTGATGTTGCAACTCGTATATCACATTTTAAATTATAAATGTATAAATATTATAACTGGTCTGTAAATCGTTAACTAGTCCTGCATTCAGCATCAGAATGTTTTTAGTCTGCCTTTCTAAAGTATCTTGGTGCCAGAAGCTCTGAACTTGTTTTAGAGTAATATTGCAACAAACTCTGAGCTCACCCTCCATACCCAGTCCATTTCCTGCTCTGCTTATACAAGCTCGATGGCGCCGTGATTCCTTTCGCTTTGTCAGCGGCACAGTGCGTAGTGTGTTACCACTCATTTATGACTAGGTGAGATCTTTCCAGCATTCAGTCATAGCACTAAAAGAATATACAAATAGGAATTTGATTTTCTTTTTTTTTTTCTAACTGCTCCCACTTGACTGGCATTTTCGAAGCCGTGTATCGATGGAAGTGATGTCTTCACCTCTCTCTCTCTCGTTCAACATTCTGGTGGTTTTATGAGACGAGCTGGTGTCTCTGTTGGTTACTGTTCAGGGGGAAGGTCATAAATGGGCGATTTATGTCTGAAGTATAGCCAGGAATGCTGATGCTACTGTCAGAGAGCAGAGATACTGTCTGGTTTGACTCACATTTAATGGAAACTATAAAGTCCACAACTGCATGTCCTAACTCACTCACTTTCCAGTATGTGCTCACACAGGGACGGAGTCAGCATAACTGGCAGACAGAAATTGTATAGAAAGGCGTAATAAGGCAGACGGACGATAAATTTGCTCTGCGTGACACCAGAGAAGGGTTCACATTTTCAGCGTCTTGCAACACATTTCTGGACTAATTTGCGGTATAAATGCACCAAGTGTACCGCCGGCGCTAAAACTAATCATCATAGAGACAAATGAGAACACTTCATTAGCGCTTAGAGTTCCAGCGGTGTCCGCATGTGTACAAATGCTACTCTTGCAACACAATTTCACAATTTGATAAGTGCAAAGGTATTCATTACCACAGCGCCAGCTAACGTGATGCTTGCATTGATTACTGCAACTACTTTTTTTTCCTCAACAGCTCTTATGTGGACTTCTACACCACCATTGTTAAGTTATGGGCATTTTAATTGCTGTAGACAGGGGTCCATTAGCATAGCTACTTGGGTGGCCTTGGCCATGTTTCTCTAAATCATTAAGCTAATTATACAAGCTAATTAATCAGTATGCTTGGAATGGGCTGCGCGAGCAGACGCTGCTCTTTGTTGGCTTGCATAATGAAACGGGTCCATTTTTAGATGGGGGTGAAAAATGGAGAAGGGGAGGGAGAAAGAAACTTTGATCTCAAAAGTAAACATATGATTTTTGCATATCAAGTGCTTCGGCAAAGTGGGTGTGGGGAAGAAAAAAAATGATGTGAAGTAGGTTTGCAGATGCAGAAAGTCAAGCGAGATTCACATTTGTGGCGCTTTGAAGATTGCTTGAAGACAGCGGATAGGGGAGGTAGTTTGTGCTGCGGTGTCCAACATCCAGTTATCCGTGTGGGGTGGTTTTTTTTGTTTTTTTCTCCACGGGAGGCAAACGCAGCCAGAGATCTGTCAATCACCTGTGCCACTGTGACATCTGAGGGTAGTCAGACAATCTCAAGGGCACGTGTTTTACTTAACTGAAGCAAACGTAGACGACTTAATATTTATGCCTCTACCTAAGAATGAAAATCAGCCTTTATACTGCTTGGATATTGTGTCCCTTTTCACAACACAACCTGAAACCACATTCAATTAAAGCCCCAATTACATGCACTATGTCATTATAACTGGCTGTGTTTGTGTGTGTGTGTGTGTGTGTGTGTGTGTGTGTGTGTGTGTGTCAAGCATATACTTATGCTTTCTTGCACGCTTTTTAAAACAAGGCACTGTCAGAAATTATTACTTCCAAGCAGACATAACCAAACATCCTGCCATCCTGTCTTCAGCAAAAGGTGCAGACACTGTCAGCATTCATGCAGGAGTTTTATTTTTAGCAGCTCTCATTATGCACAATGGAAAGTCATTTTCTCAAAGTGCATGAAGCATGTTTACAAACCTAATAGGGCTGCGGTGATAACGCATCAGCGCGAAGACA
Organism: Copadichromis virginalis; assembly: GCF_057382275.1. Lineage (NCBI taxonomy): Eukaryota > Metazoa > Chordata > Actinopteri > Cichliformes > Cichlidae > Copadichromis > Copadichromis virginalis. The sequence goes on from NC_140620.1 coordinate 47,200,304, forward strand.
CTACAGTGTGTGCCAGCTCATGCTCGTCTCCGTTCACCTCGGTGCGGTGACTCTGTATGCAAACTCAGCACTGGCGTTCGGTACACCGATGTAAGTGTTTAGTGGTGAATGGACTAAAGCGTGACACGTCCTGACCTCTTTGTCTCTTTACCCGCAGGGAAATTCGGAGGAGTTCTGTTCTTTCGTCGCTCTGGTCCGAGGCAGCAATCGCAGCTGATTATTCCAAACGGGTAAGATTGAAAAAAAAGAAAACAACAACAACAACAAAAACTCAAACCCTACAATTGTGTTATTTAATCTGAGAAACTCCACTGATGACAGCCACTCCACTGGGGGATTTCTTTTTTTTCTACCTCCAGCGTTCAAATGTCAGCAGTGCAGGAGAATAATAATGTCAGCCCACAGAAATCAAATCAGGGGTCAGACAAATAAATGATGTTAGTATGGATTAAGATAAAGGTAGAATACATGTCAGGACATGATGCATTGCTCACTTGTAGATAATATTTTTCTTCTTTGTCTGACTTTTATTATGAATCGGGATGAATGTTGCACAAACTATAGAAAAATAAATGAGTGCCTTTGCAAAGGCAGTTTTATTCAATAACAGCTTGAGATTAATTCCACTCATGCTGTCAGTAGGCTACCATGTTGGGCTGATGACACACAAAGCATGCTAACGGTGCCCTCTGCAGTACAGGGATCTCCACTGCTGCTACTCTACAGTTTTAAGAGCAAAGCTGTTCTCATATGAAGACTGTGTGATGCACGCTGTTCACACCTCTCACTATATTTGCTCCTGCAAACACCCTGAATCTTCAGAATCACCTGCCGTATTAAAATAGCGTTATTGCAGTGTATAATTATGCTGTAAAGCCGTGTCGTGACACTAACGCTTTAATCTGCACTAACTAAAGTTCCCACAACTGCAAACGCCGAACTGTCCTCGGCTAAATCATGATGTCTCTCTCATTATCATCATCATAATAACGTTCCAGCTGGGATAATTAAAAGTACAGTTCATGTCCTTTGGAAATGAAGCCAAGTTTTACCCTCTATCACAGCGGTGTTTTTCAGATCAATGAACAGTCCCGTGGTTTCCCCCGGAGGACTTGCGGGTGCAGCTGTAATTGGAGCGTTTGTGTTGCTCTGAGTTACTGCTCCCCGGGCAGAGGCCAGCGCACACCAGAACATTCTTCCACATGTCCACAGGATTTCCAATGAACTCATCAAATACACTCGTAGGGGAAGCGTGTTGAGATCAAATTATCACACGCTCAGTTCTTAAGGAGGATTGAGACCCTCATTTTTATTTCCTGTCCCTGCTGGCAGCATCACATATATCCCTAAGTGTGTTAAATGAGATCGCAGGCACTAAGAATGAAAGATCTTTTTCAACAAGGCTTCGGATGCTACTCAATGCCTTGTTGTAATTACCGGGAGCATTTGTAAAAAAAATTGGCAGGAGGCGCAGGTGGCACACTGATTCAAATTAAAGGTGACGGCGACAAATGCGACATGCGTGGAAAGGCTAGGCAAAGACAGTTAAATACAGATAAGTGAGGAAGGCTAACTTTGCGTCAATGACAGGAGCAGAGTTGTCACTATCACGCTTCGCTACTGTTGGAAGCCATTCGAGTGCCCTGTTTAAGAGCCATTAAGTCATTAAATTTAAATCGAATTTGCTGTTTCTTTTCAGGGAAGAAAAAAAAACATTAGGGGCACTGTTGTTAAAAAGATGCTGTAATGCATTTTTACCAAGAACTGCGGGTACATAGGTGCCCTACGCCTGTCAGATGGAGTCGTGTTATATAAAGTGGAATTCACAGCAGTAGCAGGTGACCTGGTTTAAAATAGCAGCCGAGAAGAAAAAAAGTTTCCTGAAAGTAGGAAGTCTACTTCCTCATAGTGCTTACAGTACCTGTGAAGTGACCCGTTAGCACTGAAAAATGATGCGTCTTTGGAGTATTAAACAACCGAATCACTTAAAACTGTACAGTGTTGCTGGCTTTTACTGCGTCATTGACGTGTACTAAAATAGCTTTTTGTTGCAAAATACAAAAGTAGTCTTTATTTTTGTGTTTTGGCACAAACTGTTAGATGGGTAGGTTTAAGCTCTTTTGGAGCAGGTTAAATTGTCAAGGATACAAAAGTAGGTGTAGCGTTTAAGACTAAACTGGCTTCAGTATATTATATCATGGTTGGCACTGTGTGTGTGTGTGTGCATCCATCCAAGTGTTGTGGGCCAGACCTGGCTCCAATGATTTATTACACTGCTTGAAGGGATTTGTAATTTCATGAGGTCACATGAGTAGCATGTCAGTCAGGCATAGCAAAGTGTTCTCTTTGGCCCTGCTGGCAATTGGTAGGCATGCCAAAACAGAAAGAAAGAAAAAAATCCTGTTTCCAGCACATATTCAGGTACACCAGCAGGTACGCAGTCTTACACCCACACCCACACAGTTACAGAACCAAATACTGTAATCCAGCTTAGCACTGCTTTATCACCTGAGCAGGAGGCAGACGTTATGCAAATGCACGTAAGATATTCCAGAGGCACGTCAGCTTAAGCCTGCCTTTAAAATGGCTTTTGAGAGGTTAATTCTATGCAAATAGAGCATCACGAGTTGAAAAACGAGATGGGTATTTTTCTAATAACACTAAGAGGAAGCCACTTAGATGCAAAGTGGAGTCTTTCAGATTGACCTGGGGTAATCATTACGAGCCTAAAGGTAGTACAACGTTTTTTCTTTTGGCCAACATTAATCTGCAAAATTCAAATGAAAATTAAACATAGCTATGTTCATTTGCATGCTCTTTTCTTAATGTGCATATTCCTACCAGATGTGAATTTATATGTTTATTGATGATGCACTTGATGAATTTGAAGATACAGTCACCATAGATTTGTTTTTACGGCTTTCTTATGTGCACCTTCAGGTTTCTTTCATCATTTTGTTTGCAATATTAAAATAGTGGGTTACAAAAAAAGCTGTAAGCTGGAGACGATGTTTTACAGTTTTAAAGTGAACAAAGAAAATCTGATTATATCAAACATATTTATATACGTATATAAATATATATATTATTTTCTGCTTCTTCCGTATGTAACTGCTCGCATTGTTGAAAATAGTACATGAAAGTGATGCTAATATTAGAATTATCCACCGATTCCTTTTGCTAATAAAGAATAGACAGAGTCAGCCTGGCAGGCTATATGCACACACTCATGTGGTTTGTATTCTTATCTCAGTTACTATCTCATCTTCTAGGTGGGGGCAAAGGGGGCATTAATTTCACTGGTGTGTCGGTGAGGTAAAACCGCAGCATCGGGCAGCATGTTGGCACCTGCGTGATCCCACCAAAGAAGCCTCATTACTCGGTGAGTCGGATAAATGTTCTTTCAGTTCATGCAAGGGCATCTGTTTTTGGATTTTCTATATTAAACCTAACCTTTTTGTCAGCTCACTTTTCAATTAGTTCGTTGTCATTCATCTTAATGATAAAAGAAGCAGAAGAATCGCTCTCACAACTTTAAGCTGCTAATGGATAAAACTGCAGCAGAAGCTCTCCACACCACGTCATTGACTTTGTTTTTAATTGAGTTGTGGCATTTGAAAAGTATAAAAGGAGGAATATGATAAGGTTATTTTTTTGCTAATTTTTCTCATGTGCTCATTTTTTGTGTTATTCGTTACAGAACATACAGAGTACACTTGAACTTTTTATTTAAAATGATATAAAGTACATCTGAATCTTTAAAGAAAACTACAAAATGTTTGAAGAATTAGCCTAAACTCTTTTACTCCTGCATTTTAAGACACTAAAAGTTTTACTACAATGTATGGCTACACATATTTCTCACAATGAAAACAATTTGAAAACAGTTACTTTAAAATATTCTGTCGTTAAGTGATGACATGATGAATCCTACTTCCGGGTAGAGCAGGGCGATATGGCCAAAAATATTTATCACGATATATATTTGAAAATTTGCGATAACGATATAACCGACGATATAATTGATGCGAGACAAAATACAACTCCACAACATTACTAGCGCAAAAAGACAACCTTCCATTTATTTTCACTTAAACAAGAAGCTGGTTTTTATGTACATTAAAGCTTTATAAAAATGTAACAGTGCAAATGCAAATTCCTTGCTGAAAGTTTAACCAAAAGGCATTTCCAGTAGAAATGGGCTGACATATCCTGAGCATAACCATGTATAATATCCACTGAAGTTAAAAAGAGGTGCTTTGCAACATTAAACTGCAGTGTGCAGTACGCATTTTTCGGACCATAAGGTGCACGGGATTATAAGGCACATTAAGCAAAACAAAGCAGTCAGATAAATCAAACTTTATTAAACTCATTCTTCTTGCTTCCTCCACTTCTGTACCATTGATTCATTAATGTTGAATTCTCTGGCAGCTGCTCTATTCCCATGTTGCTGCAGTATATTAATGACTAACCTCGTATTGTGGATGGATTATCTCAGTTGTTCTCCTGACTGAAGTTTGGTCCGTTTACAGCATCCTGCCATGCGATTGCATTTGTCTCTAACCATGAGGAACCTTCACGTTAACTTTTATAAGTGGAAAAGTGTTAGTGTTCGTCCTCCAGCTTCACTGTTTATGTTATGCTAACATAGCTGTGTCGCTAGCGATCACGTAGCACATCATTATATACCAGCTAGCCCAACTTCAGTAACCCTACAAATGTCACTGCTGTTTAGTTTCCTGTCTTCATTTATGTTGGAAGTGATAGCAGAGGTGTACGTTTGATTTTTTTCAGAAATCTCTCAGTCAGAACATGCAATATCATGCTTAGGTAACTAGCGAGCTAACTTCCGCTAGCTTCCTGCTAACTTCTAACTCCGTTAAATGTAATAACTTTTGTTTTCCTGGATGCCTGGAAGTTAAACTTCATAGTTACACCTGGTAAAGCAGCAATGCTGATCGTTTTATTAAAGATGAAAGAATTTAGACAGTTTTTAACTCTAAGTGATGCTGCAGTGTTGTTTGACCTGAAGCATACGGAGTTTAGGACCCAGATTACTCCCAGATTTAAGAGCATCTTAGTCCGACAAATATGACAATAACAACGGCTGCTTGCATGTTCTGCAAAAAATGTGCTTTGTTGTGTATCTGATGGACAAACACCAAACCAGTTCCACATCACGGAAGTTGCACCATTTTTACAAACCAATTCTGGTTCATCTGTTTCACTCAACAATCGGCCATGTGCGTATGAAAACAAAGGCACTGCGCATGCGCGTTTTACTCCCATTCTATCGCGATATTTCATTTTCCTATCGTTGCCTAACATTATACCGGTATTACTGTGAACGGTATAATATGGCCCAGCCCTACTTCCGGGCCTAAAGTAGTCTGCGTTTAATAGGGTTTTTGTGTTGTTAACATGTTTAATGTTATGTATTTTCTTCTATTTAATCTCAAAAAGCTCCTAAAACAGTCAGTGATCCCTGTTGACCTCCCTCGGCTTTTATTACCGCTAATCATTTATTTAAGCTCAGTTTTTAAAACCTTAGGATGTAACTACAGCCCAGCCCATGCAGCAGTATATGAATGACTAACCTCGTATTGTGGATGGATTATCTCAGTTGTTCTCCTGGCTGAAGTTTGGTCCTTTTACAGCATCCTGCCATGCGATTACATTTGTTCCTGACCACCGAGAACACTCACGTTAACTTTTATCGAGTGGAAAAAAAGTTAGCTTGTTTATATTATGCTAACATAGCTGTGTCGCTAGTGGTCACGTAGCACATCATTATATACCAGCTAGCCAAACTTCAGTAACCCTACAAACATCACTGCTGTTTAGTTTTCTGTCTTCATTTATGTTGGAAGTGATAACAGAGCTGTACGTTTTAATTTGTTTCCAAAACCCCGCAGTCAGGACATGTTATATTGTATTTAGATAGAAGCTAGCGAGCTAACTTCCTGCTAACTTCTAACTCCATTAAATGTCATAAATTCCGTTTTCATGGATGCCTGGATGTTAAACTCAATTGTTACACCTGGTAGAGCAGAACGCTGATCATTTTATTAAAGATGAAAGACTTTAGACAGTTTTTCAACTCTCAGTAATGCCATAGTGATCGTTTGATATATGGACCTGCAGCGGAGTTTAGGCCCGGACACGGCTAGTGACGTCAGACTTAACGACCGAATATGTGAAATGGGACAAGATTTAGTGATTTAAGGCTGATAACAAGTACGTGAAAAGTTGTGCATAATCAGCATAAAGTTGGTTTAATCAGCTTTGTACATACTGCAAAAATGCAAACGTAACACAGAAAGTCTGCTTAACATCTAAAATGAATATTAACTATGTCATAATTCAACACAGAAAAAAAACAATGACTGGGGCAATATAATGACCATAATATCTGATATAGATAAGAACTACTGAAGCCTAAGATGTAGTTGTGTGCCAGGCCTGGTTGTTGAGCTCTCAGTAGTCTAGAAGGAGTAAACAGAAAAAGAAACAAACAAAGACACAGATAAAGACGAGAGCACTCAGAGAGCTAACTATCCCCGACAGGGAACAGCAATACTAAAACTGATGTTATTTATGCTGATGTCATCATTCGTAATACTGAAACCCCCAATAGTGACGTCTGCACTGTTTTCATAGATCATTTGTGCTGATGTCAGCATTGTTAATGGAAATCTAGTGTAGTATATTAATCTTTTGGTTTCAATATGAAGTCATGTAATGTTGTAATGAAAACATATGTTTTAAGGAGCTCAAGGAAGTGCTTATGTCTCCCAGTCACTGTTATATTGCTTAAAGTTTGAAGACGATCCAGTGGAAACTAAAGCCTTTTCCTAATGCTAAATGGACCAGTCTTATATAGCGCTTTTCTACTTTTTCCAAGCACTCAAAGTGCTTTACTAACTTGCCTCATTCATGTTTTCACACTCATTCGCATAAGCACTTTTTTCTATTTACCATTTACACACATTCAAACTCAGATGGATGCATCAGAGAGTAACTTGGGGTTAGTATGTTGCCCAAGGATATTTGGCAGACGGGGATCAAGCCACCAAACGTCCGAGTAGCAGGTGACCTGCTTTACCACCTGAGCAACGGCCACCCCAAATTCATGTGATCCTAACCTTTGACCTATGACCTTGAAGCATTACTTCTAATATGGTCTATTTTATTAATTTTACAAATATGATTAGAGCAGAGCTGTCTGAAATCCTTTGCCTGTTCAAGCTGTAAAAAGCTTGCAGATTTCTCAATTACTATGTCATTATGTGAAACTTTATGTCATCATTGTGATGTCTTAGGGTTTTGTACTGAAAAAATAAACACTGTGTTGTACAGCCCTCTCCATAGTCATATAAAAGATCAGTTAATATGGTTTCTTGCAATTGTTTTTCAAGGTCAGCTTTGACCTTGGGCATGAACAGAAAAGGTCAAGGTCAAATGCTTAGCCAGCCTAGTTGGTGTATTGTTGTGATGTTTCAATAAATGTCTTGTGTCCGTTCAGCCTCATCAACAGCAGAAAAGGCTTTTTTTTTTTTTAATTTAAATCACAATGTAAGATGTTTACATTGTGTGTGAATCACCTTTCAATTCAATTCAGTTTTATTTATATAGCACCAAATAACAACAACAGTCGCCTCAAGGCGCTTTATATTGTAAGGTAGACCCTACAATAATACAGTTGCTTGCAAAAGTATTCGGCCCCCTTGAACTTTTCCACATTTTGTCACATTACAGCCACAAACATGAATCAATTTTATTGGAATTCCACGTGAAAGACCAACACAAAGTGGTGTACACGTGAGAAGTGGAACGAAAATCATACATGACAAATAAATAACTGCAAAGTGGGGTGCAAAACATACAGAGAAAACCCAACAATCATATGACCCCCTATGAGCAAGCACTTTGGCAACGGTGGGAAAGAAAAACTCCCTTTTAACAGGAAGAAACCTCCGACAGAACCAGAGAACGAAAAAAATACATGAGAAAATAAGAAAACAAAACAAAGAAAGGACTAACTAAAACCTTAAATAAATGAGGTACTGTAGAGTATCATAGTACCTATGCAAGGATATCACAACAAGCTGTCAGCGATGAATACAAGATTACAGGCTTACAGCAACCTGACATAAAAAACAAGCTATTGCATATTTACACAGCATCATCATTTTCATCTCTTTAACTTAGTTGTATTGTCAGGAAGAGAAAAAACTACATACAGTGTTTTAGATGTTGGCGCTGCAACACAACAAAGCATAAAACAATTTTAACAGCTACCAGCTGTGCAGCATTGTAAGCAGCCAGAGTGTGATTGGGGCAAATTCCTAGTGTCATTTCCCACATTTAACCAGCATCTGATATACTAGAACCCGTTTTGAGGAGAGAAAATCCCTGACCCAAGCCTGCGCGGTGATGTAGCTGAAGAAATACATTCAGTGGGGTATAAATATTGCACAGTGAGTACATGGAGGGCTTTTTGGCCAATGAATTATTACAAAGTCCAGTGGGTTCGTGCCAGCCGCGGAGTATATCTCGCTCAGCTTCACCCTGCAATAAGCTGTGACTGGGGAATTGTGGTTATAGTCACACCACAAATAAAGACCAGTGATACCAGAAATCCATCACATTCATCCCACAGGTTGTGTGCTTACATTTGGCCAGACTCAGCAATATCCAGTTAGCTAAAAGGGTGTAAATAACAATGAAAGTGCACACAGCAGGTGGTAGACAAAAAAAAGAGGAAAAGTTAATGAAGTTCCACTTTTTTTTTCTTGTATTATCATTTTTTTTCTTCTTTTTCTGTACACATGAGGCACAGCGGCGTTAGCTAGTCAACATTTACAGGAGGCAGGAATGAGAGACAAACTATTTCCCTTGGTGATCAGCTTCATGATGCTTAGATAGATGGTGATCCCCGAAGCGAATAAAGTGTGCCACCCTCACGTTCTCGCTCTCAGAAGAGCAAATCTGGATGGCGACGATGATGGTGGTGATGATGATGAGTCTATTTGCTCAACAGCAGTAGAACAGGGATGTGAAATTACTCCATGTTCGGATTTTTCCTGCTAAATCACTTTTCATTTGCACAAGATAATCACGTAACCCGGCGGAGCATGAAGTCGATAGTTAACACAGCTGATTGTACCAGCACAATGAGGTTAAACGAAGATCAAAATAAGTATTCGAAATGGAAAAAAGGGGGGAGGGGATGACTTTTGGATTGTCAAACCAAAGATATGTTGGGCAGGTTGGTGATTAGCAGCAATGCATAATCCCCAGTCTGCTGACATATTTCTTTTGGATACTGGCTGTCTGAAAAAGACAGATATGCAGTGCAGAATGGATCAAATCTGTTTCATGTCAGATAGCAGCTAGCGGTTTCTTAGGACAAATCTCTACTAAGCCACAAGCAGACTGGATTAGAGATTGAAGCAGTGACCACAGTGGATCAGGAGAATACTAAAAAGGTGCATTATTAAATGATTAGCGACAATTTCCGATAACCTCCAAATTACTTTCTTAAATACAGCACATTCATAAGTCCCGTTGCCTCACTTGTCGTGATTGAAATGCTCATTCTTAAATATCGCATTTGTATTGTGATTATGAGGAAGCGAACATGGGAGATTCGTCTTATTCTCTGTGGAGAAAAAAGGCAGAATTTTGCAAAAGCCCTGAGCCTGTGCGCATGTTTAATGCAATGCGCAGGTTTGTCTCGAGGTGTTATGGATGAGGTGTTTCATGGGACCTGCTGCTCATTTAGTCCTGTGACAGGTAATGTTCTGGTGCTTTTTGAGATGTGGCTTAAACACACGCATACTGTTTGCTTGCAAAAAAAAGGAAAAAAAGAGGAAAAACATGAAGAAATGGAGCTGCAGCATCACTGGTCATGCAAATGGATAACCTCAGCTTTTTCTTTCATTAGTTAACATAGTGCAAACGTGTGCGGCAAACAATCTGCATACTTAATCCCACTGCAACCTCCAAAGGAAATGAAAGAAGAGTCTAAACGTGCGTCAGGATACACATGTTAAGGGAATGCTATCTCAGGACTTTGGACTGTCTATGAAACTTCAAACCGAATCATTCTTACACAGACAGATATTTTTCAGCCAAAGTGTGTTTTTGTTGCCAGCCTTTATCCAGCATTATATAACCACAAGATGGTGCTATGCATCACCGTTTGCCTTCCAAGCCTTCCCCAAGTCCCTCCACGTGAGGAGGCGTGATTCACCTGCGTCATTAGAATGACTGCTTTCCATTTAATAACTCAGTAAAGTCTCATTTGCATGAAAAATGAAACGAAATACATTGTTTTTGAATCGCTCGATCAGGATTGACCGTGATGCCAAACTAGTTATTTTAAATCTCAATCTTCAAATGACAAAAAGTTGCAGTCATTTTATTTAATCCAAGAAAAACTAAACATTAAACATTATCTACATTACATTTTCCATTTTCTCATTTCACAAAAAAAATCCCAAATCATCTAAATAAATCAAAGTAAAACTAACATGAAGATGTGAAAACCACCAGAGCAAACTTGAGTTTTAAAGATTGTATTGAAAAAAGAAATATTGAATTAGTTGTCGGGCGACTTGCTTTCAGGGAAGCTTTATGTATGTGCGTAGCACGTGACAGGTTAAATGCATGTTTACATGCTTATGCAGTATAGAAGGAGATTAGATGGGGTGATAGTACAATTGAAATTACAGTAAAATCCAGTAGGTGGCAGTCTGTCAATACAGATTTTTTTTTAACACACCCACAGTAGGTGTGCCTCTCATCATCAGGAGAGGTTCCTTACTTGCTATGTCTCTGCACAGTATGACGGGTGAATGCAAAGTGACAGCGCAAATGAACTTTTATCGATGGTGTAATGAAACACGCAAGCTATTTGGATGTGGTGTGTGTGTGTGTGTGTTTAAATACATATATATATATATATCATGGATTAATGGCTGCATGAGAAAGTCAGCACTCACACACACACCTCTGCAGTGTTTTTTCCTCTTTCATTTTCGCCCCTTATATCTCTTGCGCTCCATCTCTCACACTTGCACAAAGCTGAATGGCGTCACCACCCACCACTCACACTCACTCATGCGCGCAGACACACACACACACACACACACACACACACACACACACACACACACACACCTCCTCGCCATCTGTCTGTGCAGCGGCCCGTGTCTCTTGCACTGGGAGCAGTTGAGAGCAAGACAGAGAAAGTGTCTCTTGGCTCTTTAGTTCTGAATCCCACTTCCGCTCTTCTTTCTCCTGCTGTGCTGTTGTCTATCAAACGGTCTCACAGCATCACGCTGTGTGCTGATGAGCTCTCCGTGCCTTTGTAACACCTGTGTGCTTTTACTGTAACGAGAGCTCGTCTCAGCTTCAACCTGAGCCCCGTTTCCGCGCGAATGTTAAAGATCAACAAAAGGAAAAACAAACAAGCCTGATTAGCTTGTTTATAATAAGTTTCATATTAATAGCACAGATGGCAGGATTACGCCCTCCAAGAAATATTTTTGGTAAAAGAAACCGTGGGACCGGCATGTTCCCCGTGACAGAGTGCAAGAGGAATGCGCACATTTTGGACATCGTTTGCTGCTATTACCTCTGCCAGAGTTGTAAGGAAGCAGAGTGAATTTCTCTGTGTGCTCCTTGATTTTATCGAGCAGCGTGAGTTTACGGTAAAAAAATAAATAAATAAAGCACACAAAGCCAGGAATGACAGCATCTTTACATAACAGAATGATTAAAATCCACAGGAATGCACATGATAGGTGTCATAAAGACTGTGTTTTCCCCTCTGTCTAAGAGTCCCTTCTCTTCATAGTAAATTTTCATAACCCTGCAACTTACCAGAAAGCTTTGTAGGCAGCTTAAGTAATTTGAACAAAAATGCATCACCTCTCTCCCCTCAGTCGCCTCCCTTTAGACAGCAAGCAAAAGTGCCTTCATAACGCTGCTATATTCAGCTGCGGTGATAAGAAATGGCAGCTATCAGCAAGCGGTCTGAAAGCTGCATATAACTGTTATTGTGTGTGTATATATATATTAAAAAAATTGATTTATGTGGCCTATCACTTAGGAGGTGCAAAATGTGGATGAGTATGGGCTAATATAATAATAGAGGATGAATGAGAGGGATAAAGAAAGGGCCAGGTGACGCCTCAAGAAGGAGAGCGAGATCAAAGGCAAAAGACGTTTAATAACAGCAAGAAATTCAATTTTCTAATCATCTTCTGTGGAGTTCACGTAATTAATTTCAGTTAGAAAAGAGAGAAAATCATTATATTAAGATAAAGGACTATATATATATATATATATATATATATATATATATATATATATACATATGTCAGAAAGTTTGTATCAACTTCTGAGCACGATCACTTTGAAATTTTTTAAATATGCATCACCTTTCATCCAAGAATTCAATTCAATTCAATTCAATTTTATTTATATAGCGCCAAATCACAACAAAAGTCGCCTCAAGGTGCTTCATAGATACAGAGAAAAACCCAACATTCATATGACCCCCTATGAGCAAGCACTTTGGCGACAGTGGGAAGGAAAAACTCCCTTTTAACAGGAAGAAACCTCCGGCAGAACCAGTTTCTGGGAGGGGCGGCCATCTGCTGCGACCGGTTGGGGTGAGAGAAGGAAGACAGGATAAAAGACATGCTGTGGAAGAGAGACAGAAATTAATAACAGATATGATTCAATGCAGAGAGGTCTATTAATACATAGTGAGTGAGAAAGGTGACTGGAAAGGAAAAACACAATGCATCATGGGAATCCCCGGCAGCCCATGTCTATTGCAGCATAACTAAGGGAGGATTCAGGGTCACCTGGTCCAGCCCTAACTATATGCTTTAACAAAAAGGAAAGTTTGGAGCCTAATCTTGAAAGTAGAGATAGTGTCTGTCTCCCGAATCCAAACTGGAAGCTGGTTCCACAGAAGAGGGGCCTGAAAACTGAAGGCTCTGCCTCCCATTCTACTTTTAAATACTCTAGGAACAACAAGTAGGCCCGCAGAGCGAGAGCGAAGTGCTCTGATAGGGTGATATGGTACTACAAGCTCATTAAGATAAGATGGGGCCTGATTATTTAAGACCTTGTATGTGAGGAGCAGGATTTTGAATTCAATTCTGGATTTAACAGGATGAGGCTTCTCCAGTTCTAAAACCAAAAGGTGGAGAGTCCCAGGTATTTAAACCCTACTGGGAGTTGGCTCCTTTGGAGGTGTTCGTTGACCCACTATTAATCATCGCATCGTCGCAGGAGCCAAGTTGTGAAAAAAGGTGCAGGTCATTACCACCAGAGGTTTCAGGTGAAACCACGGTGAGACTTTGGCCCAACCTATCAGCCTAACTGATGCAAGGTGCAAGTTGGGGTTGAGTTGTTTTGACCAATCAGTAAAGAGACTGACTATTTTGGGCCCACAAGCTTTATCATTTGAATATGATAAACAAATAAAGATCAAATTACTCTAAATGTACCAAAGCAAACATCTAATATGTCCATATATTATATATATCAGGCAGCACGGTGGCACGGTGGTTAGCACTGTTGCCGCACAGCAAGAAGGTCCTGAGTTCAATTCCACCATCAGGCCGGGGTCTTTCTGTGTGGAGTTTGCATGTTCTCCCCGTGTTTGCATGGGTTCTCTCCGGGTACTCCGGCTTCCTCCCACCGTCCAAAGACATGCAGCTTGTGGGGATAGGTTAATTGGATAATCCAAATTGCCACTAGGTGTGAATGTGCGAGTGAATGTGAGTGTGAATGGTTGTCTGTCCCTGTGTGTCTGTCCCTGCGACAGACTGGCGACCTGTCCAGGGTGTACCCCGCCTCTCGCCCTATGACAGCGGGGATAGGCTCCAGCGACCCCCGCGACCCTGAAAAGGATAAGCGGAAGCGAATGGATGGATGGATGGATTATATATATCTAATACTACACAGTCTACCATCGTTTATGAGTGTTTGATTTTCCCTATAAATCCAACAAGTGTCAAATGATCTCTAATGAAAACACCCACTAAGTGCAGTCCAAAATGATTTCATACCTACGCAGCAGCAAAGATAATCCCACATTTTCCAAAACAAAAAGCTAAAACCTCTTTAAGGACTTTGTTTGCAATCTTGTATAGATATAAATCCAAGCTACTTTTCTCTGTTGAATATCAGTCTCTGATGCTCATTAAATGTTGTATGGAGAAAATAGGCTTGGCGCTAGCAAGCAGCCTCATGTTTACCCGTTGGCGCAGAGCTGGTGCGATGTCCAGACTTGTAAATCAGGCCCATTGAGGTAGCATAATGCCGATGATTATGACAGCCAGTCGCATGGGAGTGATAGAGGGACGTTGAGTTATGGACTTGGGGAGGATGCCCAGAACTGAAGAGTCTCGCAAATGCAGAAGCACTTTCACCAAAACACAAGTCCCCAGATGGGGACTAATGCTGCAGTTGGCGGCTGCACCACCCAAATGACTGCATATTAGCTGCTCAAAACCCGGCACACAGGATGGTGAAGGTTTTCCTTTTTTCCCCCCCTAAATTTCATAGTTGTGCCATTTTACTAAAAAATCTGAAAGAAAAAAAAATCACTTACTGAATACAAGAGCAACACACAGCCAGAGTATTTTGAAAGTGTTTTGTGTTGGTTGCACTGGCATGCGATGCATCACTTAACTAGATGACTTCAGCCAGGCGGATTCATTTCCATTCACTGTATTACTAAAGAATCTACTCTGTTCATTCTGCTCCTCTCCGCAGACCAACGATCATTCATCCCCATTGATCGTCAGCCATGATAATATAATCAGGCGTAAAGCACTGACAAGGCTGGCCGGTCCGATAGATCAGAGCTGCTGACAGCAGAGCTATGCACAGGTCATAAACCCTCACCTTCCTTGTTTGACCCCACATCAATTTGGCTCTTTCCAATATGAATGCAAATAACAATGCGTTTTTGGTGACATGTTTATGGTTATCTCTGTATCCCCCCTCTCGCTCCACCCGCTGCACCTAAATGTGCTGATGTTACTGAGCTAATGGGATTGAAAGAAGGTAACCTATTGCTCTGGAGTGGCCGGCACTCCACTCCCAAATACCTACTTTGAGCACCACCATTGCCCATGCCCATTTTTTGCGTTTGTTTGGGGTTTTTTTGCACAAACACTTACATATACAGTATATGCATACCTACATGTCCTCCGCCTCACTCACTTGTGTATGCATTGAGCTGATAAGTACTGCGGCTCATTTTCCCCATGGCAAAGCACAGTAAAAAACTGGGGAGTAATAATTGCTTTGGGGGGGTGGGTGGTGCGGCAATACGAGGATGGCTAAATATGCTTGATTGCCTCCTAAGCTTCAGTGCTGTGTAATGAAATATGGCTGCTGCAGACGGGGGCTCCCGTGCGATAGCTTTCTTGTCACTTTCTCACTTGCCTTTTTCTTTTTTTTCTTTCCCCTGCAGCCTTTCACTCTTCGGCGCCGGCATTTTCATCTTTGCTTGCCCATTGCCGTCGTCATAGAACGGAGTGCGTCCGAGCATTTGTTGCCATTGAACGCTATCTTAGCTATAATGTAATAATTACGGAGGCCAAATCCGGCCTAATTGAGTATTCCTCCCCGGCATCAAAATGCCAGGCGCCTTAATATTCCTCTGTTCTACAATTTAATTTGTGGATTCATTAGCATGACCGGCGTGTATAGAGAGAAAGCTGATAAGAAGGAACCCGGCAAAACACACCGGTGATGAGGTCAGTTTGTAGAGGCCAGCCATATCCTCACCTGGGTAATTACGTTAATTTACATGTAAGAACCGTAAAACCGAAAACCTTTTTTTTTAATGCAACTAAATGTCAGGTTAGCTTGTTTCCTTTAGCTTCTGCAAATAAAGAAGAGGTTTTCACACGGAAAATTGCCTCTGAGTCAGCGTGATAAGTGTCGGGCAGAGACACTACTTTGCTCGTGACATTCACAATTATCTTTGCTAATCATCCCATTTGACCGCTATAAAGTTCTACAATAATGTTTCAAAAGATAATGAGTCAAATTAAAACTCATCCAAAAAAAAGAGAAAGAAATGTCCCAGAACCAGCTCATTTTTATTGTAACCACCCAAAGCACATTTCTCCATGTTAGTTAAATAAGTAGCAAATCATTTACAAGAATATTAGTCCACAGGCTTGTATGGGCACAGCAGCATCTGCTAATGCATTTAGCAGGAAAATAGCCTGAGAAAATCTTCCGCGCACATTAAATAGACTTAAAAAGACTTTTTTTTTCTTTTTTCTTTCTTTTTTGCTTTCAGAATAACTAACAAGCCTAATTTGTTGTGCTACTTAAAGGAAAATGTAATCACACTTGTTTTCATAATTCACAAAGTCAATCGATAACTGCGGTTAAGTCATTCTCTACCGCACGCGCAATTTTCTCTTCCTTCAACTGAAATTTGGTTCAAAAGCACTTTTCTGTTTCTTAACTATACATTTTGTACATAATGGCGCCGAATACATGAACTAATTAAATGAGCAACATAACAATGTTGAAAAGCTGTATACAAAAATTCATGGTTGATTCATTTTTAGTAAGAGCTAATTGCGTTGTGTAGAGAAATGCTTTTCTTATACTTTTTCTATTTCTGTTTTTCTCGTGCATGTAGTTCTCTTTCCTGAGACGTCAACCACAGGATGAGGCCTGCGGCAGGTAAGAAACTGAGCAGAGTATCTTGATGCAAGAGGATTTTAACTGTTCTTTAAATATACATTTGTTTAAATTTCACACAGTACGTTAAGTCGGGGTTACTTTGTTCTACTTTCAAATTTGTGTATGTGAGCTGATAATGTTTCCAAATAACCATCTTTGTTTAAAAAAAAGAGTAAATTGCATGTTTTGAGTACAGAGACAGGCCCAAGAATATGTCAAGTGACATCAAATCAAGCGCTAAGCTGAATCTCGACTCAGCTCCATCTCCTGACCTGGATCGGGGCGGAGGAAACAGACTATATCTGGCAACCTAAACCTTTTTAAAGTGACTGAGAGTGTGAGGGAGACTGACTGGCACTGATGGGACCAGACCGGGACTGCGCGATGCCGTGCTGCACTGCACCCGGGCCTCAGAGCCTGATTGATAGAGTGTGATGAGACTGTCACTGAGCAAGGAGAGAAGCCGAGAGATAGGCTAGATGGAGGGAGGGAAGTGGGCTGACCAGGGGAGAGAGATAGAGAGAAATAAATCTGAGAACATGTGAAGGATGAAGTGGGGAAATGAAGTGGCTGGATGGAAGGTGGACATATGAAGGATGGGGAGGCGGAGCGCTGGGGGCGTGGGGTGGGGGGGGGGGTTGATGTTGGAGAGGTGAGTCAGATACTGAGAAGCTTACAGCTTTGCTTCTGAGCGAGATATACTTGGCATAAACAGATTTAGTTGATATGAATATCTGCAAAAACAGGATAAAACTTTTAAAAAAGGCAAGAAGTTATTTTTATGCAAGCAAAAATATCACATGACAAATTGTGGCTGATATTTATTAGGGCTGGATTTACTCCATTTACTAAACAAAAACTTTTTTTTACATAATGGAAAAAAATCTTTTGTAACTTGCAACACAATATGTTAGCACTTGACGTTATTTTTATTTCTTAAAGAAAAGCAAAGGTAAACAAAAGATTGGTCTGCACATATAGTATATTCTGATGGGCTTGGGGAATATTCTCAGACGTTCCAAGCAGCTAGCATTAGGCCAAGAGCTGGAGGTTGTGTGCTCCACAATGCCCCCTACTGGGCAAATCCAGCAAGTCATTATAGTAAAGTTAAACTAAACTAAAAACTAAATGTGAAAAGTTGATGAACATGTTAATTTAAGCTTTCAAAACGTTATGTGTTCATAATCTAGTACCTTTACTGATTTTCCTAAACTTTGCCTCTGACACGTGCACTCCAAACAATAATAAAAGATTGTAATTAAAATATTAATTTAAAAGAATAACACTAAAGTCAGTAAAAACTAAATTGAAATATGAAAATCCTCTGAAAATTACCTGAACCTAAATTGAATGTAAAACAAAAAGTCAAAATTAAATTGAAGTAAAAGCTGATTTGAAAATTCAGAATGATAATAACTCTGCAGTGGGAGTTAATTGCACCACTAAGTTGAAAGACCAGCCTGGAAATAAATGAATGAATTACTGAGGATGGGTGCTAATAAATGCTCTTCAATAATCAGTGTGACCAACTTGAAACACGCCACAAAGTTGGGGATGAAATGGCGAAAATGTAGCTAATATATCTACTACTTGGGGATAACTTGTTAGCTAAGAAAGTCGTCAGAGGAAGACTGAAGTCTTACATACTTTCGCTTGCTTCTACAATATTACATCAACCATCCAGTGACAGGTTTCCACATCACTGCGTTTGCAACTTTCAAACCTGAGTGCTGGTGGCAGCACGGTGAGCAGCACTGTTGCCTTACAGCAAGAAGATTCCGCCATCAGGCCATGTTCTTTTTGCATGTTCTTCCCATGTTTGCGTGGGTTCTCTCCCAGATTTTACACATTTTTAGCACATTGTAGTATATCAGGTTTGATCATGAGAGTTCTCGTCTGTGCAACTTTAATTTCCAAAACTATATTTCTTGCACTGTATGTTGGCCATGTGAATATCCTAAATAGTTTATTGCCTTGTTTATCGGTTCATCAGCACCTGCTTTGGTCACAATATTAGATCTTGAGGACACATGGCATCTTGGCAATGAATGGACTACAGGCTGAGTTAAAGCCCTGTTCTGGGAATTCCACAGTTAGTGATTTTAGACTCAATAAAAGCACCATGTTTTAGTTTTATCCTTGCCTGAGGAAAGAAGGCTGACTCACCAGAACGCCAAAGTTATTATTAGTGCCTCACATGTGTGGAGAAAAGCTATGTGTATGTGCATGTCAGTGTGTGGAAGACAGAGAGAGAGAGACAGAGAGAGGCAGGCTGAGCCCTAGCAGTAGTGGTAAGTGCATGCAGGAGCAACATGAGGAGCTCTTATCTGCCGCCTGCCAAGCCCTGACCAGGGCCCTGACTCCTGCGCTCCCTCCCTCTCTGTCCGTCTCCAGCAGGGCTTCCCACTAGTCTTCTATTGGCAAGGCGGCCAGGTGAAATGAGCATTTCCCATTCAGGGACAGGAATGCTGCACAGACTCACCCTGTGAAATGGCTGCTCACTTTGGCAGATCAATGCACTCTCTTTCCCTTGTGCACTGCCACTGAGTGATAGCCAAGAAGAAAAAAGGAGGGGGAAAAATGAGTATGGGTAGAGAGACGGCAGAGGTGGTTTTGCATATGAGGTTGCACATGCACGAAAGTGTGTAGGGGGGGAGGCAGGGTGTTAGCAGGGCATTTAATGATATTTGCCATGGCTGCTCTGAGCGAGTGCTATTGGAGGAAAATGGGAAATGCTTTGCATATACTCAAAAAGACATGCAATATTGCTGTTCCTCTTTAAAAGAAAAAGTGCCCGTCCCCGTCCCACCGGATATGAGAATTTTCAGCTGCTCAACTGGAAATTTTTCCAATATGAATGATATTAGCACCAATCATATTAAAATGCTTAGTTGTGCCGAAATGAATTCCATACCTCTTCAGTGAGAGGCTCATATGTCAGACGTTTATAGCATAGCAAGTTTTAAACATAGGTTCAAAACTGTGAGATAAAATGTGCCTAATGTAGATTTATTCTCCAGCTCGTGATCGCACTCAATAGCCAGTGATTTTTTTTCTCCCCCAGCACACTGCATCTGCACTGTCTAGTACGCCTTCTTGCTCCTCACGGGTAATCTGTCCTTCCACATGTAATAAATCAGGATTTGAGGAGGGCTGGTGTAAGCCCAGCCAAAAATGAAATAACAACAAACTCTAACTGTTTATATAATGAAGAAAAAGTCATTCATAGTCATATTATATTGCAAAATATCTGTAACAATGCACCATTAATCTCTTTATTACATGGATAACCCACAGCAAAAAATGGCTTTTTTAAATATATATGTAATGGAAGTAAAAGCATTAAAAAGTTTACACAAATTCTGTCCACACTGTGCAAACACAACGTTTACAATCATCATGTTTGCTGCAGATGATTCTGTCATCGCCTTTGTGTAAGGCTAATATTTAAATAATCAGTCAGCGGCTGCGAAGAGGCCAGCGTTCGGCCAGATCTATTGTCCAAATGTCCAAACGAATCATAAAAAGCATCGTTAATACTCTGATTGTTTTGCTCTTTATTAAATAAACATGTCAAGAGCTTCATAAATCTTTTGCTCGCTGCACATCTGGACAAACACATTGGATTTCTGTGGTTTGAGCAACATGGCTGAATTACGTGTTTGACTCGTTCAAGAGTTGTGTATTTAATAAATGGGCAGTAGTTGTATAGTAGTTGTAATATTTTGCTCAGGCTTCATCAGAGTTCATAAACTCTGTGTCAAAATAAAACTGTGTCAAAGCACAAACATGTCCCTTCTTCACAGGAAAATCTTGAACATCCGCGTGGAAGTCAAGGGCAGATGAATGTATCGTTGTTACAGTATGAACACATTGAAAACTGAGCAGTCTGTGTTTGCCACGCTGTTTCAAAGAGTTACATTTTTGGAGTAGTGGCTATTGAGCAATACTGTTTTGAGGCAAATTACTACCATTTTCAATTCAGATGGCTGAATCATGATTCAAATGTAGAGCCTAATAAACCTTCTGCCCTTTATGCCAAAGAACAGTAGATTAAAGAATCCCTACTCAAGAGCTGATGTCTTGCAGGTTTTAGATGTGTCCTTGATCCAACACAGCTAATTTAAATGGCTAAATTACCTCCTCAACATGTCTTGTAGTTCTCCAGAGGCCTGCTAATAAACTTATCATTTGATTCAGGTGTGTTGAGCCAGGCTGAGATCTAAAACCTGCAGGACACCGGTCCTCGAGGCCTGGAGTTGGACACCCCTGCCCTACTAGAGGAAGAACTTGGAATTGGTCTTTGATGGACTAAATGTTACCAAGCAGTCTGCTTCAGTCTGTTTACCATGGGGGCAGTCTTGCACGTTTATTCCTCTTTTCCCATTATGCTGAGGATACTGTATTTTGCTACCATACTGAGTATAATTTCCCAGTTTGGTCTAATTTTGTCTTGGTGTCATTGTTATAGTCTATAGCAGCGGTCCCCAACCGGTTTAATGTCAGATAATATTTACATGGACCGGCCTTTAAGGTGTAGCGGATAAATACAACAAAATAAAATGATACGACCAAGACAAAAACGGTGGTATTTTCTAAATATAATAATAAACGCAAATTCACTGTGTGATTGTGTAACTTTATTAGCAGCGTCCTCCTGAAATGTGCCAACAACATCAAGAGTAACATCCTCCTCTCTGCCCCTTAATGCTCTCTGGTCGCTATGGTAACGCATAAATATTTCTTTCAAAATAAGACGCACAACTACAACATGGGAAAAGACCCAGGGAAACCGAGTTAACGATAAAAACCCTGAAAACTTCAACTCTCGCGTCCCGGTACCAAACGACTCACGGCCCAGTACCGGTCCGTGGTCCGAGGGTTGGGGACCACTGGTCTATAGAGTTCCTGTAAGCACAGCAAACAACTATAAACCTCAGCCTAAGTACAGATTAGGCTATTATAAATGAAATCACCTTATTCCCTATTGTACTTCATGAAGGAGTGGTAGTCTCTAAGCAATCAGACCACACCAGATTCATTAAAGTGTGCTTGCCAAATCTGTGCTGACTTACAATGACATACTGAACAAATTGAAAAAAAAAAAAAGCAATACCTTAATGAAAAAGCAATTCATTAAGGGTCTAGTTTGAACCAGGAAATACACGAGCACTTGAACTAAATTTCCTTCTGCGTATCACATAAGAATAAAGCTTTTACAGCGGTGTCATAATTGAGCTTTAATCATTTGTTAGAAAACATACGCCGATGTGTAGAGATGAAGTACAGTTTTACAATTTAATTTCACACACTTATATGTCCCAATAAATTCCTACGGAGGCTTGCCGATTCATAGGTGCGCCACCAATCCTGCCGCCTCCGCTGCTTGTCAGGAAATGTAGACGAGAAATTTAGCTAACCTCATATTGAAGGATATATATCTCAGTGTGACACACAAATTGATTTAACCCTCATTGCTACTTTTCCTTTATTACAAAACTCTACGGCGACAATTCAAATTCTTATAAACTTTTTATTTAGCTCTCCTCCTTGTTCTATAAGGTAATTTATCATCCCATCTCCATAGCCCCGGTGCTTTTTCCTCCCCTCTCGCCGTCTCGAGTCTCTCAACATCAATGAAGCCTCAGTTGAAAATATAGTCAGGCCTATGCAGACATGACAGCAATAAAGTGCACTTGATTACATGGTTGAACGTAAGGACAAGGAGACAGAAGAGCAGAGGAAAAGAACACAGCCTCTCAGCTTTGATCGCGCCAAACATCTCGATTTTCGAAAGTCCTTTTTTTGTGCGGTTTCGGCAGAGGCAGGTGTGGGAAGGTTGAATCTTGGTCATCAGCTGTCAAGGCCATAATGAACAGCATTTACTAGTAATACCGTGCGCTGCCACATTTCAGGGTGTGAAATGTCAAAGTGTCCATTCTCCCCAAGCTAGTCAGAAGCTCCACTGTCAGGGCTTCAGCTGTAAACAATTGGGAAAGAGAGGCGAGACAGCAACAGAGAACGTTCTCCGTTTCACCCATTACAGTCTAAGTGTGAAAGAGTGGTAGAATGTCAAGCCTAGAAAAATAGAGATGCTTGCAAAGGGTAGAAAAAGCGGGTTTCAAATGGATTCCATTTGGCAGACACATAATGATAGCTATTAAACAAAACTGAGGGAAGTAAAGCAGGAGAGGGTGAGAGAGACACACAAAGACACAGAGAGACAGGCAGGGCGTAGCAGACAGACAGGCAGAGAGACACCTGCTGTTGCATCACCTGCTGTAATAATAGTGTTGACATTCAAATAGAGAGCTTTGACAATAGGAGCTAGCTGAGGCAGCACCCGGTATTCAAATAAAAGAACACATCAGGAAATATTAGCAAGCATCAGGACTTTTTCTTAGCGCGCAGTGAAAACCACTTGACCCTTTGGCATCCCGCAAGTGCTTATACAGTATAACTTAATGTGTGTGTCTGTGTGTGTGTGTAAAAGCAAGCGCAGACGACACCTTAAATGAGCCGATTCTCCACTTAACTCCTATTCATTCCATATAAACTGTGCATTCTGAGGCTGTGAATAGAACTATAGGAGCACTGTGTATTTGTTTATATCGTTATGCAATGCTGGAATAACACAGCCTAGAAGGATGCAAGGGTTGTTTTATTTAGTTTGTTATATATTATATATATTGTGTAAGTGCTGCTATTGTACATATTGTCAGTACCTTCTTTAAAATTGCTTCCATTCATTCACTGAGATTTGTGGTAAGGGTTTGCATCTTCCAAAAAAGGCATACTATATATACTATATTACAGAGGCAAAGATATACTGTATTCTTGCTCATAGCATGGGCTCTTATTTCGCAAACTGTATTTGGCAGCCCCTTGAATGCCCTCAAACCTCACTGATTTACACAAGTCAACAGCTCTTTACGGCCTCCTTAGTCCACATTTGCCTGTGCCAAAAACAGTCACACCAGGAGCTGCTCACACCGGCACTGGAAGAATGCATATAGAACAAGTCAGCTGATGGTTGCAAACCCATCATTAAAAAGAGATAGATAAACCGCTTTCATAATAATAATTATAGTAATGATAATAATGATAAGCACTATATATTATAGTTACCACTATATATTATAGTTACCATAGTTACTGCTTAGTTACCATGTAATTACCATGCAACTTACAATTTATATGTATGTAAGTAACGGTTATTGTGTGGTTATTACCTCTTTGTTCCCACAGTGTTACACCACTGTTACAATGTTATCAGAAGCTGTTATTTTAAAAACAACAATAATGATAATAGCAACAATGTTAGAACTTTATATTACAAACTTGTTACCATGTAATTACCATGCAATATTTTTTCTTAATTTATTAAATAATAATATTTATGCAGGATATTTACAGTTAAATGTAGGTAAATGCACAATGCTACCCCATTATTACAATGTGATTATGTGAAGCTGTAAGAAAAAAGGGTGCCAGCATAATAATAGCAATTACTGTTTTAGTAATGTACATGCTCTCTGTCACTGTGGATTCTAAAAGT
The DNA here is from genome assembly GCF_057382275.1 of Copadichromis virginalis. Lineage (NCBI taxonomy): Eukaryota > Metazoa > Chordata > Actinopteri > Cichliformes > Cichlidae > Copadichromis > Copadichromis virginalis. Next base: position 47,224,614 of record NC_140620.1, read on the forward strand.
GAAAAGAAAAACCCTAGAAACTGTCTGCTCTCTGAATCTATTACACGAATGCTATTGCTATGGGTGGAAACCATGTTTTCAGCAACATTTTGGGGAACAGTGTCTTTCTCCTATTACACAACTCAATGCAGAGTTCGATTTGCACTTTATGTAAATGTGTTCGAGTCTCTGGAAGGCAATTATTTCTCAGTCCTTCAATGAAATTAATCACAGCTTTGTTGGAATGTATAGGTTTTGTTTTTCTTGACTGGCATTCCAATTCCACTCACACTTCCAGTCTTTAATTATCACCGTCATGGTATCTTGAATACCCAGGTTAAACATAATTCAAAAAACGGAACGGACCATTAGTCGGCAAATTCTTTTTTGACTCTCTCTTTCATGCACCCCACATGCCCCCGATGGGACTATCAATCAAAATCCGATTCAGCTGATAATCGCATTCACCGATGCACGTATTTTATTCTCTTTTAAGTGCCCGGCCGTCTTTTGTGTCAATGTAGACGTGCCGTGATTGCAGTAGAAACTTTTCATGTTTGAATTCAGTGGGGTTTGAAAGACTGCAGATATCAGCAGATTCTTGCTGATGCACAGGTCAATACCTATTATAGTAAAAGCAATAGTCATTGTAGTGCTCCTGCATTACCAGCTCCAGATGCTGTTGCCTTCAAAAGCTGTGACACTTTCTATAGTGATTTGATGCTAAATCTGATGGTTTAAGAGCGCTCTGATTGTTTCTCTACTCCTTTCTGTACTACGTGAGCAGAAAAATAAAAGGTATGCACTCTGAAAAAGTGTCTCCACTATACGTAGAGCAAATTGTGTTACGGTCGGCTTTTCTCAAAGTGTAAATTGGACATTTGCCATCAGCGCTCTTTGAAACTGCCAAAGCCTTCCTGATATCTATTTGCGTTTATCGTATTTAAGTAATTGTTCTTGGCTTCTGTGTTAATGCAGTACTACATCCATTAGCATGATGCTTAATAGCTAAATTTGGGACCATCGAAGACCAGTCAATTACTTTACTTTCCTATCAACCTCCATTTCAAAAAGCACTTGAGGAAACGATTTTCCATTACAACTCACTCCTTAATTGTTGAAGAGTATAAAAGCTACACTAATGCAAAAGAGGAAAAAAAAGTTGTTTTAATAAATAAATTAAATCATTTCAATCCTTTCATCAATTTCCAGTCATTGTTTTGGTACTACCGATGCATTAAAAGTGGCACATTTTGGTTTTGTTAGCAATTTTCAAGCATAATTCCAAAGTTTTACAAAACTGTATTAATTTTTTTGGCTGGCTTCTGTTTCTTATCATTTCTTGGATTTTCTTTTTTTCAGCCATACTTCATGTTTACAAATTAAAACTACACCTTGTTATTGTGGTGCCGATTTAGCTCAGTGCATTGAGCAGGCGCCCACTTACCATACAGTTAACAGCGGCCGGCCCGCGGCCCTTCGCCGCATGTCTTCCTCTCTTTCGTGTGCTCTATACTTTGTGTCTATTGAATAAAATTATTAATTACTTATTTACTGAGCCATACTTTAAATATAAGATTCCTTCTATAAAATGGGTCATAAAAAGGAAGACATTTACTTTTTACAGCACTTGGTACAGTAAATATTACAGTGAATTTGCTTATGTAGTAGATAAAAAATGCAATGGCGGTTTACACTGGACTAACATATCAGTGCAAAGGAGTTCCTGACATGGTGTTCATATAGGCTATTTCAAGAGCAGACGATGCACTGACTGATAGCCATTGCTAGCATATGCTAGAAATTAAACATGCAGTTAAATGTTTTTTCCTAACATTCTCAAAAGTAATTGTAGTTGCCTCTGTCTTACATATTTAAATATTTCCTGTAAAAAAAATAAAATAAAACATTGTCTTTTTCTGTAATTTAGCTGAAAAGTTCAAAGCCAGAGTTAATATGGTTATTGTTATATTTGGTACATTAGCAGGAACCAATTATTGCAAGCGTGCTTATCACTTGTTAATTCCTGGTCGTACATGGACGTAAACTATTATAACAAGCGGGGCTGGGAAATTTTTAATATTTGACTGCATTCAGAAAAGGGAAAAGAAAGAAAAGAAGCGTTCTGATTTATACAAGAGAGCAGAGGAGCGCAGACAAGCATGAGCGACTTTAAAGTTTTTTAAAGGAAATGAGATTTGGAATATGACAGCGCTCCTAATATCCTCATGCACAGCTTCTCAGCATGTATGCTAATGTCCTGCCCTGACCACTAATACACAGGAGGAAAAGTGGGGCTAAATAAAAATGAGGAGAAACCTGTGAAATATAATTCTAAATGCCTAAAACGACTACAGTATCAGCCGTCTTGGATCTGTACTTCTTCATTCGGATGTTCTCATTTGTATCCACACCTGTGTCATTCACAGCCTTACGTCTTAACCTAATTTCATGGTCTGTGGGTTTGGATGGATGGCTCTGCTGCAACCTTTACACCGAGGGGAGGAGAGAGAGTGCCGTGAGTGCGTATGGTGCGCGCGCGCGTGTGTGAGCATCTGTGTGAGTGTGCACTTACACAATAGCACAATTGGGGAAGAGCAAAGAAGAAAGAGAGAGAGAGAGACCGGATGCACCGCTACAATAGCACAGAGAATTGTAGTCAGTGGCAGATATTAACCTTTTAACCTTGTACTTTCTGTTAACAAAAATACATTAAGCTGGATAGCTGACAGCGAGTTGGGGTTTTACAGACTTTGACTGAGCATGACTGAATGATGAGGTGGACCTATTTTGTGGTAATGCACTTCAATTACAGAAGCAAGTCTGCTAAAAACACATAAGCTCAAGCAAGATATATTAGGGAATTTGGTAACGGCAAATTATTCCCATTGTTGATCTGAATGACATATGAACTACGCCTGACTGGAAAAGCTGGAGCAGGGAAAACAATGCAACCTTACATACAGAGCAGCGGATGAACTTTAACGATCCCAAACAGAATTAGTCACCGATTGTCGTTGATTAGATAACAGGTATTTTCTAGTAGATGCGATTATTTTTGGGGTCAGCGTAACAGCTCGGTGTGTTCTTAAGCAAAATGTCAACATTGCCCTTTTATCTTTTGGTGTGACGGCTTATTTAGCCAAACCATGCATGACACCAATTATACTGGAGGGAAATCGATTCCAACAACGCTCTCTACTTGGACAAACAATAAAATGATCAAAGTGACTGGATGGTTTTTTTTTTCTTCCAACAAGCAGCAAAATTACTTTGTACTTTAAAGCTTAGTTTTTAACCCGGTCAAAATGGGTAATTCTTAAAGCTGTTAAAGAGTGTTCTCCAGCGTGATATGAAGACATGGATATACACACAGAGAGGAAAAAGAAAGCTAAATAAGCAGCAAGAGCAACAAAGAGGAAGAAACAAGATGAAAGACGAACGCTGCTTCGCTATAACAACAGAAGGACATCTCATTGTTTTGTTGCAAATTGTCCCAATCGAGTCCACAGAGTTTTACCGTAGGCACAATTGTTTTTTCACACAGTAAGTGACATAGCTGGTCACAGTCTATTTAAAGAAACTGATACTTAGTGCAGTCTTCTTGCTGTAGCTTTCACATATCATAATGCATAATAAATCACATTTTGATGTTATGACAGAACGTGCAAATTTACTAATAACTAATAATAATAGATTTGTCATTTCTTTTTGGTAATTTGTATCAACTTGTCCAAAAGTTCAAATAATAAAGATTGCTAACACAATTTAAAGCAAATCCTTCCTGGTGTAGCGGCACTGTTCTTCAGCGGATTATTCACGGGCACATTCTGTGCTCAATTAAAAACGCGCCATTTTCTAATTATTAACGGTTTACCTTTGTCTCACACATGGTTCTAAGAGACCACCACTGCTGCATTTAATCAACCCCTTACCTTGCTTTTGAGACATTTAATTTTCCACGCTGTCATTATCCATGTGCATTTTGTCAAGTTCAGAAGAGAGAAGAAACAGTGAGTCGCCCAGTTTGCATGAAGCTTATTTTAATTACTGTAGTATCTTACTCTGCTACTGTCCTCACTGAAAGTACAGTACTGTGAAACATATTAAAACCATAATGAATATGCTAATTAGCCTTTTTTATATTCAGAACCCAGCTGTGGTTTTATATTCTAATGATAAAAGCATCTTTTTATGTAAGCTATAATAAGTGCATGTAATTGCTGATATTATTGTAATTGATGTCTATGTTACGATGCAGGAGTTCATCGTGACTGAGCTACGAGTCTACAGCACGGCCTTAATCCATTTAACTTGTGATTGAACACATAAAACCAGTGATTTGAACAAACCGCTGGTCAGTGTTTTTATCAGGAAGGAACATTTTCATGGTCAAAACGTATACAAATGGCCAAGGCTACATAATCACACATGGATTAATGCACGAAGCCCAAAAACTTGCCTACACCAAGGAGGCACAGAGTTAGCATGGTAACATGTTTAAATTAGCACTGTATAGTCAAGCGTAAAAGATTTTAGAAAGTATCAAAGTATCAAACTTTAGCATATAATTTAAAATACAAAAGGCACCTCCACTGCAAACAATAAATAAATAAAATAAATAAAAAACTTTTGTTAGGCGTTACAGTGTGCTACACTATTTTTTGACTGTGCTTTAACAAGGGAAGGCTGGTCGCTGTATTTGTCGCCAGGAAATGTGATGATTACTTTTTAAGGACATGCTTTTGGATCAGTGTCACTGCAGCAGCAAGAGTGAAAGTTGTGCCGGATGTGCGGATTTGAACGGGAATATTAAATTACACCTGCTTTTGATAATAATGCCGGGCATGCTGAGTATCTGTGACAGTCCAAACCCACCCTGAGGACACAACAAATTGTACCTGCTGTTCCCGATGGGCTGTCCAGGTGTGCTAATAATTTCTTCATTTTAAAGACTGTTTACTGCTCGGTGCCGTTCTTCCTGTTCTCAAAGGGCTCAATGCAGTGCTGTGAAAAATTAAGTAGATCTCATGATTCAATAGCTTGTAGAATCTTTGGAGAAGAATCATTTCTGCATGACTTGGTTGTAAAAGACTTTTGGGGACTTTTTCTTTATAGTGGCGCTTTAGTTCACTGAAGTTTGCAAGTATTTGTTTATGCACAGAGTTCTTAAAGTCCCACGACAGCATTTCAATCAGACCGAGGTCTGGACTTTGACTGGGTCATTGCGATGCCTCGACTCTTTTCTTTTTCAGTCATTCTGTTGTGGATTTGCTGCTGTGCTTGGGATCATTGTTCTGTTGCATGACCCAGTTTGGGCGAAGCTTCAGAAGTCAGACTTTCTTTTTCGCAGGACCGTATGGCATGTGCCAGAACCACACAGACCATTTCCTGAAGTCTGCTGTGACTGTCAAGCCCCAATGTCCAGGAAAGCCTTATATGTGATTACCTCATCATACAGTTCTGCAGACTCCCATATTTGGCATGGCCACAGCCAGAGACTAGAGATGCCAAAAGTTCAGTTACACTTTTAGATAGTTCTTGCCAACAAATATAGCAGGAAGTATTTCACATTCTGAGGCTGGATCATAAAATAAATCAATTTTACACTGTGTGGATACAAATTGGGCTGGGGGTGATTTATCATTTTACTGGTGTCCAGGCCATTTTGGGTTAAATTAGGGATTTTGCAATGAGGAATGACGTGTTATTTGCATTTTTTTTTTATGGCACCGAGTCACCTGCAAAATACAGAATCAAAAACCTTGTAAATCAGAGGGAATAGTTGGAAAGTCTCTGCTCGGTCTCGTAATCTGTCTCCTGTCTTAACAAGAGGTGTCTGAGGCAAGAGTGGGGAAGAAACCCAAGTCTCACTGGTACAATTACAGAAGTGCACTGCAGTCACTTAGCCTGCTAATACACGGTGTGATATTAATTACTGTTTGTAAACAATGCACTTTGCAGAGATTATTGCATGCACTCTGCGTCCTCCATTTGTGTTTGGTAATTCTCACAAGTGATTAAGTGGTGCAGCAAGGACAGCTGTTCAAGATGAGTTCATTGGCATGTTTAATTAATTGCACTTGAGATAATTATTCAATCATTACTTTGATTAATTTTCTGCGTCCCAGATAATGCATCAAACGTCTGCTCGACGTCAATAGTTTTGAAAGCATGAGTAAAACAAGCCAAACCGATTTTGGGGGGTTTTGATTTAGGACTAAAGTAAGCTTTTGTTTCCGAAAATAATGCCAATGTCAGCCTGCCACGATGGGAATTCGTTATTTTGAACGCATGGTTGATCTGAACAATGCTAATGCTCACTTAACAGGCATACCATAAAGGTTGCTGTAACACCTGTCGAGCCAACACATCAGCATCACCCTGCCACCGCTCACTTCCCTGTTTTAAACTCATTTCAGTCTGCGTTGCGTTTAGAACAGGCTTATTCTTCACCTCCTCAGATATGCAGGGTAGTGGCAACATCCAACTGAAGGAAAGCCAGGCAAATCGTTTGTGAGAGATCTTGTCAAACAGATTAATTCCCACCCTGGGCCTTGGGGTTCTGGACCGTTTTTCTGTCATGCTGCTTTGCCAGGCTTCCTCTTGATAATACCCCAAAGATAAAATTAATTGTGCAGGGAGATGTGGGATGGGGAGTATCTAAAAGGACCTTGAGCAACACATGAAGCTCTCTTTTCCTCTCCGCTCCTCTGCATGTGAAAACACAGAAACAATCAAACCGTCAAAAGCATGACAGATTGCACCGATGATCGCTAACTTTGTTAAGAAGTTTCTGGAAGCGGGAGGTCCTGACAGAAATGTGAAGGGACAAAATCAACCCTTGTGGAATAGCCTTGTCTTCAAATGTCTGTGCTTAAATTACCGTCAAAGTGGAATCCCCTCACTTCATCAGCAGTTTACAAAGAAGCACGTCACACTAACATTTGCCTGCAGCTGTCTAGCTGTTCATCTGCAGGCTGAAGCACATATTCGTCTCTTCTTTGACGCCGATGTTCAGAGTTTAAACAAACTAAAGATGTGGCAGAAATTTAGCATTGACACAGAATCTAATACAAGAATATGAGTCATGCTAACGGCATTGTGATGCAACACAGTACTTAGGCAAATAACCGCTTTGCGTCACTGTTATAAAATGCTAATATTAGTAATGACTGAAGTGCTGTTTTTTTTCTTTGGAGCCATTTGGTCAAAAATGTAATATTAAACTAATATAGTTAGTGCCAACTGGATCATCAAGTTGTTAAAGTGTTAGTGTGGATGTAAATTTCGATGCGATTCATGGGATAGCTATTAAGGCATTTTATTGACAAAGCCTGAAGACAACAAAAGTCTCAGAAATCATCCTCCTGAGACTAGTGGATGCCTGTCTAAAATTTCATGACAAGCCATCCCTTAGTTACTGAGGTTTTTCTAACCACAATGCTAGCTAAAATGCTAGCTAAAAGCTGCTATAAATTTCAATGGGATAGCTATTTAGGCATTTTATTGACAAATCCTAAAGACAACCAAAGTCTCAGAAATTATCTTCTTGAGACCAATGGATGCCTGTACAAAATTTCATGACAAGCAATCCCTTAGTTACTGAGATTTTTCTAACCACAATGCTAGCTAACCACAATGCTAGCTAAAATGCTAGCTAAACGCTATATTCTTCCTGTTCATACTGCCCAATCAGCTATACCTACAACACCGGAGCCAAATGCAGACACACTTGTGTGAAGCAGACCTTTTCCACAACCTCCTGTCGCCATGTGTATCTCACTACATTACAGAACAAGTGCTGATCCCTGCTGTGACATTGTCTCTGTCTTCACCATTGCCCTTCAAAAGCTGCCCAAAGAGCAATTGAACCAAGAACAAAAATCCATAGAGGGCAAAACAGAGGAGCAGGTAGACTGTGGCAGCTGTACTTCTGCTGTTTTTTAATAGCTCCTTGGCAGTGGAGCTGCCCCTGTCACCTCTACTGCAGATGGTGCAAATGAGCCTTTATATGCTGCTGTTGGAGACTGTGGACATGCAGCCAAAGCCCAATCGCAATCCATGTTTGCATGGAGAGATGACTCAAACAAAAGTGTTGCTTTTAGTTCTGTCAGAGTCAAAACACATTTTCAGCTGCCTGAGAGGTAAAAAAAAAAAAAAGACAAGAAAAAGAAAACATGTTACTACTAGTGCTTAAATCAGGATTTTTGTCAGCTACAGTATTTTTTTCCTGCACACTAGAGTGACTGTTGTTGCAGCTCTTGCTGTAATTTGTATATTTTTTAGTAGCATATACTGAGATGTTGGTACTGTCAAGAGTTGTAGTATTTTATGAATAAGAGATGAGATCATTGAACTGCTTGCTGCACATCCGTTCCTTTGCAGAGGCAGTCAAACTGTCGTCCGAGCACACTTAGAGCAAAACAGTTCTTGAGAACAACAATGTTTGGCAGTTTCCATTTGTGTGGATTTGAGTCTCATTTTACTGAGAACTTCCTGCTCGTACTCTGTGCACGTACACAAAGGCAGCCCTGTGATAACCCTCACAGTCCCTGGGCAGTCTACATCCAACAGCTTTGAGCCTTAGAAGTTGCCGCTGTCACAGTGTGACATCATGAGCTGGGCTGGCAGTGTCCCAGTGGTGTTCTCCTTTGGAGCCAGAGATATTCTTCGACAGAGCTCATCCTGTGATTCCACAGTGTCACTCACGGGCCCAGACAGCCAGGATGACAGCCCTGGAATGAGAGCTCAAGAGCAGGTAGAAACTGTTGACAGGACCCTGGGGAGCAATTATGAGCAAAGCCCCACGGGCTTGCTCAAAGGAAACCACAGCTCGTTTAAGTCGATTAAAAAACAAACCCGCACCCCTGTTAAGGGATAGCACTTCTTGCTAGATTGTTGGACAAAAAAGTTTGATGCTCAACTGGTGACGGATTAATAATAAAAACTCCAAGGGGTTGTCAAAACTAAAGAGTTAAGCTTCAGAGTAAATTAGACTATTTGGATTTCCTGTCAGCAAAATCTTGTCAGTCGTCATCTGTGAATCAGTGAATAGTAAACGTAGTGATGTGATTAACAACTTGACCTTTTGCGAGCTTTTCTACTCTTCAGCACTTGTGTTTTTAAGCCTAGAAAATCCAACAGGAATAAATTCAATAGCTACGTTTGACACTCAGCACTTCACTCTCTTTAAAATACCTTGAAATAATCAAGGCAGACAGGTAATGGTTTGGAATAGGATTCAGCTTGCTGCCCTGTGACAGACATTTCCAATTAAAAAGGGTAAATAACTTGAGATTCATCTATTTCACCCTGTCCCGAGATATATCAGTCTATCGTGCTTTAAATCCGTTCAGCCCTGAAATGGTAATATCACAGATTTGGATTTCCTAGGAAAGAGAAATGTCATATAGTTCCAATATCCTCACACTGCTATTTAAATCTCCCTACCCTGTCTGTGTTAGAGTTTTCACGAGGCAAACGGAGCATGGGAGGAAGCCAGTGATATTATAAACATTATATTGTAGCTGGAACTTTACAGAGAGTGTGTTTGCAAGACTTTTGGATTTGGCTTTTTCTGGCAGCAGTGTGCCAAGGCGTACGTTGCTCACAGGTGGTAATGCCATAACTTTTACAACCCACTGTTCTACCCGTGGGATGCAAACTCTATGCGTTACTTTCACCAGCTGCTACTATGCACAATTATTTGGATTATTGAGAGCTACTACGTGTTACACAAATATGAACATGTAGTTTGTACCAGTAAATTAGACTATGAATTCACTGATTCAATGGAGTTTGGTAATTAAAACAACATTGTAGAAAGGAAAGCAGAGCAAATGAAAGGAAAAACACAGACATTGTGAAAGAGTCAGAAAATCTTTAATTGAGATTTTGCTCACATGTAAACCGCATGACATAGTGATAAGCATGCTGACAGTGTAGGATCAAGCGATTAATCCCCCAGTCGTACAGGCTTAGAGGTTAGCCCATGACTATCTGGCAACCACGAGTCGTGAGGGAAAAATTAGCACTCTCCAACCAGTTGCAAGAGGTTGCTGGAAGCTGATAGCAGTCTCTGGGGAAAATGATTGCTAAAAACTCAGAGACCATTCAGTGACCCCTATTTTTCCCTAGTGACCCTTTAGGGAAAAATGTATTCTCTCAAACCGGTTTGCAAAAACCTCCTTGTGATTGCCTTGGTTGCTAGCATATTGCTGCAAAAATGTGATTAGCTAAACAAGCTAATTATGTTGTCAAACTGACACGTGTAAACTTGAGGTTTGTGAATTTCAGCTGTGGGCTAGCAAGATGTCTGTAAAGCATATCTTCTCCTTTTCAATATAAAAGATGTAGGCTGAATATCCCTGTCTTACTGTATCCATGAAATGAACTAGCATGTTGATCTTGTATGACGCTGATCATATCAAAATACCGGCTATCTGTAAGCAAAGCTGGAACTTTGCACATGTAGACTAGACGAGGGGGAAAAAACCTTTTGAATATCAGGCAATATTTTCTTCTTTTTTTCTGTCCAAAGAAGGAAGTAGGTTAAGTTGTGCTTGCATGAGCTGTTTCATTTTTGCTAAATAACAAACCCTTTCAAAGCTGTCTAAACTGATCGGCGTTGTCCGGTCTGATGTTGTGTAACCTCACAGATACTTTGAGCTACCTCCTTATTTCCCAAGGGGAGGCCACAATGGATGGATCCTCATGTTTGTTACACCAGATGCCCTTCCTGACATCATTTATCTGGGCTCTGGATCGACATTAAGAATACATTAGCTTGTAACCCCTGGGGGGCGAAATTGAACTAGGAAGCTTTCCCTTGTAAGCAGCTGTGTTAACTACCACACCATAAAGCCACTGTCTGATGTACTATAACCTGATACTTGTCGGTTTTGGTAGCTCATATCCTGACAGCAGTGCAGTTTTCGGCTGCAACTCTCTACTCCGCTTTAACCTCCAACTAATCTTCTGGGGGAGGGTTTTAATTCAGACTGTAATTTCTGCTCTGGTACTATTGTTATATAGAATTTAAACAAAGTCTAAATATTATGTATTTTTCCCCTATAACCCCATAACCTAAAATTTCTGACATTATTCAACTGACATTTACTACATAAACCAAACTTTTTCCTGGCCTGATCTCAATCTGGCACAACTGGTTGCGCAGACCAGTGCTGCGAGTGTGATGAATGGGCCGCCTTTGGCCCAAAGCTTGCCCAACTGCTAATAACCAGAGCTGATTTCAAGTCCAAATTACCCCACATCCACATATGCATCCCAAAAGCTCAGCCAAACTTGGATTACTGCTTTTCGAATACAAGTGAGCGACATTTAGCTGTAATCAGCTCCACTTGGCTGACTACCTGCACTACTGTAGCCTGAGTCTTGCCCTGCTTTTGCCTCGATTAACTCCAGCCTGCACTGATGAAATGCAGCATCATGATAGTGGGGAACATCCAAGGGATGGAAAAAGTCTTCTTTTTTAAATAAATAAAGTGACATGACTCATTAATGTGATGGATGACTTTGCAATTTTCTGGGACCTCAGCATCGACCCAGCCCCACCAGCCCCCTTCAGGAGTACCCCTTGTGGGCCATTCCCAGGTGAAAGCTGGACATTTAAACGTGTCCCTTTTAAGTGCTGAGGCAAGCAGGTCCGCTGGGCAAATGATTGCCCTTTTTAGCTCTTGAAGCTCCTGAGGACCCATTTAACTGTGAAAATAAAATTGTTACATTCACCTAATAGCCAGTTAGTCTAAATTATACAGCAATATTTTAAATGACAAAAACAAAAGCTAAAAATAAATAAGAATATAAATTAAGTTAATTATCATCTGTAAACGCTAAGTGGAGCACATTTTATAGATTGAGAACCAGCAGATTTAAAACAGACTCTTGCTAGTTTGTTTTAATCTTGACACATTTAGTTAATCCGTTGCTGTCAAAGCCCAATACTTTTAATCTATGCTATTCAAGTTCTAATTGCGCCTCAGTCATGTTTTAAATTATCTGATAGCATCATAGCTTTAAACTTGAAAGAATCCACATTCAGAAATAAGCTTAAAAAAACATTCAACCTTTCTCGTAGATTCATGAATGTTTCAAACTAATTTGATTGTTCTATCAAAGTCTCTGTGACTTTACCAAAATAAAGTGTGTGAGAAATGTGAAACCTTTTACAGCAAATGGTGTAATCCTTTGTATTTTCAGCCTTTTTGGGTAAAGGTAGATGTCTTCAGATTTCAGGCACAGTATTTCCAGCACCTAGAGTATGCTACACCATATTATACAGTACACTGTGTATACAGTGCACAGCAAACCCCCAGACAAATCGTGTGTTTAGAGTCGATGATCACAGTATGTAGTCTGGTGTGATGGAGTCCTGCCTACACTTTTTTATGGCACTAAATGTTCGCAGTTTCAAAAAAGTCACTTGAGATAGAACTGATCTATATACGGCAGCCCTGATGTTGCATAACACGCTGCCTAAGTACTGATTACTGGCAATTATGTCCAGAGACGGCTGACACAGTCAGATCTATTATAATGCATCCACTCTACAGACACTCACAGAGTTGTACCCTCGCTATCGGTGGGTGACTGGACTTAGTTTCTATGGGAACCAAAGTGCAACACACACTGGTAAAATGAAAATACAGCTGTTGTTGTTCAGACAAACGGTATAAAGCAAAAGTAAAGCCGACTGTTTTAGAACTGCTACGAGCTGAGCAGCTGTTACACTAAAGATATCCCAGCTTATAGTTATAGTATATATACTCATAGTTTTTTGCTGCCGGATGGGGAGGGGTAACAGCACTAGATGACAAACTCCATTACATATGTGATTGAGCTTCATACTTTTGCTATGCTAAACTCTGAATGTTCAATGATAGCAGAGTTAGGTGGCAGTTCCAAACCTTTTTTGTGCCACGTACTGGTTTATGTTCGACAATATTTTCACGGACCGGCCTTTAAGGTGTCGCGGATAAATACAACAAAATGAAACCAGTACCAGTACCAAAAAAAAGAAGATTTATTCATAACACATGGGAAAACAACCAGGGAAACAGAGTTAACGAGAAAAACAATAATAAAATAACGAACCCTGAAAATCATAAATTTCACAGCCCGGTAACAAACGACTCAAGGACCGGGGGTTGGGGGCCACCGCTTTAGATAGTCTTAGCTGGTTAAAGTATGAACTTACAGCTGCACAGCCAGCTTTAAATAACTCAGATGTTTGTGCTTCATCAACAATAAAGAAATGATATCACATTAGACCCCAGTCACACCAGCCCAAGGACCCATTTAAGTGTGTTTCTCGATCGGTTGGCGTGTGGTTCCTGGACAATGAGGACAGTTGCTGAGGCAGGCAAGTTTATTAAGTCCGATTAATGCGGACCTAGAGACTGATTAGTGACCCCCCCCCCCCCCCAGTGAACGTTTTCTGTGATTCGAGTTTTATTACCACTTGACAAATGTTTGCAGACAAGTTGGCATTTTCGATGCGAACTACTACCCGCTTGGCATCCACTTTTTGTGAGAGATTTAGCCTAGCAAAAGCCTAAACCTCCAGCAGCGACATGCCAACCGCACTTAGTCAGGAAACACACATTTTTCCCTCTCTGCCATAGATCCTGTGTAGCTAAACTTTAGCTCTTCTTAGGCAATTGAATTCTAAATTATTCAATTTCAGCCTTCTGGTGTTCATTCTAGATCTCTTTCAGTCCTCTTGTGTGCGCATATGCATCATCACAGAAAACTGTGGTCTTGGAGTCATCGGCTGTATCGGGAACTACCAGAAAAGCAGCTTTGAGGCAGGATTATTTATCTCTTTTTTGCATATAACACAAATAATGTGTGTCATTAAATAAAATTGAATTGTAGAGTTCAGGATAGGTGTAGGTGTGATCACTTTGAGTTTTCCTAAAATACTGTGTCAAGTGCAGATGCACCTATTAATACCACACAAGTGGATCTTCTTAATTAGTGTCTCCAGTCCCACATTCCCAGTTTGAATACCACTCAGGTCCAAACTTCCAGTATGAACTTCTCCTCTTTGGCAGTATCAACATATGTGTCTCCATATTAATCTTTCTCTGTCCTTTTGATTATCTGTGCACGTGCCTCAAGGGTCATTCAGATGTTTTGCTTGAAGGGCTGTCTGGTTTTGACAAGTGCCCTACTCACCTGTGTACATGGCATGAATAGAACACAAAGTAAATATGTCCTCCCTTATGGTAGGTCAGACTACAAGGCAGTCCACTTTTCTGCACACAGTGTTGCAGGTCTAAATCAAGAACTGAATTTCAACACAGTGGCATACGAAGCTTTTGCCTCAAGGGCCTGATTTCCTTGTTCTCTGGTGTTTTAACAATGAGGCTGTTCTTGACAGTCCAACTGAGGCAGTCATGTTTAAGTGGCCCTTGAGCCCAGCCTGTTTTGTGTAACAGAGTTAAAAGCACTAAAGTGCATCAGGACTACTGATATGTGCCCAATAAATATCATCAAGCCAGTCCTTCCAAATGCAAAATCAAACCAAAACAAAAAATACATGAAAGATTACCTCGTTGATCAGCCTAAAGATGGTTAATGTCATGTTTACCTTCTTTTGAAGCTATCACTCAGTGATATTCAATAGAATTAGGATCAAGACTCAGAATGGTCCAGTGTTTTCTACTTATTCTTGTTTTCATTCATTTTATCTTATATCTCATTATGCTGTTGGAAAAACCATGACCAGCAACTGCCTGGATACCTTGATTTTATTGTGTCCTTTGCAGATTCAAGCACACTGTGCCTAATGCAGCAACACGACCCTATGATGTGTGATGGTGTACTTTTCTTTTTTTTAAAAAGTTGTTTTTTTTTCTACCATGACCACAAGGCTGATGTGACTTAGCACAAAGCTCCAATTTTGTTTCAGCTGTCCCAAGAAAACTCACCCAGAAGCACTGTGGCTTGAAGCCCACTTTCATTTAGAAGGTAACACATGGTGCGGCTAGATACTACTGCGAGTCTTAATCTCTAAAGTCAGGTTGTATCCATCCTGACGTTTTCTTAGCTTTTAGTTTTGCACTTTAAACTACCCCCCTGTTAAATCTGGGGTCAGGTTTCCTCTGGGCCAGAGGTGGGCAAATACTCTTCCCATGTCTTTACAAGCTTTTTAGTGCGGCCCCCAACAACATTCCCAGTTTCCCATGTTTCCCCTTGGGAAAATTAATTTCCCTCCCCTGCTCTAGCCCGTGTCAGCATCTCCCTGTGAATCTTTACCATGACCACACGTGGCTATTACAGTTTTATCCTCTCAGATAACTTATGTGTGTGTGTTAAATGTGGCACACATGATGATGATGATGACAAATAACACAATAATTGGATCGCTCCATTTGTCAGGGCTGAAGATTAAAACCATGTTATACTAATTAAAGTCTGCTTTAAATATGACTACACGCACATTTATATAGCAACACTTGGAAAGGGATTTGTCTGCGCTATTTTAGACTACGGTTCAGTTCTTTTCGCACATTCTTTGTTTAAAGTTAAAGCGAGCCAACATCATAATAGTGGGCATAGCCCTGTGTCAACTTTGTCTGAAACTTAGCAGTTCGTAAAGGAACTTAGAATAGAATCAGCGAACTCTGGACACCTCTCAGAGTTAGCAGTAAGGGTAAACATTTTCATTTCATTTAAGTGCCCATTTAAACATATATACACAAAAGCTTTATGTGCATTTTCATTCAAAGACAACACAGAGATGATTTCTCAAAGATGCATCTTTGCATGTTAACAGCAGACTTCTTTATAGTACATCGTTACATTTCCAAGCTCGTATTACTATCATCCTTCAATCCTAGACGTTGTACTGTATCACAAAATATCCACATAGTACTCCATAGTTTAAACACTACACTGCAAAAATTGTGCTATCTTAGTGTCAGCACAAATTCTTACACAACAGAAATTGTTGACAAGAATCAATCATAATCTAACTTTAAATATCAATGCAGTTAATTTACTTTCAGCTGGCTAAAGTCAGGCATGTACCTGTGAATACTGTACTTCTGCCACTACCAAAGAACTGCTGCTGCAGACGGGATGATCCTCTTATAGGCTCGGCAATCTGGGACACTATTCCCACTTCTTACTTTTGCCAATTTGCTCCTGGAAGCCCCTGAGTCCTTGTCTTCATTAAAGGAGTTCCTCATTGATCAATCACTGTCAGGGGAGTTGCCCTGTAATTGCACTGAGGCGTAATCATGACTGACGTCTCCCCCCCCCCGCTCTGTCACAGGTCTCGGGAGAGAGAATGCTCCATGACTTTCACACCTTCGACCTCAAGGTAGGCCCCTCTAAGGATTTTACTCTTCCCTTTGGGGTTTATCTTTAACGTTATCAGGTTTTGGACTGATTATCGTCACTCATGCATGTGTTTGTGCATGTATGTTAATGGCGATGGGGACAGGTAAGTTAAGATTTTGAATAAATATGAAATATATTTTTCACTGATACGACTGATTTCCTGTCATAGATGCGATAGACTATATTATGTGTATTCATTTAAGAATTTTTCTACGTAATATATTTATACTTAGAGATACACTCTGTAAAATACACAGAGGTTCTTCACTGACTTGAAAAGAACACTTAACAGACAGCAGACGGGGAAAAAATGCTAATCTTGGCCTCTCGTCAAGTTGCTCATGGAGCTAATGTTGTAGATTAGCAGTTGCTGTAACCTTCAGCTTGTCATTTTCCCAAGCAAAAGTGTCTGCAAGCACTCTTGATGTTTTGTACTTATAGGAGACTTTAGATAACCAATTTAAAATCCAGTATTTTGTAACCCCTGTGTGTAATCTTGGCATTTACATGCTCTAACTACACGAGCAGGCTCAGGTAGACAAAATTGAATGCTAATGTGATGCATAATATGAAGCAATAGTTTATCCCAGTTATTCATTTATTTGACATCAAGATCTTGACTTTATTGAATTATATTTTTCCCTCTCCAACAATGTGGCTAAGGCTTTTTATGCATGACGCATAAAGTCCTGAGCTGCTTTGTTTTATGAGACATAAACTAATACATACAGTCATTTCAGTGTTTCCCTGTGCTTTAGCTCCAAGTGTTTGGAAATGAATACGTTCCTGCTCACAGTTAACTTTTCACAGCTGTAGCACATGCAGAAAGGTCACATGTAAGTTTGCCATCAGCTCTGTAATGTGTGATGTCAAGCCAGCACATAGATTTTTGGAGTATGACTTGCAAAAGATGCAAAATGATTGGTTGATTTTCATGGAATGGAACTGATACTGTTGCCATGACATTAAACCTACCAGGATGCAAAAGTTCCGAAAACATTATAAGATTGTGTAAAATGATTTGTCACTCCGCCCATTTCTGTCACAGTAAGAGGTTTGATGGTAAAGCTTGTGATCATGCTTACAACTGCCTGCTGTGCCTACACCGAGCATTGTTAGATTTAGCTTGTAATCCGTTACAATATTTTAATTGTTCTCATTTTGAAATTGTAATTTTATTAACTCATTTATGTACTTCAGCACTTGGCAAAGAATAACCTCGCCTCTACCCGCTTCCCACAACACGCGCTGTACATTTTCAAATGTCATTTATGTGACACTTGTAATACAAACATCCATAATGTTTTAACTAGGGGGGGAATTGCAACACGGATCTCAATCATTGTGAATTCAGGGCGCAGTCAGAAGAAAGGAAGGTCAGCACGGCTGAACTCTCCTTCCCACAAAACATGATTGTTTTATCAAACTTTGAAAACATGCTCATGATTACTGCTGCTGTGGCAAAACGTCAACAGAATACTGCGGAAAATGCTTTTCCCTGGGAAACTATAGCAGCATTTTCATCTTTTGGGAATAATTCGGCCTTATTTTATACATTTTACCAATGGTAGAGGTTAGGATTTGGACAAGTAGGAAAGTGGCTATTTGCACATAACTAATGTTTTAGAAACACATATACTTACACTCGTAATGTAATAATATAAAGACATCTGTAGATGAAATAGAAGTGTTGTTTTTCACTGTCAGTCTATGCGATTGCAGGGACCTTGGCATTTACTAAGTCTGCCATGTCATTGTCTGGAAAAGTGTTCAGGACCATGTACGAGGAGGAAAGTTTTAAATTTAAAATGTAATCAGCACAATCACCACAAGCAATCAGTTCCTCTTCATTTCACCTGATCGAGCCCCCTGCTAAAAGGAGGCTGTTAAATAGAGCATCTTATCAGGCCTGGATTAAGTTTTGACTTTGATTAACATCTGTAGTCTGAGTTTAGAATGTCAAAGTTCAACTTAAAGGGAGAGATAGACAATTTATATATACAAACATCCATAATATATATATATATATATATATATATATATATATATGTGTGTGTGTGTGTGTGTGTGTGTAAATTGTCTATCTCTCTTTTTATAAGGCACACTTTCTATCCTTTATTAAATACAATTGTTTATTTATTTTATTCCAGAGTTGCATGAGAATCATACAGTAAAGCTAAAGTGACATTAGCTTAAAACTGATTAGCTTAGTTTAGCATCAGATTTGTATAGAAGGTCAAAGGTCAGTTCGCCCTTTAGTAATAAAATCTACTCTAAAGAATACCGTTCAAAGCTGACTTTTTAAAATCATTTTTGTTGAATCATCACAAATACTGAAGTAATATTATATATGAGCAAAGAACTGAAGGGGAATTTTAAAGATGGCATGAGTGCATACAGAGAAAATGAGACAGATGTGACAATAGAAAAAAAACAACAACAACGACAAAACAAAACAAAAAAACTCCTCAAGATAAATCAGACATACATAGGCGACCGTGGCTCAGGGGGGTTGGGAATCGCATCTGTAACCGGAAGGTCGCCGGTTCGATCCCCGGGCTCTCTGTCCTGGTCGTTGTGTCTTTGGGCAAGACACTTCACCTACCGCCTACTGGTGTTGGCCAGAGGGGCTGATGGTGTAATATGGCAGCCTCGCTTCTGTCAGTCTGCCCCAGGGCAGCTGTGGCTACAACTGTAGCTGCCTCCACCAGTGTGTGAATGTGAGAGTGAATGAATAGTGGTATTGTAAAGTGCTTTGGGTGCCTTGAAAAGCGCTATATAAATCCAATCCATTATTATTATATGTAAGACTGTCTGTGCAAATATGTTTGAGGACATTGGAAAGTTAACTCCATACAACACTTTCAATGACAGGCTTCTGTTTCAGACAATGAAAATGCAGAAGTGTACAAAAGCGTATACAAATAAATGCCCAGGTAATAAGGTGATAAGGGGAGGTTTAAGGTGAGTGTTAAAAAAAGTTTAAAAGAATGCAGAAAATCATATACTCAGAAAAATGAATTTAAAAGTGAATCAGTTCAGTCGGTAACCAAACAAACAGGATAATCAGTGGAAATGTACATAAAAAAGAGGCAAACTAATATAATTGGCAATTTATGTCAAATTTCTGAATTAACTAATGCCCACATTTTTGAATCCTTTGATTCTTTTAGTTATATATTAGTCTTAATCTCTTCCTTTTGTCTTTAACCCCCATTTAACCCATTTCCCATGTAACCCCCCCTCCGCAGGTGATTACACCCAGAACAGTGGAGGTGGAGAGAAGCACAGATATCAGATATAAGTGTTACTAAATAGTGTGTTGTTTTTCTTTTAAAAAACAAGCTGTGATTTTCGCTTTTTAGATCAGGACGGACTCGTTGAAATAACATATGGGAAACAGGAGCAGTAGGTCGCTGTTTCAGGGCTAGATGCTGGAATGGTCTCCAGTTTCTAACATCTTAATTTTTTTTTATTATTATTTGTATATAATAGCTGTCAAATGTCATGCACAAAATCTTAGAACAGTAATTTGTTTCATTCCGTACATGACTTAGAGGAAATTATGCATGTGATTTTTCTCAAGCAGTGAGAAATGTCTGCATGCATGCTGAGCCATCAGAATGAATTCTTTGTAGCTGAGGAATCTGCCGGCTTCAGAGCTCTGTGTGTTTCTTGAGCAGTGGGCATGTTTGAAAGGCCGGCTGCAGTCTGCCCACCCAATCACAAGTTAGAAATAGTCATTTTCTTTCCTACTTTTCCATTGTTGGTACTTGTTTTTTCTTAACTTTTAACTGGTTGGGCAAGTGGCATTAAAGCAACAAAGACAAACTTTCAATTAATGTAATTCCCTTATTTACTGGAGATGTATATTTGTAAGGGTATTATAATTTATACACATTTCTTTATCTTCCAAACTTCAGGGCATAAATTTGTCCGTTTTGCATCACAGGACTAATTTCCAGGATAATTACTTGTGAAAAAAATGACTCGACAGTCTTAAGAAAATTAGATTTACTCGATTTGCAAATAAATAAAAACAATGGGGTTCAGATAAATCCCCTTTTTGGCATTGTCCAAATTTCATTACGAAAGCCACCACAAGCTGCACTGACTGACCAGCTTTGAACATTTTGTGAATTTCAATGTCACTACAGCTGAGCTCATTTGGGAAAAGGCGAACCAAGCACACGCACAGGCTATATCCAGACATAATAAACTGTCGCCCTGTTCACAGAGGCGTGGAAAGGAGAGAACACCTCCCCAGCACATCCTCAGACACATCTGTGCCCATGCCCCTAAAATTATGTTTCTTTTGCAGTGGAAATAGGTCAGCCGTGAATACCTGGCTCCTTCTATCTCAAAAAACCCTGTGTGGATTTTTGAGTGTGAGAGAAGTGGACTGTTTTGTTTGTTTGTGAACTTTTTGACATGCTGAGAAGATGTGCGACTGATATGTGAAAGGAGGGGATGCGTTTCGGAGACATGAAATATTTCCGTAAATCTGAACATTTTACAAGCGGCTTTGTTAGGAACTGCAAAGGCACAATAATGGAAACTTGGCCCTCATTTAGACACTGAATCATTCAGATTGCACCACTGTGATTGCTTAATTAAATGCTCGACTGTGTAATGACTTTGCTTGAGAGGGAATTAAATGTCTAAATGCTGCAGAATCTGCGTTGAGCTGAATAGAAATCAATGGGACACGGTGCAGGAACCGAAGGTGTTTTCCGACTTGTTTAGGGTGAATGTTTGGTATTGATGCCATCCCTCAGTCACTCAGTCAAAAGCTCATTCCTCTAAGTCCACAGCATTGATTGCTGGCATACAAACAGTGTGCTTACTTGGTGCTTTCTTGTGAGATCGAGGAAGTCTATTACTTACATGTCTTCAGCCTGCTGTGTGTAATAGTGGATCTACTGTACAATCGTCCAGTGATTAGGGGGCTGTAAGATTACAAGAAATCAATAACGATACATATTAAAAGAAATTTACCACATCTGCTGCATTTCAAACGCAGCCCCAGTGGTCCCTGTCCGCGTCTGTTTACGTTACGATCACGTTTCAAGCTGGTTTGAGTTCATAGTGTATGTTATTCCTCGCTGGCTATTAAAACATGGCCGCATTTTTCTCTCAAAATAACTTTCAGAGTCCAAAATTATCACTCGTCCGGCATATTTTCAGAGTGTTCTACTACAAAAGCCCAAAGGCAAACATTAAAACCCATCCCACATGGAAATAGTTCTTGAAAGGAGTGCAGCCCAGCTAATCTCACAAATATTTGATTGAACCAAAGACCTTTAGAAACCGCCGAAGCTGCGAAGGGCATACAACTCCTAAAATGACAACCGATTATCAAACTGCCTCTGGCTCGAGACACTGTAATCCCCCAGATGTTGCAGTCTATGAAATACGAGAGTCTGAATTAGATTTCTCAAACAATGTCGGCTTGTCTGCATTCGTAAACCCTCAGCATTTAAGTCACAAAATTAAGTTGACCCCGTCGGAAAGCTTAAGGACATGTAACAAAGCCCCCGGCAGTCTTATTACTTCATCTGCTTTGATCTCATCTACTCTGTGTAATAAGTTCCCACTCTAGCAAGACCACTGGGGCTAATAAGGGTTTTTATCTGCTTTTTGATATTAGATATTAACACCTCATCAAAGTTAAGCCAGCTGTAGGCTCTAGTCGTGCCTCCAAATTTACATTAGCCTAACAATGTCTCTGAAGGAAATCTTATCAAATTCAAATTAAGGGCGAGTTGAATAGCCAGAAGGAAACTGCTACCCATCACTCAAGGAACAAGTCGTTTGGTTCTGCACAAGCAGGCTTTGGAAATCACTGGACAGTAGGTTTATTTTTTGGTACGAGAACGTTAATACTTTAAAATCGCCCCTCACAATCCCGAATCAAAACTGCACGCATTTGCAGCGAATGAATGATGAATGTTTAGCCGGCAGGAATGAAAATAGGTCTGACTGACACAATCAGGATTTGCTGATTGAGAACTCCATAAATAGCGTCTCTAGTCAGCCAGCCTTTGTGATCTTTACCTGAAGGAGGTAGATGTTCGTAGCGCGTGTGTTGTTTTTGATGTTATCATCAGATACTCGGTGCAGATTGTAACCCAGTGGTTGGTTGGAATCACCCGTGAAGCCGAACGCACTTACGTAAACATCTGTCGTCAATCCTCGCCATTCCTGAACGGCATACCCAAGTGAAGACAAGCGTATAGCTTTTTTTTTCGTGTGTGACGAAAGAAGAACAAAACACTAGAATCGAAGTTATTTTAGAGGCCTTACTTCTTCAAACATTTGTCAAGGTAAACCCTGTATCTAGGGAGAGAGAGAGAGTGCAAAGGTTTCAGAATTCTTATCATCCCTTGTGGCATCCTTTGTCAGGTTGTATGAAAAAAAAAAGAAATATTAACTGGAAAATATAGCTCGGAGAGATAGAAAATAAATTACTTCAGTGTGGCAAGGAAAAGAAGATTGTGAGATTTATCAAGTCAAGATGGAAATGCCTGCTAAGTCTGTGCCCCTACCTTGAAAAATTAAAGGAAAAAAAGCATTAAATGCCTTCGAGTACATTGTGATGTAAAGGCATGCATGTGCGCCTGCAAAGATGTAGCGTGTGGAATTTGTTGTTTGAATGTGATGGCGTTGCATGTGGCAACAGATCATACAGAAGATTCAGCTAACACATACGAACACGCAGGGAGGGTATCCAAAATAATCCAAGCTGTACTCCCGTCTTTTAACACTTAACAGATTTGGTGTAAAACAGCTTGACTGGCAAAATCTATAATTGTACAGATAAGTGAACATGTTAGCTAGATAAAGGTTAAACTATCAGGGATATGTTCTCCATCCGTCTAAAGCCAATTTTACACATTCAGCTCAAGCAACAGAGGGTGGGAAAAAAGGAGGTTTAAAAAAAACTGGCAAGTCAATATTGATTGATCTGGAGCCTTAGCAATTACCTCCATGTGCAGAAGACCATGTTAAGGTCAGTATTATCTTAGCTCATTTTATGGGTCAGTGCTCTGGCTTTAGCTGAAATAAATTAATGGGGTAAACACTTTAGCTCACCTTGATGAAATGGATGAAGTGGAAAAGCTTTGCATAGGTGGGAGGTACAGTGCTGCGGAGTGACCCTTGATATTTTCCCGAACGCCCATAGGTCGTAAAATCCCAGCATTAAATAACACTGACTACCCAGCGATGAAACCATAAGGCCAATAATGCACTGTTAAGAAGCAGTGGAGCTATTAAATTAATCTCGTTTACGGGTTAACCAAACCCATTCGCTTGAATGGATAGATGTCCTACGGAATAAATAAAAGCGGTTACAACAGTGATTTTCATGAATGAATTTCTTCACATCTGGGAGATTTTTTTTTTTTTTTTAATTAAATGAAAAACATTGTGGAGAATACCAGGAGAAATTAACCTTGTATGTATATATATTTATGTCTATATATATTAATTTGCATATATTTACTGCATCAGGCATTTTTTTCTTTTTTTTTTTGCAGTTTATTTCTTAAAAATGTATCAGGCAATTTATTTATTTAATTTTTTCGGTGGGAAAAGAAAAGTCACACTGATGATATACAGGGAGTGCAGAATTATTAGGCAAATGAGTATTTTGTCCACTTCATCCTCTTCATGCATGTTGTCTTACTCCAAGCTGTATAGGCTCGAAAGCCTACTACCAATTAAGCATATTAGGTGATGTGCATCTCTGTAATGAGAAGGGGTGTGGTCTAATGACATCAACACCCTATATCAGGTGTGCATAATTATTAGGCAACGTCCTTTCCTTTGGCAAAATGGGTCAAAAGAAGGACTTGACAGGCTCAGAAAAGTCAAAAATAGTGAGATATCTTGCAGAGGGATGCAGCAGTCTCAAAATTGCAAAGCTTCTGAAGCGTGATCATCGAACAATCAAGCGTTTCATTCAAAATAGTCAACAGGGTCGCAAGAAGCGCGTGGAAAAACCAAGGCACAAAATAACTGCCCATGAACTGAGAAAAGTCAAGCGTGCAGCTGCCAAGATGCCACTTGCCACCAGTTTGGCCATATTTCAGAGCTGCAACATCACTGGAGTGCCCAAAAGCACAAGGTGTGCAATACTCAGAGACATGGCCAAGGTAAGAAAGGCTGAAAGACGACCACCACTGAACAAGACACACAAGCTGAAACGTCAAGACTGGGCCAAGAAATATCTCAAGACTGATTTTTCTAAGGTTTTATGGACTGATGAAATGAGAGTGAGTCTTGATGGGCCAGATGGATGGGCCCGTGGCTGGATTGGTAAAGGGCAGAGAGCTCCAGTCCGACTCAGACGCCAGCAAGGTGGAGGTGGAGTACTGGTTTGGGCTGGTATCATCAAAGATGAGCCTGTGGGGCCTTTTCGGGTTGAGGATGGAGTCAAGCTCAACTCCCAGTCCTACTGCCAGTTTCTGGAAGACACCTTCTTCAAGCAGTGGTACAGGAAGAAGTCTGCATCCTTCAAGAAAAACATGATTTTCATGCAGGACAATGCTCCATCACACGCGTCCAAGTACTCCACAGCGTGGCTGGCAAGAAAGGGTATAAAAGAAGAAAAACTAATGACATGGCCTCCTTGTTCACCTGATCTGAACCCCATTGAGAACCTGTGGTCCATCATCAAATGTGAGATTTACAAGGAGGGAAAACAGTACACCTCTCTGAACAGTGTCTGGGAGGCTGTGGTTGCTGCTGCACGCAATGCTGATGGTGAACAGATCAAAACACTGACAGAATCCATGGATGGCAGGCTTTTGAGTGTCCTTGCAAAGAAAGGTGGCTATATTGGTCGCTGATTAGTTTTTGTTTTGTTTTTGAATGTCAGAAATGTATATTTGTGAATGTGGAGATGTTATATTGGTTTCACTGGTAAAAATAAATGATTGAAATGGGTATATATTTGTTTTTTGTTAAGTTGCCTAATAATTATGCACAGTAATAGTCACCTGCACACACAGATATCCCCCTAAAATAGCTAAAACTAAAAACTACTTCCAAAAACATTCAGCTTTGATATTAATGAGCTTTTTGGGTTCATTGAGAACATGGTTGTTGTTCAATAATAACATTATTCCTCAAAAATACAACTTGCCTAATAATTCTGCACTCCCTGTAGAAGTCTCAAAAACTCATGCATGTTTTAACCCAGCGGTCCCCACCCCCGGGCCACAGACCGAGTCGTTTGGTACCGGGTCGCGAGAGTTGAGACTCCAGTGTGAAATTTATGGTTTTCAGGGTTCTTACGTTATTTTACGTTTTTTTTTTTTTAATCGTTAACTCGTTTACCCTGGGTCTTTTCCCCGTGTGTTATGAATAAATCTTTCTTTTGTTACAGGTTCTGGTTTTATTTTGTTGCATTTATCCGCGACACCTTAAAGGCCGGTCCGTGAAAATATTGTCAGACATAAACCCGGCGCAAAAAAGGTTGGCGACCGCTGTTTAACCCATGTATATAAGGGTTAAAACAACTACGGGACACAGTGTGCTTCCTATTTCTCCTCTTTACTCTTGAAAGCCTCCTTGGAGTAACCCTTGA
The DNA here is from genome assembly GCF_057382275.1 of Copadichromis virginalis. NCBI lineage: Eukaryota > Metazoa > Chordata > Actinopteri > Cichliformes > Cichlidae > Copadichromis > Copadichromis virginalis. The sequence continues at coordinate 47,250,562 of NC_140620.1, forward strand.
AGCTCTTTTACCAACTGTGTGGTGTCTGTTGTTTTTCAGGCCTGCTTATATAAAAACAGGACATGAGTAAGCATGAGAAGTTAGTGAGGGTGGTCTCTGCCTATGCATTTTCTCTTATAACTCCTGTCAAGTGAAATCGCCAGTATACTGATGGTAGTATAAAGCAAGTACTTCACGGCCGTGTCAACCACTCTAGTAACATTCATATGCTGTGCATTTCTTTTATGCATCGCTGTTGCCAAAGGCTGCCATTATCAATCCAAACTAGGCAAACAGCAACGAGTAACCCACTGCACAGCACGACTGTAGCACTCTCAATCCTTTATAATAGCAGAGTCCTCAATTTTGCATGTTATTTCTTGACACCTGTGTGTATTTAACTGTAGGGAACGGAGAGCGTTATCACTCAGCCAAACGCGTCACCTTTGTATTGGAATTCTGCTCTGGCCTTCGGGCCGACTCAAGAACACAACAGAGCTGTTTGTAAGTCCAAAATAAATTCAATTTCCAATGCAGTGATCTCCTTAATGAAAAGTCAATGCCCCTCACTCATTGGCAAGCTCCCATGGGGACGGCGAGAAAGATGAATTTATCAACAGGCTAGAGACTGCGCCCTAGGGGACACCCACCCCCTTACGATCAAACAGAATACGACTGCGTGTGTCCGACCGCTCTTCCATTATTACCCAGCTCCTGCTTTTAATGTGATCTGACGAAGGAGCGATGACAGTATTGATCTGGCCAAAGTGCTATTTATGTACTCACAAATCCTGTAATCAGTGATTACAAAAGCACTCTACCATTGCGGCTAGCTCGTTCTCAATTTGTTAAGTGCACATTGTGACATTTTGCTCGTGTCATATGCATGCAGGGTTGTCTTAACGTGCCTGTTTTTCAGCCTTTCCTCAGTGAAACGTTAGCATGCAAGCTCCCGCCACACGTCTTCAAATCAAATCAGGCTGTATTTCTGGACAGACATCTAAACATGAACCTGATTTTACTTTGGAGTGTCCCCTTCATCTGCAGCATAGATTCATTTCTTTGTTTATTTTCTTGCCATTTTTTTAACTGAAACACCGCATTGTTGCGCTGCATTCCTGTGAACGCTTCAGAAGTTTCTGATTATTAATAACACCATGTCTTGTCAGCAGCATAACCTCCCGATAAGTAAAGGGTGGGGGGAGGGGGACATGAGGTTGTTGTCATGGCGTATGGTTAACAGTATTATAGATAAGCTTTAATCCCCCGCTCGGCTCACTGTAATGCATAGCAAAAGTGATGGAAGCGGAGAACATGCACATGTGTAAACATCAGCCGCCGAAGGAGCGGCGTGCTGAAATGACACAGCAGAGAGAGAGAGAGGAGCACGCAGCGCGCCGCTTGCTTACAACGGCGAGGTAATTCATGCTCATCAAAGTCATCACTCCATAAGCACAGCTCTTGTGAGCCTTTCACTCACATGAGGTGCAACAGTAAATCATGTGTAGTGAGCATGACCACATTCTGCCCCTCTGCTACACATTCATGAATAAAACTCAAATATGGATCATTGTTGACCTCATGCGTTTAGGACGGGACCTCCATCCGTACTGTGGCGTCTCATCCCAAAATTGGGACTAGAACAGGGTGGGGGTGGGGGGAATCAAATATCAAACATATCTTAATCTGCATTTATGTAGTCAGTAATTGGTGCTAATTTTCAAACATTTACAGTTTTGATGGGTAAGCCCTAATTTTGTAGGATTTTGCATTGATGATTAATTGTGGATGAAGCAAAGATAAGGTATCATCATAGTTATAGTATGCCTCGGGGTTTTCTTTATTTATGGATACGGGATGGTTTAAAAAATAGATATATATAGCTCACAGAATCCAGCTGACATGGGCATCAGCAGGCAGACAAAAATGATATAGAAACAGGATAAACAGCTGATTAAATCCTAAATTTAGCCTTTTTTTCTGTCTTGGTTCCTTGATTAGAGACTTTAGCTTTTAGCTAAACAACATTAAAATTGGATTGTATGACGTTCAGGGGGAGAAAAAAAACATAGCACATTTAAATGCGCGACGTCAATGATATAGAAAATTAGTTCCAACGACTGTTGTCCATTTTTCTCGGAATAATGCAAGGCATAATTTGGAAAGATTAAAAAAAACAGAAAGTAATTTCGTGGAAAAACGAAACAAATTAAAAAAGTGCGGATTATTCCCCCAAATTAGCCCGTTACTTGCAGAAGGCTGTTATTGAGATAAAGTGTAGAACACTGAGCTTGTAGCATTATCGTCTGTTTCTGGTTTATTCAGAATGACAGAAAGTATCGCGTGCATTTTTAGCAACCGTTGGCCTTCATTCTTGTGTTTGTTGGTTTTATTATCCTCGAAAAGTTGTTATATTTAACACCTGTGTGTGACATTTGGCTTAACACGCGCACGCTTGCACCCACTGCAAACAGATAATACGCGGCTGTAATAGTGTGCATGGAGATGGCTTGAAGACGGTTCGTGCAGCTTAATGCAGTCCACCAATGGAAATGTTCTTAATGTATAATTATAAGAAACTGTTGTAGATACAGAATTTTTGATGCATGCCTGTGAATGTGCTGCACAGTGTATGTAACCTGTTTTTTTTTTTTTAAATGGAATATTACAGTATCTTCATATTCCCGGGGGAAATGCAATCTATTGAGACTCTAATTTATTGGATCCCTCACTGATAGAGGATCTCTGTTCATCTCAGTCCTCATTGTGTGAGTCTTTCTCTCTCTAATGTGGCTGTACTGCCCATAAACAGACATTGAGTGATTAGCGCTGTTCTGCCATTGACATCATTTGCATTTTAATAGACCATAATTACAACTCAGGGAAAATAAATTGCAGTTTGAAGAATGTTTGAATTACTCCAACTCCCCGGCTCGTCTTGCGAGATAGCAGCGAGCATATGCAGGGGCTGCTCGGATAGTTAATGTCAGGTTCAGAAATGTACAGAGAAGCAGGACTGCAAAACCGAAAAGAACAGAGGAGGATGTCGCGCTAATGGCGTTTGTAACATAAGTGATTTTGAGATGCTTCCCGCGACGAGCCTTCGAAATCCAGTGAAATCTAGGTGAATTTTACGGGGGTCGGTTTTAGGATATATCACTGCGCAAACAGCCGTTGATAGATGCGCGACTGTTTCTGAAGTCAAATCTCTGAGTGCTCAGATACAGAACGGGTCTCTAATCGCACAGCCACCCTGCCAGCCTCCTGTAGTTTCCTGGCTTCTCATTAATGCCTGTGATAATTGCAGTTTGTCCGTTTAATATCCCCCCCGGTCTGTCTTATCGCCACACCTCACCTGCTGAGATGTGACACCTTCCCAGGATTTGCCGAGGGATGTCTAACCCTGGCAGTTAAAGCCCGTGTGACCCTGTAAGCAAGAGTGACAACACAATAATACTCCCCGCGTCTAATCTTTCATTGGTGGATTATCAGATTAGAGGCCCCAGTTGTTTATGGGTGCTGTGACTATCGAAAAAGTTGATCTGTCAAGTTTATCTTAAACTTGTCGTATCAAGGCTGTGTTGGTCCATACAGTTGGCTGTGGATGGAAGATAAGGCCAACGCAGCTGAATGAAACCTTTGGAAAATGAGAAACAAGGCTTTTGGTTTTTTTACCTCGACAACGGCGCACTTTATCTAGTTTAGGAAATGGACCCCTGCAAAAGCATTACGCCGCCTTTTGGATTCACTAGAGTTCGTTGACCTCTTTAGTGTGACACAGCTGCCCTTTCTTTATTTCCAAACACATATCAGAAATCATCCATCAGTTTAACGCTCAGGTTAGTGGTGTGGAATCACAAGTTTCCAAGAGGACATAATCCGTCCTCTTTCAAGCTGCCTCTTTGTGGCATTTCAAAGACTTGAACTGATATAGGTTCCCTATCAATCAGCTGTTTTGGCAAGTAACAGAGTGGTGGAAGTCCATTGTGTAACCTTTGGATGTGGTTCACTAATTCAGGCTAACTGTTTTCTTTCCATCACAAAGTGGGGACTCTGAAGGTTATTGGCTCTTCAAGCAGGACTGTCACAAGGAATCTATGAATAACAGATTCGAGATCACTATCCTTTTTAATCTGCTCTTATCGGATTTGCAAGCTAGGGTGTAAATGTTTTGACATCACCTCTGGTAGGATGGGAAGTGGAATTTCAAATTACCAAAGAAACATCTTCATTTGAGCAGAATAAAAAAAAAAAACCTTGATGATAGTTAAATATTCTGATGGTTTAAAGCAAATTCGATTCACCAAGGCATTATTTTATATACAGCGGCTTTATGATAAGGTGAATATTCCAGTATTCATTACCCAAAGTGTAAAAGCTAGCACTGGCACAAAACTCAAGGCTTTTTAGCCTTATGTACTGTATTTCAATGTATATTTGGGTGGTGTCATGGTCCTCGGTGACCCAGTTTTTTTGTGTTTTAAATTATTGATAGTCTTTGATTTCATTATTATTTATAATTTTTAGTCTCTTGGTTTCTGTCTCTGTGCTCTTCTTAAGTTTCATGTGCCCTTTCTCCCCAGTCAGTCATGTCTCAGGGTCAAGTCTGTGTCTTTGTGAGTGTCTCTTGTTTCCTGTTTTACTTTGATAGTCTCGTGTGCTACGTTTTGCTTCCCCCAGTCTCGTTGTTTGTGATTGCTCCCGGCTGTGCTCTCCTCCTGTGTCTTACTCCCTCTTTATCCCTCTGTCGATTCAAACCCTCTGCCTTCCTCCGTTTGTTGCTGGATCGTCTGCGTACCTCCCACTGCATTTCAGGCATCAGTGTTCTGTATTCCACGTCTCAGGTCTTTAGTTTCTTTATTCTAGTTTTATTTTTTTTTAGGTTTTCCCAGTTTAAAATTTTGCTAGTTTAGTCTTTGTCTCCTTTTGCTTTTGTTTGTGTTCTGCTCTGTCGAAATAAAGGCTCGCTCTCAGTTCAAGTCCGTCATCAGTGTCTCACACATCTGCCATAGCGGATGTGATAGGTGGCCCAAGACTTTTGCACACTATCACCTGTATGAAAGCAAGGTTGCCAGGCACGTGTTATTTTGCAGTTAAATTGTTGTCCTGCAAGAGCCGCATCACTAATTGTGGAGGAATTTATATCAGAGATTACAAATGTAAGTAGCTAATGTGAATTTCTTATTATCACAAACGACTGCTTCGACTGCAGGCTGATAGCAGATTGAATGACTATCTGGCTGCCTTGTTACTTTTCTATCACTGTTTTGATGCATGTATGTGGCTTCGACAATAATTTGAAAGACAACAAGATCTCAAGTTCGTTGCACACAGTCAACAAAGTTTTCCCGAGTGTGACACGACTTTGGTCTAGCACCACAAGCTAATACATCGTATTCTTTTCAAAGCTTTAGGAGCATGAATGATCCACGATTCATTGTTCTAAAAATGTTTTGAATTTTTCACTTTAACACTTTGGTAAAGACTGAAATATCTTCACAGTTAATGTTTATTAATAACAAATTAGCAATTAACTCTAAAAGCTGGCACCAAGGGGGAAAAAAGAGATCAAGGGTCTTTAAATCTTTCATTGGCGCCCTTAAAGACTTGGTATTTAAATCAGCTTTAATTTGAATTTGTGTTCAAAACTTGTTTAACTTAAACTGGGAGAGGTTGAACTCCACGTTATAGCTCATAGAAGCAGTGTCGTGTGTTTTTTAGTGGAAAAAAAACACATCCAGATTCATTTTACAGCTTTTGCAGATTCAGCTGTATCAGCTATACCCTCAGTCACCGTGTGTGGTGAATCACAGTTATCAAGCAGTGGCTTAAGTATTTAGGACTACTTGTCGCCACAACTGTGAATGATTGAAAGGGCCTTTGAGAATTGCGATAAAGTGCCAAACAGGGTTAGTTCAAATTTATATGTATAATCACTAGTCTTATATTTTAGACCAGTAACAGCAGAACACTCTCCTAAAGGGATAATAATAATTCCTCTGTCCCATTCCCATCGTATTTATGGCACAGCACACTGGTTTGTCATTCGCAGCCAGTGTGATTATTCACCTGGCGAGCATATTATTCTAGCAAATACCACAGCTATAAAAATTCTTCATATTTCATTCCAGGGGTTTGATGAGAATGCGCTGAATCCCATTTTCCAAAATATTGGGTATTCTGTGCAACAAGAATATGGCTTCCCTGATTACATTATGCCTCTGAGCTGTGTTTAGCCAAATGTGCATGACTTGCAAGTAAAATGTACAATAGACTGCTGCTGGTGTGTCATATTAAGAAAAAAAAGATGGAAATGAGGCAGAACATAGAGGTCTGCTTTCATCAGACTTCCTACATTTAAATGAAATCCTCTAAGTTGATTTTTTTCCATCCCTGGAAATTAAAACTGAGCTGAGTTCACATCTGCTCGGTTGCAACAGAGTGACAGCAGGTTGTTAAAATAGTCGAAGGTCAAAAATGACTGAGTCTTAACTCTGTGTTTCAGCGTTTTGGATATTGAATCAACTTCTTAAGCTTCGCAGAATTGTCTCTTTAGTCGCAGTGGTGTATTCCCATTTTCTCTTTGTGTATTTATTCTCGCAGGTCTTAATTCAACATGCATGCACAGACACGCAAAGTCCAAGATAAAAACTGTGTTTCCCCTCACAAACGGAGTCTTTTTCCTGCTTCTAAAAGCGACACGTTTGATCTTGAAGAATAAAAATCGTTGTTTGATGCTAAAGCGAAAGGACCCGGCCACGACTAGAGGCAGTGTGCCGCACAGATGTCCGCCACATGGAGTGGACGCATCTCATTTGTTGCACTTTGGAGTTATTTATTTATTTCCCGGGTCTGATACAGGGAAACATCTGTCACCTTTGCCTAAGTGCCCGCTTGCGTGATACACAGACTGCGTTTCAGAACAAAACACCCTCCCATTGTTTGGCTCTTTAGTCTGCAGCTCAGGTGCAGAATCCTGTGAGGCATTTGGAGCGCCCTGCTGTTGCAACAGAGCATGCATCTCTGTTTTGCAGTGCTCTTTGTTGACATCACTCTTTTTGTAGATTATTTCTTTATTGGTGTGGTTAAATTAAACCTGTGCCACACTGATCTAAGCTTTCGCTACAACCTGCTTACAGATCATCATTTTGCTTTAATAGTTATAAAAGTTGCTTATCTTGATTACCAGTTCAAAAGAATCCTTTTTTCAGGATAACTTTGCTGTCATTGTTTGCCTCTTACAAATAAATCTGAAAAGCAGCTTTGATGCATGTGCAACAAGGTTATTATAGTTAACTGAAACTGCATTAAAAATAATGGTGGGCACCAGTGCTACCCCTCAGCTTCCTAATAGATGCATCTATGGCAGAATATGAAAATCCTACGTGATTTTAAGAAAACTTGACTCATGACCTGGACCTTAAGTTCAGTATCACTGAGATTCATAGCTATCTGTCATTTTTAGCAGATGTACCTCTGGTATGAATATCAAAATCCTATGTTTCCTTATACAGTGGTCCCTCGTTTATCACGGTAGTTACGTTCCAAAAATAACCTGCAATAGGTGAAATACGCAAAGTAGCTAACTTAATTTTTTAACAATTATTGTCGATGTTTTAATGCTGTAAAACCCCTCACTACACACTTTATACACTTTTCTCCGACAGGCTCAAACATTTCCACACTTTTCTCTCTTGTTTAAACACTCTCAAAGTTTAAACCTTCGTAGAAATATAAGTCCAGTATTATACAGGGTGCGCCATTTATATGGATACACCGTAATAACATGGGAATTGAAACCAAGCACACCATTGTTTTTCTTGTGACATTACCAATAAGTTTGATCTGTCACATGGCCCTCTTCCTATTGGAAAAACAAAAGTTGTATCCAAGATGGCCGACTTGTAAATGGCCACCATGGTCACCACCCATCTTGAGGAGTTTGCCCCCTCACATATACTAATTTGCCACAAACAGGACTTTAATATCACCAACCATTCCCATGTTATTACGGTGTATCCGTATAAATTTCCCACCCTGTAGAATGAAACCAAAGGCACCTGCAGTTGACTTTGATGGTGCAAAACGTTTCATCGACATTTTCTGTTTGTTGGAGAAAACTTACAAACAAACATACAGTACAGCACTTCAGAGTCCCGCTGTTAGTGATCGAAGATATAGGGAAATTTGACAAGCTGAACAGGAGACACGACACGAGATTGATTGACAATGGTCTACAGCCAATCAGAATGCAGAACATAATGCGCTGTAAAAAACAAAACAAAAAAACCACGAAACAGCGAGACTGCAAAAGGTGGACCGTGTTATAGCGAGGGACCACTGTATTCATGTTATCGCATTTACAAACTTGGGTGTCCACACCGCCCCCCCACCTGCCCACCAGGGTTACAACAATATGCTATCAGCCTTTTACGGCTGCAATTTTGTGATATTTGAAAAACAAGTTAAAATCAAAAATATAGAGGAACAATTCTTAGTATGACTTAACTTGGTAAAATCTGTTATCACAAACTGCCTGATGAGGGGTTTAACAGATGTTTTGATTGAGGCTTTGGATGTCTATAAGCCTGTGAGTCAACTGCTTTCAAAAAGTTCTGTTTATATTCTAATCTCAATACTGATTTCCCCAAATCTTGTCTCTGGCATTTGCCTTAAATAAAATAATCAGTAATAAAGACTAAAACTAACAAAATGAAAAAGAAACATTTTCAACCAATGAGAGCTACACTGAAATGATCAAACCCACTCTGGAAACTGAACCTGAATTAAACTGAGTTAAAAATAAAAAACTATAAGAAAGTATGGTGCATACGCACAGTCTGAGATGTCCATATCGAGCACATCTGCACTCTGTGACATCATACAGAGCAAGAAGGAGAAAAAAAACGAGCATTTAAGGCCGTCTGAAGCCTGAGCAGACGTCCATGTTTTGGCTTATCGAATCAGAAACGTATATAAATGAGTGTTATAGAAGGATATGAAACCAAAAAGACAAAAAAATACCCCAGTGCTTGTTAGTTGGCTTTTTCAGAGCTGAAAAATCCCTAAACTGCTCCTGTGCTCCTTTTCCTAATGACAGTCACCCCACCCTCCAAAGTAAATTAATTAAAATGGCATAGTGCCACACTTGTGAAAGGAAATCTGATGCTCGTGTCTGAAGTATTTGAAGTGTCACCCAAGATAATGGATGTAGGAGAGGTTTCTAATTCTCAGAGCCCGGCCCCAAATAGCACCAGTAGCCATCTGTATTCTCGTTTCTGCAGCACTCACTAAATCAACACACTCGACACAAGCCCGAGGATGCCTCCGCACAATCATGCATGACAACATCAAAGCTTTTCTTTATTGCCTCTCCTCTTCATCACCCCCCCTCCCCCACCCCTTTTCTGAGCCCCCTTAACTGTTATCTGAAGCTAAAAGCAGTGGTACCATTGCAAATATTATCTTGAGGTTAGTGCAAACACTGAAAATCCGAGCTGCTACTTGTCAACAGTCTCAGTCACAGCTGATAGCCGTGTTCGAGGACGATTTCATCCTTTCACAGGTACGAATTTAAAGAGGTTGCATGCACGTGGATTACTAGCAAAGATTTGTCGCCTGATCTGTGAATCCATGGCCCTCGAAAAGAAAAAAACCAAGAAAGAAAAAATTCATTAAACCGTTCAGCATTCTTTGGGATTTTCTCTTAATTGCCTGTTTTGTTTCCTACATCTACAAATTTACAACCATAAATCTTGAAAATGTCGGATGAGTCAAATCCCCAGATTTCCACGAGCCGGATGCTTCAATGATGAGCTGGATCTGTCATTGGGGAGCCACTCAGCACCCACAAACAAATTGAGCAGGCACCCAAGATGGATCTGTCGACACTTCATTCTACATCTCTCTATTTAATGATATTATATTTCATTTCCAGAGCAAAGAAAACACCATTACCCAAAGCAGCGAGTCGTAACGAGCCATTCTGCCACAGATTCCATTCCTCCTTGGTGGTACAGTAATTGAATTACAATCGCATATGATAAAAAGTTTAAAAGCGATTGCATTTGTTTCCATTTGTTCCTTCCATGTTACATACTAAGCTCGACCTTGCACACAGTTAAAGGCCGTGAAGCGTACGTAGTCTGATTTCAACACATATTCTATGATCTTGATTGGAAACAGCAGGCATGAAGCTTTACTGTGAACTACGGATGCTGTTATTTGAGCCCCATCCGTTTAGAGGTGAATACTGTTGAGCAACCGACAGAGAGGTCAAAAGGAGTACGCTGATTTCCTGCAACCCCTATGCCCGTATTGATAACTAACCTAAAATTTATTTGGCTGGTAACTGTGGTTGAGTGCTCTGAGAGCTATCGGGGTTTTGAATAGTGCATCCAATTGTTTTGACCAGAGATTGAAAGGCAGTTATCATTTCAATGCGGGCAATATGCTCAGAGGGGAAGGGACAAAGAGGTCAGCAGAAGTGGAGTAAGTGCTCCTTCGGGCACAAACACTGAAGGCCATTCAAAAGGCCTCAAAGAGACACTAGGGGAAATTGATTTCAGCTTTATTCCTGGTCAGATGCATGACTGTGCTGGTGCGTGACCCAGTGGTGGACCTGTCTGCTCAAATTAGGGAACCATTTGGAAGATATGGCCACATGTGAATGGCCAGTCACACTCTATGAATATTGTACGGCAATAGCATTATTTCACACATCAAAACATCCAGAGGTCACCCAGCACTTTTGTTATGCGAGCGATGATCTTTTTTGTCGGGGCAAACCCCATTTGCTAAAGTAGTTTGCGAGCAGTGCACTGTATGGCCTTCATTGGCAAAACTCAGCAGTGACGCTGTAAAATTTCTGGGGCACAAATTACATAAAGACATAAAAGCTTTTGCTATCGGGTGCATGCATTTTGACCAAAGTGGGACTGGCACATATTTTTCCCCCAAAAGATAAAGAGAGTGCTTAGAGCTCCCACCATCATTGCTCTAAATAAGACAAAAAAAAGCATGGACGTGCAGTCTAGACTACAGCCTGTCTGACAGTTTGACAGCAACTGAGTTGGCTTATTTTGAATTTCTGTTTTTTTTGGTCAGATGCACTGCTGTGGGAAAAGTCTTGAGGCAACCCTTAGTTCTTTATATTTTTCTTCCAAGAGGTCAGACTTTCTTGTCATTTTTAACCTAGTGTTGAGCAATAGTTTTCCAGGATTTCTAAAGGTTTCTGTTGGACTTTGGTTGTTTTTTGACTCATTTTCAGTCCAATTCTTGCACCTGGCCACTGTCAGAGGAATGTTTTGTTTTTTTTTAAACCATTTAACACTACAAATGATCCGGCAATGAAGAGAGAAGTACTGTTGTCATTGTCTACAGCCATCTGTGAAACAAGGCGGAGGCTCTGCTCTTTAAAGCAGCTTCATTTTTCAGCATGACAATGATCCCAAACTCCCCGTCAATGCAGTAAAAGCATACCTGGATAGAAAAACACACAATGGTCGTAGATTGGCCTCCCCAAAAGGCAGCCAACATCCAAAGAAGAGCTTTGAATGTCCTTCAAGAAGCCTGGAGAACTTTTCCTGAAGACTACCTAAAGAAATCCCAAGAAAGTTTACCTAAGAGAGTTCAGGCTATGTCTGAGAATAAAACTGGTCATAACAAATATTGACTTTCAGGCTCATTTTTCAGACTCTGTTTTGCCTTTTATACACTATTTCCATATGTTTTTGGAGAAAAATCAATAAATCATTACTTCCAGCCTTTTCTTTAATCAATCAATGGACCTTTTTTGCTTTTCCCTATTTTCTGTCAATAATTAACAATAACTCATGTTTAAACATGGCCAAAGTTTCAAATAATGAGAACATAGCACGATAGCTTTTTAAAAAGTTCAAATGCTCACTGGGTCCATGTTCATAGACAGTAGTTACATTAGAAGCTGTTTGCATTAAAGATCTGATTTATCCTGGCCGTTAGAGTACGGCATCTGTAGCAGTTATGTTACAGTACCTTTGAGGTATTTTTTAAAATATGTACTTGTATTAAGGTGAATCCAAAGTGTGCATGTGCTGACATAACGGCGTGTTTGCAAATCCCATTGATGAAACGTCTTCGCTTCTTTCACTAGCAGCCATTCACCTAATCTTCTTTCTCATCAAGATAATTTTCCAGTCAATATGGTGCCCTGTGGGAGCTCTGTGCTTATAGCCACACACTGTGTATACACTGTACATGATTTATGCATGCTCTGCTGTTATGTTTGCCATGTTTACAGCTGTGCAGATCAGGTTCAGCTAAGTGCTGATTTTCAGGCCAAAAAAGAAAAGGAGGGTGGGAGAAAAACCGCTCTTGTTTTTCTGCCCCTTCAGGCACCATGTTTATACATTACACCACACTATACGAAGCAGGACACGAGCACTGCAACAGAAAAGAGGGTTGTACCAGCCATCGCTATGTTGCTTCAACACCACGAACCTCGGGGCTTAGCTGGCTGCCAAGCTGCAATCACCCACAGAGCCGTGTGCTTATTTTCTCTGCCCTCTTCTTGACCATATGGAGCATAAGGGTCACAGGGACACTGTGTTTCACAGATTTGTCTCTGTGTGTGTGACAGAGTGTGTGCGTGTATACATGTTCTCGTGTATATGCCTGCTTGGAAAATGAGCCAAATCTGCTTGCTAGTATTTGTGGATTTGGCAGTAGGGTGCATTGATTTTGTCAGCATTTGCTTTTCCCTGCCAGCTAAGAATACTTTTATTAGCTCCACCAATATAGATGCAGAAAACGTCCATAGTCTTTTCACATTCTGCTGTGTTGGAACTAGCACTATGGCGGTGTTCTCAGTGCGCTGGGATTTCTTTTTTTTCTCATTACATCTATAACCCAGAACTGCCAAGCGGGTATGAGCTGTTTCTATTCATGTGAACGACTGACTATTCCATCAAACAAGTGTTAGGAAAACCCCGGATGATAAATGTTAATGCCAAAGGTCAGACACACTCTAAAGGTGCAATATGATGAAGTATCTTTTACTGCGTTTCCAGCTGATACTGGGTCAGCTTGTCAGGAGCTGACATGGTAACATAGTAGCAACCTCTCATTTAATCACCGTATTAATTCACCCATCACAAAGCCCTAATGACACTGCTGCTGGCCGATTAATCTCTGAATTTGATTTAGCAAGTGTCCATTCATCATAACTGACTCTTTCAGTATGCAATCAATATGGCCCTTTTTGCACTTCGGTCACCTAGACCTCGAGAGGTACACAGTCACGCTGTGGAGAGTGTTATGATAAAATAATGCTTGCCCCGGCCAAAGTGGAGAAGCATCGATCACATATGAGTGCATACATCCAAAGCGCTTTTTCCTCGGGTCCTACTGATGAGCCTCTTTGCACAAGAAGCAAAGGCCCAGTCATCAAAAGTCTCGTGAAGAGTAAACACGTGGCCGATTATTGCTTACAATAAATGGAAACTGTTAGTTAAGGAAACTTTACTGAGTGTTAAACAATTAAGTGATCAGTAATGATGTGCGTTTTTGCTTGATGTGCCTGACACATTTAGATGAAGGGAGTTCCAATCGGTACCAGTTTAACTATGGCAAAATTAATTTTTAGTAATTAGTAATAGATAACCCAATCAGAACAAATTAATGCGTGTCAGTCCCCAAACTACTGCAGTTGAGTAGAATAAAAGCAAATGAAACCTTAACAGGAAGTGTGAGAGCTCTGGGAGGACACCAGCTTACTATGGAGGAGTTATTAGCTCTAAAATCGTGCTAAAGCTTTCGTTACTGATGTTAGCCTTTCCTCGGCCTCCCTGCCCACAAGTTGATCTTTACTGTTGGTCCTATGGTGTATACCAGCGGTCCCCAACCTTTTTTGCGCCACGGACCGGTTTATGCCTGACAATATTTTCACGGACCGGCCTTTAAGGTGTCGCGGATAAATACAACAAAATAAAACCAGTACCGGTACCGAAAAAAAGAAGATTTATTCATAACACACGGGGAAAAGACACAGGAAAACTGAGTTAACGATAAAAACGATAACAAAATAACGCTGAAAAACGATAAAGACCCTGAAAACCAACCGCGAGAGTTGAGGCTCAGGTGTGAAATACACCTCGGTACCAGTCCGAGGCCCGGGGGTTGGGGACCGCTGGTGTATACAATAGGCCAGTGTTTCCCAACCTTTTGGAGCCACGGCACATACTGAGAAAATCACACGGCACACCACCAAACAAAAATGTCACAAAAATGATATTGATCATTTTTCCCCGCACACTAGGCATAGGGGAATTGTCCCCCGTATACCTGTTTTGGTTTCTTCTGACCACTACTCATATTTACTTAAACCAGGCCAAATTGTTCTGGTGTCAATGCCTAATTTAAAAAAAGATACTAAAAAAAAGAAAAGAAAGAACAGAACTTACCCATTTTTTGAGGTTCACAGCGGCCTGTGTAGGCTTTTCAGAACAACTTCTAAACATCTGTTTCTTTTTAATAGCTAGCTAATAAATGTTTATAGATGATTACACAGCGTTTGTTAACCATTTACAAGTTGTATTTGTTGCACCTCTAAACTGTTAACTAATGTTTAACTAAAGTTTAATTAACTACCAGTTTGCTGTTTATTAATATAATTATCTTTACAGTACATTATGAAGTGATGCTGAGCCTCACACCCCCCAGGTCCAGTAAAATCAGTAGTACATAAATAATAAGTCTTCATAGTTGCAGCTTACTTGCCTGCAGCTCCCTATTTACTCGTGTGCAATTGTTTTTATTCCCGTGTCTTGGAATAAGCTGTGTTGCTAGTGCACCTTGTCAGTATCCCTGCATGCTTGTGCTTGGACTCACACTGGCCCATACATACACGCAGCATCGAGCCGCCAGGCAAAGGCAGCTCTGCTCACTCAAGGGGAAAGTGAACAGCTGTGCCTGTGACAGCTGGAGCAGTCATGACATCCCTTCACCAAATATCAGGAATGGCTTTGGACACAATGGCGTATCAGCCGAGAGGGGTCCATTTACAACCTGGACGAGATGCCAAGGCTTTAGCCTGCGAGCAGGCTGAGCTCAGTTTTTCCGCCACGCATTTCCAGTGATAATGTGAGAAGTAATGAGTTTCTCCTTGGTCTGCAGCCCATATAATAGTCCCCCATTTGCTTCAAAACAAGCCCAATGGAGCAAATTAGATAATGTTGTGCCTGTGAAAAATGAGCTGAATGCTAATGTTTGTTTTTGGACGTCCAGTTTCAGTGATTCCTCATCTGATTCTCACCAGAATCTTTCCTTGCTTACGTTTTCCAAGCGTATCCTGAGCAACATGGAGGTAATTGACTCAGGAGGATGAGGGGGGGGAAAAAACCATCTGCCAGATGCCTTGAAAATAAGAACTGCACATTTAGAATTAAGTCTGTTTCATTAACTAACACGGGTGGCATGTCAATCATTTCGTCTTACCCTGGAGATACATTAAGAATGCAAAATGTTATCACGCATAAACACTTTCTCTAATCATCCCCAAGTTTGGGTTTTGTTTGAAATATTAAAAATGATGGATGTCTAAATGTGTTAGAACTAGCCGTAATTGTGGAGGCAGCATTAAAAAAAGAAATCTGTGTACTATGCAAATGAGCATAATCACCTTCAGCCCCTTTAGCACCAGACCAATTTTAATTACACCTTAATTTCATGTATAAATACCCCCAATTCAGGCAAGCTGCCGCAGTAAGCACCAGCAGAATAGACTGCGTGGGAGAACCATATAGGTACAGATAATTACAACTCACTGTTATGGACTCCTGATTATATGGGGTGGTGGCCAACATACTGTCTCCAAATAACACCAAATGAACTTTGTCGAGGTGGTAGATTGAAGTATATCACAGTTTTGGCAGCAGTGTCATGTTAACTGAATATCACTTCACAAATAGCGAGGGCAGTGTCTTTTTATCTCTACAATACAGCCCGGCCGGTCTGTTTGATGTTAATGCAAGATAACTAAGACTGCAGTCTTGCCACTCCATGCAGCCAAGAACATATGACTCCAGGTTATTTAAAATTAGAGTTAAGCTCAATCTTAGTACCAATTGATGGTACAGTAAGAAGGTAGCATGGAGGAGCTGTTAAATGTAGGTGGTCAAAAAAAAGTCAGTGCTCAGATACTAAGCAGTGCTGAAAATTAATCAGATTAGATACTCATTTGCAACAGTATTGTGTTGTGCGAGATGTGGTGCTATCTTTGCCTTCCCCAACTTCACACAGTACCTCTGCAGACAGGGAGGGGCACCGCCATTGACATAGTTGACATCCATTACACTAAACACAGCTTCAGGAAGAAGCTCCCTTTTGACCATTTGAACACAGATGTTAACGTTAGCCGTATAACTATTAGCAAACTAGCCAATTGCAGGAGACCACAAACTAGTGTACTCCTAGTTCTGGTCCCAAGCCTGGAGAACTGGGCAAGTTGCGTCCGGAGGGACTTAACATTTTTGGAAAATCAAACATGTGCAAAAACGAGAACAAACCTCCTTTTCCCAGTATCTACATTAGCTAACTGTTAAGCTATCATTAACGTAGCAGCTAATAATCGCTAATAATAAAATGATAACCTTACTGTGTGAGCTGTATAATCTGTAACATTAATAGACGGTGGTTATTTAACTGGATAGCACACGTATTTCTGTCTAAAAAGTTTCTTTTAAAGTCCCAGTTTGAAGCTGGGAAAAGTCTAGCATCAACTGGGAGCATTCATGGTAGCCTACCGAACATTGCTACATTTTAAGGGGCTTTCTTTTTTCTTTTTTTCTTTTTGTATTACTTTAGCATAAAAATAGAATTGCCACTAATGGCATCGAGTTTGAAATTCTAGTACCGTGACCACCCTAGCCAGATTTTTTGGAAACTTTTTACGGGTTCACGTGTTTTTTTTTTTCATGTAAAATGGGGCCTGAATGTTGTCAAGTCTTTTTTAAGAGAGGTTGTGTAAAAAAAACAAACAGACTTATGTGGTTGTGAGTACATTTGAGCTTCCAATTAAGGGCAACTTGGCTACGACATTTCCAGGTTTTAATTAACTTGATAACATCAAGTGAGTTCACAGTTACCACATCCACATGTTTGGGTTTTCCTTATTTTCCCACATAAATGACAAACAAGTACACATGTTTATATCCTTTGGTACTGCACCTCACACATAAGCAACAGTGCTGGTGAAACGAGCCCACACCGACAGCAGACGCTACAGTCCGACTTAAGCAATCATTAAAGTTGGATGAGTGAATTTGCTCTATAAATAGAAGCTTTTCTCCCGCAGGGACTGATGATTGAGCATTGTTGAGAACATAGGCGCAGCTTGTTGCGGTCTCAGATGTTCCTTAACACTTGATTTCCTCAAGTTGCAGTTCCTTTTCGCCACATTATTGTGCTAATTATTTTTCGCCACTTGAGTGGCTCGCGGCTCTGACCGCACAACCTCAGCCCAACTCCTCCCAAGTGCGTGACACAAGGGTTTCTAAATATTATTGACTATTTTAAAATGCTTTATGACCGATGACGGAGCGTTTGCTTCTCTTAGCTTTTGCAGCCAAGTAAGATTTTCTTCTCACAGCGTTGATCTTCAGGTAATTTCATGTGTATATATATAAATTCAGCAAGTGTACTAGTAATTGTTGTAGACAGCAGCATACACTGACATACAGGCAGAACAGCGATGCAGTCTAAAAGAAGGGTGTCATTGTATTTCTTGTCATGCTGAATTTTTCGGCTCAATATTTTTTTTTTACATTTCCCTCAAAAGCTCAGACTTGCTGTCTGGGGTTGTTGCTTTCTGCCATAACATGAAATGGGTTTGTACTTTGTACACGTGCAAACCAATGTTACAGTTAGACTCTGAACTGGTTTTCATTTTCATGTTTTATGGAGAGACTTCTCTGTTTTGAGCTGACTGTAAAATCTTATGACTGCAGTGTTCCAGATATGATCTTGGCATGGAAATTTACACTGAATCTGTCACTCTGCGCAATGATTCTGATCTCTCTCTCATGTCTCTTTTTTTTAAATCTTATAAGCAAGGTGGGGACAAGGATGGGGGAAATCAGCCGAGAGAGACCTTTTTTTTTTCCTGTAATGGTATTAAAAGAGAAAAATAAAACAACCAATGCATATTTCAAGTTCTTTTAGGGGAAAGGAAAAGTGCTGTCTGGCTGTTCTAAAATTTTAGCTTTGCCTACTGAGGTCAGGAGTTCCATGCTTGAATGCCCGTATTTGCATCTCTGACTCGGTCTGGCCCAGTGAGGAAGAATGAGCTGTTACGTCTCCTGTGATGTGCTGAAGTGAGAATGTACAACAACATTCACTGAACTGCACGCGCTCCACTGATCTCAGCGTGAAAGTATTTCGCTGCAGAAGGGGCATGCCTTCTCCCACAAAAATTATACATATGCAAAACGGCATGAAGATGTGGCCAGGCCTTAATGGGAGCACATGAATAACTCCATTGAGACAAGATAAGCAATATAGTCATGCAAAAATGTCTTGACTTTATTTACGTTTTCAGTGTGGCAGTCCTTTCGTGCCTTTTGTGCCATTTATTTCGGTTACTTTTGGTCGTGTTCACGCTGATCGCCTTATCGCCACAGTTTTTCATCCCCCAATTATCATGCAGGATCATAACAACAATACTAACCACAGGCGTTTGTAGTGTCTGGGCAACATGACCCTTGTTTGTCATTCCCAAGCTACTACGCTCTCAATCCGTGCAGGCAAGGTGAAATCTGCACCACTTTCTCATATTTACATATGAACTAATGATTCCCCCGTGGGCTCACTGTGGCCTTCCAAATACTCTACATGGTGCAACCAAGGGTGATGTATGGTACTAGTGAGCAACTGAAGCTGGTGACTAACTCAGTATGATACATGGTTTCATAGCGTAATTGCAGCTCCCAGCTGAATAGGCCATAAGCCAACAGAGACCTACTGACCTTGGTGGAAGTTAAAATGGGCCCCATGCCTCTACATGACCCATTTTGTCACTGAAAATCTTTGTTGGGCATTGAAAAAAAACTCTGACAGGCTGTTGTGAATGGACCCATTTGCGCTCAGTTACTACATACTGTAGGGAGGGACGTCAGGAAAGCAGCTTGTGCAGCACAAGTGTAAAAAGAAGTAAGCAGTGCTTTACTAATGCCTAAATATGGCATCAAAAGAGCATCAAACATTATCAGCTTCTGTGGTCTCCATACAATCTATTAGTTCCAGGAAGCAACAATAACAAATTTCCCACGTGTGGGACTAATAAAGGTTATCTTATCTTATCTTATCTTATAAACAAACCACACGTCTGCCTAATTCAGCCGGCGCTGGTATATACCGTCCCACTTTATTAGACACACGTGGTGGAAATCTGCTCTGGTGGTGGTGCGCCACACAAAGATCTTGTCGAAGAATTATACGCCATCTTTCAAAAAGCCAGATGCTGCCCTCTTTGTTCTCTATCACCCGTCTTCCTACCCCGTCGACACTAACAGCTGTTCCCTCAAACGGCAAAGGCAGGAAACGGATAATTGAAAATGTCGATCTCATTAATTATCATGGTGAAAGTTGAAGAAGCAGCTTTCATTTAGGGAATAAGTGGCTCATTCGGATTCAGACCTGAGTGCTTACAAAGCAAAATCATATTGTATGGCTTAAGGCACCAGTTATCAATGCTTTAACATCACATCAAGTATCTGTGTGTATGTTAGGGGGTTAGTCATACCTAGAGCGGTTCATCAAAAAAGCTTTTCAGTTCCCCTACAGGGTAGCTTATTTTGGGGTTTTAGGGCTTATTAACATCCAGCTGGTAAAAATACAGTACTGTGAAAAAAGCTGGAGCCACCCCTCATTTATTTATATACTCCAAAGATAACACAGCTTGACAGGAATACATTATATATATTTTTGCATCTACAAGTTTGTTTGCAAAGATCTATTAGCTGAAAACTTGGAATATCCTGACATGGTGTGCACTGTTTTCATTGAGGAAACTGGAGAAGTTGAGTACAAATGAAGAATGGATGGATTTGTGAATGCAAAAAGTACCATCGGGTTTTTATCCAACATGCAATCGCATCCAGAAAGAGTCTGAATGACAGCAGCTTCATTTGCACGGATGGCAATGATCCCAGACACACTGCTAATGCAATAAAAACGTACCTGGATAGAGAAATACTCAATGAAACACTTCTCAGTCATCGATTAGCCTCCCCATAGCCCAGACCTCAACATTATTGAAGCAGTGTGGGATCATCTTTAGAGAAGAAAAGGCAGCCAACATCCAAAGAATAGCGTTGAATGTCCTTCAGAAAGCCTGGAGAACTATTCCTGAAGACTACTTCAAGAAATTACAAGAATGCTTGTCTAAGAGAGTTCAGGCTGTGTTTGCGAATTAAGGTGGTCATACCAAATATTGACTTTCAAGGCTGTTAGAATTGCACAAATTCTGTTTTTTTATCACAAGATATTGAAGTGAGTCAATATAACATTTATTTAACCAGGTACATCTTCAAGAGCACTTCTCACGTAGGGGTACCTAGGAAGAAATATCCAAAGTTACTCAGCAGTATGCATATAAAAGCACCTCAACACACCTAGTAAATTTGAGTTGAATTCTGCAGAGAGCATTTGTGGCAGCGTTATCACAGACAGACGCAAACTTCCACACAAGAAAACCACAAGATGCGACACAAATCAAACGTAAGCTAGTGTTCCTGTTGTAATAACAGCGGTGAACAACTTCACTTAATGTTAAAGACAAAACGAAAGCCTTTTATCTGAGCGCCGTTTGCCTTATCTCTGAAATACAACTCGGCTGTCAAAACTTTTGAAAGTTTCTAGCAACTCAAAACAACAGCACGAAGCATTACTCACAAAGAGAGGAGGATTTCATAGAAATTTGGTGACTAAGTGGTGCAGATTACAGTTGCTTGCATGGCAGACTTAAAGCTCTCTTCCTGGTCCATTTAGAGAGGTGCCAGCCACTCTTGTACCTGTAACACACACTACAACTCCTAATTGATTTTACAAGGCAGCTTAGGCTCTAATTGCTGATTTGCCTGGGGAGATTCTTGATCCAAATGGCTTAGCAGGTTCTTTTGTGGCGTGCTGTTAGGAGATTTTCATTCATGGGAGAGTAGTTGGGACGGGGATTGAATGAATGCATCAAGAGGCAAGTTGTGTAGGGTAAACAGATGCATTCCACGTACCCTGCATCATTCATTCTATATCTTGTTTTAAAGTTATCTTTTTTCACTTTTTTTTTTCCTTTTGGAGTGACAGCAAAATGTAAGACGACGATGGTGATGATGATAACTAGTGACTTTATTCCTGACTGCAAGATTAAGAGAGGAAGAAATCAGCGCATTCTGGTAAAGACATGCAAAAATGCTTTTAAGGATTACATTTCGCAAACTCTTCAAGGCAAATCTCCTTGAATCAGAAATTAATTGGCTCGAGTTTAGAGTAAATGTCCCTGTTTAAACACTGTTTTAACTTTTGACAGGGCAGATGAGTAACGGGATAACAATATTAAAAAGATCTGAGCGATACAGCACTTTGAATTCCAGAGTAATTGATTTAATTCCCTTCACTTAATCAGCAGCGAGGCACGCTAACAATAAAAAAAATTCGATTCTCTGCATGATCAAAACTTCTTATCTCTTGCTTCCTTTTGATACCCGGTGAAGCCTAAATCAAAACACATCAATAAATTGTTTTAATGGTCAATCGGCGCCACGCTAGCAAATGCATTAATCGGCATTAATCACTGCAGAAGGAAGTCTCATTCAAATTCACATTATTGAATGGCCATTAAGCTGATGCAGTTGGTTTTAACACCACTGCGTTAAAGCCAGTCACATGACGCTGCAGTAGCAAAGGGCAGTGGAGTCACGCGGCTTCAAGCACTGTAGCTAATCCATAGACAATGGGAAGAATGCTGACTTGGTGAGCAGATGCATTTGCCATTTTCACTTTTATGCTCCACTGGGTTTTTTTTAAAGGTCCAGAGTTATCAGCATTACTGGACAGTGAGGCTTATTTTAGTGTAAGATTTCAAAAATGCAATAGCGCAAAAGGTCTGTGCCCCCCCTTTTTTCTTTTTTTGTTTAGAGCTACAGCAGCTTTTCAAGTTATGTGACATCACAGTTAAGGAATATATTTGGATCAAGTTAATCCAAAGTAGCTTATCCTACTATAATATTATTGGCATTCCTCTTAGGGTAGCATGGTGTTGCAGTGGTCATTTTGATTTCTTATGCATTGTGGATAATGTTCAGTTCTGGTGTTAATATTTAGTTAGGGTTTAGTCTAGTTAATATTATCTTCCATGCTGCCTTGTTTATGTGTCATTTTCCTGTCTAAGTCTGTCTTGTCCTATGTGTATACTTTTAGTTATGCCCGTGCCTTGTCCCCCTTATCTGTTCCAATGTTCCTCTCCTTGTGTTCCTTTCCATTCCCCCAAATCTTTTGTGTATTTCATGTCTGCGTGTTCCACGTCCTTTTGTTGTCATGCCTCTCTCTCTCCATGTGTCCTGTTTTATTTTGAAAGTCTTGTGTTTCCATGTTCAGTGTGTTTAGTTTCGCTTCCTCCATGGTGTCAGGTTTATTTGTGTCAGTTGTGTTTCCCAGGTGTTTCCACTTCCCTCATTACTCTTCTGTGTATTTAAGTCCTCTGTCTCCCTTTGTTTAGTGTTGGGTCGTTTGTTTGTTTTGCTACCTGTTCTGTGATTCTCGGCTCTTCGTGTCACAAATTTTATGCTTCTGATTGTCTCACGTCATGGTTTTCATGTTCTTGTTCAGGCCATGTTCATGTCTTAGTTTTAATGTTTTCGTTTGTCCCCAGTTCGCCTTGCCTTGTTTTTGCTATCAGCCTAATAAATGGCTTGCTTTTTATTACACCTTAGTTTTCTCTCTCCTGTGTCTGCTTTTGAGTCCACACCTCAGACACATTAGCCATCCCGGCCGTGACAGTCTGTGCCTCTGTGTTACCCCCGCAATAGCCTGGCAGCCAGTTTAGGGCATACCCTGTGTTTCCTTACAACATTTTGGGACCATATTATTTATATTTAAAACAAATAACTCATTTAAAGTTTTTCATATTTTTTTCCCATCCATCTGGCTCAGTTGCAGCAGGGGCCTCACGCAAGGTGATTTCTTGCAGATAAAACTAGTTTTACCCCGTTAGTTCTGCCCCGGTACACCCTTCCATTCATGTGCATTTTTATTAGCGATTATCTCTTATGCAGCCATTTTTATGCGTAACACCAGCTCAGGCTCAGAATACAGACATTAAGGTAATTTCCCGGCAAATGAAATTTTTGCAGTGATCTTTTGTGCATTTGGTTATACTCAATGCACTTCTTTTTCTTATATAGGATGCTTATTAGAAGGAAAAAAATCATAATGAGATCATATTAATGGACATTACAAGTAATTAGTCCAGTCAAGCAAATTATGAAACTAAAGGTCATTTTAATTTGCTCATTGGTTTTACTGACATTGATCGTTTACCTTTCAAAATAAAATGCATTTTCAAAGAAACTGCAAATATGAATGAGGAGAGTTTTAAGAAAGATTTAGTTGAACTTGCACGTACATATTTGTCACTCTTACTATAGTGTTACTACGTACTGTAAACTAATACTGCATAAAAATAAAGTGTGCATTATAATTCTAATATGATTCAGACATAATAATGTGCCACTGAGGCTTTAAGCACTATTCCAAATATATTCGCCACATCACAGGATCAGAAAACCATGCATTTAATATTTTAAAAACAAAGGTCCCCTTCGAAATCTCAAGGGTGTAGCATGTCTCTGATCAGCTCACATATCCTGCGTTGTTTTGGCCCTAACATCCAAATCTGCTCCTCAAACAGCCGAGAACTAAACAGTATGGGAATTTGATGGGAGTAATCTGACAGAATATATGCAGTTTCATAAGACTAGCCAGGCAGAAAATAGATTGGGGTGGGGTTATGATTTGGGGAGCGTTAGGGTGGGAGGGGTGGAGGTTACAGAGAAATAATGTGTCACTCACAGTGCTGAAACTGCTGCTGCTGGAACCGAGGCTGAGGCGTGACCGGCTGCCTGTCCCACGTGACAAAAATGTAGCATCTTCACCTTTCACCTCCAACTTAAATCTTCTTACAGCTAAAAAAAATAAAACAAAATATTTTTTTCTCCAATTTGATTTTGTCTCTAACACTGACGTAAGCACAGTGTGCGCTTTGACAGAAGAGCAGGGTAATTATTGAAACATATGGATGGCTGCCCCCCCTCTTGACCCCCTCGCTAATGATGCTTGGCTATTACAGAAGGGCATGGGAAGGACACTTCTGCCATTAACTGATGTATAGAACCACAAACCCGTGACTTTTTTTCTACACTTGTTGGCTACAGAGAAGCAGAACACTGACAAAAAAAGACACACGACCTTCTTTGCACTCAAAACCATTCATCAAAAAGGAAAGCAAACCTACGTACTGGATGTACAAACTTTCACTAAAAACCTGTCACTTGTGTTGCTTTTAACTAAAATCTTGCTTTTCATGTGGAAGTTTCACTCAGCTTCACTGTAGCATCAGTTAGTGTGTTTGTGCTTGTCCTGTTTAACATCTATAGATTAATAGCTCAATATTGCCACAGTCTGTGTACAACATGAATATGCAACGTGTATCCTCTACATTAATATATGCTGAAGAGTAGCTGTATTTTACCAGCCCTTGATAGACTAAGAAAGGTTTAAATAGGTTGCTCTCAGTGGATGCTGGTACTCCGGGTTTGAACTCAAAATTACAACAACTCCTTAATCTTTGCCACATCAAAGCCTTTGCATTGGCAGGAGATTCAATTTAACTCTAGACGACCCACTTCAACTCCATTAACTTTCTTTGCAGTGAAAGGGATCGGGGGAAGATGCCTCCTCATAATGTCAGCTCGCTTGGGGCATTTTTTTTTTCCAGCTTGGAAGCTGCAGCTCCCTCTCATGTTAATGGACCCAGCGATTACCCTCCACAGTCCATGCAAAACATGCATACATCCCCCAGGTGCATCGCAGTGTGACCCAGCCAACTGGCGCTTTTGTTCATGCAGTCTCGTGGCTATGGGCAAAAGTGATGCTGCTACACAATGAACTAAAAGCTTTGGCGGACAGCAAGAGTCCCCAACACAATGGTTGAAGCTGGTCCAGAAACAGTGATTGGAAATAACTTCGCTCCTCCAGCTACATACAGGACTTATGTGTTTCAGCTAAAATGCAAAATGGATTCAGCATCAGCACCAGCTAGATATTTGTATAAGACCATTATTGAAATGGAAAGCAGATATGCGACACGATACTGTGCAAAAGTCTTGCCATTTTGATTCAGCCTAAAAAGAAGAGATGTTTTCCTAATGATACCATCTGAAATTGGTTCTTTGCTAAGTTGGGCATTATGCGTATAAAAAGACCGGTCCAGCCCTTGAGTTAAGTACTTTAAGCTTGAATGATTCATAGGTCAGTGTTAACTGGCTTGGCATCAAATAAATAAATGAATAATTAAGACATTTCTCTTACACTTATCAATTACAATAACTTGGCGAAAACTTTGTGGAAAAGCAGCTGATCAAAAGGTGGTTGTTGCTCAGTAGGTAGACCAGGTCATCTGCTAATCAGAAGGTTGATGGTTTGATCCCTGACTGCTCCAGCCTGCATGCAAAAGTGTCGTTGGGAAAGATATTGATCTCCAATGCTTCTAACATTTATCTGAATGTGAATGTTAGACGGAAAGCGGTCAGAAATAGAAGAAAATGTTTTGGTAAATGGGAAATCCGGTATTTTGAATGAAACGCTTTGAGTACTTGAGTAGAAAAGTGCCCTATATAAGAACCAGTCCATTTACTACATACCAGCGTCCAAGAAAACACTCTTGGTGGCTCAGGATTGTGCACATTAACCCATTTAAAAAAACTCACCTTAAAAATACATTTTAAAAGTTTTCACTTTGACCATATTTGTGTCTGACACAATCTTGCTGCGCCGTTGATTTTATCTTCAGGCAGCGTAGAGCCGAGCAGAAGTCCAGCTGAGTGGGTGCGAGTTAGGAAAATGAAGGCCAGCGAGTGCATCTGTTCAGTAATTCTAAGAGACATTTTTCACTCCACTTGTGCCTATGGAGCACCTTAACATATTTCCCAACTGGCACATAGCATTCATCTTTGAGTGGTCCATAACAGCAGCAGAGTCATTTTCCCATCCGTTCCTCCCAGTTGCTAATTGTGATAGAAAAAAAAGGATTCAGCCATTCCATTTTTTTTCCCTAAACGACTATTGGACACCCGAGACCAGATGGTCTGTTTGTGAGTGTCACCGGCGGCCAGTTGTTACATTTGACAATTTTGGCTTATCTGGCAAGTATCAGTACAATTTTTGCCACCTTCAAGAAGGCGCAACTGGGGAAAAAATAGCGTTTGGATTGATTTCATCCCTCATTCGGTGCACAGCAAATATTTCTGACAAAGACATATGGTGGAGAGAAGTGCACAACAGCAGGCTGCCCAGCCTCTTGCCTGAGATGTTTTCGCTTGATAGTTTCCGGCAACATGCACATTTAGACAAGCTACGTATGCGGTGTTTGCATGCAGGATGCAGGAAGGCAGGCAGGCACAAACACACACACAAACTGCTTGAGCCTGACATTGAGGAAAGTGATATATCTATGGAAACATAAACATCCCCCTTCATGGAATTCTCCCAAGAGGATTTTTTTCTCAAAGTATCATAATGTTTCCAAACGTAACTCACTGACTATTTTATGCTGATATTTCAAAATCGTACACATCAGCCTAAATGACGTCAACCTATTTGTCTCCACACAAAAACGCTATGCATGCCTGATGTTTGCTGTGCCATGTCAGGAAGTCCGTCTGTCTTCCGCTGAAGCAATCTTTGAGAAATAGAGTCTTTCACCTTCAGTCCATTTGGAATTGGCGGGTGGGGGGATACCGACCTGACGTTCAAAGTTGCTCGCTGATGCCGAGTCCCTGTCTGGGCTTTGGCAGCTGGACTGATAGCCGCTCCTTTGGAATGGCAGCTGTTGAAGGGCTTTTTAAATTGCACCTGGGTTGATGGGTGGCTGTCAGGAGGGCAATGGACGGAGAATTTCCAAGGAAAGGGAGGTGGGGGTCAGGGAGAAGAGGGTAGAGGGAGTGTGGAGCTCAGAGGATAGTGACCCTGACACTGAGATTTACACAAAAAAGAAAAAAGATCTCAAATCCTGGGCAAAAAAAAATGGCAGTATAAACCAAAGGCCGTGAAATAATGGTGTGAGGTGATGTTGCTGGAATAAATGGAGCACTAAGGTAATTTAGGTAGGCTGCACATCATCTCTGTTCATCAAGTGTAATATTCCCAGGCTGTTTACACACAGCAGGATAATATCACTTTCTTTCAGAGCTTAATCACCTGCCAGAGATACAAATGGAAAATGTCAAAGGACAATGCTCTCATTTTCCTTTTCAGAGCGGCTCGCATTAGCTTTTGTGCCCATCAAGTCTTACAATTCCATTAATTACAAAAGCTTCGACATGTTTCCACTGGCTTCAGAATGAAATCATTGTGAACACACAATGGTATCTGAAATGAAGTGAAGTGAAAGCACTGTCTTTTGCCATTTACAGTGCAGTGGGAGAGCAGGTGTCATGTAATGGGAGTCTTTCAATCTCACTGGCTAATCTCGCCTTGCTGTGGCTGTGCTGTGCAACAGATGGTGTTTTAAGAAGGTCATCATGTCTGTCTCCCCTAGTTTCACTATTAGGGGATATTTAAGTCAAAGTGCTGCCATACAGCAGCTAAATAAATACAACCGGTATTAGACAGCTTAGACGCTTTAGAGACCTCTGTGGAGTGTTTAAGAATTGTACTGAGTGCACAACAAGAAGGAAGCTATTTAAATACTAAATACTAACTAAATAGTTCTCCCACATATACTTCTTAAGGTCTATTGTAGAATGACGAGCAGTAATATCTACCTTTGCAAAGACTATTAGTTTTGTTAGTAATTCCCAAAACCTCTTTATGGCTGTCAGCTCTCTCTATCAGTGTGTATTTAAATACTGCTTAACCTTTGCAGAAGTATAGCTGGACTTAAGCAAGTGCAGTGCAGAGTTAATGTAATTTCGATAAGGGCTTCTTATATTTTATATCACAACAGACAACGAAAACTTGAAGTAAATATTCTGTATTTTCTGCAATGTAACCCTTATTGTACCTTTAACCCCAAAAGTCAGACTTACACCTTCAAAAAGGATTATAAAGTGATATATAATAGTGTGCACAAGCAACCTGCTCCAGAAATACATCATTCGATCCAGTTTCTTTAGTTAAATTTATGAACAATGCCAAAGATAACTGTGTTTGACAGACATGATTGTATTTTTGCACCAACAAAGTGACTCTAAAGCAGATAAGCTTACCTAAGTGAGTTCAGACTTCTTAAATAACTCCAAATATTGACTTTCAAGCTTGTTAAAATGGGACAGTGTTTTTGCCTTATATACTCTATTATATATGTATGTTTGCATATTTGTCAATCAGTTCTTGCATCTGACTTCTGTTTTCCTAGCACACTATAAAAAAATGGGTGTGACTCAAGAATTTTACACTTCACTGTAAAAAAATTTCGCGCTGTCAAAAGGTTCTTATTTTGACAAAATTTAATCACTTTAGTACTCTAGAACTCAAAGTGGATCTCACTTACATATCAAAGATATATTTTGGATTTGCAGTTCTCCAAAATGCAGAGCACACTTCAGTCAGTGCATCTTTACAACTATCCTCTCATTGACGCATTCAATGGACATCTGTAAATTGTAGTTGTAAGAAGATAACCTTGATTACACTCTCTTCAAACAGACTCTGCACTAACTGGCCTCTGTTTTAATGAGGGAACTTTGCATCCTTCATCATTCCCAGTTTTCCATATGCTAAACGCATTCCAGTTCTGATTTATTTCACGTATTTCCTCACACTCTCACAATGTTCTGCAAACCCACACATTTCCTTCTATAAGGCTCTGATAGGAGGCTACCTGAGTGGCTGCATTCGTGGACCGAATTAGCCATAAATCTAAAAAGGGCAGCGGAACCTCTGACAGGTGGCTCTCTTATTGCCTGCTGATTGCTGGAGTGTACCTATTAATCATTTTCTGTATCCCCCACGGGTCAGGAAACATTTTTAGGTGAGGGATGGATCAGACACAATGGGACTACAGATTTTTCCCTGTCCTAAATCTGTTTTGATTTGCTCGTGCATCGTTTGCTTCACCCCAAATTATGCTTGCAACAGATTTTTTTCCCCCCTACTGAAAGATATGACTGATGCTGAGAGCCATGTTGAAGAGAGATTAACATGAAATAGTTGGCGGGCTTTTTTAGGGATGTCAGCTTTTACACATGTAGCTCAGTATTAAGTTCATAGTAATTACAACAATGGTTTGCAGATGATTTTGTGTTTGGAAATGTAAAGGATTTGTCATGTCCCAGAAAACGACTGCCTGCTCTCAGTCCATTCACTGAATCCAGGCACGGCACCCATAAGCCCGAGCACAGCGCCATGATTACACACCAGAGAAATGGCAGCGTGCTGTACATCAAACTGTAGCCATTTAGTCTCAGTAACTCCATGATATAACTCGCATATAAACTAGAAATAAATTCCCCTTCAGCATTTTGACAGCAGCTATTCAAACACTTAGCCCTCATGCTCTGCAGTCGTATCCCTTTGCCAGAATCAATTGTGCTGGCAACCATTGCCAAGCTGGAATTTTATCTCTCAGCTGGAAAAAAAAAGAGAGGAGGGGTGGAAGGGGGAACAGAGCATGGAGATATGCTGTTTATCAGTCACACCACTAATTTTCTCTCCCATCTCCCCCAGTTCCCTCTTTTTGAAAGTGAGCTTGGTAATAATCTACAAGACCTTGAGCGCCTCGTGCACACCGTCAGCCATGACACATCCCAATTTCTTTTTTTTTTTTAAGTGTTATTTTTCTTTCTTTGGTCGATCCCTGACCTTTTGAGCACCTCCCACATTTAATTAGTACTAAACTAAAAAGCTGCTCAGCACCCCTCCTCACTCTCCTTCCTCTTCTCTTGTCCTCGTGACTCTTTTTTTTTTGGTGGCTCCATGGGAAATATACCGCATTCACGCCGTGATTGAATATCGGCGGTGAAGAAGGGGTTTTTGTAACGGCGTGGAAAATTACAAGGGTTTAAGTGTCAGACACATATGCCTGCCAAATGTAATCAGTGTGTAATAAATGTTTGCCCTTTACACTATAAAAGCAATGGCAGGACTGAATTAGTTCAGCTCAAGGCTGCACATCATTGCGTTGCCGTAGCTCTGATTAAAATTATTTCCCCGACAACAAGACCTGCTGTCTTCACCAGTTCCCTTTCTTGAAACTTCTCCCAAAATGACATTAACCTTTGTTTTTTATCATAATTGCTTTCATGATGACATGAACATACCGTAATCTAACATGCTTTTCCTTGTTGTGTTGTTGTCCTGCAGCTCTTGAACTCTTTGGAAGTTTGCTTGAGTGCTGAAAGGTAAGCTGCTAAAGTCCATTCACATGCAAGACTCATTGAATAAATAACAAAAATAGGCTCATTTCATTTTAAATTCAGTTTCCTTCTCTGCTCATTCCTAGAACTGTGCTAACGTTGGTTTCAGTGGAAGCACAGAGGTTAGAGAGCAAAAGGCCTCTCGCTCTTTTCTCCCCGCTGTTTAATTAGCGTGGTTTGAAAAATCAGGGTGCCGCTTATGCAATCGCAAATCCTGCCCAGCCAACAAAAAAACATTAAAAACTTGTTTTTAACCACGTCTGGCAGAGATAAATGGCACGCCTCGCCCGTCTTCTCTGCTACCCGTGCAATATTGCATTGTGGGAAGACATGTGGAGTGGCAGAAATCTAAGTGGGCATGTGGGTCGTTCGATAATGACAAATCTATGTGGGCATTTTCTGTTTTGTTTGCAAAAAGAACTAGAAGTGCTTGTCTTTGCATTGTGTGCATGCTTTGATATGTTGACAAGACTCAGTGAGTGCACTGTGCACAGGTAAAAATACACTTCTCTTATTAACCTCAACCACATAGCTGCGCTGCATTAAAAAGAAGGAGCGAATATTTCCTAATTGAAATGCTCTATTCATTTGCTCTGGCTCGCCCGGATGAGATTCTAGGGCTTGGTTAGTTCAATAGATGGGAAAGACTCGGAGAATGATGTATTACATTCTGCTGCTTGATGAGAGAATGCCGAAGATTTCATTAAATGAAGGATTTTTGGGTGGCTGCAAGAAGAGTGGCACAATCGTTAAACAACCTCTTCATCCATGAAAGGCACGATGAATAGATATGTTCCACTAAAATACAGTATGGAAAATACATGCAGTACTGTGCACAAGTCTTGAGCCACCCCTCATTTCTTTTTATTCGGCTATCAAAATGAGAAATAGGTGCAATCGGTGAAATGGTAATACAGTATATAAGGCAAAAGCAGAGTTTGTGCTATTCTAACGAGCTTGAAAGTCACTATTTGGTTTGACCACCTCTCTTACTCAAGCTTTCTTCTAATATCCTTTGGTAGCCTTCAGGAATAGTTCTCCGGGCTTCTTGAAAGACTTTCAAAGCTCTTCTTTGGATGCTGTCTGCCTTTTCTGTTTTCTGCTAAGCCCTATTTAAGCCTATTTGCCACATAAGAACTCGAAAAACGTATCCGTGCCTTCATCACTTCTAGACTGGACTATTGCAACTCTCTCTGCAATTAGTCCAAAATGCAGCAGCACGTCTCTTAACTGGCACCAGAAGGCATAAGCACATCACCCCTGTCCCCACTAACTTACACTAGCTTCCTGTCAAATATCGCATTGATTTCAAAATCCTTCTGCTCACTTTTAAAATTCTAAGTAATCTGGCCCCTAGCTACTTAACTGATCTCCTTGATCTGTGCAACCCAACGATAGCACTGAGATCCTCCAGCCAACTGCTCCTAATCCAACGAAGGTCTGGTTTAAAAACCAGAGGTGACCGTGCTTTGGCCATTGCTTCCACTCTGGAATAATCTCCCAGTCGACATCGGAATCAATTCAGTCTTTCAAATCACACTTAAAAAATACCTGTTCAACTTAGCTTTTGAAGCAAATTAGTTTGACTTTCATTCGGCCTACACTACACCATGTAAATGTAATTTTAATTATAATTGTACTATTATTATACCGCATTGCGGTTTTATTGTGAAGCACTTTGATGTACGCCAGTCTTTTAAATGTGCTATAGAAATAAACTTTGACTTGACTTGAAGATGATCCCACACTGTTGAGGTCTGGACTTAGAGGAGGCCAATCCACGACTGATCGGACAGTTTCCAGTTTCCTCAAAAGACACAACATACACCATGTCGAGATAGCCCAAGTTTTCAGTTAATAGCTCTTTGCAAATTGAGTTGTTGGCGCAAAAATACTTACCTTCAGAAAGCCTGGATAACTAGAACGAGAAAGTCTGGCCCCTTGGAAGCAAAGTTTGAGGGGTGATTCATCTTATTCAAGCACTACTTATCCAGGCAGCAAGCATTATTGTGACTCGCAGTGTGAAAGGTTATGTTTCAAGCTTAAATCACAAAGTCGGGTTGGAACAAAGATCGGAGACTCCACAGATCTGTCCAGTGTGCCGAGGTAAAAATATTTTTAGATAGAGATTGCTCTCAATTGCCACTGGTGAAATTACCAGATAGAGGTTAAACACGATGTTAACATGAATTACCTGCAAGCAAATACAGCATCCATAAAAGTTTGAACTGATTAGGCTGAACGTAATCAAAGCATCTAGCCCAAACAGGGAAATGCACTGTAGGTCTGCGAGCCATTAAGATGACCTAATGCAGTTTAATACAAGAGTTTTCCATCCTTGAGGATAAACAGTAAGATGAGATCATTTTTTATTTTCTCTGTAACAATACACAGTAATGAAGTAATCAAGCATTGTCAGAAAGTACTGTATTTTTATTTATCTCAATCAAATAATGTTTAAAGGGATTTTTCCCACTATATTACACAAACTCTACATTTAATATGCATCCATACTTACAATAGTTAATAAACAAAAAAAAACAATACTGAAATCAGCCTTAGTTTAAATCTTAAAGTTTGAAACTTAATGCCACTAGGATCTCAAACTCTTTTATAACATGCAGGGAAAAAAGCACACACTTCACTTATAGGATACTTTAGCAGTAATTACTGGAGCCCTTTGTTGCTGTGTCGTGTTTCACTGGATCATAGTAAGGGAGCAGTTTGTAGCAGTGGGGGCATAATTAGTGATAGGCTTTGGACATGTCATACTCTGTTAGTCAGCCTCGCTTTAATTCCTTTGTCTCCTCTCTGCTCCGAGCGTTTATTCAGGTTGTGTGCCTTTACACAGGCATCACAGTGCATGAGCATGCTTAATGTATCTAGTAAAGGTTTGTTTTGCCTTATATAAGTCCTGGCCACATTTTTAGGTACACCTGTTCAACAGCTTGTCAGTGCAAATATCTAATCAAACAGTCACATGTTAGCAACTCAGTGTATTTAGACATGTGGCCATGGTTTAGATCAGGGGTGTCCAACTCGAGGCCTCAAGGACCGGTGTCCTGCAGGGTATAGATGTGTTTTTGATCCAACACAGCTGATTTAAATGGCTAAATGATCTCCTCAACATGTCTTGAAGTTCTCCAGAGGCCTGGTAATAAATTAATCATTTGATTCAGTGTTGTGTTGACCCAGGGTGCGATCTAAAAGGACATTGGCCGTTGAGGCCTGGAGTTGGACACCCCTGGTCTAGATAACCTGCTGAAGTTCAAACTGAGCATGAGAATGAGAGATGTAAGGTGATTTAAGTGACTTTGAATGTGCCATGGATGTTGGTGCCAGATGGGGTAGTCTGAGTGTTTCACAAACATCTCTAGGGTTTTAAAAAAGTGTCTTGATGATGATGTAGAAATAAATACGTGTTGCAACCACGGTATGCAGAAGAGCATCTTGTGATGGAATCCTATAGAGCAACATACTCTTATGTTGAAAGGGCTAAAACAGGAAATAGTTCCTGAAGGTGGGGCGCTACAGAGTTGTTGTCTGGAGTGAGTAATAAGAGTTTTGCTGTTCGGCAATAAAGCCAACTTGGTGTTGAATCTGCCATCACAGAAGACCACACCAGGTAGCCACTCATGTCATCTAAGATAAGGAGCCGAGGATCAAATTTGCACAGGCTTACCTTAACTGGACAATAAAAGATTGACTCCTCAGATCAGGCAATGTTTTTCCAGAGTTTCTGCTACAACAGTTGGATGGTAGGATCAGAATTTGATGTAAACAACGTGAAAGCTTGGATCCATCTTGCCTTGTGGCAACAGTTCAGGCTGGTGGTGGTGGTGTAATGATGTTGGGGATATTTGCTTGGCACACTTTGGCCCCCTTTTTAGTACCACTTGAGCAGTGTTTAAATTCTACAGCCGACCTGATTATCGTTGCTGACCGTGTTCTTGCCTTTATGATCACAGTGTACCTATCTTGTGATGGCTACTTCCAGCTGGACAATGTGCCATTTCACAAAGCTCTAATAATCTCAAAGTGGTTTCTTGAACATGACAGCGACTGTTCTCAAACGGCCTCCGCAGTCACAAGATCTCAATCCAAATAGAGCATTTTGGGATGTAGTGGCACAGGAGATTCACATCATGGATATACGGCCAATAAATCTGCAGCAAATGTGTGATGCTATCATGTTAATATGGACCAAAAAATCTCTGAGGAATGTTTCCAGCACCTTGTTGAATCTGTCTCCCAAATAATTAAACGAGCTTTGAAAGCAAAACCAGCACTAGGGCGGTCTAATATTGTGGCTGGCGAGTGTATTGTGTTGTCAGTTCAGAAAATAGAATTTATCTGTATGAACATTTGCTAATATATGCTCATGTTTGTCTTTCTTGTGTCTGCGCCTGTCTGTACTAATATACCTGTGCAAGTGCCCCTTTGATTTCCAGCTGAACAAAAGAAAAACAAATCATTCAATTCTAGCCAAGTCCTACAAGCTAGAAAGGCTTCAGTATTCAGCTGGCTCATGAAGCTCACTTTGTCTATAATTAGAGGAAACCTTTTGGGGCTTTTCATTTTCCTTTTTAAGTAGATCCCAGTAGCAATGAAATGCATAAAAAAATGATATTGCATGATGCCAAAAGGTAGACTGGTGATTACAGTCAAAGGCCATTTTTTTTGGGCATGTGTCTATGCGTGGAGTTTGCAGAGTGGTTTCTCAACCTAGGCTGATGATGTGAGGGGTGGATGAAAGCTGCTTTGAGGATACAGTATACGGCTGGGAGGAAAAGCTTTTCCTTCACTCCCTTCCATTGCCTTTTCTCCAATTTTCCCTTTCTCCTTCATCCCCCTCCTTCATTTCCCTTCTTTCTGCCCTGTTTCATTCTCCTGCCACTCTACCCTTCCTATCTCTTCTCGCCTGCCTCTCCCCTCCCTCTGTTGTTTCCCTATCCAATTTTCCCCATACATGCAGTCCACTCTCTGTGTAGCCTCTTTCCCCTGCCACAGCTGTCTTCATACCTGCACTCATCTGTAACTGCTCTGCTCTGTGTGCTCCCTCTTTGGCTCTTTTTTTCCCACCATTAATTCCTGACCCCACTTTCCCCCATATGATGTTGGCAGCAGTTAAGGACACTGTTCGCAAATTGATGATTAGACACATTTTCAGGAAGTGAAGATTACACAGTTCCATAATGGGTTTGGGTTTGTTTTTGTTTTTTTTCCTGTTGCAAAAATTCACTTTGCACTTTGTGTAGTTAGTGTGGGATTGTTGCTTTAAACCTACAAGTCATTTTAAGATGTAGATTTATAAATGTGGAACATGGGGTGCAGGTGCATGCCCAGAGCCATTTTAAGGAATGCTCCTGAAGCTGTAACACATGGCACCTATGCAAAATTACAATCCACGTGCTTCTGTTCCTTCATCACGCTATATTAGCTTTACAGACGGAAAGAGAGGGGAAAAAAGCAGCGTCCCTCGAGGTGAACCTTAAACTTCCAAGGTGAGAGAACATACAGATTTTTACTCTCTGCTCTGGTTAACTGAAATGAATTACTCGGATAACTGTGTTAGGTGATGAAGAAGTAAATGCACTTAAACGAATTAGTTTTGGTGCATTGCAGCACGTGTGTATTCTTATTGAACAAATCTGGGTTTAAAGCACCTGGAATTCATGCGTAGCTATACTGATATTATTGTTTAGCACAAATGTCATGTAAAAAAAAAAAAAAGATTGCATTGGTATTACTCTAGACCTTTATACTTTTCCATTAACCATCATCACAAGGCAGGCTTGTGGCTTATTCAGACTACAGATACACATCAAAGTCCAGTGTTTGCACAAAGCTTTCTTGTTGCCGACTATCTTAAGTAGGACTAATTTTCTCTGTATTCGGGGTAAATTAGGAATGCTTTCAAACTAACAAATATGGCTGACTGAGATAAAGCTCCACGCTGCCAGGCTGGGCTCACTCCAGAGGAAGGAAAAAGAAAACATGTCTGGTGAAAGAAACATTTAGAAGTACATTTTAAATTCACTATTTAGCAAAAAAAAAAACAAAACATGGCAAACCAAAATATGCCTTTTTATTCGGGTGTCTATGGCAAATGACAAATTATGCTTCTTGCTCCCTCTTTGTGTTAGTCGTAGACAGGTGTCTTTGATCCTTAACACTGAACAACAGCAAAAAGCACTTAGGGTACAAAGTAAGAAGTTTCCCTTTTAAATTGCAGGAAAGTACAGGCAGGTGCATTTGCTACATTTTAACAGTAGTTTCTTTTCAGTCTGCCCACTGCAACAACAGTTTCTACTGTCAGTTATTTGTTTGCCGCGTTGTTTTGCTGTTCCTGCTGTAATTTTCATAAATGGTTTATTATTGTAAAAATGCATGTGCACGTCTTTGCTCATGCACAATACACGTTAAGTTTGTTTTCATGTCTGTTATCGTGTCATAGTTCATGTTGAACTATGACGCGATAACAGCTGATCACTCTTAATTCATTATCCCATAAAAATTTACAGTAGCTTGGCGTCAGTATTATTTCCTCAAAGACATCAGCATTTACATTACTGTGCACTGTATTCACAAAGAAGTGTCTTTTACTGTTTACAATTCCCAGTATTTTTACAGTAGTGGTTTTTTAGTGTAGTAGTAGTAATCGGAGATGGGAAGTAACGCGTAATCCGATTACTATTGTTTTCAAGTAACGAGTTACTATTGCAAAAAAGGATTTAGATTACTGTTACTTTCCCTTAAACATGCTGCGTTACTGTGTTACTAAACCGTGATTTTAGTAACGCACGTCATTACGACCTCCGTGGCAGCAACAGACATGTGTGGATC
This sequence comes from Copadichromis virginalis, assembly GCF_057382275.1. Classification (NCBI taxonomy): domain Eukaryota; kingdom Metazoa; phylum Chordata; class Actinopteri; order Cichliformes; family Cichlidae; genus Copadichromis; species Copadichromis virginalis. The sequence goes on from NC_140620.1 coordinate 47,288,049, forward strand.
AACAGTGGATAATATGGAGCGCGGGAGAGAGTACGACCATGCAGCGTTTAAAGCTTGGAAGTATTCACATTACTTTGAGTTTGATTCTGTAAAAAGTGACAAAAACATTAGCGTCCGCTGTACACTCTGCGTGGGAAGAAAACTTCCTTCTGCAGTGAAAAATTAAGCTTCGAATCTGAGCAAGCACGGGAATGACCTCTGCGGCACCGGGCAAACCTCCCCCGGCCCCACTTCTGCTAAACAGATGACAATAGATTTAAGAGCGACAGGACTTAGTGCCGCAGAATCTTTGATTGTATTTATCTTTTGCTGCGTTTTACTTGCATCTATTTGAAAGAGTGAGTGTAAACACAAACTTATTTTATTTTATGTGCTGGAATATGCTGAAAATAGGTTTAAATGTTAAACAAATTTCTTCCAGTCAGAGAATGTTGCATATAATTTAATTTTTGCTTGATGCAACGTGCATAAAGTTAAAAGATTAAAACTAATTTAAAACTAATGATTACATTTTATATGATGCATTATGCAGAAAAAATAGAATGGGGTGAAAGGTCTATTGCTTTATTACCTATTCAGGTTGTGTATCCTTTTTTTAAAAAGTAACTAAGTAATAAAGTAACTAATTACTTTTGAAAATAAGTAATTAGTAAAGTAATGGGATTACCTTTTTCAGAGCTAATTAGTCATTAGTAACTAATTACTTTTTTCAAGTAACTTGACCAACACTGGTAGTAATAATAATAATAATAGTAGTAGTTAGTTGCTACATTTTGAAAGGTGGAGTATGTATTTATGCTAACACATTACACTCTGTGATGCTAACAGTTATTGCAAATATTTAAAAAAAAAAACTGAACCAGTAAGTATTTAAAATGTTTTAATTTTTCTAATTCCTATGAGATATTTCATCAGACTCACAGCTTAAATGTGTGTTCTGTATCTTATTCTGCATTCATGGAAAATGTTGTAAACCCCCACCACCACCGGCTTCATTTGCTTGATTGTAATTCACTGTCTACTATTTGAGAAGTCGAGGCAGCTTGCTATTGATTTTATTTAGAAGGCTTCTACCCTTTATATTATATATTTTATTTCTATAATTCACCATGCATAGGAGAGCAATTGGTTCGAAGTGCATGCATGAATCAATGTTTCCCTGGAACTAGCTCTGTTGACTGCATGCAGTTCAATACCTCCTATTTATGTTTTAATTACGATGATCTACTAAGTGTAGGGAGCTCTGGCCTGCTCTCACAATCAGCAGCAACAAGCCCGGTAGAGTATGTCATATTTTATTCAATTCTATACATACATGTGTCTGCACAGAGGATGGTGATCTGTAGTGATCCGCTTTCACTGGTATGGTTACAGCTGATGTACACAATGGGAATTTGGTAGAAAACGCTGAACACATGACTGACTTTTAGGAAGCTACACGGGAAATAAGCAGTGGCTCATTTTATTTGCGTCGTTCAGTTTTGGAGGTTTTTCATGCTCAGTTCTGATGCTCTTCGTTGGCAGTGTAGCTCCATACTGGGCTTTAAACCCCACCGTGTTTGTTCTGTACTGCTTTTGTTTGGCACACAACAGTATATCATTTAATCAGTCGCCATTAGAAGTGATTGCTTAACTCAGTATGCCATATAAGTGGATTCTGGCAAGCCTTGAAGCCATAAATTTTATTGACTCGAGTAATTAGGAGAGATCAATAAAAGGCAGTTTCTTTCACAGTCTTGCTTTCCCGGGACTGCATTCGTTGGTGCGCTTCTCTGTTTCCTGGTTCCACTGCAAAACGCGATGACAAAGAACTGCTTTAAAAAGCTGAACCAGAAGGTTTATGATGTATTTTATGAACATAGGTATCTCAGTGCAACAACCTTTTACAGTGTCAGCCTGAAGTCAGGAAGAAATATGATTCTATTCTAAAGAGAAAGAAACCACCAGGGCTCCACTTTTCCAACTTCTTTGCAATTTGTTGCCGTTGTTTTATCTGGTGCCGTTTGCAGATGCTCCACCAGTAATACCTATTATGATACAGTAGAGAAACGGCCCCATAGTGTGTTCCTGTCAAGTCTCTTAAGTTGATAGCTGTGTCTTTGCACACTGCGGGAAGAATCCCTTTCTGTCAAACAACAGCTGGTGAAGACAACATGATGCGGAGGCCACGGACGAGTGAGCCATCAAACCTCCGTCTCTGACAGCATTTTGGCAAGCCGTGTTTCATAAGAGTCTGTCTCTCTCCGCTCTGCTTTTGTGCTGCATGAAGCAATAATAATTGTGCTGTGTTCTCACTTGAATGGTAGACGTATCCCCCGTGCGGCAAAAACAGTCAAAAACGGGAAGTTTGGAGGGATGTACGAAGGAAGACCCACGAATTAGCATGAATGAAATGAATCACACTTCTCCAGGGAGTATGATTCATTAGCTGGAAAATGTTCAGAGGAGGCATTGGTGGCAACCAATAAAACTAATATAACTTGTCCTTTATGAGCCTGAGCAGCTATGAAATGCGAGATTACACTACAGATGAAGCAAGTCTTTTGCTGACAGGGTTCAAAGAAAAATTCTTGCAAGGAATGGATCTACAAGCTGTTCAAGTGAGCTGCGTGAATTAAAAAATCCATGTAGGAAAGGCCACGAAACCATTTCTTTAAATCATTGTGTTTCATCCAAGCACTAAAGCATTTTCCATCAATATGCTACACCTACGTTTTCCTGCAAACTGTTATTGAATCAAGCCACAACAACCTTATCCTCAGCTCCATCAGGGCCCGCTTTCAGTCCAAACCAAGCCCCTATTCTCCTTTCCTTGATCCCCTCTGAAAAGCAAAGTGATTAGAAGTAGACTTAAAGTTGACTATAGCAAAAGAAACCCCTAAAAAAAAACAACCCTCCCACCCTAAAGCTCCACCCATTCCCAACAGGACCTTCCTGAATCCCCAAAGCCTTGGGCATTTTATCAGCATCAAGGGATCAGGCAGTCTCTCCCACTCTCTTCAAACGGGTAGCCCGGTGTGTTCCGTGGCCTTGTGTGTAATCTCTTTGGCTGTCGACAGATCTCGCAAAGGGGTCAGCTGTGATAACAGGATCACTCAGGTGGAGACGCGGGCGGGGGGAGGAGACCGCTAAAGAAAGGGACAGAAGCTAAAAGGAGAAAAATGCAGGAAAGTGCAAGGTGAGCTCCCCCTCGCTCAGCAGGGCTGGTTCTTCTAATGAGAAAGAATACCTTCTTTTTGTACAAAAGATGCAAAGAAATGAGACGTGCATGGACGTGCATGAGCACAAAAGAACAACAGCAAAGTTAAAACGAGCGAATGACCGAGGCAAAATCACTCAACGCTCAAGTCATGAGAAACTCATCTTTTTTGAGACGTTTGCTAATTTTAGACATTGTATAGACAAAACAGCCGATCCCGGACAGAATAATAACAATCAACAGATTAATCAATAATGGCGATAATAGTACTAATTATACAGCTGCAGCAGAATGAGCAGCCGGCTTTAGAGCTAAATGCAGCACAATAAGCTTTTGCTGAAAGAAATACAATCATGTCCAAGCTATTATAGTGGAAATAATAGAAAATCCAATATTTGGTTACAAACTGAGCCCTATTTGACATGGCTGGATGCCTGACAGAGCAGTGAGGCGCCCTGACAAGGCTGTTTTGCCCTGTCTTGCCCAGTCTGCCTCTTGCTAACACTCTGACCTGGCATCTTATTAAAACTGCTATTACACATGGACTGGGGGGGGAAATAGGAGCAGCGGTGGACATAAATAGTGGAAAAAAATGGAAAGGTGAAAGTTCGCGGAAAACTCGGGAGCCTCGGTATCAATTTTACGCTTGGGCATCCAGCTGATATCAAGCAACAGAGACACATTACTTGTGCCCCATCACACATTCAAGCATATACACAAAGAAATGTATGCATGCAGACGCACAACATCCACAGACTCGCCCTTTTCTCCCCACAACCCCCCGTTTTTTTTGACTCTCTCTGACACACACATGCTGAGAAGCAGCATGGTAGGCAGTGACACAAAGCTAATGCCTTGTCACACAGGCTGTCAGCAGATTAGCCAGTGGATTACACCCCAGCCATTAGATGTGCACAGAGCGAAAGGCCACAAACATGGTAGCAAGAGAGTAGAAGAGGAAGAGAGTGAGGCAGAGTGTGAGGCTGGCAATGAAAAGGCATAGTCTGGAGTAAGGCACGGGAACAGTTAATAGAGGACAATTTAAACTTAAAAGAAGAGGAGGGAAAATAAATGGCGACCGCAGAAAGCAACAAGTCACACGTAGTAGATTTTGAATGGGGAAGATGTAAGGATAAGAAGAAAAGCGATTGTCAAGAGAATTTGTTGCCAGAGCAATGGTAACAAGATAATCACAGAGACAGGACAGGCAAAAAAAAGTAATAACAATGGTAAAGCGAGAGTCGCGGAGAAAAACAGAAAAGAGAGAAAGGGGTGGGAAAGGATCCAAGAGCACATGAGAGTCCAGAGAAGAGGGAGGGTTGTGTAGTGTACAGGTAGGGGGGGAATGAAAAGGAGTGGAGGTGATGAGAGACATGAGAGGGGAGAGAAAAGGACGCTTGAAAAACAGAAAAGGAAGGGGAGGGGAGATGGAAATGACAGAAGCAGGAGTGGAGATTAGAGGGGAGAGATGGGATGTGAAGCATCAGAGGACAGGGTTGAGAATTCTCTGCAGTATATTAAAAACAATGCAGCATGCAGCAGACGAGCAAAGGCAGATGATAAGAAGTGGAAGATGGACCGTAATGTAAAGGATTAGTGAAAAAAAAAACATTTTAAAGCTGATTTCGCACATTTTTCACCCACAGTAGCCACAGGAATTCTAATATTATTACAGCCAGGGTTTGGCGTGTTTGGCGCTACACGTAGCTTACTCAAATGTCAATTTAAAGAGACAAACATACCCTGCTGCTAACATCTGTCACAATCTGCTCATTTCAAAGAGAATCATCTCGATTACCTTTGTCACTGAAGACGTTTTGTCACAGTAGTCTAAAAGCTGATTTGTATTTAGATCATCACTGTACCGTACACCTGTCCCTTTCACTCCACGAAGATTCAAATTTGAGCAGAAAAAATGTTGCATATATTTAATATTTCTCTCTTTCATTAAAAGAAAGACAGAAATTTTGGGACGGGATCGATAGGACGGTACATTGGGCATACCCCGGCTGGTAGCAGCCCCCTTTTCTTCCCACAGATTATGTGTGTTTCATTCTGTTTAGTTTGTTTCTTTTGCCTTCTTTTTTCTTATTTTTGTTTGTATGTACTATAAATTTGGAAAAAGTACAAAATAAAAAGTATTAGAAAAAAAAGAAAGACAGAAATTACAATTTGTTTTAAGGCTACATTAACTGAAGGAGGCAAGGCTGTCTACAAAAATCTCTGTGTCTGAGTATCTGTGTACTTCCACTTTCAGGCTAATAACTGCATTAATTTTGGGGGGATTCGACTAGAATAGGTTAACATGCTTTAATTTTCAAATCACATTATTCTTCCCCTGCTATGCATTACTCTATCTTTCCTAGAATCACTAGCTTTCAAATTACATAGTATGTATTGGTGTTAGAGGCTGATATGAGCTGTTCACCAATATATCAGTATCAGCATTTGTAAAAGCCAACAAATAAAAATGGGGGGAAAAAAGGAAAGAAAGAAGAGAAACACCCTTCAACCATGTCATGGTGTTGATGTTGCATAGTTTGTACACTAGAGGGCGCCCTGCAACTTCCCTGTTGAAGTTGTGGTTTGTTTTTGGGTTTTTTTCGTTGTCTTTTGTTGCTACTTTTGCGGGAACTGTGGGTTGCTCCAACTGTTTTTTTTTTATGGTCTTCCTTTTTTATATTTTAACGACATAACTAGCTACACATAGCAAATGTTTGAAATCTGTTTATGCTTTATGTGTCTGTAAGAAAACAAAATATCAGCCAATATATCGGATTTTTAAATCGCCGAAAGTATCGGCATCGGTCTTGAAAATCTTATATCAGTCAAGCTCTAATTAGCGCACTTGCTGGACAAGTTTCACCCAGATGTGCTGCACGGTTCTCTGGCCTTAGCAGCATAAGTAATTTGGATGTACTGATGAAACAATCCCAAGCTTCATTTAGTAGTCCATTTAGCAAATGACAAAATTACATTTTTTTAAAATATTAATTGCAATTTTATCTCTAATTTTAATGATACTAACTATCTGCTGCTGTAGATAATGGGATGTGATTTAAAAAAGAAGACTGTATTGTTAGGTTCTGCTCATCTCTCCCTCTCTCCTCTGTTTTTTTCTTTTCTTTTTTCTAACCAGTCTCTGATTCCTCGTGGAGAGGTGTCAGGCCTCCTCAGTTGGTGATTCATTTTACAATAATCTACTTCACTGCCCCTACTGCCACCGCTACCTAAAGCCCCCCCCACCACAAAACCACTTTGCAAATGTAATGACACATAATTGTCTGTTGGATTTGCCTGCTAGGGGCTTCGTTCTGAGCCGGTATTTGTACAAGAATGAAAAGAGGGAGATGTCAAGTTAACAGGGGCTAATATGAAATTCTGATATCCATTAGGACCGGATATTGCATTCAGAATAGCCATAAGAAGGATGCCATACTGTGCTAACACACAAGTCATGTGTTTATGTGCGCTTTGAGTTTCTAGTAGCATATAGACCAGTTGGTGATAGACTAAGGAGTGGTTTAAATGTTTCCGAGCTTGCATGTGTGTCAGCGTGTACATGCATAATGTATGTGCATGCATGCATGCATACAGGAGGATATATTTGCGTGTGTGTGTATTTGACAGCGAGTCTGATGTCATTCAGGACGCTTTAGCAGGTTGAGTGATCCGAACGTGTGCTGCGGAATGAGTTGCGACTCCGAGTGCCGGAGGGAGATGAGAGGGAAACTAAATGTGTGAATCCCCACAGGATATTTAGACTGTTTATTATGATAAGCTCCTGTGTGCGCGCATCCTCTATATAAACATGAATAAATACACACATAAACTTGTGAAGTAAGAATGAAAGAGAAAGATGAAAATGCAAACGGGGAAGCGGAGAGGAAAAAAAATGATGAGGAGACAAAGGAAAGAGGAAAAAAGAGTTAGGAGACGCGTCGAGCAGCGATCGGCTCGTAGTTCACAGCCTTTAAAAACTAATTCCACACTGAGCTATCCATAGCTATCTCATATGGGAGCCATTCCACCTTTTAAACCAGCTCTCACTTAAAGCAGGCCCAGATGTAAGTCAAGGGGCTGCTTTGGATTAGCCAGCGAGAAAAACTCATTTCCTTTGCCATTTTACGAGCATTTAATTTGAAACAATTAAGATATTACGGTGCTGCGAATTCACTACACAGAGTGACAGCTGGGAGCAATCCCATAAACCCCTGAACCAGTGAATGAGCCACCTTGTGACTCTTTTCTTTTTTCTTCTTCTTTTTGCTCCACTCTCCTCCTCCTCCTTTTCCTCCATCTCCTCTGATGTTTCATCGAAGTCTTTGGCTCAAGGCTCTGTTCACTGTTCAGGTGAATGTACTACCTTTGCTTCAGCTGACATCTAAACGCTGCCGCCAATTAATTTAGCGGCTCGTAAATGCACCAGTTGGCTGATGAAAGAATAGCCTAATTTCCAGAGTCTAAAGGGAGGAAGAGAGTACCGAGGATGTTTACCTTCTGGACGGCTTTTTATTCATCTCGGCTTTTGTTGCATTATTGAAGTTTTAGCACAGGCTGCCTCACTCATCTTTGGAGAAGTACATGAGAACGGTGCTAACTACAGGGGGCAGCAAATGGTAAGCTGAGATTCCGATAGCTGTCAGTGTGGTCGTCATCATGAAACTGTTTTCTTTCTTTCTTTTTTTGCATACTGCTGGACATTTTTGAATTGGGGCACTTGTTTGACGTCATGCAGCTGTTTATTTCCTGGACTTTGATAACACACATATTGATCACCCTCCATGTCCTATCTGTCCTACACTTAAATAACTCTGCCACTCCCCGGCTTCAGATTCACGCGAGCTTTGTCAGCTTTCACCCATCAATTCACCTCCTCCTCCTCCTGCCTCCCACATTGGCATAGAAGGGCATCGGAGGTGTGAAATTGATGAAGGTGTGCTTGTGAAAATGTCAGTGGGGGATCACTGGCCAAAGAGAGAGTGAGGGAGAGTATATTTTTTGAAGGGGGAGTAGAGGGAGTGACGGATAGGAGTGGCAGACACTCCTTTTCATGAACACTGGACTGTAAAATGGAGGACCCAGTGCAAACAATGGCCATGATCAATCGGCTATGGTGAGAGGCTCCTCGTAAATGCCCACATGTGCTAAAAGAGAGAAAAAGAGAGGGGAGAAAAGGCAGGATAAAGAGAGAGACAGACGGAAAGAGACAGAAAGAAATGAGGTATGTGTCACTATTAGTTTGGCAAGGAAAAGTCAGAGAGGTAGAGAGCAGAAGAAGTAGATATAGAGAGCAAGACAGAGAAGGGTGGAGATAAATGAGCAAGTGGTATAAGATGATGACAAGGTAAAAAGGCTTTTAGAGTAAGGAGGAATTTAAATAAATGAAAAGACAAGAATGGGAGTGGATAGAGGGGAAACAGACAGAAAAGGGGGAGTGTGTGATTCGCCCTCAGACTCACCTATTTGAATTCAGGCAGGAAGGGAGAATCACAAAGAAACAGGAAAAGAGCTGAAATGTAAAACAAAGGGATCGTAGCTATATTACATTATCACATCGTTGCAATGATTCATCCTGTTTTAACTCGGTCTTTTTACTCAGTCCTGTAGATGGTTCGCTATATCAGTGGCCATCCCATGGACAGCTTTTTTTCACATTGTTTTATTTTTGCAATGATAAATAATTAAAATGAGACAAAATTCAGCCAAAACTTTCCAGAGCTTAATATTTACTGTTTCCATTGTCATACAACAGAAAGAAAAAAAGAAAAGAAAAACAATAATGACGTGAGTTCAGGGATTAGCAGAACTGTTGAGTCACTAATCAACCAAGCGCTGTATACCTAGCTCATTAAATATGTCTTTAACATAAAATGAAAATAAAAGATGGCCGCAGTTACTGTGATGTCACCCACAGGTGTTTGGATTCCAGTTTTTGAACCATTAGCAGGGAGATAACATTTTGGCTGCTACCATTTTGGTTTTGTAGGGGGCATAAATGATCGTGTTTGGGTGAGAGGCTGGAGTCCTGACTTGTCAGTGGCTCAAAGTAGAGTTGGTGTCTAGCAGACAGTCATGATGTACAGAGGTCAAAGCGGCCGGTCCCCTAACAAAATCCAAACAGTTAACTTATAAAAGAATTAAAAATTATTTTTAAAAAGTCATCCACTGAATTAATTCGAATCAGTTTTATTTATAGCTCACCAAATCACAACAGCAGTCAACTCAAGGCGCTTTATATTGCAGGGACCCTAAAAATAATACAGAGGAAACACCAATGATCAGATAACCCCCTATTAACAAGCACTTAGCGACAGTGGGAAGGAAAAACTCCCTTGTAACAGGAAGAAACATCCAGCAGAATTGGGTCACCCTCAAGTGGCCACTCCAGGAATTGCACATTTTTGCACTTCTGCTATGACTTTATTTTTTTTAACCCTGCCTGTTGGCGCTTACTAAGTTCTTACCTGTATTTTCTTATAGTGCGCATAAAGTATACAGACCATATGTTCATTCTTTTGAGAAGGTCTGTATTTGCATGGAAACAGCACATAACATAACTCAAAGGCACAACAACTTAGGTATTGGTATTCACCGTGACAGCTGTTTGCTACTTAAGGAGGAGAGTAGTGGGTTCTCACAGCTTACCTGCATATGCATACCCTCCTTCTGCATAAGAAGGGCCCTCCACAGCTGCAAATGTGACTTCACGCTGACTGAATATTAGTCAAGTGCTGCTGCGGTTAGATTAGTTTTGGGGGAAAGCCCCTGTCATCCACTTTCACTTGTCCACCTCCACTTCCTTTAATCTTCCTCCTACCATATCAAGTGTATGAAAGCAGTGTTGATGCAGACTTGTAAGGGGAACACTGTGCCCGACTCACTTCACTCACACATAAATTTAACATTTAATCCAAATGCACATTTTAGCCGGTTTAGTGGACGGTGTCCTGAGCTAGGTTCCACAGAGTGACTCCATCAGGCAGGAGTTGACTCAATCTGTCCAACTCTCTCTCCCTTGCTACCTTTATCTCTCTCTTTGTCTCTGTGCAGGCCGCTGCACACCGCGGCTGCTCACGCCATCCCAGTTGATCTCTTAATGGACCTAATTGCTTTTCAGCTCATTGCACCCCATGCCAGCACTAAACTAAATCAAACCGAGGCCCCATCCACAAGCCTCATTGCAAATCTGATTCCGCTTGACATCATAATAAGGTGATATTGACTACTCATGACTCAGCAGTTTCAGAACAGATGACTAAGCTTTTGGTTTTCTCATCATGACATGCCCCGTGAAAGGAAAAACTGTTCAGGTCACATAAGAGTTCAAGTTACCTCCTTAGGAGTGCAGCCCATTGCGTTCCCGTTGTCGATATGCTTGCGACCCTCTGTGCGAAGGGCAATATTTGACGCATTCTTGCACACCGAGCTATGGATTATGCAACTAATACACAATGAACAAGCAGTCTGCGCTCGTGTGTGCTTCTTTGGTCTCACTACCTTTTGCATGGCATATTGATGTAACGTGCTGCACAGCTGATAGCAAGTGAAAACAGATCAAACATGAAACGCAGACCTTTAGTAAGCTCGTCTAATATTATAATATCTTTCGGATGTTATTGCATGAGATTTATGCATTTGAACCTTAAAAAATGTCAGTGTCACAGTGTCTGTGAACTTTGTCAACATTTAGATCAAAATTGGATTCGCTGCAGTGTCAGTCAAATCGGATCAGATAGAGAGACAGAGAGTTATAAGGATTGTAGCTTATTTATTCAGGATAACTTAACATTGCAGAAAACTATTAACCTAAAAATTATTAATTCGGTTAAAGGTTGCAAAGTTCACTCTGATTGTTACAATTTTTCTTTGTGCCATCATGACTTTTCAAGAAAATAACTAATAATAATACACAATTTTCACCCTTCGTCATGAGACAGCCATCTTGGGTCAAGGTAATTCTCGAAGGCAGCAATTTGAAAAAGATAAACAGGGTTAATTTAATGGTCTGGCATTAAAAGAGACATTAAAGTGTGATTTGTCCTCAGAGACGTGTGATACGACTGTGTAGTCTCCAAGTTATGTAGGTCAGTAAGTGAATTGTGCAGGCATTATCAGTGATTGTTTAAGTCTCTATACAGCTGTCTGGCGTCTGACCAGTAAATTAGTCACTTCTTCCATATCGTTTGCGTAATTACGGCAATCAATCTCACGTTTAAACATCACAATCGTTTCGGCGACATCATAAAAACCTTGTTTTGTCTGTGATGAACTCTTTGACTATTAAGTCTTCCAATTTTTGACTAAATGTTAATTGCTCATGAAGGCATGACTGTATGCTTAGCCATTCATCACATCTGACAGATTCCAAGAAGGAGAGAAGTATTAGATGTCTCGGCCAAGGACTAGAGTTGGGTGTTGGTTTACATTTTTCGTGCCTTGGAGATATGTGCAGTATCACCTTGGCATTTGTTGCACTTAGCCCCCTCCACCCACCACCCTCCTTCCTCTCTTTCTCAACTGCATGGGCAGCGGCCATAAATAAGTCAATCTCCAGCCGTCTCAACACATTGGATTAGATTTATCCGCTTAGGATAGATTGTTATCCCAAAGAGCGCGAGTCTCGCTTGATGGGGAAATTAATTTTACGATGACTGGTTTACTTGATCGGGACTGTGGGGGGAGGTAGGGGCTATAAATGTATCAACTCCTGGGCGAGAGGAGCTGAAAACAACACTCCTTGTTTTTGATTCAGATAAGTTGCCTCTCTTCTCTGCAGCATTATACATGGTGCTGTCTTTGGTCACAGAAACCAGAGTAATGATTTGACAGACAGTCATTTGTAAAGTGCCAGCAACTTGTCAAGGGTGAGAAGGCCTGAACCTCGGGGTATGAGAAGATTGACAGTGAAAGATATTGGGGTTTTTTTTGGTTGTTGTTGATTTTTTAAATCTAGCATTAAATGTGGTTGCTGAATTATAAATAGTCTGTATAATCAGAGTTACTCTGCAAATTATCTGCAATCAAAACACTAACTGAAGTGTTACTGATATAACAGTTATTGGATTGAGTTGCACTCGAATTGACCCAAACCTGTTGAGCAATGATAATGTGTGTCAACAGTAGCCTTTTTTCAAATTCATCTGACAAACATTACTCAGAACCTCTTTAAGCAAAATAAAGGTTCTTTGTTTCTCTCCCCACAACTTATAGAACCACTCATCAAGCTGGTTCAAAGCTGAAACACAACACATAAATGTGACTTTAAGGTGTGATCCCAAAGAACTAAACAATGCACCCAGTACAAAAAATCATCTAATGAATTAATCTGCCTTGTACAGTAGCTTAAACTGTCCACAAGGACACTGCTGACGACCCTGCAGAGGGAAAAGGTTTAACTTAAGCAGAAATGATCCACCAACTCAAGCACCATGGCACAAAGGAGCTGTGAAAGGCTAAGATGCTGCACTGCTAAATGGGACTTGCGGTACTTTTAACAAAGAATAACTCTACAGTTACGATACTAGTGAAGCATATAGGGGCTAAATGCTAACATGCGACATAACTTTTCAAGATTTTCTTATTTAATCACTAGTGTACATATATTTATATTTATAGATACATATATATTTAGTCATCTTTTCTCTTTTACCATGTCTCTCTAATATTTTGCTCCTTACTATTTTTCTATTTTTTTATTATTTTTTTATTATTTTATTTTATTATATTTTATTATATTTTCTCTTACTGCTGCTCATCAAACACATTTCATTGCAATGTTGACCCTGTGCTAACTTGCATATGACATATAAAACTGAAAACTGAAAACTAACAGATGTAAGTATCTGTTTAAAACCTGAAGCTGTTTCAACTTTAAAGCAGTATAAGACTGAAAAGTCATAGGATATGTCCGAAGTTATTACGAGTCGTTCTATAAACCAACTGGTGCCAATAGTTATGCTAGTTTTGAGATATTTGACAGGACATGTGAACAATTTTGACCTGTCGGCAAAACTAGAAGAAGAATGACATTTGCCTAATGTTTGTGTAAAATATCATGCCAGTACCTGCAATAGCTGCCAACATATTCAACCAGAATTCAGATAGCTTGCGTAGCACATTATTTAAATATCCACAGCGCTGACTTTGCTTATAATTGAATATGGCATTCAAATTATTCAACAGTCAACTGCTGATTTTTGTCTACTGAAAAAGAAAAAAGCAGTTCCACTGAATTTCAAAGTATTGAGAATATTTAATGTTAATTAGTTTTCTAAAGTCAGAATCATCCCCAAAGATTTACTGTGTGGGTACGTACACAGGGAAGCACATACATCAAAGGGTTTATTTACATTATTCATCTAAAGTGAATGCATATTGATACAGGATAACCTTTAGCATCGTTACTAGCATTTGCATTGTATTTACATAGTAAATGTCAATCAGTGCTTCACTTTGCATGACCCCACGCACATATAAATGTAAATATGTCCACTGCAGGATTTCAAACACTACTGACGCATGTAACACTAATGCATTATCACTGTCCTACAACAAAGAAATTTTCCCTTGCTAGAGTCTTTAAAATTGTCCTTTTCCTGTCAGTGCTGGTAGGTAAACCTGCAGCAGGTGGTAATCTATTTTCCCAGGTCTCTCTTGGATCCTTCTTATTGAAGGACAGTTGGTTTATAGACTACCGTGTCTTGTTGGGCAACAAAGTTCAGCCACGATAGGGGAGCAAGGCAGCCTCTTGATAAATCCTACCCTTGCCCCCATTTATCAACAAGTGCTGCTGTATTACTGCTATAGATGGTGCCAAGAATATAAAAGAACAAGGTTAGAAGCAGAGCAGAACTGTAAATCTAATATCTAGTGCCACGCAATTATATTCAAAGATCAACAATATTGTTGAGAGATTTGAAAAAACAAAATCTCTTGCAGTCATGCATCAAGGGTGAATGTCAACAAAATTGTTTTATTAAAGCAAATTGAGTTTTATGAATGAAATTGAATCTTTAAATGTTTGGAATCTGGCACCTCATTGTTACAACCAAATTAGCTTTCCAACCTCTACTCCTTTTACATAAGAATAATATTCCAAACAATCCAAGAAAGTGTTGTCGTGATATCCACACATTTGTGATCTACAGTGCATTGTGCCTTGAGACACAACAGTCTCACTCCCACAATGCTTTCTCATAGCCAGCAGTTGAGGCCAATAGTTCACCTTACAGTAATTTCATCGAGTTGCTCCATGGTTCATTGTCAGAAAACCAACACTTTCTTTTTCTACATGCATAGACTGAATCTAATTCTGCCCTTACAAAATGAAGCTGGGTATAATTTGCAGGTGTAAATCACCATCACGGTTACTCAATCAGATACATGACGTGGCTGAGTGCAGGTAAGAAAACAGATCTGCTGACTGCAGTAGTCTGTCTCTCTGTCTCTCAGTGTACTATTGTTGGATGCTAGATCTACGTGTCTGCAGGGCCAGGTTGTTCATCAGAGGTTTTGGCTTGCTGCCATAGAGGCAACTTTTCTGAAAACACTATTGGTCTTAGTCATCTGTCTCCCCAGGCCATTGCTGTTATTTTCTGTAGCCCTACATCAGAGGTCCATTCACTTCACTGTGTTATAAAGAGCAATATTATCCCCTTGTTGTGTGACATTATGCCTAGGCGGTGACATAGACATGCATGAACCACATCTAGGAATTCTTAGACTTGGAGGTTCCTGATCAACAGGCTGGCATTGGTTTAGTTCCTGCATATGTAAAGGCAGTTTTCCTACATGAAGAAGCAATGCTTGCATGCATGCACTTTAGGTTCAGTTTGACAAAAGAATCAATATAAGATCCCTACAGGGATCTGTGTCTCTCAGGAGGGTTTAGAGGCACCTTACTGTACACAATGATATTTATTATGAACCAAACCAAAGTCAGGAAATGTAGGTAATGCTACATCTCTGTTTGTCCACTGTGGGGAAAAGCAACCATCTATAATCAAGTAACAAACGCAAGTACAGTACAACTCGTATTTAAGATTGATTATTTTATGGTATTGTTTTTATTCTTGGCTTGGCAGCTGCATTTACTAGCTATAAAAGCTATAACTACTACTCAGGTACTGCACTTTGTAACAGATTCATCTTGTCTTGCTTACATAATACAGCATCTATACAAGTATTAGCACAGAAACTGATCATTTTGGAGACTACCTCTTTACTGGTAACCCATAGCTGAAATTAAAGGTACAGTGTATAAAATCTCACCACTAGCTGTCAGTAGATTGCAACTGAATTCTGTTTTTTTACCCCTGCAAAAGAAGTACATCTAAGGTGTAGCGCTAATATATTTTAGTCAGCCAAGAGATATCAAAAACATTAAATCTAGACTATACCTCATAACAGCCATGACCAGCCAGTGTTTCTGAGCAATTTTTTACACACTATGTTGTAGCATATTTGAATAATCTTAACATTTAGTAATAAATCAGTAAAAAAAAAAAAAAAAAGCAGATATGTGCCAATTATATATTTTTCAGTATTTTATATTTTTACCCCTTGAATCACCCCAAAGACTCTTTTTTTCATCTGTAGTGAGTGTAAGGTGTCAGTCCGCTGTTACCTCAGCTGTCAATCTGTCCAACTCTATTTACTCTGGAGGTGGCTGTAAAACTTTGTGGAAGGAGTTTTCTACGAATTGATGAGTCAGTGAAGCTAACTTCAGATGCTGATATGAGTTGTTGAGGATATTCTGAACTTTTCTGTCGATAAGTGCTGCTCTTAGCCTCCGTTAGCGGTTGTTAGCCAGTGTTAGCTGCTGTTAGTCTATGTTAGCTAGAATTAGTAAAACTTTCTCTGAGGTTGGATCTAGCAATGATAGAGTCAAACATGTAGTGAATAAAGTCATACGATGTAAGATTGTAATTTTTTTTTTTTGTCAGAGGTAAAGTGTGCTTTTTAGGACACTCAAGCTAGCACTATGCCATCATAGTGTTAGCTTATAATAGGCTGTTGTTGTTTAGCCAGCAGCTGTCCAGAGTTGGGAAGACTGCAGGTCAATTACTGACAATAAGTAACTGCGAAAATGTCATGAATAAATAAGCATGTTTGTGGACATTTTTGTGTGTTAGAGCACTAACTTCAGTTCAGTGGAGTGGCTGGCATTTTATCCAGATGCTCGTTAGATTGTCTCTTTCCATTGCGGTGTTTCTTTCCATCAGTTCCTCATTTGTTGTATTTTTTGGTTTTATAATCAGACTAGCTTTCAACGAGTGTCAGGTCTGGACTGCAGACAGGCCCCTTTCAGTTACCAGACCTTTACCACACTGTTGTGGTTTAACATAGGCTTGCTTAAAATAAGCAAGACCTTCCCTGAAAACAAACATGTCTGGATGGTAGCATACATTCCACCATGAAACTACATCCACAATGGAAGTCCTTTAGAGCAATGCTGTAACCAGAGATCATAGAAAGTGAGTGGCATTCTGTGACTTTATGCAACTACAGATGAAATAAGTAATGGTGACAGGAAGTAGGTAGGACCCGAGAAAAACGTTTCTCTACTTCTACCATGTCCCGTGCTCACAAGCCTATTTAAGCTAAGTTCAGTTTTAATAGGCTTGGACCCACAAAAAGAAACATACTTACTTTTGGGGGGGCGGAGTCTGATATGAGGGCATTATAGAGTCTTAACTTTGATTTGTAGATGAAGCAATGAACTATCCTGACTGATGATGGTTAGAGGGAGATGTTCCTGACCAACTGCACTGATTTCTACTTGTTTGTAATGTACTGCCTCCTTGACAACCAAAGCCATTCAATTCCCCCTTTTGACCTCACACCTCATTTCTGTGGATTCTCTCTAAATATGTGCAGCATAGACACATCTTTTTATTTGTATTAAACAGTCTGTTGCTGATAGACATCGTGTTGGAATCTGATTCAAAATGACTTAAAAAGGGGGGGAAATCTTTACAACACATTTACAACTCTAAAATAACTGACATACAGAGACACATGGGAGCTAAAGAGGTTGTCTTGATTTAGCATCTGAAAATAATTACCAGGTCAAATCTAAACACTCACACCCACTCTGGCTCTTCCCTTTCACACCAATCTTCCTCTAAAATAGCCATGTCCAAATGGACATTCCTGCAGTGGACTTGGGAAGGAAAGTTGATCCAGGAGAGCTGGCAGAGTGGGACCTCGCTGAGTGACGTCACCTCTCCCCCCAACCCACCCACCCTTTCACACACGCAAAAACACACAAACGCACACACCAAGTTCGTGCTCAGGTCTCGGTGAAGAGAGAGAGAGAGAGAGAGAGAGAGAGAGAGAGACTCAGACAGACGTACCGAGGCGGATGAGTGAGGGGAGAGAGAGAGAGAGAGAGCAGTGTGTCCCAGGCACACCGCGCTCTCCAAACACAACCACAGTCTCGCCACGTTCAATTCAATGAAGATCTAACGAGCACAACAGAGACAGACCCAAACCAGAGAATATATTATACACGCCCCACGTGCGTGTTTTTTTTTTCACCCCCATCTCTCCCCCCCCCCAATCACCGGTGACGGACATCTCAAGGAAAGACGCGAAATAAGAACGAACAGACGGGGGAGGAAAGAAGAAGGAAAGAAAGAAAGAAGAAGAAGGACCTGAGGACGGATTTCTTTCTTCCACGGTATTTTCCCCGGGACTCGCCTGCCATTTAGTGGATGTAAAACAGAAAGAAGAAAAAGAAACTCGACTTCCCTTTACGCAGAAAAAAATAAAGGACAGACTGAGTTTGAGAGTGACTGCAAAATGGTGATAAGGTAAGAGATGTTTGACGAGCCTGGGAGTTTGGAGGTTGTGACGGTGGGAAGTGAAGTGGCTGCCGCAGTGATTTGAGGTGCGCGCACAGGCTCGCGAAGTTGGTTCAAACATTAGCGGGGGCCGTTACACGTATGTGGACGGGCTTTTCTGTCCTCGCGCTGCCGTGTTCGTGTGTCCAACTTGTAGTTTTTGTGAACTCGCGCGACGCGATGTTGCTTTCAGGGCCACATTACAGTAAGAAATTCGCGCGGAATGACACGAAATAGCTTCCTTTGACTGGCTGATTTAAAAAACAAAAACCTTAAAATGCACCTGCACGTGAGCAAATTTGTCTGTGCTATATTTTGGTCATGACGTGGGGTTTGCGTTGAGGTGTTCAGTAGATTATCCGCACGCACTTAATGTATTTATAATATTTACGTTTGCTTTTTACATTATTTTTTTATTTATTTTAAAATAAACTGGTAACTATTTTTTTCTGCGCTGTGTTATCCTAAAAAAACACGCTATTTTAAGCCCTCTTTATAAGCCGAGTGGCTGTCGTGAGTATACGGTTCGTATTAGTGCATCCTGCCTTTGTAGGCAGCGAGTGGAGTGCGAGGAATTTTCAAAGTGCATTCTAAAAACTCTCCAGAGGTCCCTCATCTTACCTGTCTTTTTTTAGAACATTTTTTTAGTGTTTATTGACGAGGAGGCGTTACAGTTAACTGCTTTTAAAAAATTAGAATAATAAAAGCAGCACTTGTCTGTCAGTCAGGTGAAAGCGAGCCTTTATTTCCAGGAGTACATGCCACCTGTGCTCAGTGTGCCAGTTGGGCCACTAGGGGACTCATTCTCTCCAGCCACTGAGGAGAATGCAGCAGAGAGGGGCTACAAGCCATGATTAGAGATCCCTCCTCTTTTGCTTGAAAAAAAAAAAAGAAAAACTTTATGCAAGGTATAGCAACCAGTGTTAGAAATGTAACAAATGTCCCCAAGGATGAAATGATAGTTTATCAGCTTGATGGAAATTAATATGTGTATAACTACATAATCAGCAATTCACGTTAGGTGGGATTACAGTGTAAAAAAAATGGATGAAAGAGTGACAAGATGTGTTGTGGTGTTGCTGTCTGGGTAAATGAAAAGGCAGGGATCGAAGGCAGAGTCGGCTAGTGAGGTGATTTGAAAGGCCAGTATGGTGTGTGTGTGTGTGTGTATTTAAACATTCAAATCAGAGTGAATGTGGGTGTTTGCTCAGGCGTTTTCATCGCACAGTGAGCACTCTGGGAAGAGCACGCCCAGCATCTCTGCACTGTACCTTCACGTTCGACTGTTCCAGGCTCAAACAATTAGCCCGATTTTGACACAGCACAATTAATGCTGTCACCACACATTCGAGTTCCACTTTCAGCAGCACTCGAAAGAGGGAGGCAAAATGGACACGCGCCGAGGCGGCGTTGCGTTTTAAGTGCTGCCTCCCAAAGTCGCTGAAGGGAGAAAAGAGTCTCAGTCATCGAAAAGTGGCACCGACGCGGCCATCTGCACTCCCACCCCTCATCCTTCACCTTCTGCTGTTCTAAAGCCTCCCAGACGATATGCAGCTGGTGAGCAAAGTCTGAACCTGTGAAAACACGAACGTGTTTGTGTGAACGTGCACGCGCAAAGGATGCAAAGAGTTTGTGGCATTCAAGCTGCTAAATTGAAAAATGATCAGGGGTTGGAAAGTGCCTACAAGGGGCTTGGGCCATCTTTAGCGTGCCTGCCGATCTGCTCCTTTTTTCTTCAGTTTCTGTGCCTGAAGCACACTCTGAAATCACATCCTACATTTTTGACAGTGGCTGGAGGGAAAAGCGGGTGTTTTGAAAACTTCATGTTTTAAGGGAACTCGAGATCTTTCAGACGCTTCTATTATTTCTGCTCCTTTTCCAGTGCGCATTCGCTTAGCTGTGCGATTTGATTGCCGCGCCACTGGTTGGTTAAATGTTAAGCTCGCCGATAAAAGCTAATTGACAGCAGGGCCTTCGGTGTAACAGAGATGTCTGGAAGGACTGCGGGAGCTTTAAATATCTCCTTATCCACCATCCGTAACTGGCACACAGCCGAGGCCGGTTAAAAACAAGTGTGCCTGCTCCGCACACTCCCATTGTCTCAGCACGGATAAGTAGCTCTGACTCACTGCTTTATTTTGTTTTTTCAAGACTTTAAAATAAGAAAAGAAAGAAATGTCAGGAAAAACTTTTTTTTGTACTACGTGTGTGCTTTTACATGCGCCTCTGTGTGTGAAAGAGAGAGAGCTCTACTTGAGGAATTCCAAGGCCAGGGCCCCTATTACAAGTGTGGAATGAGAAATCAACACTTACATTACAAAAATGGATACGTAAACACAGAGGCCGCAATTATCAGGCGCCATGGTGTTGGAACTGGGTGAGATGGAGTGCCAATATGTCTGTTAGCAATCACCCCCCCTCGCTGCCTGCCCCCTGTAATCCAGTGGGTGTATTCTAGCTTGTTTTGTGCCAACAATGGCCCTTAACAGCTACCCACTGACTGGCAGGCAGGCTAGCTGGCAGGGTGGGTGGCTGGTGGATGCGAGAGAGAAGTTTGATGGGCTCTGGAGGGAAAACGCTTCCACGAAGGTTCACGTCCACGAAGCTCACGCCGTACTTCGCACGTGCATTTTGTATATGGCACACTTAAAAGTTTCTTCCTGCTAATCTGGCGTGTGCGGCTGTGCTTCGGGGTCCTCTTTCGACTACAGAACCCCCACCTCACAGAGGCCAGCCTGATGCATTGTGACAAATGAGAAAGCAGTTTGATTTCGCACAACACTGAGCTGCACCGCGGCATAATGAAGTGATCATGACTTTACCCTTGGTTCACTTTGGCTGTGGTCCCGCGGTGTTTTTCCTCTCTATTCAATCGCTTCACTCACTTATTTACTTGGCAAGCATTTCCTCCCGTAACCTCTAGTACTGCATAACTAGCGTCAAGGGTGGGTTGCTTGATAAAAACCACCGCTACGGGGCATTGGTTTTACACATAGGGGAACGCTAGCAGTTTTTATTGATATTCAAGTTGCCATTGGGTTGGAATAATAAGAAGCCTATTTTCACGCCCAAGCAAAATCACCTCTACTGTCCATCACCCTGTCAGGGCAGAAAGCTGAGGCGTAAATATTTTTGGCAGCGGAGGGGATGGAGGGAGAAGCTGAGCTTGTTCTTTCCCCGTTTGCGCCCATTCTCCAATTCTGCGACTGATTTAAATGCCTTGTCTTGTTTTGTTTCCGTGTTCTCCCTGCTTCAAATTAGCCTCATTGAAATGAGGTGTAATTTTAGAAAGAAAAGTTCTTCTGCCTTCCTTCCCCATTCTTTCATGGCGATTTCATCTCCCTTTGTAAAATGCACTTGTAAGCGTTAAAAGCGGAACGCTCAGTGTCATTTCTAACAGCTTGGAGTGCTTCGCCTTGAGGCTCTGCCTCCAGCCTTTACATACAGGGGAACTATCGAAGTGACAGAAACACGGAGGAGTGCTTTTCTGTTGCAGCTGTCCTTTGCTTGGAGATTGTGTTTCAGGAGATATGATGGATGCCAAACGCCTGTAGCCAGTTGTGAGGACGTACATGGGGTGGAAGTATGCGGGTATGGATTTGGATCGGGGTCAGCAGCACTGGCAGAGTATTATAATTTTGCCCTTGACCTCCATTTTGGATCAGCCCCCCCCCATCTAGCAACTAAGAGTCTGTCACTATCCACACTTTGGGAAAGCTGCGGCTACTTAGAAGAAAGCTGAAGAGTGCTAGTGAAACATAATAATTCTGGCTTCAAATGCTGCATGAAAGAAGGCGATGGAGTATGAAACGGTAGCCTGGTGCTATTTTTTTTAAGGGATTCATTTTGATTGTACTGCAACCCAAAACATCATTTCTTTTTATGCCCTTCCTATTGTCTCATTTCCTCTTATCTTAATTTTTGGGGAAGGCTGAGAGCAGAATCCAGCCGGTTCATTTGAATAACCGGCAGAATGAGGAAATAAAAGCTGGAGGAAGAAATGGAAGTGGCGGGCGGCCTGTGTGCATTCATGTCACACAGCTTTATCAAATTATTCCACAATAGCAGCCACACAAGTGATGGAATTTCAATTAAAGTATGACAGTTTCAGAATTTGTTTCTGCTCGCGCGCGAGAGAGCCACGTTACGTTTGGTGGATTGGGGGGGGGCTGGGGTGGGGGTGGGCTGCTGGTCTTGTACAGAAGACATATTTCCCAGTCTGTATTCTCTGTCTACTCACCTCCCTGCTCGCTCACCCCGTCGTTCTCCATCAAAAGGGAACGACTTAGCGGAGACACTTTTGTTCAGAGGCACTCTGTGGTTAGAGCCAGCAGCCGGGCAAAAATGGGGTGTTGTGATAAAGGTCTTTGAGACGAAAAGTCAAAAATGGAAGGCTTTGGCTGATAGGCTCTTTCCAGGAACAATTACGCTACCTGCTGTGCCAAATATAAGGGTGCAAGAGATAAGTGCAAGGGAGGGGGTGCTCAGCTCAGACTGGTGGCTAGCTCGTAAACTGGTAAAGAGCTACGTATATATGACCCTCAGGGGCTGTAAACTGTTTCAGGCCTGAGATTGTAACACACGCAAGCACTTCTGTGCTCACCCAGACGCCCAGTGTGTCTATATATGCACACACACACACACACACACACACACGCGTATGAATGTAGATGGTAGAGCGAAACCTAAGAATAGACTCAACGTGCAGGATTTATTGCAACAGCAGTGCTACAGAAAAAATATTTGCATACATTAAACCACAAATAAAAATGTCTTTTATCTTAAATGAAGTTTCGGAACAAAGGGTGTAAATATTTGAATTTGTCGCCCATTTGCATTTCCCGGACTCCGACCGGAATTGGCAAGGAGCAGAGGGTTCCATTAAAAAATTCAGTGACATTGCCACATAGCAATTTCACGAATGAGGAATGCATTTAATAGGAGATGGATTTTTCATCATTTGGAAATGTTTCCCCGATTTGTGCCATAATTCTTGAAGTGACGCGTGTTTTAGTGGAATCCAGTGCACCCGCGGAGAGGTCTCGGAAGACGTATAGAAATCTCACGCGGAAGGTGGGAAATAGAGTAGAAAAAAAGTCCTGCACATGTGGACGTACTGGCGTCAACGCTGTGGGAATATGTCTCCTTTATTATTAATCGTTTACGTCTCTCGTTTTAAATCGGAATTCAAATTCCTGCATCGCTGCAAGGTTATGAGCGAGCGTTTAAATTCTGTGTAACCCCGGCATTCTCTCTCTCTACTCACTGTGCAATTATAGCTAGCTGCTTTGAAGAAGCCAGGCGGAACTAAAATGACTTTTCATGTCCGGTATAATGACTGCCATTTGGAAGCGGACATGGAGAGAGAGGGCGAGAGAGACAGAGCTACAGAGGAGAAAGAAGAGAGAGCAAAAAAGATGGAGGGAGGTGCAGAAGGAGGGAGAAAAAAGGGGGGGGGGGGCAATCAGTGGATGAAAATGGCTTAGGTCACCTCTGGTTCTGCCCAGACAGCCCAAACCAACCACCTTTGATTCCTCACAGTTGAATCGGACACATTTTCTCCTTCTTCTTCTTTTTTCCCCTCCCTGTCTGCGCTTCTCACTCAAACTTCCTCTCTCCTCTTTCTTCGTCTTCCTCTTTCTTGCCATTGGTCACCATTCATTTGCCTTCAGCGGAAGCTTAGCAGCTTTAAGGCGGATTACAAGATGAATTGCAAAGAGCGAGACGCCGTATATTCTCTTTAGGGTGGGCCGCTGCAGCCAAAGGCCAGAGCTGTGGGCCGTCACCTGGGCTAGCAGCTGGCTATCTTTTACACCCCCCTCACTAATGAGGCCAGACAGTTGGGGCTGAAGTTATAGCTCAGGCTGGATGCTGTGTTGGTAATCTATTATTTAGACTCTCACGGGGAGCCTGGTCTCAAGAATTTCATGCATGCATTTTGCAAAGCAAATGGTAGCCCAGGGGGAATACAGAGCTCTGTGTGGGAAAGAAACGAGTGCGTATTAGACATTAATGTGAGTGAGTATTAGGCATTAACGTGAGCTGCAGTGTTTCCTTGTCCTGCCTATTTCAAACCTGCCAAGACCCAAAGGAAATTTTGTTTTTTCTTCTTCTGATCCCCGCCATTATACTAGAATAACAATGTTGGTTAAACAGATGCGCTTCGACGGTGCTAGCAATGCTGACAACTTAATTCGGCGCATGAGTCTTTTTTGTCTTCCCCCCACCCTTCCATCCTTTATTTCGTACCTCATTGTGATATTTTAGGGATGACAGATCAAGGTTGTAGCTGGGTCTTCAAACAGCCGACACAAAAGAATGGGTATATCTTTCCCTTCCCTTTTCATGTATATTTTAGGAACTATTTCAGAGGGCTTTCGGAGAGTTGCATCACACTGTTATAGATAACACTGTGCAGACAGGCCTTGTTTATATTTAGTCAGGCTAGAAAACTATGCCACACATGACCCGGCCAATGTATTTATAGTGAAAATTCCCTTGGCTACCAGGGATGTATAAAGTAATACTTAAATTTGTTTATTCGTTTATTTCCATTTGCATGTTTCTCAAGTGTACCATTCATCTACACTGAGCATCTAAACATTAGGACCCGACATGGCGCTAGTATAAAAAACAGCGAACGAGGAGTCGGTATCTTCCAGGCTGCCACATTCGTGTGAACACTTTGGGCAATTAACTGTATTTGGTGTTGTACATATACAAATCTACTGGGAGATGAGATGGCAACAGTTAAACATAGAAAGACAGTTTTAGACAGAGCTGTTTAGCAGACTTAGGTTACTCTTAAATGGAGTTCATGTGGAATGGCTTAAGATGTTTGAAATGGTTTAAGAGTGCTAGATAGCATAAATAAGCTAGGCATACCGAGCCCGGTGAAGTCACCAAGATATCCATGTATCTTCATCTTGATGAGACATACTGTAGCTTTCTGTTCTAAGAAGCGAAGCTTATGTGGAAGTGCTTTAAAACTGCATTTGTACTTCAAGCCAGCAGGGGGTGACTGCTCTGGTTGCAACAAGGTTTCTGCTTCTATAGAAATCTGAGGGGAAAATGACCCTTTGCCCTGTGATCTCGACACGTTTCGACAAGTTCATGGTCTCAGTCGAGACAAAAAACATTAAACAGTGCTTTACAGTATATGTTGCGATTGATTGATGCACAGTGTGTCCTCAGTTTCTCGGGTGGAACCATCCCTCGTTTGTCACGTCCAGTTTCAAAACACCAAGATCAAGGCTTCAAGGACTTCACCAGCCAGTGGATGATATCATGCTAGTGCTGTGTGTCTTGTAAACGTTGTTTATTCATCAGATTCACCAGGGCCAAGCTGCCACACTTAAAGCTGCGATGTGCAACATCTCACCACTAGATGTCAGTAGATTGCAGATTGCATGCAGTTTTCTTACCACCAGATTCAAGTGCGTCATTCGAGCTATGGTGGCTGCTGCAGGACAAACATGTTTAAAAAGTTTGAATTTTTTTTTTTTTTTTTCAAACCCCATGTGTCCAGGTGTTAGGTTGAATTACCGTTCGATCGGAAAGCAGATAACTTCAGTGTCGCGTTTAAAATCCTTCGCCCTCTGCAGCTCCTTCCATCTGGAAAAGGGTACTGTACCTGTAATTATCCTTGTTTTATCCCAACGCCCGTCGTGTGTCTCTTTCCTTTGCATTTTCACTTCTGTGTGACCTATTCACAGATGAAATCGTACCTATGAAAACATTGGTTTGGTCCTTCATTTTTTAAATCTGAAGGTGCAGGCACGGATTAAAATTTGCCTCCGAGGCATGAGAACGCCTACGAGTTCTCTTCTCCTTCACCTTTAGCCTACTACGTGTGTGGGACATAAAACACGACTAGGCAGAACAGCGATGTCCCTCTCGGCGACTGCATTCAAGATGGCAGGGGAACATGGCGGCTTACACAAACCGGTGCCTGCTCCTATGTATGTTTAATGGATTCATTCTAAGTTCATGAGAATTCTTCAGTTTGTTCGAATATGTAATTACACACAAATATGTATGTAATGTATATTTATCATTTTTTCTGTTACATAACCTACAGTAGTTTTACATACTGTAGCTTTAAAGCGCCACATTATCCACATTTTTCAGTTTCATTCATTGCCTTAACGTTATATTTTCAGGGACACACCTCACACTGCGTACAAATCTCACAGGTGCAAACCTTTATACCATCATCAGTCCATTGAATTCACAGAAACTACATAGTACAGTCAGCTACAGATCCTGTGACCTCTAATATAACTTATTTTCCACTGAATTTCTCATGCTGTTCGGGGGAGTCTGTGTCAGGTGTCGGGCACTGTAACTGTAGCTGCCACGCTTAATCCTCTACCTACCGCTACCTTGTCCTTGCATGCGTTCTCCTGTCGGGCTACCCTAAAGAAACATTCCAAGAGAGGTTCAGCATCACTGTAACTGGACACCATCTATCGCCTTTCATTCTTCCTTAATGCTGAGAAAAGAAGAGTTAAAGAGCTGGCACGCTCTTTATCGAGTCAGATGGGTGCTGACCCACAAAATCACAAAATAAAACCGTCAGAACTCAGAATTAAGGGAACGTTGTTAAATAGGAGTTGGAATGCTCATGTATATATCTTTTTCCTCTTTTCTCTTAAAGTTTAAAATAACATGGCACTCATATATCACCCAAAGCACCAAATAAGCCTGAGATCAAGTTGCCCAGATTGCAGATGCTATAACAGCGTACTCTGGGATTTAAGCTGGCATTCATATAAACGTTGCTTTTACACGTACCACCCACCTAAATGTTGGTGCAGCCCAAACACCCCCATGACAAAGGCTCTGCGTGATGGCTGCCAGCTGCAGCCTCCCTCCGCAGGACAAGTGTCCCGCCACCGCAAAAACTGGCCAAGAATGCAAGTGTGCATTAGTGTGAAAGCTACTCCAGATAAAAGAATCTAAACCTTACCGCCATGATTGTCGCTGAAACCTAGATTCAGACTTACTAACTATAAGTATTACCCAGTTTAGATGCTCACCTCAGGTCTGCACAAAGGGAGAAAGGGTGTCAGTTAAATGTGCAGCCGGATGCCGATTTAGCTTTTGATGCTGGCCATCGCCTCCTTTTGTCACAGCTGATTGTCATTCCTGTGACAGCCCAATAAGTGTGTGTGTTTGTGTGCTCTTCAGTACTGGTTTGTTTGTGTCACAGTCTATAGAAGGGTTCATTTAGTAGCCATAAAGACACATATACAATGCAGCTGCTTCTTCCCCTCCCCTGCTGCTCTCTCTCCCCATCTTCCCACCCTCCGCCGCTATTTGGAAATCTATTGTGATAAGCTAAGCGCAAAGCTGCGAGGACGGTGTCCTGCGCTAGCTGCTGGCCATATTGTTGCCTCGTTCCTCTGTTTGGATCCCCAGCCTGCATAACACTGCATCGAGGAATTAACCTCCATTTCAGTTTCTTTCATATTCTATAACTTCTTCTTTTCTTTTTTTTGCGATGGCCACTCCGCCGCGAGGGGAGAAGTACTGTAAATGTTGCCAAATTACTGACAGCTCCTCTGGAGCCCCGGCTGCATAAATGCGCCGCGAATGTGATAAACAGCTCAGTCTCTCTTGCTTGTGGCTGCCTGTAAGCGCAACCTTTACAGAAATAAAAGGGCACGACTTTTTCTTTTTTTTAAAGGCAACTTCGCTGACATGAGAGCGAGAAGTTAAATAAAAGAGAGTGTAGCGCAGTGAATGAGACATTACTAAATTGTCACACTTTGTGACCTTTCCTATTTGTTCTGACAAGCCGGGGTTTCTCTCTGTCGAAATGGCCTGTGAGCGTTTGTAAGCGATTCTTCCCTTCCTGACCCCCCCAAACACACACACCCTATTTTTTCTTATCTGCCATCTGCAGTGACTGCGTGACGCCACAGCTTCTGTGTCATCAGTGACAATGCTCACACGCACACTGGGACTAAACAAGAGAGCAGGGAGGAATAAAGTGGGGAGACAGAATAGGCTGCGAAAAGAGAGCTCACTTCATCCTTTAATTGTATCTCCGAATATCCCGGTGGACTTCATTACCGAGGCATGCGAAGAAATCTCACTTGTTTGCTCTGGGAAACATGTAAAAAGTGTTTGTAGTTCTGTTTATGTCTCTGTAGCAGCGTGAAGTGTTTCAGTCGGGCGAGTCGAAATTTCTCTGCGGCCGATTTCAAGCAGTCAGTGAAACGACGGACTTACGTTTAAAGAAAAAAACATGTTGATGATTACGCGTTAACCTAATGGATGCCACGAATTAAAGCAGATTTTCACATAACATCAAATGATCATTTTACTTATTGGTACCTGTTATGCGGAGTTTCAGGTGTCTTCTACAGTTTCCTTTGCATAATTCATTATTATTGAGCCTTAGTGCAGTGCTTTAGTTTATCTACTGTTTAAAATGAGCTGTTTTAGCTCCCCTCCTGATTGGCTTCCCCTCGCAAACAGAAAATTTGGACAGGAGGTGGGCGGGGCTTCACATCAAGGATACCCTCCCTCTCTCTCTTACAAAAGAAGTTGTATTTTGCTCATAGAAATGTAATAACCTATTCTAGAGTTTACTTTTTTTTCCTGAATAGGGACCTTGAATAAACTGCCAGCTTTATGCGGAAAATCACATCTTTCTTTCGCGATTTTAAAGAGAAATTTCAGTGACACATTCAGCGTCTGTAGACGTTTACCAGAGGACTGGAGGTAATTTTTGACTTCATTAAATCCAGGGCTAAAAATCTACAGCATCACTGCATAAAAACACAGCAGGAGAGGTGATTATCTTTGGAAATTAGCTCACTCATTTAGAGCTGTGTGGATGCAGATGCCTCTGTTCAATGGAAGCCTATTATTCCAAACGACTCTCATTAAGCCGTAGTGAAATAAGGCAAGCTGTGGAAGCAGTGAAATAAAATCTTTAGACTGGCTGTGTAGAACTCGGCGGCGGCGAGCTACGCTGTCTTCATTAAGGGCTCTGACGTCAGGAGTGAAATGCTGAAAACGATCAGTGTAAAAGGAAAAATTGTATGCAGCTGATTTCTGCCTCTTGTGCTCTATAGGTGGGTTATTTGGCGTTTGTGCTGTAAGCCGAGGGAACCGACAATACAGTCTGAGCTTATTGAGTGACTTTAATAAAAAATTTAAAAAAACTAACACCGAGGAGCATGAGTCATAGCTGATCTGTAATTTCTGTATCTGAATGGAGTGCTTAGAAGCCCTTTTAAATACCAGTCTGAGCGAGCCCCTTTCCTGGTTAGTCAAGATGTGCTGTGCTTTCTTTTACATGATACAAAACAAAGCAGATCACATGCTGTTGAATGGTATGGAAATCACCTATTGCCACTCGTGGTCTCTCTTCAGCAAACACAACAGAACCTGTTTAAGGCCTTTCCCGGTGCCTCTGTAACGCCTTGGTTAGGTGCTGATTGTGCCGAGCTAACATAGACTGAAGAAATGGAGACCACTCCCCACCCCCTTTCTTCTTCACGGCACAATTTATGTGCATTAAGAGCCAACTGAGGTCAGCTTATCAATAAGTTAGTCATGACTCAATCCATCACTACATGTGACTGCACAGATTGATTAATGGCGCTTTGTTTGGGATGCAATTAACATAAAAAACACATAAATTTCACAAATGTTGCAGATTGCAAGCGATGGCTCATTTAGCTAAAAAAAAAAGGGGGGGGGGATTTAAATGAAGCCCCACTTTAGGGGAATGAGTGATGTCAGTTTCCAAACATTTGCATGAGCTTTGCATGTGCACTGAATGCAGTATTTGCATGAACTAAATCAAAAGCAAACTTTTCTTTAGTCCTGAAACCGACAAAAAGTGTATCTGTTGAAAGGCGATCAAGCTGGTTTGATCTGCTGATAAAACACCAACAAATTCTGTGGTTAACCTGTTTATTGTGGGGCACAAAGACCAGCAGCTATAAAGCAAATTATTATAGGATTATCGAGCATCTGGAATTATTTATTTTTCTCCCCTGGATCTATGTAAGTTAGAGGACCTAGCGAAGAGAGGGCGATTCGATTGACTTGTTTCAAATAAAGAAAAATACAGGCGGGTCTCAGAATTCCCCTGGCCTCAACAACAACGCAGGTGGATGTCATTTGCATGTCCCACGAGCTTACCTCCTCCTCCTCCTCGTGTATATTTATTAAAATAGCCGCCGGTGGAAATCAGATGACTGTCAAATCATCCTGATGTTTACCAGCGTTCTGTAACATGTGCCCTCATACACATGTACACACTACAGGTTGAACACACAGTGCTGTTTATAACCGCTTCTATGATAACCTCCGTCAAAACATTCATGTACTGTTTGGCCGGGGCCCTGAACATCAGTAGCCTGTATAAAGTGATGGAACGCAGACATTAAAATTCGATCTCCTGCATCAGTACATCCAGCGCTGCTCGGAATGGCAACTATAAATTGCCGGCCATTATTTTCGATTAACCACGCTGACACTATGGCCCATCACATTTCTTCCTATTTTTGCACCCCCCCACCCCCCCAATCACAGCTGCACCATATTTCCAGCACTGTTTCATTTTAGATTGTCCCGGAGCACGATAACGCCGAGCGGCAAACCTCGGGACGCGAGCTAGCAGACGATCTTATTAATAGCGGAGCTGCGATAATGGCAGTTGTCAACATCCTCAGTCGGTATCTCGATCTTCAGGCGCATCCTTTCCGAAGGCCTGAAGAGCAGAGGCGTCACAGTGGGTGCAAAAGGGGGCAACAAACTTGGCAGTTTTATCATTGATGTTCTGGGAAAGTTTAATTCCCTGCATCTCAAATACAGCAAACAGGATTTCCCGAGTGGGGTGGGGGATTAGGAGGCAGGTAAAAAAGAAAAAAAAAAGGGGTGGGTAGCGAATACAGTTTGAGCTTTCATGTAAAAAAGATGTCCCTAAACGGACACCGGTGCAGGCGTGAATTAAGAAAATGAATAAAATAAGTACAGTTAACCGCCGTGTGCCAGATTTCACAACCTTGAAAGCTTCATTTCATATTAAACATTAAATGCAGACAGAATGGAAACAGCCCTGCTGGTCGGCTGCCAGCTAACATCAGGCGTGACAGATGCACGACGCAAGAGGAGCAGATATATGACGCCGTTACCAAGTGCTCGTTTTGGGAAATAATGGCCACTGTCTCAAAGAAGTCACTGTGGTGTCCGCGTGTTAGAACGTTTTACGTCTGTTCGCCTAATTGTCTGGCAGGTTTGGGGGTTAGTCAAGGGGCAGCTGATTTTAAAACATTATCAATGCCTTATTTACAAAACAGTAAACTGACCTGGTGAAGACGGCCTCACCGCTCAACTCTTGTTTTGACAGAAACAAATTGTTGCGTCTCACAGAAAGTCCTCCCGTTAGTTCTTAATGAATTTATTGGTAATCGATATCCTTTACTCGTTCACTCACTGAGGCCGTGACCCCCCCCCCAGACGGGGGTTTTTTCAGCTGTTTTTTCATACTTAGGCAGACGGGGATTGCCCCTAGGTGAGATGAAGGCAAAAAAATGTAGCTTTTTTCCTCTTTTTTTTGCTTTAATAGCCAGGAGGTTCAAAGTCTCACTCCAATAAAATAAGACTGCTGCCTTTCTTATTCGCTTCTCTCACAACTTTCATTTCCTTCACGACGTTCCACATGCTAACTGATTTGGCTTGGGACCGCGTCTCTGAAAGAAAACCTCCTCAAAGAGCTGGTTATGCATCCCTGTCAAATACTGCACAAAATGCGAGCTTGCCTGTCAGTCAAAGCTTCTTAGCGGAACCTCTCTTGCAGCGATTTCTGTGAGCGTCCTGCTGATGCAGGCAGTTTTTTTTCTTCTGTTTTTTGTTTTTTTGCAGGAAGACGGGGCCTGGCCTCCCAGTGGGGGTCAAAGCGGTTGACCCTGCCCTGGCGAGCTCCGAGTCTGTCTGCAATGATTTTATTCAGCCCCATTCAGTATAACAGCGGGGTGCGACCCGGATCGATGTGGCACTGCCAACGCTGATTCCATTGAGAAACCCGAGGCCTATTGAGAGGCACTGATCAAGGGTGGCGGATGTTTTTGCTTCGCGCTGTTGAGCCTCTGTGAATTCAACAGTCAAATCAGTCTGCTAAAATTGTGTCTCTTAAAACATATGACTCAGAGGAGCTGGCGGAACGCAAGGGAGCTTTGCTATCCTCAAAAAATATATAGTCCTCCTACTATGGCTGCGTGCACGCATCATTCAAGGGCTTTTTGCTATTATTTAGCGCCGCACAAAGCCGAATAAAGGCGGGAGAGAGGAGGATGTCTGGCAAATGAAAAACAATTGGGCCAGATGCCAGACTCAAATCAAGCATGTGAGCTCAATAAAGCACACGGTATCGATTTGCGAGTTATTCATTATTTGTTTTGGATGTAGAGAAAGTTCTTTGGAAAATGATTTTGGTTTGCAGTCCAGACTCTGAAATAAATGGTTTGACAGGTCATCGATGACCATAGAATATGATAGTAAATGGTCTGATATTGATTTATTTCCCAATGCCCCGCTTCTTTTTTCTCGGGAGTTGTTGTGCTTAAAGCAAGACCAAGCACTCTCCTGTGTATTGGATTTTTGTCCGGCCTGCTTTCAGATGCGAAAATGAGGATTTATTTTGTCCTGCCGCTTGACTGATGCTCGTGAGGGAGCACGGATTTGACTAGATAAATTGAGACAGAGGAAGGGTATACATCACACTGCGTTTAATATCTCTCATGACAGCGAACAGTTTCGCCCGCGGTGATATCCAAGCATATAGACCCCCAAAATGCAAAAATGGCAGCTTTGTTTACTGCATTCAAAATAAATGGCTTAGACCCCGCTGTCACTCACAGATGGCACTTCCTTTGAAGAGAAAAAAAAACCTGCAGAGCCAGTGACTCGTAGTAATGCACTGGCACGGCGGCAGCCATTTTGCACAACCTCCGGAGGCACCGATCATCACGGAGAGGCGTTGGCATCATCTTGGCATCGGCCCGACCTCAAGCCCAGAGTAGTAACTGATAGCTGAGCTGTAGCCCGTCAGGCCTGACGCTTATCACTGCTGACATCTGTCCACGCCATCTCTCCTCCCTCATCTGTAGCCGGCCACTAGAACACCGACCTTGGGATCTCTTTCTCTGTTGCTCCAGTGCCCCAAACCGATCTCCCCCTCCTTCAGTTGTTCCCATTTGGCGCTGCTTCAGTGTGTGTTGCTTTGAGGCTTTTGTTTACCCTTTTAGACCTTGGTTGGTGGGCTGACATGACTTGCAAATTCATACACAAACTCTTCCTGTTTGATTTCGGCGTTTATGTAATGAGTTTAAGGAGCCAAATTTGACATTTTCTAGTACGTCGGGACAGCTTGATTATTAAGGAGGGTTCTTTATTTTGCAAATAAAATCTTAGAAACACAAAAAAAGAGATGCGGTTACAACAATGAAGAGAAGCATACACACCAAACCTAGTTTTTCCTGATGATTGCAGTCTTTATTGCCGCTTTTTGTCTGCATAAAAGAAAGAAGAAGAAGTCAGACTGCCAACCACATTCCAGTTTTGACAGGCTGGTAGGAGACGTCTGACACCCTGTGTTGTGACAGCGCGGTGACAAGGTAGTTTGTGAAACAGTCGCAAAGTTTCTTCTATTCATTGTTCTTCACAGACACAAATTGTATGGCTTCCCCCTCAGAGCGTGAGTGACGGTGGCGGTGACATCAGTCACAGGCTCGTCACCTAAGGCACTAAAGTTCGAGCCCACCAAGGGTCTGAGAAAAATGTGATTCCTTGGCCGTCCGCAAGACCAGATAGATCATGTTTTGTAATTTCTAAAGAGCAGAGCTGTTTGCAAGGCTGTTGTTTGGTTGCCTAAAGAAAGGATCAACAAGGTAAACACATTTAGACACGTGTTGAGTGCACGTCCTGAATAAACACGTTACACTTGACAGGACACATGGAGTGGCGGCCGGTTCAGAAGCCAGAGCTGCACCCCCACGTTACAACGAGTCAAATGGAGTCCTGTTAGTTTGTGTTTGCACAAAGCAGCTGAGGTACTGAACGAGCTGGTTAGACTCCCACACTGCTTGCCATCACATATATGTATATTTTGCTAAATATTTTCCCACCGCTTTTATCAAGATCCACACACCAGTTACATTTACAGCATAGCTTTACATTTTCCCATGTTACACTGCACAGCCTTTATGCCACTGTGACTCAACAGCAGCCCTCACCCCTGGCCTCACTTATGAGGTAATTAAGGCCCTGGTTGTTTGTTTAGCTGTCTGCATTTGTGTCCTGTATAAAACACTGGGGGGGCATATGTTCTTCCTACCATAAACCCATTGAAACAGCGGGACATGAGTGGTGAGGAGGGGTCGACTGTGCATGCCTGTGTGAGTGTGTGCTCTAATTAGGCAGGCAGAAGTGTATTAGCCTCACTGGGCAACAGCCAGCTGGGAGCATCTGGAATCGTCTTTCATACTCACCAACTTCCCTGCTGCACAGATACTCATATGCACACACACACACACACACACACACACACACACACACACACACACGCAGAGGCATGTGAAATTAGAAAAGATATCTATGGAACAGCAGTGCGATAAGAGTACGTAGGTCAGGCATGATGGGTCATATGAGCAGCTATTTAAGTCTGCCAACATTTAAAGCCTCCCTCACATCACAGCCCCCGACTGAACACACCGACTGGAGTCCTTGTTTTAGAGGTGCCACTCTCACGTCTCTCTCGAGATTGGAATGCCAACAGCCAAGAGGGGAGGACCGCATCCATTCCCAGCAGCTTCTGCACCCGAGCTGCATCAAAGCGCTACCTAACAATAAAAAGAGTGTCTAAAATAATCCAGCGCCTCTTGAATTCACTGTGCACTTTTATTAAGAGTTAAGAGTCAAAAGAAGATTATTTTTATCAGCCAGTCATTTATGTTCGGCAGCAGGACTCTGTTCTGGGACCTCCCCGACCTTTTGCACGCATACAAGGGAAACTTTCAATGTATGCAGAGGGAGTAGCAGCAGGGCGCTGTCAGATATGTCACTGTTAGATCAGATGGAGGATGAAGGGGGCAGCTGGGGAAAAGGTGGGTTGCAAAGCAGTATGCATATGCAGAGTGACTGGGTAAAGTAGCTTAAATAGCATAACCTATATGATTGCCAATTAGATGTGTAGAAGGGTGCAAGCGTGCCGTAGGCTGATCTAGCTATGCTTGATTTAACAGAGACAGTTATTTGAGTTTGAGTCTTTATATATATTTGCCTTTTATGATCTAATTCTTTTGAAATAGCTGTTCTGTTTGTGCCAAATCTTTGGATAAGCTGCAGTCCATCCTATATGAACAATAGAGCTTTCTCTTGTTAATATCAATGACATACTTCAGCTGCTCCCACCCACTCCCTTCTCTCTAAAGTCCAATTCAGGTTATGCGTAGGTGCACACTCCCCACTTCACAAGATACATCACTTCCTGAGTATAAGCTAAATATATTTAACGAAATACTGCTGTCACATGCTGTGGAGAACAAAAAGGAAACTCCACAAAAGGAGACTGAGTTGGCACTTGCGGTATTTCTCCTGTGCAGAGAGCTCAGCGAGCCAGCTGAAATAGTGTTTCTCTGTGCTATTGATTAGCTGGTTAGGCAATGAAAAGCTGGGGACAAGACAGCCACTGAGCTCTCTTCCTACCAGTGGATGCTTGTATGTCTGTTTTTCCACTTTACTCTCGTTTTTTTAAGCTCCCTTTCTTTTTTTTTTTCCATTTATCGAATCCCTCTCCATGTCCTAAATTCATCGCCCTCGTCCTCGCGCTGTTCTTATGTATTTACTATTCCACTCACAGAGAAAAAAACCCGGCACGCCGCTTGTCGAGTTAGATCACAGGATCCCAGCTGTTCACAGTCAAGGGCCGCTTCTTTTATTAGCCGTCAGCAAGCCAACCTGGTAGGGCGGTGAGAGGGAGAAAGAGTGGGAGGCAGGAGTGCAAGGGCAGTAGGGGGCACAGATTTCCCAGCTGTTAGTCCGCAAGCTCTGCTTCCCTGTCAGAGATTAAGTAGATCAGCGGGAATGCAATAGGTGAGACAAGACAGCTCAGAGAAAATGGATTGAGATGGCTCTCCTTCAAGGGCGATAGTAGCTGTCGATGGAACACCCAACTCTTGAAGTTGCTTTTAGGATGAGCACTGTAAAGTTTTGCCCGCTGCGCCACTGGAATGTGCTGTGGGATAAGGCACAAGCCAGCAGGCGTGCAGTGCCTTAATACCCCTACAAATCCCTTTCTCCTGCCCTGCGTTCCTTTTATTTTTCCCCACCATCTCACAAACCCATGCTTGCCTTTTGGTCTGTAGAGGACTGTTTTACTGGTGAGCGACTGGCCTACAGGGATACAAAGAACCTGAGTGTAAAACTATATTTCAAGCTGCTGTATATAACCAGACCTCCATCGTACCAGTTTTTTTTTTTTATAATATTTTCATTGAAATTGCAGGAAAAGTCTCCTGTCTTTGTTGTTGTGCCCCCCCCCTTACCAACATATCTGCTTCAGTTCTAACCACATTGGAAACACAACCACTCAAAAGAAGTGGCAGTGATGAGAGCAGCACAAAGTGCTCCCATTTTGTATGATTAAATTTACTCTGACAAGCAAGCATGCTTTGTTTTGGCACAACATGTTGCTCTGGGAACCTCGAAACTTCGCAGTTTTTGAAGAACAGCGCCGCACGTGAGGCGATTAGAGGACTCGTGATTTGAGGAGGGGTCTTCAGCAAGTCTTCGCCTGAAGTCACTTTTTTTTCTCCTCTCCGAAGTGCTCAACACGTCTGAATTGTATTTGCATATTTATGAGAAATGGGTGTCACAGTGATTAAGTTAACTGGGAGCCAGTTCTGCGGAGTGTGGATAATGAAATCATATAAAATTTGAAAGTCAAAGGACGTTTTCTTAAAAATATCTCTTAACTTTATTCAGACTTGGTCGAGTTTGATGAACTATTGGTCCCTTGTGTAGTGGATTTGTAAGCTGGGATAAGTTCAAATGGGTCAGTAAATGGTTGTAAAATGGCAACAAAAAAACAATATCCACTTGATTATATGCTCTTGTGCTAGGGCTGTGCGATATGACCAAAATCTCATATCCCGACATAAGAATTCTATTGTCCCGATAACGATATAAATCACAAAAATCTAACATTTTCTGTAAATTCTGTGAATCTCGGGCAGCTCGACTCCAATATATATCGTTATATCGAACAGCCCTATCTTGTGCTTTTTTTTAACTTGAAGAGGATCTATTGTGTTCATTTCCAGTTCTGTACTTTAAAAAAAGTGTTTTTTTAGAGCTGCTTTGCATCATTCATAATAAGTATCCCTTATTATCTAATATTTGTCAGTGGTGCTGCCACTCAATGCGTTCAGTGTCTAGAGAGCAAGCCAGTATAGTTCCCTATAGTTCCCTCATCGATTTAAGCTAGTTTCTCTGATACGCCGCCCCTCGAAAAAGGAGGGTGTAAACAGCAGGGTCCTGCTTCAGGCTGTGCCTGATATCCCCATGTTGGTGTTGTTCCTGCATCATCAAAATAATTTTGGTCCAGGATCAACACTGAACTTGGTAGAAAAAGAAAACAAACTTTGTTTAAAACTCTCTTTTGGAACAATTGGTCAGCATTTTAAGTGGTTTCTTTATTAATTTATAATTTATAAGTTAGGTTTGCTGTTAAACACATTTAGGTTACCTATGTTGGTTGGTTAGTAATAGTTGTTAATACCATTAGCTAACCTCTCAGCTAATGTTAACTAAATGTTCAGACAATGCAATTGGTCAGTTTCACTGATGACCCTGGACTAACATTATTGTCATGATATAGAAACAATGCTAACAAGAGATATCAGATCCATGTTATCATGTAAACAAACAGAAAACAGTCTTGAAACAGTGAGTACAGAGATTGAGCAATCAGGACATTCATGTTGTATGTGATAAACATGGACCCAATATGGACTTCATTACTAAGTGCTTGAGACCAATGTAGCTCAGTGGCCCCAGACAAGTAATTAGAGTTCACACTGAGGTTTGACTCTAAAATACAGTCATTATCGCAGCAAAAAATACAACCTTTCCAGGTCACATCACTTTGTTTGCAGCAGTAAAAGTAGTTTATTTCTGTATTGTGCCACCATTATAGTAGCCCCAATTCACTTACCAGCATTTTATGGTGCGCAGAGTGATCGGGGGCGACTGAGAGCTCCAATAAAAATGTGGTAACACAATTGGCCCAACAAAAGGTAACTGAGAGCGTGACAATTTTTGTGTGGAGTTTGTGCTCGATTACAGCATAATTTTATATACCAGCGTATGTGATGCCTGCACGCAATAGTTGTCATCACCCAAATTTAACAACTGTCTTATGACCGAAGGCCCGGAACCAAGGCACCAAATTCTTTACGGCCCCCCTAAGAGCTAATCAGCCATCTTGCAATGAAACACAGGAGTTTATATTGGCTTTTCCCACACAATGGTCCCAGTGTACGCTTGTTGTTGGGCTCAAAGGTCTTGGCAAGAATAAAACTCATCCTGTTGCTGTCATGGTGATCACTGAATGTGGGCAGGGGAAAATAATGGCATAATCTGGGAGGAACAAAAAGAAAAGGCCCCAAGTATTTTGGCAGCTCCAGATTGGACAGAAGTTTCACACAACTATGAGTAAATGTCCCTCGAAAAACATTGTCCTTGGAATGTGAGATTAGCTGTGAATTTATAATCAGCCCGACTTTCCTCCTGCACAACTTCTGATTCAGCAGAACGTTGTGTAAATATGATGTCTAGCCACTTTTCAGGGGCACAGTTTGTAGTGCGCTACTGAATTGGATGTGTTTTCTGTTTAGAATGGATGAAAAATCTGGTACACAAAAATTCTACTTATTTTTTAGGTAAAATATTAGGGATGTTTCTCATGAGGGTATTTTAGACTAAGCTACTAAATGCTGCTTAAGCCTGAGCGTTTTAGTCCTCCTTTTGGACTAAATCAAATGATGCACTCCCTCTTGCATTTTTCCCGGGAGACACCGCTTGAATGAGGACACGTGGGAGGAACCTGCTCAAAATCCTGACTTTCAGCATGTCGAACATACAGGCTGTTCTTTATAAACCTATACATTTCATCAAAAACACCAATGAAGGGGAAGAGGAGGATGACCCTCCTCACATATACACAACACTCCTGGCACCAGCGCCAATTTATCACACGTAATTTCCTCAGCTCTTGACCTCTGACCTCTCCCTAGGGCTGTGTTTGTATTGAAGGCGAGGTGCCGCTGTCTGAACTGTCTGTCTGAAATCTCTCTAGAGGGACACGGCAGTGTTTGCTGGAGAAATATGCTGCTTAAGCCACTGGTGGTGGCTCCACCCTTGTGCCCAGCATGTGTTGATGTTTCCGTGCGTGTATGTCTATCATTGTCTCCCGTGTGTTTTATGCATGCTGCTCATTAGCCAGACAATGGCTACTTACAATGAAATGTCATTCAGAGCACTGTGTCAGCTAACCCCTGGGATGAAAGACGGAAGTGGGGCAGGACAAAGACATGTGCTCAGAAAGAAAGGAGAGGTGAATGTGAAAGGAATGATAGGGAGAGTGCACCGAGAGTTCAAGAAGAAGAAAATGCTCCATGTGTTTAACAAATGACAAGGGGGCTTATATGCATTTGTACATTTTTGCGGATCCTTTTATAGAAGAAATTGCCAGCAAGACTTCAGTCCAACCCACCACCCTGCTTCTGTGAACAGCGATCTCAGAAGTGAGATTGGCCCTGACCTTGTGTGCTTGTGAGACCGAGCAGAACAAGAAGAGAGTGCCACTGCTCCATGCATGCACCGGCCACGCCGCCGCAGCCCCTAACTGAGCCACTAGCTCCATCCAGTGCATGCTTGCTCTACATCGCCGCGTCTAGAGGCAGAAGGTGGGGAGGGGTACAAGATTAATGATGGTGCTAACCGCGTATTTATCATCCGACTGGAGAGTAATGCGACACCTTTCTAATCTGAATATATTTCATTGGGCTGTTATGGCACTCAGCCCTGGGCCGCATGTATGCGCGAGAGCGCGCTTTCAGGCTTATGTATGTGTGTGACTCAAAGTGTATTTGAATGTTAATCATATCTGCACGAGTTGCCCGAGATACCGAACAGGCCGCCATAAACGCTGGCGCTATCTACCCTGGCAAAATGGCCCTGTGGTAATTAGATAAAGATGAAGTTCCTCTTTCCGGCACGCTCCGGCCACGCTCCCCAAGATCCTTTCTTCTGATTCTCAGCTGCCTTATCACCCTTCTTCCAGCCTCCTCTCAATCTCTCCGTCTGGTTCTCCTACTACTTCTTTTTTGGCACTCAGCAAAAATCGAGATAGATGTCTCCTTAGCAGAGATGGAGGGATATCGAAAGCGCAATGCCAAGATGGGTCCTGATAGGGCCCACATTGGGCCTCCTGTTAGATTGAGTCCACCGGGGCTGCCAGAACTGTTCAGGAACTTTGGAATAGAAACAGCCTATTTTAGAGGATACTCTGCTGTGGGCGTTTTCAGATGGGGAACACAAGTTGAGTAGGTAGTTTGTCCACACACAAATGTTAAATTATACAACAGCTTGGCTTTCTTGTTGTATAGAGTGTTACTCTACAAATCCATTAATGTAGAAGAATATCAAAAAGATAGCAGCAGTCTGCATTCATGCTTGTGGTGTAAAACTGTGGTCACATGCACATGTATGATGGGATTACCTTGAGATGTGTTGCCGGTTATGGGGGTAATTTAGTTAATTCAATATTCTGAATATATACTGATGTTATCAAAAATTGAACATGTGGCGCAAGGTACAACCTCAGGATTTCGGCATCTTATGGCAGCATATAGCGTTTGACAGTCACTGCAATGGCATAGCCGTCAAAATTTTCATTACAGAAGGAAATGCAAACATGGGCACGCTTTGTTGCACAAAGGGCTTTTCTCTTGGAGATTACGACTCTTGCTTTCTTGTGTATCCCTTGCCAATCTTCCATTTGTGTAAGTGAATATATTCCAGACTCTGAAGCTTGTTGCACGTTTCATTGTTCGTGGTCATTGTAAAGCAACAAAAGGCAGAGAGAGAGAGTCATACGACGAGTCTTCAAGTGAGCCCTTGGCTCTGTGGCGTGTCAATAAAAGTGGTGGTCTCAAGTACACCTACTTGATGGTAAAACCTTCTGTTTACAAAGGTGAACCCATTCAGAAAAATTTGGTTGAAAAGAAAGAGTGCGTTTGAAGATTGAACAGAGATGAACTGAGGTGCTGCAGTAAGACTTGGTGATAAATATCAGTTACTTTAAACTTCAAATCATGCAATTGTGCTTTAGTAGAGTCCGTCAATCACACTGATGCTACGTTGACTTTTGAGTTTGTTACAATCGGAGGTTGAGCAGCAGATTTCTCTCCTCCAGTCCTCCACTAAGTCCTGGTTCCCTCAAACCCTGGCATGTCAGAGAAGAATGGAAGTCTGGTGCTTTGCCAACACAGACAACACATGATGTTTCAGTGTCATCACAGCCCTGAGCATATTTGGCCAGACTTCTACTCACATGAATCCCGAGAGGAGGAAGGGACAGTTTATCTGTTGCAGCTAGCAGCTGGTGTCTGCCCTAAAGACTTTAACAGCCTCCAGCCAGCATTGCCACTTCAGATGCTAGTCATTTAGCAAACGAGTCAATCATGCGCAAGCAACTGCTAGTGACTTTTCGGTGTCCCCAGCGATCCCTGATATGATGACAAGGGGGCAAAGCAGAGTTGCGGTCTGCTAGGTCGTGGAAATCAGGTCGAACTATGGTAGACCCAGCAAACTATCTGGGTCTAGCATTCTCTGCTAATGATGGTCACTGCTGAAACTGGTTATAATCACAAAAGATCTGGGGACCCCAGTGTGGTCCAGATTCCAGTGCAGTTCATTGATTTTGGCCGGTGCAGGATTGTATATCTCATATTTACATGCTGCAATTATGATTTGAACTGGCATTCATATGTTTTTCGATTGACCCATAGAATGTGAATATAATGAAAACTTTGCGCACAAAAGACTATCACTGTGGTGGTCTTTTTTGTGTTTTTGAGAAACACTTTTAGGTAACCTGAACAGCAGAACTGGAGTTTCAGTATTAAATTGAAATAAGAGACACATAGGTCTTGTATCTCATCTCGTGTTTGACAAAGCTGTTTTAGATATGCCACTAGGAATCGAGGAGCCGGCACGAGCTTGACAGCTGACAGTGTTAGTGGCAGTAACTCATTTACTGTCTTTTACTGTTGGGATGAAGGACAGTGAATATAAGAAATGAACAATATGCACACGCATTTGCCTTCTGTTGGATTAGGTTAGCTTAATAGACAAGGAAATCATTACAGCTTTGTAGTGTAGCTCTTTTATTGCTTGTTTCAGATCCTGGTACTCTCAGCTGTTAGCCTTTGATTTGTAGCTTCCTGTGAATGGCCTTGCTGGTGTTATCCCAAAATAAAAGTTGGGACAACTGGAGCAGAATTTGCATTGTATAAATAAATCGACTGAACAAGTATTCTTGGATTCAATCAAGTGGCAAATACTGGAGTTTATCACCTGTAACGATATATATTCTTAATGAAGTCAATCTTTCTTTCTTTGTAAATACCAACAGTATTTTTTCAGTGCACTGACTTTTGTAGCAGCA
This sequence comes from Copadichromis virginalis, assembly GCF_057382275.1. Lineage (NCBI taxonomy): Eukaryota > Metazoa > Chordata > Actinopteri > Cichliformes > Cichlidae > Copadichromis > Copadichromis virginalis. Next base: position 47,330,857 of record NC_140620.1, read on the forward strand.
CTGTTACATAAAGATGTAATGCAACATAGATTATTGAAGGTTAAATAGTACTCTTGAATGGAAGGGTGAACATCTCCTGGATATACTTACACAATCGTGTGGCAAACAGTCCTAAGTGCAATGTAAACAAAACTAAGTGAGAGACCTTGTTGCTAACAAGGTAACCCTTGAATTCAAGGTTACAGTCTGCTGTGGTTCCAAAATGCACACTCAAGCATATGCACACCAATGTCCTCGCTAACCCACACATACGTACACATCAGTACACAGCAAGCATGCACAGACAAATACATCTCTCTCCCTGTAGTGCCCTCCTTGGCAAAATCTCAGTGCCAGTCTCTTAATGAAATGCTCAATTAGGGTCTTTAAATAGGTAATTATGCAGAGCCTAATCCCCTAGCTCCTAGGCCCTATCTCATTTAGATGACACTTGGGCTGGCGGAATGGGAGGGGCAGGCACTCGGGCCTTAGTTTCTGTCATCAAAGCCCCTCCGTGGTGGCACGGGCGGCCCCGTTAATGATAAGGCACATCCACGCAGTCAGTCAACAGTGAGGGCCACTGGCAGCACGGGAGAGATGGCAATGTCAGGCTTGACAGTGTCTTAATCATGTTTGCGAGCGTTCGGGGGCGGATTTGTATTGGGTTGGGGGAGCATGTAGAAAGGTTTCTAAGAGGGTGTTGGATGTAAAGTGAGAGCAAAAAAAAAAAGACTTGTTTGTGTAGCGTGGGTTCACATGCAGATTTTTTGAATTTTTTTTCCCCCCGGACAATTACCAAGTTAATTTTATATGAAGGCATGAAGACACGGAGAGAGAAAATCACTCCCAAATGTCAAACTGTGCTTTTTCTTTGCTTGAATCCAGGCATTGACAGAACGGTTTTGATTTTGTACTCTGACATTTGTTTGAAGGTGGCATTTGATTTGAATTTCAATCTTCAAACTGTGGCTGGAAAAGGATTATCCATTTGTTTTCGGCAGCATAATAAAATGTCTCGTTCCAGCGCTACAATATACCATCAGTGACAGGGAACTACTCCCCCCCCCCTCCATGTGAGTGTGTGTGTGTCTGGTAACATTGCAATGGCAAACATTTGTCTTGGTGAAACGACAAAGGAGGAATTGTTGCTTTTGCCTTGGGGTGAACCATTTCTTTCTCTTCACCGAGGTGCACGGGCAGCCTAAACTGCTTTTCATGAGAACAATAGCTTAGCTTGGCTAAAACACCTTTCAAGGGCGTCCAAGAACTAATAAAAGTTATAATCAGCAGCTCCCGCATCAAAGCGCTCAGTAAACTTTAGTAAGGATACTCGAGCTGCAGAAACATTGAAACAGCTTTCTAAAACGATGCTCGTCATCACCCACCCCCACCTAGCATGTCCTCTGACAGTCTTATCAGGATATAGATGGAAAGGCAGGAACAACACAATTTCACCCCTATCTGTGTATTCAGCAAAAACATTTCATATCTGTGATAATAATTTTTTTGTCCTGTTGCCCTCCGTATATGCACTGATGAATTTTCATGCAAAAAAAAGAAAGCTTCGATAAGCTGCTGCTTCTAATGGACCCTGCCTGCTCTTTTACTTGTTGACTCAGGCTTTCTTATTAAATCTCAGTCATGGCAAAAACAACACTGGCTGAAGTCCAGCGAGAAACAAGAGTGGCTGTCAGCTTTGACAAACATTCTTGCTCTTGAAAGTAAACATTTTAGCTGCACTGCCTTAAAGGCCGCCCTAACTTTCTTCTGATTGGCTGATCCTTGCAAACAGAAAGTTTGAATAGCAGGCGTGAGGAGATTAAGTGCTTATATGTTGTGCTCTGACCCTTAGATGATCATATCGGGGATATCCAGGCTAACAGACGTCCTACAAAGCTGATTTTTTTTAACTGTTTAATGTGAGCAACGCTCATCATAACAGGGTCCGCTGTAATGTAGCTTAGATGATATGTCCGTGTATGTGCAGATGTGGGGCAAGTGCCAAAAACTGACATGAAACGGCCCCTAATATCTTCATAAGACTAGATCTCCGCTTATGAAAACATCTCACCCCAGGTAAACGATAGCGTACAGTGTGCTAGGCTAATTGAAGGGAAATTCACCCATCGTCGCCTTAGTGCACAGCCATAATGTGGCGTTACATTTGAGCTCAGGGTAAATCGAGGCAAATTAGCATTTAGATAATGGAAGACACTTGGCATTTTAATTATTTTGCTGGCCTATGAGTATAGCGTGGATGCCCCCAGCGCCTCCTTACATCCTTCATGTGCGCTTAAGTAGTGTATTTACATACCAAACGGCTTGGCGTGCGTACAAAAGCCACTAAAATGTCACTAGCGCACAATGTAGCTCGGTGTGTCAATTGTTTCGAAAAGATAAGGAGGCACATTGCTGTTGACTTATGCCATACGTATTAGGGGGCAACACAATTCCCGGCGCTGTATTATTCCGATATTTTCAATAGAGCTCTGTTCTAATGTTTTGTGCCGCGTCGGCGAGTGGCAGTGGAACGCTGTTTTGTCTGTTCGAGGGCTCGGCACTTTCCATAAAACGGCGTGAGCTCGGGCTGGGAACAACCTCCCTCTCGCCCTCCTTCCTCTCTCCCATTCCTCTGCCTCACGGAAGTGAGATTATTCATCCTCCCACAGACCGTTGCTGTGTTGGGGGTAGATGTCAGAGTGCCAAGAGCACGCGGTGCAAAGGGTATGCGTGCCCGCTCTTCTGCTCGTGTGTGCCCGAGTCCACGTTTGCGAGCGTGTTTGTGTGGGAGTTGTGCGTTTTGTTTTGGCGTTTTGTTTTTTTTTTCTTTGAGCTGCATCGATTTGCTTGGACATAGTCCTGAACCAGAGTGTGCACATTTGAGGGTGAGAAGAGTCTGCCATGTGTTTTATTCACATTTTGTTTTTCTCTTTCACCTGCTGTCATCTGTCCAGCTGCCTCCCTTTCAGGAAACAATACCTTCACACTGCCAGAGCGGTCTCGCAGCTACCGCCCTCTCCTCTTCGGCAGCGCGTGATTTCTCTCTGCCTCTATCCCTCGTTCCTCTCTCTCCCATCTCCCTCACGCAGCCTCCGTCAGGCGTACGAGCACAGGCGGAGTGTGAAAAAGCTGGCAGTGAGGCACATTCCCTCGCTTCCCTCCCCTTGGTCTCCGCCTCTCCTGCTCTTTCACCCTACAGCGTGCTCTCCTCTTCATCTCCCCTTTCCTTCCTTGCCTCCTTCCCCTATCCTCCTCTCCCTTCTTTTGCCACCTCTCTGCCTCGTTGCTCCCCTTATCCATTATATTTCCAGCCCTCTGCTCCGCCCTCTTCTCACTCCCTCTTCTTTTTTTTCCTGCTTCATAATATGTAACATGATTTAGCCCTCCCCAGTTCATGCGGCGTAAATTTAATCCCATCCATTCCTGGTTGGCTGCTGCTGCTGCTGCTGTTGCCGCGTCTACAATTTTTCTCTTCTTTCCCCCTCTCTATCCCGCCACACTTTGTGCACCCAACACAATAGACTCCTCATGATTCAGCCTGTTTGCATGATAACAAGTTCTTTCCCTATGCTAAATGGTGATACGCAAGGTCAAGCACGACCCAAGTGGCACATGCTTGTACTATAGAAGCCGCCCACGCCGTGACAAGCAAATGTAGCGCAAGAGAAGGCCTCCCAAAGAGCTGGCAGTCATATGAATAGTTTACACAGCTCGCATGCATCCCAAAAGGCTGATTGTGCTCTGCTCTGGTTTTATGCGCAGCCCATTCAAACGGCATTAGTGACGTCCATTAGCGTTCAATAGCAAGTGTGTTTGTTGTGTCAACAAGGTCAGCGGAGGTGATCCAAAAATGGCGACAAAGATGAAATAGATTACTTTGGTTTCTTTGTTCCCCCTCAACCCTCACTTTGAAATTCCCAAGTGTCCCCGAAGCTTACCCAATAGCTCCATAACCTTGCACACGTGTGTGTGTGTGTGTTTGTGTGTGCGTTTGTTATGCCTGTGCGTGCACTGTGTGTTGGTATGCGTTCAAAGAGCAGCACAACAGGGCACGGGGATAATCAGTCACTAGACTACAGGTCAGGGTCTTGCACTGTTGGTACCATCCATCTGAACCAAGCAGCTGCTGGGAAACATGGCGGGAGGAATGAGATGAGAGAGAAAGATGGGTGAGGACGGGGAGAGAGAGGGAAAAAGTAGCAAGGTAGATCAGGTGGAGAGAAAAGTCAAGGAGAGGCTGTTGAAAACAAAAGCGAGCACACACACACAGACAGAGTGGAGGCATTCCTGAGCTGACGCCGTGCGCTCCTTTAAGTCATACCAAAAAAGCATCAAGGTCAGTCTGGGTGGGCTGAGTTCACGCAATGATAAAAGCTTGCTCTTGCACCCATCAAGGTAATGGTCTTAAAACTGCAACTCAGCTTTTGTTTTTGTCTGCTCAATTGTGTACTTTTATTAATATTATTTTTTCCCTTTTTTTGCTCGATGAAGATGCATAACCTCCCATTTTGGCGGTTAATGTAACAGAAAAACAATCACAGAAAAGGCCCAGGAGAAATAATTTGTATTTTACACTATTTCTGCTGTGACATTTTTAAAGTCCACAATCATTTTTGCTGACAGGGAAGAAGGGTGGGGGGAGGAAGTGGTTTGAAATCTCCTGGAAGTAATTTGCCACGGACACACAATCGAGTTGGGGTCGCGATAGCTTCGGCGTCCTACAGCCGCAGCAGGTGCTTTTAAACCAATTATTAGACAGACAAATGTCATCAGAGCCAATTAGCTTCCCGCTGTGCTGTTTCATGTTGGGTGATCCATTCACAGGAAAACAAGATATAACCAGACATCAGCCCCAGCAACCGGTAGCCTTTGCTCGTCCGAAAAATTCGTCAGGCATCCGAGGCAGGGGCGTAAACCCCGATTTTCTCAAGCAAAAAGTCCGCCGGCACCACCCGGAGAATAGTTTATGGCCATGAGAGGCTTGTTTGAGGGAGGCGAGGGGGTAGAAGCAAATAAATAAGTATAGAAAATAAACTCATCTAATGTGTAGTTGTCAGGGTCTTTCATGTGGAGGCTGCACTTGAGGGCATAGCTTAGCTTAGCTTGAGGAATGTTATTACACATGCCGGCTGATCGAGAGCGATGTGTGAGAAAAGGCCTTGTCACTCGGTCTTAAATCACATCGCGGGCAAGAGAAAGAAAGTAGCAGTAAAGAGGGGGAGAAAGGAAAAATAAGGAAAAACAGTAGCCACTAACACAAGGGAAGAATGTTCATGAAAAGACAGAAGTACACATAAGAAAATGGCCTTTTTTTTAGAGAAGAGAGACTTTAAAATTTACAGGAAACCAAAAACATATTAGCTGTATAGCTGTAAATCTGGTCATTTGATGTTTGGGAAAATCCTTGGGGCGTCCTTCGCAGCTATCCTTGTGTTTCTTCGACGCAAGCTATTAAAAGAGCAGCGGTGCTAGTACACAGCAGCTTGCGATGTTTTAATTGCCCTTTGACAATCTGACTCTGTATACACTGCCACTCCACAGAGGTTTCGCTTTGATTGGTATTTACTCATTAAAAGGGAGCTTATTATGTTTGTGTGTGTATATATATGATCTGACAATCGTGGATGATAATACCAAACGTGGCCAAAGATTCGAATGATGACTTGGGTGGATGTAGAAGTCATCAGTATGAGAAGTATGAGCTGTTTCTACTTCTTTTGGTTTTTACTCTTAGAGCTGTATGATGTCAGTGGGAGTGGCTGTCCCTTATATGGTCATCTTACAGCTGCCCCGCCCACCTGCTGATCAAACCAAAGTGTAGCCTTAAGACGTCCCATTTCAGGCAGTCGATGGAGGGTACACTAAGGATTATTTTGGATTGTATCATGCAAAGCTACTGTGGTTGATTGTGAAAGTACAAGCATGGATCTGGATGTAAATGAATTTTAGTCCCATTCCTGCTATCCTCCCGTGTCCTTATTTAAATATTAAAAAGAATCTTGTTTTATTGTCACAGCAAGCAGTTGAAACACTGCCCAGCTCTGCTCGGATCGACTGGTCGTTTGTGGTATTCCAAACATTCCGTCTTTTCTTTACGTTTTACATTTGCATTTATTGGCTAGTATGAATGCTGATATAGAATCGAACAGAATAGCATCTCTGCTATACCCATCAAAAAAGATCAGATAATAAAAACAATAACAAATACGTTATTACTCCTAAGGGAATGATTATACAGGGCGCAATGGGAGTTGGTGCAAGTTATTGTAGTGTATGGGGGGACGATGGAGGCCACGTCTTGGGGGAAAAAGCTGCTCCGGACTCTGTTTATATATCGACAAACGGCTAACGGATTAGATAAGCCGGACTCTGAATATCGGCCTTCTTGACATGACTTTATGAACTTGCTCAGTGTTCAAGGACAGCGTGGTGGAGCAAATATACTCGTTGTTTACTAGCAGTATTTCATCTCTAGAACTTACATTAGCATCTCCGTAAGGCACCCACACTGTGCCATATTTTTAATTAATATCCAAATGAATGATGTGTTCCCTCATATATAAACATATATGCTCTGATGCACCTGTGTTGCTCATCTTTCATTTGAATACCCTAGAAAATCATCAGTAACATGGTTAAACCCTATCAAGACAAAATATTTCCTTGAATTCTTTAAGCTTTATTCCCAGCCATCTATTACTGGTGCCTTCATCATGGTGTTAAGCTGGAGAATACAATTTTCATGCATATTAAGTCAACAGCAATTGGAGGCTGGTGGAATCTGTGTCGACTGCAGTTCTGCTCTGCTCTCCACCTTGCGTCCCCTTCGCTGCCACTTAGCTTCACAACAAGAGCTGGTCGTCTGATGCGGTTTCTCAGGCACGGGCCGTGTCTCCCAGCATCAGGGCAGAAATCACAGAGACCAGTGCAGTTATAGCATAGCAGTTTACCCCACTGTTCTCACAGCCTTGCATATCACTGTAGCTTAAAAGTGTGGCTGTGGAGGATAATTATTGCATTCTTTAACTTAGCCAGTCTGAAGATAAATAGAAAGCCCTGCCTCGTAAAAGGAAACGCATTCTTATTGGCTGTGCCTGTCTGGGTATGATACTGCTTTTTTATAACCCGGTCCAGTTCGGTTCACATCCTTCGTAGTTTTGCTGTGCTTTTGTCCTCGCATGTGTTGAGCTAATTACAGAGGGATTGGCCTTAATAGATTTGGTGGCATTTTTGTGGCCGCTCTGGTCTGTTAGGATAACATACCATGAGTCCGCCGTTTCCTTTCGAGTTCAGTTCAGTTTGTGCATGAGCCTGAAATTAAAAACACCCCATTTCAACATTCTCCGGGGCAGGCCAAAGCGAAATTAGTCATCTCGCGCTGAGGATGAGCATAATGCGGTCCAAATGCTACGCTCAAGCTCATGTTGAAAATGTTAAAAAACAAATAAATAATAAAAAAATTGCACCGTCGGTTTGGGCCTTTGGTTTGTATCGAGCTCGCTAAAACAGTAAAACGTGGAGGAGGGCACGCAAAAGACACGCCGATGTTATGAAAACGCTGTTTTTGAAGCTCATAAACTATTCTGCCTGCATTTGTCCCTATAACAAGTTTATTGGAGTATGGCTGGAATATGAGATAAATATGACTGATTCTTTGTTGTTGTTGTTTTGGTTTGGTTTTTTTAGAGCCTTAATAATATTGCTTGTCTAAATAGACCAGAATACCAAACAGGCATGCTCAAATGAGAATAGAGCCCAGCCATTATGGAGAATATAAACATCCCACCCTCTTTTCTCTTTCACATTTCTGATAAGGATCATGGAGAAGAAGGGAGAGAGAGAGAGTAGACAGCTCAACGGCCCCTTTCTTTTTCTTGCCACACACTCCCCCCCCCCCCCCCCCCCCCCCACCACCCCCCACCACCACCCTTTTTCTAATTAGCATTGTGCATGTTGTCAGGCTTTGTTTAATAATGCATGATTGCTATCAGCAGCAAAATCCTTTGAATGAAACACTACTGAATGGGAACACAATAATACCACCGGGGGCTCAGGAAGAAAGACAAGACTGTTGGTGTTTTTTTTTTTTCTCCCCCTTTTTATTGTAATAAATGTTCAATGACAAGCATCAGTGCCACCAAATATATGAACGAGAAGATTCGCAGAGTGACGCCGAATGGCCGCGTTGAGGATGAAACGATCAAAGGTGATGCTGTTGGTTTACACCGACTAATGCATGCAGAGACGATGATGCGGATTTGCATGCACGCCCGTATATGTAATTGTAGAAGCTTCCACTCCCAAAAAATAAATAAAAAAATCTGCAGTATTTAAGCTAAATCCATTGTCGGTTAACAATGCAGTTGGCAAACTGCTGCCTTTCTGCCAGGTCTGGCAGGTGGCTCGTCACCCCCATAGCACATTAGGAAGGAATCTGCAGCACAGTTTACTTGTAAAAATGAACACTACAAATCAACAGCAATTATAATTGCTTTCATTGTTGGTATAAATTATGGCTGCGCTGGGTGCATTTTAGCCTACATTAGCTTCTCCTTCTATTTACTCACATGGCGTAGCCTCTTGGTTGTCTCACTAGCAGTTACACAACATACAGATGGTTTTGTTTGCCTCTATCAGCGTGCGCGTGTGTGTGTGTGTGTGTGTGTGTGTGTGTGTGTATGCACGCAGGGTGCAAACAGAGAAGTGGAGGGCTGCCGAGTACTGTTTCTTGTGTGCTACCTAATGTCGTGTCATTATGGAAATTCACACTTCATTAATTAACTCAAAGGCTATCACTTAGATTTGGAGGGGCAGATGCGTGAAACAATAACCGGAGGAGACAGACGGCCGTACGCCACACGTATGGATCACGCTGCAGCTCCATCCCCTCGCGCCGCTGCTCGGGGCTTTTCAGTCCAGTTAATTCTAATCAGATTCACCGTCGCTACAAACACTGCTCATGTGAAAATTCTGTCTAGTGTTCTCAGATGTATGTTATATGCATACACGTTTTTGTTTGCGTGTGTGTGTGTGTGTGTGTGTGTGTGTGTGTGTGTGTGTGTGGTGTGAGCGGGGATGAAATTGCCTCAAATTGATTCCCTTTGCCACCCGTCCCCCCCCGCTCTTGCATTCGCTACTAGCCCCGCGATGCTTGGAGACAGGTAGTCGTGTCTATCTCCCCCCAACACAAATCGAGTGTGACAGGTGTGCTATCTTCCCGTCTTTTCTGCCATTTACAGCCCACAGAAATGAAAGAGGGAAGGCTAAGAACGAGACAGAGGATGATTGGTAACAGGGAAATGAGGTACTTTGTCATCATCGGGCCTAGTGATTGTGCTTAGGGGCTGCGTTTTTCCCTTTTTTTCCCTCTTTGCTTCCTACTAGTGAGTGGCGGTCAAATCTGCAGATAAACACCCCAGCGTAATAATACTTCTAGCAAAAGCCTTTATGTGCACAGTTACCAAAAACAATCCGAAAACGGATGCGCTTTTGATCTCATGGTGCACAAAGTGTCTGAAATGTCACGGTGCGCATAGCGTGCGCGCATCCAACTCCACCAGTCTCCACCGCAGCTGAAACAACAGCGGCTTCCCGCCGAACAATGCAGGCAGACGAGCTAAGATGCTAACCAGCGGTACAGTGTGTCATCAAAGCTCACACACTCGGATTAGCCGGGAGCCGTGTTATGAGCCGAAGACTACCGCACAGCATCCATCACTGAGGATCAAGCTCGGGCTTAAGCAAATGGATGACAAGGGATGGAGCCGGTCTGCGGCTAATACTAGCTCACTGTATCACATTGATTTTCACAGCCATGTAGTGGTCCTGAGATAAAAGGCTGAAACATGAATGGCAACGGCTCGTCGCTCTGTCTTACAGATTTTATTTGTTGTTTGTGCAGCAAACGGATAAAAGACTGAACCACACACACACACACATGGGCTCCAAGTTAAGCTACTCTACTTTGTATAGAGCTTTTAAAGAATTGATGGAAATGTTGTGTATGGGCTACAGATGAACGGGTTTAGCAAACATGTACAAGATAGCACAGTGTCATTTACAGACAACTTTTATGTCCAGTGATGTTAAAAGTTTAAGCAGTTTTACTGAATAATAGGAAATCGCTTTTGCAATTCGGGATTCTTACTGCATTTCCTGGCTGTTGCTTCATGGGAGCGAGGCCTTCCTAATGTGAAACAGATATCGCTGCTGATCTGAGGTGGACTTGGAAGGTGCTCATATTATGGAACGCATTTAATTGGCGCTCGTGACCGGAGCTGTGAAGACAAAATCATATTAACTCGCCCTTTCATCTGGGCGGTTTCGCCCTCTCTCTCTCTGTGGCTTGCACTCTGCGTCTCACTCCTTCTCATGCACACGTGCACACGCGTTGTGTGAAGTGACTATTCCATTTAGAGAACTGTCAGAACATACCCTGTGAGCACATCAGGCTCTTCCTATCCTCTGTCAGCTCCAGCCGAGGCTGTGTGGGGGTATGTCAGAAATGTGCAGGAATAGATAAAACCCGTGGAGCCAAACAGCTTTGTTTCATTCATTCTCCTCTCTCTTTCTCTCTCCTTTTTTTCCCCCCTCCTCATCCCCTCCTTCCTTCTCCCTCTTCCTTTCCCTCCTTGCCTCGCATAGGCTGTGAATACCCTGCATCTGAGAAATCAGACCAGACTGACTCACAGGGCTCTGTGAGCCAGTGCCACCGAGGCTGCCAAAGCATGCTGGTGCCAAGCTGTCCCACCATGCGCAGAGCCAGACCCACGCTGCTGCTGCCGCTGCTGCTCGTCCTGGGTCTGCTCCTCCACCTCGCCGACGCTCAAAGTAAGTACACCGTCCGCTTTCCCCACGGGCCTCGAGTGTGGTGTCCCGCTGGTTATGGGATGGGGACTGTTTTTTGAGTCATCTCTTTCATTTTTGTTTAAACATCATCATGCGCAGAAATACTTCCTGTACTGCGTTTGTAAAAACTTCACAGGCCTGTGGGTAAGAGACACTGTTTGTCTAATAATGTGTTATTATTTATTTCCTGAAACATATTTAAAAAGTGATCCCAGTCAGTGATGAGAAAACAGGCCCTCTTCCATCAGTCCTATTTTACTGTTCCCACTGTGTCTATGCCTCCTTTACACACACACCTTTAGTCCACAATGATCAGTCTCTTCATCTCAACTCCTTATTTTCCAGCTACTTCTTTCTGCAGTAAAAACCAGAAACGCTCACGCCTCAGCCAAGAATCTAGCAATGAGAAATCTTTGGAATTGAGTTACTTGACATCAGACACCTGCCCATTGATGTGTGACAACCGTTTTCAAACCTCATTGAGCTCTGGTCCTACACCAAAAGACCACCTCCCCCTCCCCCACATCATCCCCCACCACTTCTTTTTTTTTTTTTTTACACTAAGATCCATGAATCATTAGCTACTGGAGTCACAGTGAGATGAATAAAATTTTTTATTGCTCCCTTTGCACTGCCTGAAATCCCCTCAGTTCAGCTGAATATCTCAGAACGAAGGGCTTGTTCACCCAAGGTCACAGACAACAGAGCCAACGCAAAGTGGAATTGATGGGCGAAATTTTCAACTTTGTGCTTGAGAAATGTTCCCTGCAATCCGCTCCACTGTGTTTTATTTTTCTATTCTGTGCCCAACCCCCCCCCCCCCCCCCTTACCCCCAAGCCACATATGTCTCTCAGCAGGGAAGAGGCAAACAGTTGAAAACGTCTTCTCCGTTTATTCCCCGGTTTTATGTGCAGCTCCGGGATTTATTGACACAATTTAATTATGGGACCTTCCCAAAATGGCATTAACGGTCGATAAACGTTACCATTGAGCGGGCTCTTCGGAAGCCATCTTTTCACAAACTCCCATCTTCCTCGGCGTAGTGTGAATTCACATAACATTTGCTCAGACAACCTCAGACAACTGCCTCGGTGAAACTTCCAGACATTCCAAATCTTGACGCCTCAGTGCTCGCCATTCCCCTGCAACCCACCCCCACCCCCTGATTAATTCCCTTCATTTGGCTGTGTGGTTGTTAGCAGCTGCGGCTACCCCCGTACCCTACTTTAACAGCTGTGCGGGGTCATCATTTCAAAGCCAAAACACACACACTTATCACGAGGTAGCCACAGCGCCTGTCTGCTAATGACTGAAGGGGTGTGTGGGAGTGAGGGAGGTCACGGAGACGCGGTGCTTGTTGTGTCTGCTGCCGAGGTGTGCGAAAACATGGCTGCTCATAAGCAGAGCCACTTCAGGCAGTACATTTTAGCTCTGGGATTTATATTTGCTCCTTTCTGTTCCTGCGCCACCTGATCTCCCACATGCACGTGTTTGCTCCTTTTCTTTCCCCGGCTTCTTTCTATTGTTTTTCTTCCTAATCGCTCTCTTGCCAATTTTCTCCTCAGTTCTTACTTTGGCTTTTTCTTTCTGATGTTGTATTGTTTTTTTCTTCCTTTCTGTTTTTTGTTTCCCCCGCCAGCGTCTTTGTCTTTTCCCCACCTTCTTCCCTTGTTGTTTGGAAGCCGTGCAATAGCCCCTTCCAGCGACTCGGAAGCTCCTTAATTTCCTCCACTGTGCCGATGCTTGTGCATGCCCAGCCCTGACACTCAAAGGCTCTCCCTGCATGTGTGCTGTGCACTGAGAACCTCAGTGCACATCAGTTTAGTCTGTTCCAGACTAACCCCTCAGCACCAAAACCCTACTGTTGCTGCTCTGGGTCCATTTGGATGTGAGCTAGCCTCAGGCTGTGGACCTGGTGGAGGATATGAGACACACGAGTGCAGAAAATGGCTGAGTCTGCCTGTTCAACAGATGGCACGAGCCTTAGAGCCAGTCCTACCTCACATGTTGGGCACTCTTTAAGAAAATTAACAGTAAGGACTCCTAGTAAACATGCACTTCTCTTAATAAATATAAAAGGGTATTTCCTTATCTCTGTGCAGGTCTGTTCGGTCTGCTGTTGTGTGTCTTTGGCCTTCTCTCTGTTGCTCTCTGTTGTTTTCTCCTTCACCTTGTTCCCCTTGCTCTTCAAATGCCTCCCGTTTAATTTGTGTAGCAAATTGGGCTTCGGCAATAGCTCGAAGGGGGGAGGAGCGGGGGACATAATTGTCCCCAGCGAGCCAAGGGGGGACAAAGTGCGAGAGAGGCAACAAACAATTTCTCTGTCTTTTACTGAGCAGTAATACAAACAGGACTCACTGGAGATGAGAGGACAGCCTAAAGCATTAAACAGCTCCACCTGCGCAGGGATGAAGTTAAAGCGAAAACTTTGGTGTGGGCACCAGAACTAAATAACTCGGGTCTCCTTTAACTCGATAGAGCTTTTGCTGCATGAGCCCAACACAGATATGAAGCAAAACCAAACCAGGTTTGGACTGGATCGTGTCTCCACAAGGTGTGGGGCTTGATTTTGCTACTGGGCCACAGAAAAATCAAGTCAACCTGCAATATAACTTAGATTACAGAGAGGAAGAATTTGCCAGCATCAAACTATTAGATAACAGTTCAATGCTGGTAAGGCTGGCATTCATGCAACAAAAATAATGTACAACACAATATACAACAGAAATAGACAATAATATAGTGCTGTAATTGTAACAACATACTGCTGTAATAATGTTATAATCATATCGTAATATACAACAGTTTCAAAACTCAGCTGTGATGACAAAGAGTGATATTTTACTGTATTTTTAGAGCAGGCTGCTTAATAATATGTAGCTTAATCATTAAACTGATTCAGCTACAGATGTGTATATTGCGAACTAATTTACTGTATCTTTCTTTTCTCAATGAGCACACATCACTGACATCAAAAACCTAGTTGTCTCCCCATGACAGCTCAGTCTCTATTTACTTTAAGGGAAACAGCATTATATTTTATATATTCATTTAGTTTTATTTGTTCTTTTTAAATGTATTTTTAAGATTGTAGTGCAGTAAAAATCTGATAAGGGTAGCATAACAGATGTTTACTTTGATTGCACTTTTAATAACAGTATGTGGGAGTTGGTTTAGGATAATAGGGATTGATTTGTGCATAATTGGAGCTTATTATTTAGTATTAGTGTACAGTAGTGTTCTTACTAACTAGGCAGCTCAGCCTCTTTCTGTTGACAATATTTACTTATACATTTTTGGGTCAACTTGACTGAAAGGTGGATTGTGAAATGTAAAAGTGAGGTCAGAGGTCAAATGTGACATGATTTTGGATGCAAACTAACTATATAAACATTTTATGAAAGTTTGATCTCATCTGATCTTGGAGACGAGGTCAAAGGTTCAAAGTAACATCTTTTTAGAATCCCCATATATCACTCCATATATGCTGATATGTTATGTACAGATTACTGTTATTTCTGTGACCTTCAGATCAGTCTATCAATGTTCATGAAGTGTGACATCATATTTTACATTTTTACACACTACTTTCTATGTGTTGACAAGCACACTTGCACGATTCATAGGTTCTGATTTATCAGGCTTTTTGTTCATTTTCAGCCAATAAATCAATAGGTTGAACTTAAAGTCCTTGGTGAATATGAGCCACATTTTAATGGACGCCAGAATTCATTTAGAACCTTTCAAGCTGTCGTGTTTAAAGACCGGTAGAAAGACAAGACAACTGAACGCTACCACAAAAGCATAACCTCCCTGGTGGAGGTAAAAAATCAGCTGGTCTTTCAGCTGCAAATTTGCTCAGTTACGTCTGTAGAGAAACCCAACTCACACACTTTCTAGCCCATGCTGTGTTGGACCATGTCAAACCCTTGGCCTAATAGTGTTTTAATTGATTGCCCTCATTGCTGGTGGATGGCGTGGTGAGTCACAGCGAGCCAGCCCAATTCTCTTTAACACGTCAAACGAGTATCGACAAGGCTCCGTCCTCTTTACACATTAAGATGTTAACACCCAAACTTCATCTCGCTCACGCGCACGAGTATGGAGCAACATGCCCACCCAAGCGCTAACAACATCCACAGACACCTTAATGTATGTGCAAACCTTTGGAGCCTGCAATCAAAGGTGAACCACATGGGAGGAAAACAGCACATCATCTATTGATGTGGTGCTTCTTCTGAGCTGCAGCAGTGTGAAAAAAGCAAGCCATAGTAGAGTTGATGGGGGGCGGCGGCTAAGGGCAGAATTAAATACAACAACATCTAAAGGCAGCCATGTTTCCATGCTAGTAGATTCTGTCCTTTCCCCATAAGTCAACTAAATGCAGAAGCAAGTTATGACCCAGCAGTATCTACTGTGACAGCAGAGGAGAGTATAAGTGTCATCTGTTTAGTAGTAATGCAGCAACAGAATGCGAAAAAATTTGAGGCATGCCTGCTGGACGAGTTATAACAAATTATGCACACACGCAAAGACACACTGTCATTCCTATGAGCGTTACAGTGTTGTGAATAAAGCTGCAGCAGCAGCAGCGATGCACACAGATAAGTGGAGAAGTTCTAATGCATACGCTCGCCCCACATACCAGCTAAAAAGCTTCACCTTGTTAGGAGTACAAAAGCTAATGATACTCAATTCCCCAGATGACGTTAGGATGTAATGTGTGTTTTATGCATGCCTTGCCTAATATGAATTATTGTAAAATAGTATTGTATTTGCATATAAGCTTGCGGGCTGTACTGAAATTAGCATTTTTACAACAGCTCAAATTAAATCCGTCTGCTTAATTTGCCTACATGCTAATTTGATTTAAACTGAGTCTATTCCGTTCGCTTTTACGCCCGTACCCACGGAACCGGGCGCGCACGCACACACGTGAATGCACAGTACGCACTCTTTAAGAGCTGCAGCCTACACGCTGTGGTGCACACGCGGAATTAGGCCCACAAATAAGCGCGCGCCGAGGTTACATGTTTGTGTAGCCACACGAAATGACATCAAAGCAAGAGGAGAACCGTACTCTCAGAGGGGGTTTTGATCCAACTTTAAATCACTGTAATTCTTCAAGTCTACCACCTCGTTCATCATTCTGCCGGACGCTGCTCATGTGGAAATCTCATTGTTGGCTCCACTCGTTCATTTCAAAACGTATCTTAGCGCAGCACATCCTTAAAAACTAGCGTCGATATCTACAAGGGGAGAGCATGCATCATGTTCACACTTCAAATAAATGCGGTGAGAACACCTTCGGCTGAGAGTGCCAGCATTTAATTACCACCTAGTTGTTTGGATGAAGACCTTGTGACAAGGCTGGGAATCTGAGATAAAACAATGTTATCGGTGCAATGCAAGATGCTCGCTTGCAGGTTGAACTGAACGAGTAAGAAGTCATTATCATTTTCTTTGGCTGTAAAGGCCTGTACCAACTCCTTGTCAACAATGTGCTGTGCAATTATGTGTAAAGGTTGTATCAGGCCCATTATTAACTCCATGGATGCCGAGTTCTCCGGCAACTTTGCCCAAGTGTATTATTTAAGGCCATTAGCCTCATCTATGGATCGCAGTCATTTCGCCTCGCACTTAGACCACAAAATCGCACAAAAGCCAAGCAATTTTCATCACACCCCTGACCCTCCCACTCTCAAGAAAAGCAGATAATCACAAGCTATATGGAGATGTTGTACAGGCTCCGATGAAGGTAATTAAAGGCTAGCCCCCACGGTTAGTAACGCCACATCTGAGTGCACTTATTTCTTCAAGAAATAACCGACTAAAAAGTGGTGGTGCAAATTAAGCATGCTGTACCATTCACGTCTCAGAGTGGGAATATTGACAGAACAAAAGCACCTTAATCCAAATTGTAAATCCATTGGAGTGGCAATCAACAAACTCCACAAATCCCTTTTTCTAATTCCATAGATTTGAATCCCTCGCCATGAAACGACAGGGTCTGTCGTACTGTGAAATGGTATGGATTTCAGTCAACCTGGCGCCTCCTTATCTGTCCGTTGAGCGTTTATGGTGTCAGCAAAACAATAGAGGGCCACGTTAACACGGTGTGTCATGCTAGTTTTTTTTGTTTTGTTTTGATTCTTACACAATTGCTCTCCCTTTCTCTCCCTCATGCGCACACACTCTCATTGAAAGAGGACCTCGTAGCACGTCTTTGAAGCCGGGATCAGCCAGTGAGACGAACACAATGCCAGCTGTTCTGCATCTGCCGGGCTTACGCTTGGCACGATTCGGGCTTTGCTGGCGCACGTACTAAAATCTGATCACCCTTCACACACTGTGCCAGTGAACTGTATAACAATGCAGGTGTTTCATGACATTGCCACAGTGACAGTGCAATTAATGGATTGATGCCGTAGCTGTGGCGATGGGATTACTCGGCTAGTCAAGTCTGAAATACACGAGCGCTCACAGACCAGATGATGTTTTACTGCAGTGTGCAGGTGAAGGGGAGAGAACAAAACCTCTGTGTCTGCACAGCAATCTTACTAAAGATGCTTTTATACTCACAGTACAGAAAATCATACTCAAGTCTTTTAAGTAGAAAAGAGAAGTGAAAATGGTTCCATGTGGATTTGAGTCATAATGTTCCCAAAACATGCTGGAGTTTGTCTGCTCCCCATATGCTACCTGATTTATCTCCCAACTTTAGATTGACTTGTTAATAGAGAGAGATGTCCTTTATGTGGTCATCTGAGCACACAGCTCTGCCCCCAACCACAGGCTGTTCAAATCTTTTGTTTGCAAGAGGCTGTTGATAAGATGAAAGTTAAAGAGCTGGAACAGGAGGCTAAAACAGCTGCTTGAACTGTGGGGGCGGCACGAAGGTTATAATACTGAGACTTATTTTCATGTTAGTCTTGAAGTGACAATAAAAACTAGGCTTCAAAAATGAAAATAAAAAGAACGTAATGACGTGAAATGATCAACAGTGCATATTTTGTCCTGTCTCCCTCTCTTCACTCCTAACCGGTCACAGCAGATTCAATTTGATTTTAGTGATACAGTGCCAAGGCGTTTTATATTTTAAGGTAGACCCTACAATAATACATACAGAGAAAAACACAACAATCATATGACCCCCTATGAGCAAGCACTTTGGTGACAGTGGGAAGGAAAAACTCCCTTTTAACAGGAAGAAACCTCCTGCAGAACCAGGCTCAGGGAGGGGCGGGGCCATCTGCTGCGACCGGTTGGGGTGAGAGAAGGAGGACAGGATAAAAGGCATGCTGTGGAAGAGAGACAGAGGTTAATAACAAGTATGATTCAGTGCAGAGAGGTCTATTAACACATGTTGAGTGAGAAAGGTGCTGAAAAGGAAAAACTCAATGCATCATGGGAATCCACCAGCAGCCTACACCTATTGCAGCATAACTAAGGGAGGATTCAGGGTCACCTGATCCAGCCCTAACTATATGCTTTAGCAAAAAGGAAAGTTTTAAGCCTTATCTTAAATCTTCTTATCTTAAGATTGTCTGCCCCCTTACCAAGGTTCTGCCAGAGGTCTCTTCCTGTTAAAAGGAAGTTTTTCCTTCCCACTGTCGCCAAGTGCCTGATCATAAAGGTTTGTCTGATTGTTAGAGTTTTCTCTATGTTATTGAAGGGTTACAATATAAAGCACTTTAAGGTGACTGTTGTTGTGATGTGGTGCTGTATAAATGAAATAAGATGGAATTGAATAAGCTAAAATAAACCAGACTGGGTCTCCACATGATTGTGGGTTAGGTGCTGTCAAAAAATCGGCACCTGTTTTGAACTTTTTAAATTGACCCCTAATAAGACTCAATTTTATAATGATTAAAACTTATTCAGAACTAAACTAGAAGTAAACTTTGTCAAACATTGACAACTAAATGGAAATTAACTACCCTGGAAAAATGAACTGAAACTAAAGTGAACTGAACAAACAACAAAACCTCAAAAAAAAATTTAAATAAATAAAAAAGGCAACTAATTAGACAACACAAAACTATAATCATTCTGGGGTGCACCAAAGCCCAGTGTGAGATCATTATTTTTGAACTTTGAGTCGTGCAAAACTCCTCTTACAGAGTCCAAGAATAAAAAAAATCATGAAGCTGGAAATGAGCACTTTTCTGGATACATGTTTACTTAGTGCAGTACATTTGGCTAAAATGTTCCTTCATCTGCTCCACATTCATGACTTGTTCATCAATTTTGCGCTAGCAAATCAGGCCAGTGATGATAATTTGATGATTACCAAAACTTTGCGATTTACATAAACAAAAGTATGCATCATTCACAACCAAACTCATCCAAAATCTAGTGTTTAATTTGTACGTCATAAGCAGTACGCAGAAATCGGTGGTGTACAGTATGACTGTGCTGCAGAGACAGGATTTACATGTCATTCAGTAAATTGTTGAAAATATCTCTGAAGATAAAATCTGCACTTTTGTTTGGTTGCTCACTTAATTCCCAAGCGGTAGTAACAGCAGATGGATCTGCATATTTGATTTGGCACAGCTTTTATACTGGATGCCCTTCCTGACCCAACCATCCCATTTATCCAGGCTTGGGATGAGCACTAGGAGTACACTAGCTTGTGACCTTCTTAGGCTGGGCCTATCCTTCTGCCCTTTAATTGGGGATCTTTTGTTTGTTCCTGCGACTGTGTTAACCACTACACATGAAAAATGGAAATAAATGTTGCTAAATTCACTAATTTGTTTGTTGAAACCCTCCCATCCCTGACTTGTGAGGGTAGCAATCACTTTTGAATTCCCCACTTCAGAACTGCGTGTGGTTTGGGCGCGTGTGTGCATGCGGGGGGGGGGGGTAACACCCGGCCCTAGGCTGGCGCTTTGGTCTCACACTGGGAGGTCCTAAAAGTGCGACACGTTGCACTGATCTCAGTGCAGCACATTTGTGTGCCTTGGGGGGGTGTTGGGATTCTGCAGTGGGGTTAATGGTCTAAACCATTCATCTCCATGAAGCGCCTCCGGGCGATCTCTCAGTCCTAGCCAAAAAGCTTACATCCCAACCTTCTTACCTACAGCACTCGCCAAAGCGTGATGCAGATTGGGAAATCTTTATGCCCCGAGCTCCTCCTGTCACAGCTGATTTACATTCAGCGCTGTGATGGAGTGAGTGCTCAAAGTCCGTCTTAGGAGAGCCATCTTTCTCACCTAATACCCTCTCAAACACACTACATCTGTCAGTCTTTCCTGTCACTCCGCCCTCTCTCTTGTTTGCGCGCCCGCTCACTCATTAACTCACTCTCGCGCACACCGGCTCACACGCCCTGCGCCTTACACACTCTCTCTCTCTCCCTCTTTGGCTCCTCTGCACCGGCAAATGAGTCATGCCATTTGAGGAGCTGAGATTTATTGTGACACACTGCTTTAGTGTGGTTTATTAGTTATGGCAAATGAGAGTGAAAGCCTCCATTGAGAGGTGAAAATGCTCTCACGCCACAGCAAGACCCATAGGCTTTTCAAGTTGAGCCTGAGCCAAGCTCTTGTTTCTAATGGTGGAGCACTCTAACTGCCCATCACATCATATGTATTCACACACACACACACACACACACACACACACACACACACACACACACACACACACACACACACAATTACAGACGGGTCCCTGGACATTTATGCAGTGTTTAGACAGCATTCATCATAGCATCCATAACCAGTCTGTTTCCCTTTAGTTTTAATACTCCCCTGGTGCCATCTTTCATGTCATTCATCACCCTCTCATCAGCTAATTAATTACCCCCAATCACCCCCATCACTTGAGTCACGATGAAGGATATTTCAAGTTAAGTGCAGATAATTAATGTACAACAAAGAGGCTGGAATGACCGTGGAATCCTGAGTCAAAAGGCGGGACCTTGTTAGCTTTTACAAGCCCCATTAAGGTAAACAAGCAGTCCGGAATATTTCATCAAAACATGGTGGACTGCTTTAGTCCTCCTAAATTCAACCTCATTCGCTCCTTCCTTAAACAGTCATTCCTGCACTTTTATCTTTTCCCTGCGTCTTGATAGTCGGTACAAGACGGCACAGAGTGTGCTCTGTGATGTCAGGATTTGTGCCTACATGGATTTCATTAAGTACACTTTCCAAATAAGATTTTCCCGCCTCTCAGAGCGCAGAAAAATACATGATCAGAGCGCCTCGCAACGATCCCCTTACACCCCTTCACCTTTCTCCCTGCCCGTGACCGGGTGGGACAGAAATTGCACACGGTGCACGATCTGTTGTCGCCTTTCATTAAATGGCACAATTTAATTGCGTGTGCTTTCCCTCTCATTGCTGGGATTTAAGGAGAAACATTCAAGAACAATAGGCTTTAGTTTTACCATCAAATTCTTATTTGTGTATCTGGCAAATGAGGACATGAGACGCTAATGAGTTAGCAGGTAGCAAAGTGCCACAGAATGAACCAGTTAAATAGAAAATTTAAGAGAGTCTTTGCATGAAAAGCCAGAAATTAAATACTGAAAAGAATTTAATTTTCCCTATTTTTGTAACTACTGCAATGTTTTGCACATACTATGAAGGTTTGCATCTGGCTATGTGAATAGTCATATAGTAAATATAGTCAGATGATTGAAAACACTCCCTGGGGTTTGGTCCCTGTTGGCCAAGATTGATTTTTTTTTTCTTCAATGAGATTTTTTGGGATTTTATTTAGCTAATTTAGTGGTTTGTCTCTTTGAGTATTCAACTTGGTAAATAATTAATATGGAAAACCCAAACGCTAAATAGCACAGCATGGTGGTTTTGCTACATTGAGTGAGATATCAGACTTGTACACAGACATAGGGGGAGATTCTCATGACTACGACTCGAGGCAGGCATTGTCTGTCTGTAAAACAAAGCCTTAATCCTCCACCCGTCCAACCTGTATATAC
This sequence comes from Copadichromis virginalis, assembly GCF_057382275.1. Lineage (NCBI taxonomy): Eukaryota > Metazoa > Chordata > Actinopteri > Cichliformes > Cichlidae > Copadichromis > Copadichromis virginalis. The sequence continues at coordinate 47,352,642 of NC_140620.1, forward strand.
TGTAGTCACAGATAATGTTTCTTGATCATTTAATAGCATCTGTTACCCTCACCTGTTTGTTCATTTTGAGGCTGCAAGGTGGTCTTCCTGTGATTGCTTCATTTGAATCCATTGGCTCACCTGTTTTGTCTGTTTTAAAGTGAAAATAATCCCTAACAGGTGTAATCTTTGTGCAAACAGTGTGCAGGGAATGGTAGCTTGTTGGCTCGCAACACATTCCACAATCCTAGCACCCATTCCTAAAGCATAAGATGGTAAAAGTAGCTGCTGTGCAGGGTTGAATTACACATATTCACTGTCTCTGTGGCATACGTGTATATAAAAGAAGCATGTTCTCCACACATGCATGTTAGACACCTAATGGAACCAAGAGATGGGCAGTACTTGTGGTGCATTATAGATCAGATGGTGTGCAAAATCCATGCTGACCCATGCCTGCCACATCAATGTGCTGCTTGTACAGTGTGCTAATGTCAAAATACCACGGATGCTGAGAGATTACAAGTTGGGCGACAGAAAATAAAGCTACGGGAGAGAAAAGAGCTTAGTTGACGATTAACTAAAAGAATGGATGGATTGACTTTTAAAGGCATTTGAACCAGATGAGGTGATAGGACTGAAGTGAAGGGGAGGCTAATACAAGTTACAGGGATTTCTTTTATAGTTCTTCACTGCTTAGTGAGGTTTTTTTTTCTTTTACAAAGCTCAGAGATAATTTTCAAAAAGTAATCCTGGAGCCTACAACTCTAATCCCGCCGATATGATTAGGTTCTCGGCATCTTATGAAATGATCTCGACTCTTTTTTTCCCCGTTTTTTTCTAAGGATCTGAAATTTGGTAATGAAAGTCAAAGGTAAACAGATTAAAGATATTGCAGTTGGGATTGAATGTCACATTTTGATCTCATTTCAAGTCTCTTGTCATACACAATGAAAAGCAAAGAAAAAAAAAGTTGACTTTTATCTTGAAAGTATGCGCCACCGCATTTAACTTCCAGCCAACTTCCATCGGAGCTCAGAGTCAACACTGTGTGAACCAAGAGAGTTTTTATTTACAGCATTTGCACAAAGAGAAGCACTTTGGCTCGCGGTCCTCTCGGCTTGTGGCATTATAGCGGACAGACGCTGAAGCATTACAGGAAAAAGATAAGAGTACTGCAGGTTTATAATGTGAGGGGGGGGGAAAGAGTGCTCTGAAAATGCAGCCTTACGCCAAAATAATAATCCATGGCAACACACAGTAAGGCAGTAAATAGTGAAAATAACGAAGGTCCAGGCGACTTTGTAGTAATCAGTAGGCTGTGTAGTGGCTGAAGTGATTCGGGGGGATGGAGACGGAGAGTTACAATAATAGCAAACAAAAAAAAAAAGCAAAACCAAACCACGGGAGGGTATTCTTATCTCAGATGACTGCTATCTCATAGAAGACAGCCACTTTTGTTTTGCCGTGGCTCATTGTGCAGTGTCTTTGAAATCCACGAGGGCCTGTTACACAGCATTCATTTTGTCTCATCACTCCCACAAAAGCCTTGACTGACAATATTTGAGATAGTTTGTTTCAGGTACAATGAGAGTAATTATTCAGGCTGCACTGAGAAAACAGAGAGTACCAGCAGAAAGTAAGCAACATTACTGGCAATGACACAATATGGCAACAAATTACTAGTAAGAGCTGCACAAATAATGACACGGGGCTGGGGATTGTTAAAAAAAAGAAAAAAGGAAATGCAGTCAGCACACCGCTGCTGTGGCTTTCTGAGCTTTGCGAGGTTATGATAAAGTTAGAGGCTCCAATAAACACAAACGGAGCCTCGTCTTTGGTCAAGGTTGCTTGAGATAACAAGATTAGACCAAAAAGAAAAACGCATGGGTCAAATTATGAGCACAAAACCAACAAAAGCATCCAAGGTGTCTGTGTGTGCCCAGAAAAAACAAGCTGAATTTTCCCTAAAGTATCCATGTGCAGTGGAGCTGGTGCTCATCACCGGAAGAAGCTGTAGTGTGTGCCCTGGGTCAGCCATGCAGAGAAGCACTTTCTTGTTTACTGCCACCCTACTACTGTTCCCAGCTGCCTTTTTTTTTTAAATCCAATAAAGGGCTTCTCAAAAGGCAGATCTATCCATCGAGTCACTGCTCTACATCTGTACAAGATCTGGAAATATTGATTAGGTGATAATTAAATTGTCCACCCCAGCTTGATATGGATTAATAATTGTCCACTAATGCCCTCCTGACATTTTACTGCATTGACTCGATACTGTTTGCAAGGGTGCCGTCGATAATTTTGATGATTAGTATTCCTCGTTTTGTCCCTAATGAGACCAATCAGAGCTGGCTCGACTTTTTGCCTAAGACTCAGAGAGAGGAGTGAAAGCGAGTGAGAAGGGAGGATAGATTTTCTCTTAGGACCCATTACTCAGTGCTTTGGGTCCTTATCACAGATATATCCCCTTGCTTTACAGGAACATTTCTTGTCTTACAAACCCGATTCCTGACAAGTAATCAGCGTATCGCCGGTCTAAATATAAACTGTCATTCTGCGTTGATCCAAATCACGTAAAGAGGACATCTTTGGACAAACAACAGCACCAGTAGGAGTACTATAAATACTGAGATGAGAAGGTGGTATGGGCCGCGTGCCACATCGCTGCTTCGACTTCCTCGCTGCCATCTGTGAGTGTTCCTCCTCTGGCATTCTCACAAAGGCCTTTTGTGAATTTCCCCCCCCCCTTTGTCCCTGTTTGCTAAGTTTAATTAGGTTATTTACTTGAGCCTCACCTCCCAGTGTTTCATTATAGTGGGCATTGCAGATAGGGCTTCACACAGGGCAGGGGCAGATAAAAACTTAGGACAAAAGATGATAAATGTCGCAAGCGGGGACCGGAATGCAATCTGGCCGCCACGATGCAGAGATGCTCTAATGGCTTCCCAGCAAGGAAGGGGGAAGGCACTGTCGAGATGGCAACGTGATAAATGGCGCTGGGATGGCAGTAAGGACTGTAGGCAAGACAAAGAAAAGAAAAGAGTCATGGAAGTGGCGGGAAAAAAACAAAACAAAGCAAAAAAAACCAAAAACAAAGATGGACCACAAAATGGATCTAATTAATCTGGACTTCGAACCCCCCTCACTGACAAATCCAGTGCAGAGGAAGAAGAGGAAGTGAAATTGTTTTTAGGGATGTGTTCACCCTCCACCTCCAGCCACCAACCCTCCTTCCCTCCTTTTTCCTTTCCATTCCACTTTCCACCCAGGTTGGAAAGGCAAAGGGACGTATGGCTTCTGACAGTGCTGCCGCACCTGTGGAATGATTAATGGCGGCGCACTCGCCTCACATGCTGCAGAGTGAAAATATCCATTCCAAAAACACAAGGAGAACTCTGCTATAAACATAATTCTTCTGCTATTTACCGGTACATTACACAAACGTAGGTTTTAGGCCTCCTTTAAAGGCAAACAACATTCATCGCAGACCTGTTTTTCTTTTTCTTTTTTCTCCTTATAATGCTGCATTTTCTCTACTGTATTAACTTTCCGGATGGTTTCTCACTGGTGAATACACTACATTACATCGGATTCGTTTATTCTTAAAGCCATCTATACTAATGTATGATGATTACTATAAAAATGGATGGGGGGAAAAAAGTGAGCATGAGAGAGGAATGGAAGGAAAAAGCCTCTCATACAGGGATGAATGAGTGGATAAAACTGCATTAGCGCTGATATCTCATTCAATGAGATGCGTGCTGAAGTGATGTCAGTACTTTTTAGATACACAAGTGTTAAGGGAGACTCATTTGCAAGCCACATCCGAGTTTTATTCATATGCAGAAAGCTACGCTAGTCCCGACAATTATGGATGCAGTTTGCGACTTTGACTATTAATTGCAGATACTTTACATCCTTATGAGATCTTACACTTGAATCGTATCCGTGCGATGCGTTGGATAACTCCCATTTCACACCATTGTAAAGGACCCTTGTTTGACGTGACTGACTACCTCCCCATCAGTTCAGTCCTATCTTTGACAAGTCTCACACTTTAAACCTTCAAGTGCACTAGATTTCCTGGAGTATTCACAATGTTCACGCCAAGTCAATTTGTAGAATTAGAATTAGAATTAGATAGAACTCTATTAATCCCTCGGGTGGGTTCCTCTGGGAAATTCGATTTCCAAAAAAGCACAGCACCGACAGAAGTTACAGAGTTATACACACACACATATATATAAATACAGAGACAATATAAATAAAATATACGAAGGGGATAAATAGAATAAATAGGAATAAAAATAAAAATAAAAATAGGCTTACTATTTATCCTTTAATCAATGTGAGAAGACAAATGAAGTCATTACTTACCGGGGATCATAGTACCTCGTGGCATTTTGTGACAATGCCACCGGCTTTTAACTTTATCTCTCGCTCCTTGGCGGTTTCACTGCTCCACAATAAAATAACTCCAGTCGATACCCACTTGCGCTGTTAGAATGATTCAGATAAGAGTGAAAAACAAATTAATAGCAGATTTGAAACTTGGATAAAACTTTATCCACAATGGAATCTGGCAGAAACAGCCAAAGCACATTTCGATCCTGGTATTCAAACATTATTTATCACATTTGAATATATTTAAAGTTCCAGATATGAACTTTTATGGCAAAAACATCCCAGTGTGGAGGATACAAGTATAACAAATGTCTTTAGTTTGATTCAAGTCAGGCAACACACTTGGCCTGGTCATAGTTTCTACTTTTTTCCCCTCTTTAGAAACTCTCATAATTTTTGGCAGTCTGTTTTGGATCATTATTTTCTGGAATATTCCTTTTCTGCCAGGCTTTGGGAAACTTGAGTCATCTTGTCAAGCATTACCTTGGTGTGTTCACTGGGATTCGTGCTGTTGTCTTTTGGTTTTATCCCCCAACACCTTTTTTTGTACTCATGCAACCTCATTGACAGGGGAGCCTCCAGAAGTTTTGCCTAGGGGGGGCCACTATAAATATTAGGGTGACACAACAAAAACAAAATTTCCAGTTTTATTACGCTGCTATCAAATATAGGTAAAAAGAGAGTACATTTTAGCGGTGGCCAGTTCCCCCCCTGGCCCCCCCTTGGTTGTGCCCCTGCTCATTGCATCACACTTCCACTGTTGGGATTATGTATTCACTGTGGTAGTCCTGGCTAACGTTCGTGCCAGATACACTGGGCCTCATCTGAGCCGAACAAATTCATGTTGGCATCGTGCGATCAAAGAATGTCCCCACAATATTCATCAGGGCTCTTTTTAATGATCTTTATCAAAGTTAGTCTTGCAGTTTTGTGCCAAAGAATAAGTTTTTTTTCAGTTTGTTTGTTTTCTTATGCACAGTCTGAGCTTTCAAAGAAGCCCTGGCTTCATTTGATAACCCTTGTGACGAGTTGGAGGCACTTGCCCATCTGTTTTTCAGAAAAAGATTGTCCAAGTAGGGCACAGTCCATGGCATCATTTTAGGGGCATGGTCTCCTGATTACTGTCTCGGTCCTGTTTGTACTGATTTTAAGGTGGTACCTTTCCATCCTTGCAAAAAGGATGTTTTTTGCTTGAATGTCTGCTGCTATTATACAAATAGACCGAGGGTACAAGGAAGTACTCCAATTGTTAACTTAGAACGGGTGTAAACACTTCAGCTGTATTGTGAAAAATACACAAGTATGCACTTATGTCTGGATGCACAAATAAACGTGGTCTGTACAGTATTCCTGTTCACACACTTATGTACATACACTTAAAGCACACATTAAAAAAAACTCCCACATTTACTCGCCTAGTGGACTAAAGCCCATTACTGCCAGCAAACATTTGCACTTGAGGGTGGCGCCTTTGTGTACTCTCTCACTCTGTCAACTGAAGCTCAGTTTGGCGAAGGGTGAAAAGGACTAAGAAGGGAAGGGTAACCAACTCCATCAGTCCAGAGGCCACATCTCCGGCCCCCAATAGTCTCATGCCCTGCGGAGGCTTCAAATCATCAGCAATCGACTCCAGATTTTTCATATCCCTTCACCGCAGAATATTCCATTAAATCAAAACAAATATGAAAGGCTATAATATAGGCCAACTCAGAAAAAGCTGTTCTTTTATATTGTTTGTCTTCATTCTTTCATTTAAAAAAAGTGATTGGTTGTGTAATTTCATCACTTTGATCGTGTTCATTTTAACTTTAAAGTGATGCAAATATTTCCAAGGTTAAAGCAATTATTTGGGGGGTAATCGCAAAATGCAAGCAGTTCAATGGAAACCTGAGACTAGTTTCAAAGTTTGGACAAAAATAAAAGCAAAACATTATGGAAGCAGAAGTGCGATGTTGCGGCACGTTGCACAGATATGTGTGGCAGCGGGCTTATGATTATGATAAATACAAATACTCTAAAAGCAGAGACTCTAGTAGCGCACAGTCAGTGTAAACAGACACATGGACACACACACATATACTCTTTACACCTCCCCATGAATCATCGTCACATCCACACGCGCACACATCAAGGAAGAGTCTTTCCAAAATGATCTGAAGCACTTAATTTTACTGGATTATTTTAATTACGCCCCCTGAGGGTTGGTGTTTTTTTGCTCCTGGGGTGACATTGCACTGTTTGCTTCCAAGTCAAAAACCCCCATTCGCCAGACTGACCCTGATACCACCCGCCCTCATTTGTTTCCCATCTGTAGCTCTTCAAAGACTTTGCCACACACAGACGCACACACACACACTCATACAAGCTCAACTGTTTTCTTCAGGGGTTCGCAATTAAGAATTCAAAGACTTCATCTTAGATTTACTGCATGCAGTTTAGTTGGCGACATATTAATAATGTGTAGCTGACAGAAACAATCCACTAAGACACAGCTAATGTGTTATCCTGCTATCGGGTATGTTGCTAAGTTAATGTAAGGCAAACTAATTACAAATGATGATTCTTTTGGACAATCCCGTGGCATTTTCATATATACGGATATGAAATGAAATGCAGCAGATCAGATACAAAACTTTGACGTAGTTAGTAACTGATATCTTTATGAAAAATGAGCCGAAATGAGCCAGTTGTACTATAAACCTCACTCAGTAAATTAAGCTATTATAAGATTTTAGACAATTATGGTTTATTACGTGTTTGAATCTAACATTCACAGGTAAAAGCGCAAGATTTCCAAATCTCATTTGAACCCTGAAAGAACTCATTTCCATCGACATAATAATAGTTTCCTTACATTTTCGCCTAAACAAACATCAGTACCAAAAAGCTGGCACTGGTGCGATGGGCCCAAAGTTGGAACAGCTGCTGTTATTGGCCTTTTGTGGTGCTACCAAAAGGAATTCCACAAAATATTTAATTGGCTGGAATTTTATTCTTCCAGTCTTGGAAGAAACATGCAGACTGGTTCTGCACTGAGGTTGAACGGGCTCCGAGCAGTGCTGGCTTCTGTGGCACTGTTCTGTTGGTGAGATCTTCTCATTGGGTCCAAAACTTCTGGACAACCCAAGTCATCTGGCTCTGGTTTATTGGAGGTTTTCTTAACTTACATAAGCACAAAACACAGCAATGCGTTGAGTTTCCACTCTGTTCACATATGGAAGAAAACATGATATGTCATAATTGACATGTCATTACATTCCTGGTCACTAACAGCTATGCCACTGGTTTCTGACAGATCATACTCACTGCTGGCTTCATAAAGGAAAAGGTGATTTTCATCTCAGTACCCTTCCACTTACTACCATTTTTCTTCCTCTCTTTTATATGCAGTACTATTCCTTCACTGCTGCATAAAATTAGTGGCCTATGAAAGGTCACTTTGGTCCTTGAGTGACTGTTTGTGGTACCTCCCCTTTATATCATTTGTCCCAGTAATAGGATTTTGGTGTGAGGATAGCCATTAATACAGCTGGTTGCAGAGAACAGTACTCAGACGAGCTCATTTTGGATTTTTTTTTTCTTCTTTTTGTTCTTTTTTTGTGTGTGTGTGTTTTTTTTAAGAATTTGTATTTTATTTTAATGAGAATGTGAAGACTAGCATAATGTGATGGTTGGGTGTACAGAGGATGTGGAGAAACCAGGATAAAAGGTCTGTTTATTTTCCTAAAAAGCTTGCTATTAATATAACCTGGTTTGCTGAACTTAGGAGCATTTGCAGGATAGCTGAGCTGCTGAAAGGAAGCCAGTTGTCATCATGCAGGATTGCTGGAGCATGAGCTAGTTTGCCTGTAAGCGCCTAAGAAAACACAGTGCAGGGAATGTGTCACTTCTTATGGCCCGGCAACTGGCATCCATCGGAAATGGCTTGGCACTGCTTATCCATAAAATTAGAGTCTGTTTAAATATACAATGTCGAATCTGTGGAATTATTTGCTACATAATCCATCTCTGCTCCTACGGAGACAAATATGAGGCAAGCTTTTCCGCTCTGTGGTTGAGGGCAAGACAATTATGTGAAGTTTATGCTTTAAAGAAATAGGGCAGGCCCAAGAATAGTGAAATACTCCCTCGATTAGAGCCGGCTGAACATGGTAGTTATTTGATTTCCTATACACAATACATATATATATATACATTTCCTATTTCCTATATATTGATTTCCTATACACAATATAGGAAACAATATAAAATACACAATAAACACAAAGGAATTGAATAATATATTAGTATTTGTTTTCTTCCTAATTTCCTAATTTTCATATTTGTCACATGTACATGTTTCAGATCACAAATTTTAATATTAGACAAAATACAAAATGCAGTTTTCTTTTTAGAATGGGAAAAAAGTCGTCTAATCTATTTGGCCTTATGTGCAAAAACTAATTGCCCCTAAACCTAATAACAGGTCGTGCCACAGTTGGCAGCATGAACTGCAATCAGTCATTTGTAATAACTGGAAATGAGTCTTTCACATTGCTATTAAAGAATTTTGGCCAGTTTTCTTTGTAGAATTGTTGTAATTCAGCCACATTGGAGAGTTTTTGATATATTCGGCCTTTTAAGATCTTGCCAAAGCATCTCAATCAGATTTGAGTCCAGACTGACTAGACCACTCCAAAACCATCATTTTGGGGGGTTTTTTGTGGCCATTCAGATGCGGACATGTGCATTTTGGATCATTGTCCTGCTGCATAACCCAACTGTGCTTGATCTTCAAGGCATGAAATAGTGGTCGGGCGTTCTCTTTCAGGATTTTCTGGCAAAGAGCAGAATTCTTAGTTCTGTCAATTACAGCATGTCTTCCAGGTCCCAAAGCAGCAAAGCAGCCCCTGACCGTCACACTACCACCACCATGTTTGTTGTTTTTATGCTGTGTTAGTTTTATGCCAGATGTAACGGGACACAAACCTTTGAAAAAGCTCAACTTTTGTCTTGTCAATCCACAGAATATTTTTTCCCAAAAGGTCTCGGGGATCATCAAGATGTTCTTTTTGGTCAGCAGTGGTTTTTGTCCTTGGAAATCTCCCATGGAGGCCATTTTTGCCCAGTTTCTTTCTTATGGTTGAATCATAAACTCTGACCATAGTTCTTTAGCTGTTGTTCTGATTTCTTTGTAACTTCCTGGATGATTCGTCGATGTGCTCTTGGAGTAAATTCGGCCACTCCTGGAAAGGTTTCCCTCTGTTCCAAGTTGTGGTGTAGTGGCTGTCACAGTGATTCACTGGAGTCCCGAAGCTGTGGCAATGGCTTTGTAACAGTTTCCTGGCTGATAGATGCCAGTGACTTTGTTTCTCATCTGTTTCTTTAGATCTTTGCATGATGCGTTGCTTTGTGAGGTCTTCTAGCCTTGTTCACTTTACCAGACAGATTTTATTTAAGTGATTTGGCAGGAATCAGGGTGAGGCTAGTGAACTACAACTCAGATTGGATAGCCTTTTCCCTCAACAAATGAAATCATCGTTTAAAATCTTTTCTTTGTATTATTATTACAATTATTATTATTATTTCTGTATTAGAAGAATCACACACATCATTACATTGACAAGAATCTGACACGGTCAAAGACTGTTTATCTTTTCTTTTTTTTTTTTTTTTACATCTTTTCAAGTCTGTGCAGCCTCAGCATGATAACTACTGGCCATTTTGCTGCAGCACTGCCATTTAATGAATCGTTCCATTGCCTAGTGGATAACAGAATGAACGAATGGCTTTCTGTGTTAGTGGCTGCCACTGCCTATCCTATCAGATAATTAACTTTTTGCAAATAGACTGCACTGACTACCAAACAGAGTAAGCCTGCACAATTAGAATTGCTTATCTACGTTCTTTCTTTTCTTTTTTTTTCCCTTCCCCCACCCCCCACCTCCCCTCCCCTCAGACGTTAGAGGGAAAAACAAACAAGACAAACAAATCCAAATTTCATACTTCTTACTCGACTGTTTTCTCCTCAAATGGTCACACACCAATTGGCCCCAGATTTGTGTATCCATGCACAAATGAACAAATAATGAATGAGCAGGGATGAAAATGAAGTCTTATTGAAAGTGAACCCTCTGTATTATTATTATTTTTTATATTTTTTTTCTTTTGCAGTGGCTTTTGACAACCTCAGCCCAGATGTTCAGAATTTCCAACAGGGAAGCTGAGTGTTCCCCCAGCCCCGCCCCCCAACCTCCCACTTCTTCTTCAGCCTTCATATTTATTTATTTTTCTCACAGGCGGACGGTTTCGCACCAACAGTGGTGCAATTCAATATTTATATGTTTCCTTCTGTTTGGTTTCCACCGCAAAGGGAGGTGGGCATTCCTGCGTCTGATTTGCCTCGGCGGTGATCCGGTCCCAGCTTTTAGAGCGTCGGGGGCCGTTTGAACAAAGCCATCTGTTTGAGTGGGCCGTTTTATTAAGTGACAAACTGGATCCCTCTGCCTCGCTAATGTGCCCCTCGGGAGACGGCGGTAGCTTGTTTTCGGGTGCGTGCCTGGTAGAAAGATAAGCACGGGAAGTGAGGGAGAGCGAGAGAGAGAGAGTTTTCCTATGCAAATGTCGGGATACGCCGCAGAAGAGGCGTGCATAACCCATGCGGTTCCGTCTCTCCAGAACTGAGAGGTTTTTACCTTTATGAATCCACGATGATAATTGAACAGGGACCCCTTCGGCTTCCATCTCATCCAAACTTGCCTCTCTTCAATATGTGCTTATTTAATGGACCCCTTCACGATTTTCTGTCGCCCCACGTCAGTCAATTTATTAACATCGTTCGCCCATTTGCAATGCTTCCGCCATCCAACAGGAATGCTCGAATACTCGTGAGAGCATGTGCTTGTGCATGCATGTATATGTGCACGATTTGCGCTTCTGCCCCCCCATCAGAGATTCTGTCAGTGCATCGAATGTGGGACAAGAGCATTAGCCATTCTTTTTGAAGCGGTTGCTGTTGTCTGCGCACAAGTGCCCTTACTCCAGCAGAGTTGTAGCCAGAAGCTCAGACCTTCCATAGGAGCGCCACTGAGCATGAGTAATACACACCGGCCGGGGTTAAGACAGTCCCATCGGAATATGTTTTTTTAAGCAGCCTTAGTCACTGGGTTGAGTATTTGAGTTTGCATGCTATTATGTGTCCTACTGCTTTTATTCTGGCTTTAAAGCCACTGATATACATTTATTTATTCATATCCGCCTCTCTTTAGCTCATGAGCCAGATAAGAGACCGTGACCCTATCAGGAAATGGACCTGCAGCCCTATTACCTATATGCAGTCTCTATATTAATGTGTCATTAGGCTGCATTTTTGTATATTCCATTGGATTAGTTTTACATAATGACTGTTTGAAATTTTGCTTAGAGAGCACATTTAAGCAGTGGGGAGGGGCTGGTGGCGGTGGGGGCAGTGTGGGAGAAGGCTTGCATTATGAACTTCATTATGTGTGACAAGCAGCACAATATTGATGGAAGAGTGGGTCCCCATCATTGCACTGCATTAAAACCTCTGCAGTGAATTAATGTACTATTCCTGATCTAGTAATTAACAATCATTCGGGGGCCATATCCCTTCTCAAGTAATCACTAATTGCAATAAGAATTTCAGATTCCATTTAAGGCAAGATTACCGATGAGCATGCAATGCAAATCAGCCAACAGTTCTAATTAGGCTCCGATTCTTTCTCTCTCGCTCTTTCTGCCGAGATCCTTTGTCAGCGCGTACAATGTGGAGTTTGTTTCCCCCGCATTATAAGAGATACATTTTTTTATCATAACACTGCAGATAGCGAGCTGTGAAGTGGCCAAAGATTGGCATGTGCGGTTTGTCTTGGTTCCTTTTTGGTTTGTGGTTTTTTCCGCGCCCTCCCTTTATGTTGTTTGGCTCTGTTTTTGTGCATCTGCTGTTAAGACATTCTGCTTTGGTTTTTGGCATGAGGTCAGACATCTCTAGACTTTGTGCAGGCAGTTAACTGAACTACAATCACCAATGAGCCCGTCACTGTTTACCTACCTTTTTTCAACTATTATAACAAAGTTACTGCAGCTGTTTGACTTGCAGAATACTCAAAGGATTATAAGTCATAAGTAAGTCAAACATCTGAGGCATATATATATATATATATATATATATATATATATATATATATATATATAAATATATAAATATATACACCACATGTGTCACTTTTACCCTCTCCTGACACCAGCCGCCCCTTCCAGTCTAATTTGTGTTGCTTGCTCGAATTGTGACAATTCATCAATATCACACAGCTGATATGCTGGGGCTTAAAAGATGTCGAATGAGGTTAATGACATCCTTAAATGTTCCTTTCTTCCATGCGTACGTCCAAAATGGAGCAAAGTATTTGCAGACTGCCACCCAATGTGTTAGGATTAATTATCGCCCTCCGCAACCCCACCTCACCCTGCAAGTTAAAGATTCAGAGAGGAAATGGCCCCTTTCATGCAAATGAAATTGAATATGTCAGTCAGTATAATTGTGAAAACCAAGCCATCTTGGACCCAATAGAGGTTTCAGCTAAAAGTCGGTTTATTAATGTTCTTCTTTCCTCTCTTTGATTCGTGCTCTTTAATGGCTCGGCAGATCAAACTTAAGTCTACGGCGAATCCTGATAGCTGGGAATGTTTTGGCCATTGTGAACGAAACCCAGACTCGGATGTCTTTGAGAACCAGCATTTCTAAATGCAGTGTTTGACTGTGAGTTAAGCCAATATCAAACAGGCTTGTAATGAATGCACATCTCCAAGATCCTCTGAACCCCACTGGGATGATACAAAAAGAATCGATATCATTAGCCCCGGTCCTCACTTTTACCATCGACTGCTCGGATAGCTCTCCTGTAGCAGGTACTTGAAGCAGAAAACAAAAAAATCAAACCAAACCAACAAAAACCTGAAGATGTGAGCTTATTTATGCAGTGTCAGTTTACCGACAGCGTTTCTTGAAATGTTTCCCCTTCTGTGTCATGTCAGAGTTTGACTTTTAAATGGGTTTTGCAGCTAATAAACACGTTCGCATCATTTATTCATTTGGGTTGGGAGTTATCAAGAAGAGAAGAAATTTCCATTTAGGTCCAACACCTCTTACTTTTTGTTTGAAATCCAAGTTTGAGCAGAAAAGAAAATGGAGCGGCTCTCCCAATCCTTCCATTAGTGCCGGTGTCACTGGCTCTTTGTGCACTGCCCCGGAAATATATCGGAAGATAACATCACACAACAATTATTTGCACTGAAGGTTGCTCCTACATCACCTCTGTGAATGACTGATTCTGGTAACCCGTATTAAGGTCAAACCAATGCAGCGCTTCTGAGGGTCAACAGTTGCGTGGGGTTGAATGGGGCATTTGCCGTAGCCCTGGAGAAAAGAGGAAGGGCGAAATGCAATGCACTGTTGCAACTTGAAAGAATCAAATGAATCCCAGAGTTTCCCTTCGTGCTTTAAATAGGTTTCCAGAAAAGGACTCGTGCAGATCAGCCACCTCTTTTTGTTAGTGCTGCCTAGCACCAATGTAACACCATATTGTTAAACAGCAGGGTGCAGAGTGTCAGCACAGATCAGACCATAACGGTTATATACAGGCTACCAAAAGATACCGGCCACAAGTTTAATTTTTGGCATCTATATGCCGTTTTTGATTCCAGAGTAGGTAATATGTTGTGCCTGCTCAAACGTAACTCCTTGTGGTTATTTATTTATGTTTTTTCTTTATAATCAGCTAAAAAAAAACTTGATTGATGGGTTGAAAAAAAAACTTGAAATGTTTTAAGACCTCACCAGTCATAAGGGTAGTGTGCAGTAGCAGGAGCAGTTATGCATTTCATCTTCAGCCCACATTGTTTCAAGGCTTCCAATTTTCATTTCTGTTCACACATTAAAAATATAGATATTTAAAGTCAGGGAATGGTCTGCCCCCTCAGCCCTGTGGACTTGGATGTTCTGAAGAACAATCGTGGTTCTCACTCAAACATCAAATTATTAACACAACATTGAACCATGAAAAATGGAGCTGTGGGATGCTTCGTCTTTTCCCGTGGCTATGTATGGGATAGGTTACATAATGACCTCGAGGGAAGGCAGGAACAGGCCCGTGTCACAAGCCTTTCAGCTTGTGACACTTCTCATTTGTTTGCCACTGACAGCTTAGCACTGGATTACCAGGTGCCTAGCCATGGCATTAATTTATGTAGATTGTGGCTACCTCTCAAAGGAGGCGTGCACACGCAGCCGAGGTAAAAGGAGCCTCTTAAATTGTTAGCCTCGCGTTGAAAAGCTAATCTGTGTTAATTAAAAAAAAAATTTTTTGGTTTAAATGAACATGATTACAGTTAAAAAGTGACACGTCTCCCCTGCTTTCTGCTGTCGTATGCTTTTATACCGCAACAGAAGTCATTTTCTGACACAGTCGCTGACAAAAAAAAAAAGAAATCGTGCTTCTTTGGTAAGGTTTCTCTGTGGCGTGTGAAATTTGCACACTGTTTGCTCACAGACCGTGCCTCTACTCGCTGCCAAGGTTATAGCCGCGGTATTGTTCGGACAAGAACCGAGGTTTCAATCAGCCTCTGTCTGCGCGGAGCCGTACGAGGAGCCTACCAAAATGGATGTTTGTCAGCCGCAGATCTAAAATGGGGGTATGATGGCGATATCAGCGGCCATGTCTGTGAAAACACCATTACCTCCATGTCACGCCTCAATCACTCCCCATTGTGCTATGACTAGCCCCCCCGCCCCACCTCCCCTCCTCCCACACACACACACATACACACACATGCAGACACACACACACCTCCAGCGCCGATCTCCCGTACATGTCGTAGAAGTCTATTACAGGCAGCATAGGAAGACGCGCCGCAGCCGTAATGGATGGCCTGGGAGCGAAAACAGCCCCAATAGCATATCAATTACCCATCAGCGCCCTCTTGGCTGCATGCCAACGTGCACCACACCCCGGCCAAGTCAATGAGATAAGGCGCAAATGCAGATATAATGGAGCTTTAGGCCAAGTACAAATTACACAGTGTCAACTCTGCTGCCCACCTGTCTGATCTGTCAGCAGGTGAACCAGAGTGCGAGTCTGAGAAACCTGCGCGCATGTGCGTGCGCGTGAGGGGCGATCAGGCGATTTCCCAGACTCGCTGGCCCAGTGGAAGCCCAGCTGCTTGCCCGTTTATCTGTTCACTCTTTTGATTGCCACTCGCATATCTTATGTCACCTCTCCGCGAATCCCGCAGGTTAATTTGTCCCACACTCGCAGCGCCGTCGCCGACACTGCTGCTAGGCATTCAGCCCGTGCACAGGCAGGCACGCGAATAAGCACGGTCGCACGTTCTCGCTCACACACGCTCACTCGGATGAGGTGATTCACATGGTTGGCATTACTGCAGCTGTGTGGCTTCTAATGGCCTTCTGAAGTGATTGATAAAAGGCAAACAGTTGCTCTGCAGGGGGACAGATGGAGCTGCACCTCCCACTGAAGCCGGCACTCAAGCTTCAGAGGAAAACACTGGCGGTGGGGGTCTGACTTAGCACTGACATTATTGCTACTGAAATTATAAGAGCCTTGATCATGATAAAGCTGGAGTCTAAATCAATCAAAATCTCATCAGGGGAAGCCAGGTCCCTTTGATAACCGATCACTTTCATGCTTTTTGATTTTTGTGCGATTGTAAAAGAAACGTCAGCTTGTGAGGCAGAGGCTGATTATCCTGGGGTGGGGGGAGGCAAGACAGAACTGAATTGTTGCGAGTGAATA
This sequence comes from Copadichromis virginalis, assembly GCF_057382275.1. Taxonomy (NCBI): domain Eukaryota; kingdom Metazoa; phylum Chordata; class Actinopteri; order Cichliformes; family Cichlidae; genus Copadichromis; species Copadichromis virginalis. The sequence goes on from NC_140620.1 coordinate 47,368,838, forward strand.
TGGATTGAGATTGGCTGTAATGGCTGACAAAGCCTGACTTAGACCGGGGAGCATTTTTCTTGTAATTCTAAAAATGCACTCTGCAGGAATAAGATTGGAACAACCTCATTGTTGTGCAAACCAAAGAAAATACTAGCGTACGGCGCTGCAAAGCCCACATGGGGTTTGAAAAAACGTCCATACCATGACCACAGAAAGCACTCGCCTGCTGCATTTTTTGCATTTTTATCCTCATTTCCTTTACGCTTCACTTGTTGCGTCAAATTAAAGGGCCAATTAAGAGCGAAAAGAACAGTAATCAAAGAATTCCAAAGCTCTTATCAGGTTTATGTCTCATTTGTGTGGGGCACCACTATTATTCAGTGATGTTCTACAGATTAGCAATGTCTGCAACTAAATGGATTTAAAAGGCTCCTTTTTTTCTGAAAACAAGTGGGGAAATGTTATAACATACAGATATTAGCCCTGGTACTAATGCTACTGATCAGAAACACCCAGTCTCAGAGGGATGCTAAAAAACTAGCTCATGTGTTAATCACTTCTAACCTGAACTTGAATACTTACTATTAATCTCTGGCTCTCTTCCACGGTGTGTTTTTGTCCTGTCTCCCTCCCCACACCCCCAACTTGTCACAGCATATTGCTGCCCGTCTGCTGGAGGTTTCTTCCTGTTAAAAGGGAGTTTTTCCTTCCCACTGTCGCCAGGTGCTGCTCATAGGGGATCGTTTTCTCTCTGTTATTGTAGGGCCTCTACCTTACAATATAAAGCCCCTTGATACGACTGCTGTTGGGATTTGGTGCTATATCAAATAAAATTGGACTGGATTGAATCAGAGTCTCGTTTCAGTTACCAACTAGTTCCGATTAAATTAACTGCTTCTTCACAAAATAAAGAATTCAGAAAATAGACTGACTCATTTGAAAGCTTGTATAGAGAACAACAGAATCACCACAGGAGTAGCTGCATGCATCTAGCTCGCATTTCCTCCCATTTATTTCATGACAGTATCACATAGCGATCACAATAGCACAGTTTACAGGCAGAGAAATAAGAGGTGGTCTTTTTTCTGCCTTGACACAAGTCAAAGTCTTTTATGTCTAAATAACTGGCAATTAAATCCAAATTTCCTCTTGAGAACAAATGAAAAACAACAAGTGGAAAATGGTTTTTATAAGCCTAATTTCTTTCTTTTCTCCCTTCCATCGCAACAAAATCCACCCTAAGTCTCAAGTCAGTCAACCTTCAATGGAGATTTCACAAAATCCTTCCAGGGTCAGGAGAATGTTTTATACATTCTGCTCCCAACACCTCTGTCCTTTTACTCCTGATCTCAGCAGCTGATCTGTTTGCACTTGCACAATAAAGTCTCTATAAGCTCTTGTCTTGACTTCCAAAGTCAATCTTCTTAAAAGCCACATGCCAAAATCCTCGACTTTTATTCCTCTAGCGTGTGTGTGTGTGTGGCTTGATACAAGATTAATTGCTCATTCTCTGCGATGCTCAGCATGCTCACATTTAAAAACAATCTTTTCTTGTTTCTCTGCTTCTCTTTTCAGCACCACCAAAGTTTTTAAGAACCCCCAATGACCAAACAGGCGTGCAAGGAGGTGTAGCATCCTTCATCTGCCAAGCTACAGGCGATCCACGGCCGAAGATCGTGTGGAACAAGAAGGGGAAGAAAGTCAGCAACCAGAGATTTGAGGTATTAGGTCTATTGTTCTGATGTAAAATGCTCGACAAAAATGGGAATGCTTCAGCACTGCTTTTGGCTCCGCTCGCACATAATCCATTCCGCCAAGCCTCCCTCGCTTGCTTTTGCCCTGACTTGCCACCACGCATTAGCAGGCTCTAATAATCACGCTGGCCAGGCTTTTAAACATGCATGAGGTTTAATGAGCAAGTACACAAAAGATCTGGGGACAAATTTGTAATTGAATAAAAGACAAGGAAAGAGCAATTGGATAGAAGAGAAAAAACACACACGAAAAAACCCAACACAACTTGTGGTGTGACCCAGATACCTCCATTAGCATCGCGCCACATTTGCCAGCTACGTGCAAAGTGAAAGAAGGGGAAGTAGCGCTTTCACTTCGGAAAAATCCTTCTGCTTTGTGGCATCTTTATCTAAATGCATGGCGTGCCCTCCTTATTTTGGCTGAAGCTTTGATTTCTGGTCAGCTTTAATCTGCACTTGGGCTCAATACCCATGAGAAACAACACATCATCGCAGAACACTGATAAGATTTCTATTAATTTCTGTGTCAGTTCTCGGGACTATCATAGTGTCACTTTTTTTTTTCCTCCTTCTCTGCCCTAGATGCCATATTTGCTTGCTACTGCACAGCAAGATGGCTTAAGGGAGCTTGGAGACCTCTTCCCACCTCTTCTTTGCATCTCATGTCCGCAGAAATCTAATCTTATCAGAGTTCATCGCGTTTGCATCGCACGTTGCGCTGCATGCTAACACGCTAGTTTTCATTCCTCCACCGCCTCACAGGACTTGCTGGCAGCTGCCATTCTGCACCGATTCAATCATGCACTGCCGCTTCATCTTCTAACAAAAACCCATTTCCCTTTTAGAAGTCTCACAACTTCCTTTTTTAATTTGCTCTTTGGCTTTGACTAAGAAAAGAGGCTGTTTCTGCACATCGCCCGCTTTAGCTTGGCCAATGAAATGTTTAAAATGTATTGTTAACTAACATATGCTCAGATATACTGTGAACTTTAAAAATGTCCGTAGGCCTGTGCGCTTGTGTGTGTGTGCGTGCGTGAGTGAGTGTGTGAGCGTTTGCGTGTGTGCAACAGAGCTCTCGGGCCTATTCTTTTTTTTTTATTGAAATCTACCTCTATGCTTAAAAGAGATTGAGTTATGACACACAGATCTTTCTAAAATCAGTGAGTATACAACGTGTAGCATGCAAAACAAAACAAAAAAAAGCAAACCCATAGCTGAATAAGCTACCAAAAAAACCCACACCTGTTTGTCAGCATTTTATGTGTCGTTCGTCCAAAGCAGTCGATCCTGTCTTTTTGTACCACTACCTCACCTCATGGTACAACTGTCCGTAACCGTTTATCAAGCCACCTTTAACTGTCTGTGCTTGTTTCTGTCCCATTGACACGATCCAGTGTGATGCATTTCCTTCAAAGGATTTAAAAGTTAACTTTAAGAGTGGGACACGTTCAGGTTTCAATTCTCTGCCACCTAAAGTCCAGGCAAAAATTTGTCTGACCAAGATAAAAAAAACATAAAAAATAAAATAAAAAAATTCCCCATTCTTAAAGTTAGTCAGCCTCATTGATTATTTTATAAAGTCTTGCACAGCGCTTAAGTAGATATCCAGCAATTTACAGCTGAACACATAACAAATGGACTCCGTGCCTAACCACAAAGAGTATGCTAGTTTTTGTTTAAATCAAATATAACTAGCACCTACGAATTAGCCACAAGAAAAATAATCCTGCATAAATTCTAAAGATACTCTTTCTATATGTACATAACAACAACGTGCAACATTCATCAGAACATAAATCACTAGGGTTGAGCGTAAGGTAGGCAGCAGCTTTCCTGTCATAGACAGCACATTGTGTCAGTCACCATCAGTGTTGTTAGCTAAATGTCCTCGACAGTGTTGTTTCTGTTTCTTTCTTGTTTTTCTTTTGTTTTGTTGTTTTTTCTCTGTTTTTTCTGCAGAAGGTCCCTCACCCATTGTGAACAAAAAAATCTCCTTTAACATATCCTGTCTCTCGCACCTGCAGGTGATTGAGTTCGACGATGGCTCTGGTTCAGTGCTGAGAATTCAGCCGTTGCGCACGCCCCGAGACGAAGCCATATACGAATGCGTCGCCTCCAACAGTGTTGGAGAGACGAGCGCTACCACCAGACTCACTGTTTTACGTGGTAGGTCCCTCTCAACAGCCCGACAAGCAAAGAAAAAGCCACCACCAACCCTCCCTACTACACACACACACACACACACATACACACACTACTAATGCACCCTTTTCTTCCAACTAACCCAGGTAAGCTTGAATTTATCTGTTTGATGTCTTTCCTTCTTTTTTTTAAATTTTCCTTTATTTTCACCGTCACTCTGCACAGACTTCGATTACACTCACGTTGTGCATTCTAACTTGATAAGATTTAGTCCATTAGCCATTTAGCCAACTAAGTTTCCGTTTCTAAGTGACTTAAGTCATTTGCATACAGATTTCTGACACAATAATTAAGATGCCAGTTAAATTATGCAAATAGCCATCTATTCCTAGCCTGCAGTGGTTTAATGGAAAAGCTCAGCAATAATTTTCAAATCAGTCATTTTTCATCTCCTGCACTCCAGCTTTGATATTCATTTGACCGTGCAGAAAACAAAGCGGCGCGTTCTCACGCAATTAACCGCTGTATATTGTTCCGGGCGGCGTTGCGGCGGCAGGTTGGCTCAAAGTCAGCGCCTTCCAGCGGACCAGTGGCTGTTAACACGCCGCGCACACCCCTCTACACGAACGTGCATAGCAACCCGGGCAGGAAAGGTCAGCCACTTTGTTTACTTTCAGCGAGCGGTGCGGGTAAAAGCCGGATGACAAATATCGAGTTGCGATGACAGTGCCTCTTTTATAAGGAGCAGTGAACAAAATTTTATCTTGATTACACATAACATCCCATTCAGAGGCAAATATGTGGTGGCCCTGAGCTCAAAAGGCTGCGTAATATCTCTCTAAAACATGACTTGTTTGACTGTGAATGGAGAAAATGGCTTTAGAAGGGAAAAAAAGAAAAAGCCTTGGGCTGCTTGAATGAGGTGCGCTCCATTATGTGCCACAATTACACAACATGGCAAATGAGTTCCTATTGAGAGGGGTGCTTCCATCCTATAGAAAAAAAGCTGGCACTGCGAGTCTCTGAAGCACCCCCCTACACACACACACACACACACACACGCACACACACACCCAGCCCTTCCTCCCTCCACTCGCTTCTTATCTCACCAGTGAGCCAACAAAAGGCCCTTTGCACTGTCTCCAGAGGCCGATTGAAAGAGAAAGGTGGCACGTTCAAATGCAGCTTTCTCCTGTTTACTCTGGAGCACAAAGTGAGTGTGTGTGTGTGTGTGACGCGTGTGCACGTGTGCATGCTCTCACTCACATGCAATATTGTGCATTTCCCCTTCCCTTTCACTCTCGCTCTGCCTCTATCTCTGTATTTTCCCTTCACGCACACACACACACACACACACACACACACACACACACACACACACACATAGATAGCTGAGGGATGGGTAGAAGCTGCTCTTCCCGGCTCCGCGGCCTAGCATTAGCATGTTTATTACCATTTCCATTTTGCTCTTCTGCTCGCTCTCCTTTCCCATCAGTGTATTGAAGGTGAGTAGAGGCCTATCACGGCTGAAAAAAAAATAGAAAAATGGTGCCGAGCTTTTTCCACCTCTGCTTTGGTGCAAATAAAAAGTTGTGCTCTTTCACGTTGCTTCTTGTAGATACGTGAAATATTGACTCTGTGAGGATTTAGCTGATAATCTGGAATTTAAAAAAATATAAAAAATATGTTGATTTCGCTTCAGTATACGCCCGCTGCTGTGGAATAACAGGAGTTTAATATACAGTGAGTTTGAGGATTGAGCACAGGTCATGAAACTAATAATAAATGAATACATTAATGATAAGTATGAGCAGTAGCACCAGTTGGACACATAACAGTCACAGCTTCATGTACTTGTGATAAATGTAATAAGACATTTTCCTTTATTGGTATTGCAGATTATAAGTACACACAGCGTGCCACGCACACGTGTTCAAGTTGCAAACGCTACTCAAAGACGAGCTGACTTGTGTTCGGTGCAAGGTGGAAATGTGCCGACACGCCGTATTGTAAAAGCGTAGTACTATATGAAGAGCTTGCGAGCGCACAGCGTTACCTCAAGAGTGTGCTATAAATGATTTAGAAGCCCAAAAAGCTTCCTACCTCCAAAAGTGCTCCGTACAGTACGGCACTGCTAGTTTCATTCCACACGACATAAACTTCAGCAGATTTTTTTCGAACGCTCGTCTGTCACCAAGATGAAAAATTTATTTCACTGGAGAAATACCGAAGTTACACACAAGTGTGTGTGATGCAGGCCTGGAGAGATAAATAAGCAAATAAAGATAAGTGCTACTGCACCAGGCCTAATACATATAAAGCGACTGTTCATGTAGTTCATTTAGGCTCCAATGGTCTGTGGAAACGACTGCAAAGCATCTGTTGTGGGAAGCTCGCCACAGGGGGCGATGCCTAATTCCATGAAGGAAAAGCACATTCTTGTAATTGCCGTGTTATGAGAAGAGGGGACTTGAGGTGACAAATACCAGGGGATATTAGTATTCCAATGGGCCTCCAACTTGATGGGAAGCGCCATTAGTAATGAACTTCCAAGCTTTAGAGAAGCGATTTGCATGAAAGGCGAACTCGGAAACGTAATGATGTTCCAAGTCAAATCCGCCAGGCCCCGGCATCAGGTGCGGCTTTACTTATTGCACTTTCTTTTCCTTTTCTTTTTTTTAGGGGGGGGGGGGGGTTCTGTGTTTCGATTAACTGTGAGATGACCCGACTCATACGTGATTCATGTCTTTGAATTAGGGTCGTCTCGATTTTCTCCGTAATTGAGAATGACATGAAGAGATTGAAAAATGAAGAAGCAGCACATTTTGGGTGTCATGGCCGGCATACGATTTCAGTAAAAGCGATGTTTAATCTTCTCCATGAGCGTGGACATGCTCACGGCGAGGCGTCTACAACGAGTATACATCCTTAGACGGTTAACTGAAAGTAAACATGAAAAACACCTGAAAATGTAGACAAAACATCGCACGGTGTCTAGACGCTTTGCTAGCAGCACTTCCAGCAGAATGATGTGTACATTTGAGTGCTGCAGTTCATAATTCAGGCGTGATTAAGGATTTATATTTCATCCTCATACTCCCATTATGCTGTCAACAACCATTTCCTGTGCCCCGCACACAAGCAGGCAAACTTATGCAGCTGTGCACAACTTGACAGTGGGAGCGGAAAATGGGAAGCTGCTCTCCTGTGACGGAAAAATAGAATGCATCATTTCCATTTGTATGGAATGGTGCAGGGCTGTGTAGCTGAGACGGATCTTTCCACATGCAATGAAAGCGCCGCTACATGATCAGTGATTATTCATAGACAATGTATACTCCGGGCTCTTTGTCGTTGTTATGGGGGGGAAAGAAACAGTCTCCTCTCTTAATAAAAGACGCCAATACCTGCCTAATTGATATTCCAGGCTTTATACGCCGACATCCACAGCACGTGGGTCGACAGAAACCTGCCTGTGAAGCAAAAATGAGCAAATTTGGAGTCATAATAAGGATTAAAATGTACCTTAACACCTCCGCCTAAATGCCATTTTTCATTTGTATGCTCTTGCACCGCTTCTAACAAGTGCAGAGTGCAAGATGAACAAAAACTGGTCTGCATGCTCAAATTGCTCGGGAAGATAAATGCTGTGTCAGCTGTCTCGCCAGAGTAAGCGTAGCAGTCGGTAGAAAGCAAGTGACCATTGTAAAATTACCGTGTTTGTGATCAGTGGCTTGCAAAAAGAAAAAAGAAAAAAACAGGAGAGGAGGGGGAGCAGTAGCAGCTACCATGCAATTCTCTGGTTTACTGGCGGGAGCTCTATAGAAGGCGAGACCTGAGCTACCGCATGGAAACACTCAATTTTGTTAGGAAAGTACACTTTTCCTCCAAGGAAATGGTGCTGGGATGACATGCTGACTCGTTGTAAGAGTTTTTAAGTATGAAACTTATCCGAACACTTTTTCTGTTTTGTGTTTTTTTGCACAGTCAAAGCAGATTCATCCTTAGATTGTTAAACTCCTTTTCTTCGCAGTCTCTGGCTTTTCAGAGGCCACCAACATTTCATGCGGTTGCTAACTAGTCATTATATCTGCAGCATATTTTTTTTCCTCACAAACAGCTTTTCCTAGCAATGCTGGAAGCGTCACAGAGAGTCTATTATCATCATTAGATGTTTCATAAAATAGCCACATTGCTGGGGATTTGGCCTTGATGCTACTTCTCAACTTCGCTTCATCATACGTCACAAAAATGGAGCACGTAATGACAAGTTATTCGTTATTGTAATTAAAAAGATGGATGTCCTCGACGAAATTGATCTTCACGGGAAAGTAAAAGAGAAGGAGAAGAAGAAAAAAAAGATCATCCCTCAAACCCCTCTGTAACGTACCGCGTGGTTAATCACGAGAGCCGATCATTATCTGTATTGTATGCAGGATGATTTAAAACAAAAAGTGCTGCTTGCAAGATGGATGTTGGGACTTTTGCAGCCACGTAGCATGTGAGAAAACATCTGCTGGTGCCTTAGACGCTGTGTGACTGCACTCAGACCGTGATAGATAACTCTGCACGTGTTTCGGCTTTGTATTTATTTTAATAAAACGAAACTCGGCCACACAGATTAATAATTATTGATTCAGACAAATGAGGAATGCACATTTTGTGTTTGCTTCCTGGCCGTAGATGCCGCTGTCCTCCACAGAGGCCTCGCAGCACCACCGGCCCGTAATAGGGTCACGATTGATTTTACTGTGTGAACAGTTTCCTCATTCAGTATCAGAGTACAGAGTGCACCATTTTTGTGCTGAATTTAATGCTGAGAACGGCCTCTGTGTCACAGCTGAAAACCTAAAAAATGTAAATCAAACTGGAATTTGCAGAAAAAGCTTCATATTGAAGATAAAACCCTGCATAGTCCTATCATCTACTTTTTCTACATTACATAGTCTGTAAATAACTCATTATTATGGCCACTATTATAAATATATATTTTATATACGCTCCTGTTGTGCTGTTGTCTCCTTTTTAATGATGTAACTCCAGAATTTTATTAAAAGAAATATGTATGAGTGCTTTTTATGACACTTTTTGTGTGTCAGCATTTGTCTGTTATTCAAACTTACATAATTTTTACTCAACATGTGAGGTCAGAATAAATGTAACTTCTCTATGCTTGCATAATAACGACAAAGGTCTTGTAATATGTTTATATGTTTTTCAGTTTTATGAGTAAAGAATTGATCCATCCAACACTTTTTACCCCTCTGCTGTAAAAGGTTGGTGGGGTATTGTTGTCACCCTGCCGGGGGCACAGGTTAAGCACCTACGTTTGTGAATGCAATAACTCGAGAACGAGGCATCGTAGGAGCTTCAAGTTGATACCATAGATGCATCTGCTAAAATTCTCAGATGAGTCTGAATCTCAGTGATCTCGACCTAAAAGTCAAAGGTCACGTTGTCTGAAAATCTCGATAACTTGAGAACAAGTTGACCTAGGATTTGGAAATTGATGCCACAGGTGTGTCTACCAGGAGGCTGAGGGGTAGAACAAAACAAATCGTTTCTGTTTCTTGCAACGCGAAAAACTTCAGTAGTAATGTACAATAAGCCCTTTGTTATCGGGGCTTTTCAAAATAAATAAATAAATGAATAATTTTAAAAAATCCCTGCAGCAAAATGTTGGATACATCAGGCTCCAAAAATATCAAATAGAGTTCTCAAACTTTATCAAATTGGTTTGATTTTGAATGCAATATAAATGAGAGGTATTGTAATGTAACCAGATCAAACAGCACTCAATGCTGACCTTTAATACTCACTTCTTTTTCAGGAATCCACATCAATTAGATGTTCTAGTGCAGTCTCCTATTTCTTATTTTAGATCTAATGTATTGCAATAAGAGACCTATGGTCGATCTCCAGTTTTAAACCTAATATAATATAACCTCATGCAACTTATAACATGACCTAAGACAGTGAGTTAAGGCAGACCTTCCCAAAGTGTGGGGCCCGCCCCCACGGGGCGCCCACAGAAACGCAAAGCAGGAGATGACGCATCGCTGAGTATGTTTCCAAACCAACTTCATTCTAAGCCAAAGACTAGAAAATATGGTGAAGCATATCTGCCCTTTGGTTTCACCTGCACAAGTGCTGAGGTAGGTCTCCCCTGCAGAATTGGTTTTCCCTTCGTTGGGAGCAGCGCTGGGCTCTCCAAATCACGGACAAATCCCACAGCTGTTTATGTTTTTAAACCCATTTTGCACAGACAGACATTTTTTGAAAAATGTATTGATAGCAATGTTGAATATTATTACACAGGAAAAAAAACAACTACATGTAAAATAATCACATCGTGACGCCTCTGCTTTTCTAAATGGAGGGACATTAAATGCGTGTGTATGTAAGCGTATAAAACCTGAAGATAGTCAGATTAACAGTATTTTGTCTCTATCATTCTGCAATTCATCTCATGTAAAAAATAATGTGGCGCACAGCGTGACGTGAGAAAAGGCACATACCTTTGATGATGCACAAAAAAACCCCTGGTGGAATCACCATTTTCGGTGATTCCAAACGCCGTTTACGTGTGGACGAAACAGCTGCGTTTTCAAAAGTACCCGTGTAGGTGTTAGTAAAAGAGTTAGTAGTTTATTTTATTACTACCTGTCATTTATTGCAGATTACTTGTATTTGCTTAATTGTTTACTAAATGTTTGAAGTGTGAAATAAACCGCAATGGAGCAAAATATGGGTGTGTGTGGTTGGAGGATGTGTGCGTGTATGTGCGTGCATGCGCGCGTGCACCCGGGGGCGCAACATTTTTCTTGTAAAACAAAGGGGGGCCCAGCAAAAAAAAGTTTGGGAACCACTGAGTTAAGGTAACAATTTAAGTCTTTGTGCGTTTCAGGCACATCTATAAAGGACTGGGGTTGAAATTATGTGTTTGGCTGTGAGGCAAATGCTAAAAAAGCTTTTTAATCTAACCCTTTTCATGATGGGCTTCCTTTGAATCTTCCTCCTATTTGGTGTGAGACTTGTTTGGGCATCGTGAGAGCATAATAATGCAGATAAAAAGCATGTCTCACAAGCTGTAGTCTGAGATTTGGCAACCGTGCTAAGACTCTTCAGTAGAAGTTTGTAAGGTTTAGCTTAAGCACCGAGCATAATACAAACTAGCATCTGACACCCTGCTTAGAGGGCATTCTGTTGAGGATGTTTACCATCTTATATGAATCTGTTAACATGCTAACGTTTCTTATATCATCTACATGTTTAGAGAAACATTTATGTCGACCATGAGATCAGATATTAATTCATACATTTTCAACGTCACTTCGCGAGCGCGATAAAATACAATCACTGTTTGTGCACATTACGTAATATCATTGACTGTGAGAAACCTCAGTTTTTCAGCTAATTAATTCTAGCATGACCTGTAGGCTAGCTTTTAAATGCAATATCTGTCATAATGAAACCCTAGGAAACACTTTATAGCTGTCTGCAGTAACTTAACTACCCCTATCAGCATGCATTACACAGTGGCTGCTGCTACTTGCTGCTACTTGTGCTGCACACTGGGAAAAACAAGAGTTCTCTACTACCTCAAACACACAAGTTACCCAAAGGCCTGAAAGACAGGGTGCAGCTGGTATCGCTGCACTATATGGCAGAGCATAACGTATATTTAATCAGGAATACTCCTTTGGCTAGACTAGGAGGGACACAAGGTCATAAAATGAGGAGTGTGTAAGTCTGAGCCAGGTAGTCGAGGGGTGCTAATGTTAGCAGCTTTGATCTTAGCTGCACTCAAAAGTAATTTTCTACTAGATTAATTGGTCCTGCAGGGTCATCCTAAATGCATCTAATGATCTTGAGAAACTTCTCAAGCCATGTAAGGTTGCTTGCTAATTACAACCAAACAACTTTGGTGAAAAGTGATGCGTCAAGAATTAATTTTGTGCTGCTGCACCCTCCCCGTACATGTGTTATATTAAAAATAAATGCGGTGACTAATTCGAAGCAAAGGGGGAGAAAACCTCATATTTTGGTCGTTGCCTGTTTCATCATCTTTGAGCGCACCTGTCAAATCTCAAAACTTAAAGCAATATAGCAATATCCGTGATAAAACGATGTCAGAACCCGCCTGCTGTGACACCCATCTCCCGCAGTCACTTTTGGAGGAGAATGCCTGTCTGCTAAATTTGAAAAGCCTGATACAACCCCATTTTCCATTAGGGCTCTTTGAGAGCCAAGAGGTCCTCTCTGCAGGATGTTAGCAAGCATGAATAATCTCTATACCCCCCTCTCCTGCTAGTAAGCTTTTAGAAATATAAATTATTGAAATGGCTGGTGCTAGGTTTTTCCTTTCTCGGGAGGAAGTGAACTTGTATAAAAGTCAGCTTCCTCAGACATTTATACCACTCCTTTTATACTTCTCCCAGAGTGTTCGTCTGAGTCTACCGATACCACGGCATAACCCTTAAAGATAGCCTAGCCTTTGCTTCTCAATGTACAGTACACGAAGGTTAATGAAGCAACTCAGCGTCTCACGGTTTCGCCGTCTGTCTTTTTTTTGCTGCCTGGTAGGAAACCTCACCTAGTCGCCGATGCTCTCCTGAGCCCCCTGCCAGCTTTGGCTTCTGGCTTTGGCCTTTATCAGCTGCCCCTGAACCGATAAGACGAATAAGGCAACGTTGTTTTATGATAAACGTTGATGCTTTATTAAACTTAAAGTTTCAAACATATAGTTATCCCAAGTGGGCGGCGAGAGGGTAAATATACAGTGACTAAGCCTGAGACATAAAAGCGGAACAGATGTCTGTGCTTCAAAGTGACAGGAGCGTTGGTGAGAATGGAGGCGTCTCTAAGGAGAAGGTAGCGTGCGGTTGTTTATATATTCCCTTCCACGTCCTCTTTATTTGTGAATGCTTAATGCACTCAGGAGGATCAAATGAGGGTTGATGGACTGTTAAGAAAAAGCTAAAAAAAAAAAAAAAATAAAGGGAAAAAAAAGAAGAAGAGGCTTCCTAAGGTGCATCTCATGATGTTGAGAGGGACTAAATGACATCCATTTTGCCTTTGTGTTTGGCAAATAGCTGAAAGCGCTGTCAAATAGTTTGCTCCCTCCTCTGCTGATTACTAATAGTTGAAAAAAAATGTGGATGGAAGACATCCACAAGAATACTTCTTTTTTCTTTCTTCCTTTCCAACTAAATAAATGGGACACTGTTTTCTGGAGTAAATGGAATCATTGCTCAGGGTAACAACCAGCAAATGGAATATGCAAAGTAAAATCCTGAAGAGGGCGGGAGAAGGACATAAGCGGAGGCGGGAGACGCAAAAAGACTGATCGAGAGAGTCCTCGACGTAAAGCAAATTTAAAGCCCGGGATGAACTGGATCAAGACTGATGGAGCCGGTAAACAGGGGCGAACGCAAAAGACGAAGAAAGACTTGATTGAAGGTAGAGCAGGTCTCAACCTCCCTCTCTACCTTGCCCCTAGGTGATCTTTACTCAGAACAGTACATCTGGCTGAGCTGACATGTAGTCTGTAAAGCAACAACGAAAAAAAAAGAAGTGGGGGGGCATCTGAGTGTAAATGGATCTTTGTGCTTGGCTTTCTGCCTGTCTTGCTGCTTGCCCAGCCAGGCCTGTAGAGAAAGGCCCCCTCTCTGCCCTTCCTGCTTCATCTCTCCTTTTCATCTCACTCTTTACCCGTCCATTTTAGCGCTACCCCTAAGGGGCATCCGACACTAACACTCCCTCTCTGCTTTCATTCTCTTCCTCCCACTCCCTTCGCTTATGTTGTAAATGGAGGAATATCACAGCTAATCCGTCATGTTTATGAATGACATTGGGCCTACGGAGAGTTGGGTCGCCTTGCCAGAAGTGGCGTACATCTCTGTTGCATGCCCTCTGCTTGGCTGATCCAATCTGCCCCAGCAGCAGTGGCCATAAAAAAAACAAAACAAAGTCTATGGGGGAAGGCAGGCTTGGAGGGACATTTTGTTGGGTCACTTTAAAGCTTTTTTTTTAAAAAAAGAAATCATTTTTCCACCCAATATTTTCTATCGAACTGTAAAAACCAAAGCTGTTCTGTCTGTGGACCTCACTTCGTGTCAGTGTAAACCTTCCAGCTGTGTTTTAAGGGCGTTGTGGACAAATTAATAACAATAATACTCTAACTTGATTGCTCAACATAATTTATTCTTAGAGGCTCAAGGCTGCAATGGTTTGGGCATGTGCAGAGGAGGACAGGAAGTTGGAGATGGAGCTGCCAGGCAGGAGGGAAAGAGAAAGACCACAGAGAAAATGTAGTGAATGAGGACGTGAAGAGGGTTGATGTGACAGAGGAAGAGATAGAGGCAGATGAGCCGCTGTGGCGACTCCTAAAGGGAGAGGCTGAAAGCTGAAACCTGGGTATTGTTTTTGTCAGGATTGCAAATGTGAAATATGTGCAATTTGGCTTTTGCATCATGTGATCTCACCTTCTTGCTGTTGATTTGGAGGAGCCAGTCCGTAGAAAGCTGACTAAAAGGCAAGACTTAAAGCGAGATGAGCTAAAACAAGTGACCTCAGGTAACAGATGATCAGCTCCGAGGCTAAAGATTAACTAAGATTATTCTGAACAGTGAATCATGCAAGCCTAATCTAGCTGGAGCTGGAAATGAGCATAATGAAATCCTTTAATGAAAGAAAAATGTTGACTTAAAAGTTTTACAACTATTTCTCCAAAGTCACTCTGAATGAGGAAATTGTTCACGTGTGAAGGCTTTCTCGTGGGGGTGGGGGTCGCCTGTGATTAATAGATCGACTCTACAATGCTTTCCTCATAATTTCAGGCATTAGGTGAGGATTTTTAATGACAAATAAGCAGCATTCAATTAATTACACAATCTCAAAGGGGATTTATGGAAGAAACAATCAGTGCGGGGCAAAAGGGGGAGAAGAAGCTATTTTTCACCGAGACAGACTGCCGTGAACCTCGGGTTAAGAGAGCTTTCTGCGCCTTCACCTTCCTCCTCCCATATTTCGTTCCAACATTCATCATCGCAGGAGTTTTAAAGAACACACAGGATAGTATTTCACAACCAATTCCCTTTTTTCACTGCTTTAGGCCACAGCGGGGAAATAAAAGTTTTAGTGGATAGTCGATGGTCCCTCGTTGTCCGCCCTGGGGTTTTAGCAGTTTTCTCAAAGAGACTGTATTTGTTCAGCAAATTACTGAACTACCTTTTAGAGGCACCAAGCTGGAGAGACTTAATGCCACTTTGTGTCAGAGTGGGAATGTTCCTCCTAAAACTCTATTACAGCAAATTGAAATTAGCGGTTTGAGCCAACTGTGGCACATTCGCGGTAATATTCATTAGCGCGCTCGGTACCTGTTGAATCAACTAATAAACTAGACTGAAGCATATTTTCCGGAGCCAAGCCAGGATTCCAAGGAGCTGTTTTTACCGCACAAAATGAAACATAAAGGAACAACTGCAGAAACACGTTTTGTTTTTGTTAAATTGACATTCCTCGTGCGGTTTTCTTCACCTCACATCAGATGATTCGTTAATGCCGAACACGAGGCTCTGGCACACATCTGGCGCATGCAGGTATACGTCCAAAACGAGAGGCACCACTCTCTGATCTTGAATGTTAAACGCGCAAATGTATCTTCATTTGAGATAAATGAGTCATGGGCTTTCATTGAAAACACGAACCCTCGGGCTCTTTGCTGGATACAAAAGGATTAGATCTGACATGCAGGTCCTGCACGGACGCATTTGCAAACCTGAAGTAGAAAGCAGCAACCCCTTGCCACTTAAGATTTTCCCATACGGCTGATCTAAGGCTTTTGGACGTACAGAAGTATGACCCCAGACTCTCATGTTTGAAAAGTCTCTTCCAGTCTAGACAATCATAAAGCTACGTGCTATGTTTTAAAACAATTTGAAGGTTGACTCAGAGTTCAGTAGCCTGAATCCTTTAAAGAGCAACACAGGAAGGAGAATTTCAGAATTATCCCCCTTCGACACAGCAGCATGTGCTCTATTAGACGCTAGTGCTGAGCATTTTGTTTTCCATTATTGGATTACTTAAGCAATATCTGCCCAATGCAGGTGCCAGGAGGCTTATTTGGAAAATCAGGCTCAAAGGAAGCTCTAGAGTGAAAAAAACCTAATCTTATTTAGCCTGGACAACATATGTGCCAAGCAGCACTGGGATGTATCAACGAGATAAATACTGGCTCTGAATTCTCTGAGGGCATTCGAGGAGAATTTAGACGTCTCGATTCGTAGTTTCTTAAGAATTGCGACGAAGCGCATTATGCTGCCCTCACGACACGTGACCCTGTGAGGTTAGACAGCTAGCGAACAAATAGAAGAGGTCTTCCACACAAGGCTTGACTTTCTTGTTTTTATGTAACTAGAACATGAGAAAAAATGAAAATGAATCGCTGGTTAACACACATCTTAATAACAACTTGCCGATTAGCCTAGCTTAACATGTACATTACATCAGCATACAGTTCGCTCCATGTAAACACACATAACGACTGTCTCTACACATGTCAATACTCACAAAGACGAACGTTTTCCGAGGTGCGAACGTGTAGAGCACTCTTAGCGTGAACATGAACTAGTCCCTATTTAATAACTGCCGGAGCACTTTTTCACGACATCATAAACGAAAGGGTACATCAAAGATAGGTTAGTGAACAGAGCGCTCCCTCGCTCCATTTCCGCACATAGGATACAAAGATCTCTTGTGGCAATGATGTCTCACTCTGAGCTTATTTATCACTCTGCTTATGTGGCTCAATCAGCACACACACCAACCGCTGACTTTTGACTCAAGGGCATAACACTCCCCGCTTGATATACACACATTATATCACAATAAACATCAATACAACATATTCAAACATCATCTAGCATTGAAGAATATTCATTCAGTCTCTGCAAGCAAAACAACAATCTCTGAAACTGGTCTGAGAAACATTTTAACAGTCCCATCTTTTACAGTCCGCACTTCCACTTTTCGGACCTTCTTGTCGCTGCTGGGGAATGTTTTTACTATTAGTCCCATGGGCCATTCGTTCCTGCTGGCTTGGAGGTCCTTTAGCAGGACCACATCTCCTATTTTGACATTAGGTCTAGTCTCTGTCCATTTTGCACGACCTTGTAAGGTGGATAAATACTCTCCCTTCCACCTTTTCCAAAAAGTGTCAGCGAGGAGTTGAACATGTTTCCATTGTTTCCCAAACAGCTGCCCTGATGAGAAGTTCCCAAGTGGGGCGGACACAGCACTCATCTTCTGCGTTAGTAGCACTGCTGGAGTGAGTACTGCAGGACTGTCAGGGTCGGTGGATATGGGAACAAGAGGCCTTGCATTAATAATTGCCATCACCTCGGCCATGAAGGTGCACAACACTTCATGAGTAAGACGTGTTTGTTCAGTTCGTAACAACATTGCATCCAGAATGCGCCTGGCAACGCCTATAAGGCGCTCCCACGAGCCTCCCATATGAGACGCATGAGGGGGATTGAAAGTCCAAACACACCCTCTCTCTTGCAGGTACTTTCCTACTGCTTTGTTTCCTGAGTTTAGGTCTAATTCCTTACAAGCGCCCACAAAATTCGTGCCTCTGTCCGAGCGCAGAAACTTGGCCGGGCCCCGAATAGAGAAGAGCCTTCTTAATGCATTGATAAAACTATCAGCAGACATAGTCTCTATCAGTTCGATATGCACAGCCCTAGTTGACATGCATGTGAATAACACAGCCCAACGTTTGTTCTGGGAACAACCACCTCTTGTACGACGCGTCACAATAGTCCATGGCCCAAATACATCTAGGCCTACAGTGGTAAAGGGTGGTTCAGGGGTGACTCGGTCTGCAGGCAAGTCTGCCATTTTCTGGATCTGCATTTTGCCTCGCAACTTGCGACATGTGACACACCGATGAATGACAGATGACACAAGCCGCTTCCCTCCAATTATCCAGTACCCAGCACCACGGATAGCTCCTTCAGTTATGTGTCTTCCTTGATGAGCCACTCGTTCATGATAGTGAGTTACAATTAGCATGGCGATGTGGCTGGTAGATGGGATAATCAGAGGGTGCTTTTCATTCTCTGTGAGATCGGCAGCGGAAAGACGTCCACCGACTCGTAAGAGACTGTCTTTGTCCACTACAGGATTGAGCTTTTTGAGTGCATCAAATATGCCACTGACCTTCCTTCCTTCTTTAATGTTTTCAAGCGTCCCTTTGTAAGCTTCTTGTTGGACGGCTCGAATAATGACTGCTTGGGCTCGGGTGAGTTCTTGGACGCTCGGTGTCTCACTGAAACCTTTCCATCCCCTTTGCCCACTTGTCTTTTGTGCAAAGGATGTAACTACATGAATGAGTCTGGCTATGACTCTGCAAAGAGTGATCCAGTTTGAGTACTTTTTGAAACGGTCAGAACCCAACTGTGGCTCTGCTACAGTAGTTTTCATTACTTTTATTTCCGGATGTATCTCTCTGTCTTTTTCAGGTTCGATGAGCGTGAAAGGACCAGTGTGTGGTTCTGTGTGTGGGTCAGAGTACAGAAAGGGTGGACCTGAGAACCAGGTACTGTTCTGCAGGTCTGCTGCTGGAATGAACCGAGTGGCCTGGTCAGCTGGATTTAACTCACTTGGTACATAATGCCATTGACTCGGATGGGTGGATGCTCTAATGCGCGTAACCCTGTTGGCAACATACATGTAGAATCGTCTGGAGGTGTTGTGTATGTACCCCAACACAATCCTACTGTCTGTGTAAAAAGTCACATTGTCTACTTTAATGTCTAACTCGTCTCTGATGAGCTCAAACATTTCCACCGCGAGCACAGCAGCACATAGTTCCAGGCGTGGTACAGTGTGTGCGGGGCGGGGTGCGAGTTTAGACTTCCCCATCACAAACCCAGTATGACACTGTCCTTCACTGTCAACTGTACGCAGATAGACTACTGCACCTATAGCGACAGTGGAGGCATCACAGAAAATGCAAAGTTCTTTCACTTTCGTTGTGCTTAACGTACCTGGGCTGTAGCACCTTGGTATTTGGAGGTTCTCAAGGGCTTGCAAAGAGTCTTTCCATAAGTCCCACCTCTCCTGTTTCTCAGGGGGTAAGAGTGTGTCCCAGTCTTTTCCATCAGATGACAGTTCCCTGAGTAATGCTTTGCCCTGCATTATTATGGGAGCAGCAAATCCCAAAGGGTCATAGAGGCTATTAACTGTCGACAATACTCCCCTCCGTGTGAATGGTTTGCTCTCATTTGACACCTGGTAAGTGAAGCTGTCAGATTGTAGGTTCCAACAGAGTCCCAAGCTTCTCTGAACTGGAAGAGGGTCTACTCCTAGGTCTAAATCTTTCAGGTCCTTTGCACGATCCTCAACAGGGAAAGCTTCCATGACTTGACTGCAGTTTGATGCCACCTTGTGGAGGCGCAAGTTAGACTCTGCCAACATGTTTTGCGTTCTTGTGAGCAGGTTGATTGCTTCCTCTGGCGTGGCGACTGATGTGAGACCATCGTCAACATAAAACTGACGCTCAACAAACTGTCTTGCATCAGATCCGTGTTCTCGTTCTCCCTGCTGTGCTGCCTGTCTCATGCAGTAGATGGCAACAGCGGGTGACGGGCTGTTTCCAAACACGTGGACCTTCATTCTAAACTCAACTATGCTCTTTGTAATGTCATTGTCCTCATACCACAGATAACGCAGATAATCTCTGTGGTCTTCGCGCACAACGAAGCAGTAAAACATTTGCTGCACATCGGCTGTCAGGGCTATGGGCTCTTTGCGGAAGCGCAACAGCACTCCCAATAGGGAGTTGTTCAAATCAGGTCCGCCAAGAAGCACTTGATTGAGCGAAATTCCATCACATTCTGCACTTGAATCAAACACGACTCGTATTTGTTGTGGCTTCTGTGGGTGGTATACCCCAAACGTGGGCAGATACCAATGTTCTTTACTTAGTGGCAGAGGAGGGGCAGGCTCGGCTTGGTCGTTATCCAACATTTTCTGCATGAATTGGATGTAGTGATCTTTCATTTCTGGTCTCTTTTCCAAAGTCTTTCGGAGAGAGCAGAGGCGTTTTAGGGCTTGTTCTCTGTTGTCAGGGAGCCTCCTTCTCTGTGAGCGAAAGGGTAAAGGTGCAACCCAGCTGTTCTCTTGGTTTTGATAAACTTCACTGTCCATTATTGTCAGGAATGCTCTGTCGTCGATAGACATGGCTTGTTTGTTATCACCCTCAGATCTAACAAACACAGAGTGTCCCAAATCGTCTGTGATGCAGGTTGCATTCATAGTGACCCCATAATTCTCTTTAACGTGAATTGTGTTTGGGCAAGGCTCAAAATAGGATGCACGTCCATTATCTAAGGTGTGTGTTTTATAGACATTGACCTCTGACTGACTGTGCACTTTTCCTAGACACACCTCCCCCACAATAACCCAACCCAGGTCTAGCCTTTGGGCGTATGGTGCATCATTGGGTCCGTTGATTTGCTCACGTACCTTATGGACCCTGATGACGTCCCTTCCAAGGAGTAAAAGGATTGGGGCGTGGTGGTCGACAGGTGGGATGTTATCTGTCACTGGAAGAAGATGTGGGTGATGCTGGGCAATCTCTGGAGAGGGTATTTCAGATCTATTGTCCGGCACAGAGTCACATTCAATTAAAGGGGGTAGCTGGATGTTGACTTCTCCATCCAAAGACTCGAGGAAGAAGTTTACAGCTCTCCTACCTGAGGTTTGTTCTCTGCCAGAGCAAGTCTTTAAGGTGTATGGAGTGGGTTTGGCATTGATTTTGAAAAGGCTGAAAAACTCTGATTTAACCAGTGACCTGTTGGACTGATCATCTATTACTGCATACATTTTTATAGCTCTCTCTTTTTGGCCTGCGGGATACACTTTGACCAAACTGATCTTAGAACATGAACGTGGGCTATCACCTTGGCC
The DNA here is from genome assembly GCF_057382275.1 of Copadichromis virginalis. NCBI lineage: Eukaryota > Metazoa > Chordata > Actinopteri > Cichliformes > Cichlidae > Copadichromis > Copadichromis virginalis. Next base: position 47,389,696 of record NC_140620.1, read on the forward strand.
ACATACCTCTGTGCACTTCGACTCGACTGAAGGTGAGCTCTCGATTTGCTCTTCATTGTCGTTGTTTCCTGGTGTAGTACTCTTAGGGGCAGGAGTAGGACCAGGATGCATTGCAGATAAGTGTTTAAGGCTGTCACACTCGATACACTTAACCACTGCTTTACAGTTTTTTGCAATGTGTTGGACAGACCCACAGCATCTGTAGCATATGTGGTGCTCTTTGAGATAGGCTTGTCTTTCTTCAATAGTTTTGTCTCTAAAGAGCTTACACTTTTTGAGTGGATGTGGTTTTTTGTGGATTGGGCACTGGCGATCCGGTTCCTCCATTTTCTTTGGACTGAGATTATTCTGGTCCGACTCTGCCGTAATGTCCATTTTGTGTGCTGACACAGTAGGTTTGCGACTATAAGACCTCAGTTTTTCTGTTGGGGGAGAAGGGACATGGGTGTTGGCCTTGGACATAGCAAAGCTTGGGTCATTCCTCATTTTCGCTTGCCGCTGGACAAATTGTGTGAAAACTGAGAAAGGAGGAAATGACACACTATGAGTCTCCTTGTACTGTGTTCCTACAGTTGTCCACTTTTCCTATAGGTTGAAGGGAAGTTTTTCCACTATTTGCCTGACTCCTCTAGCTGTGTCCAGGTAAGCAAGTCCTGGGAGCGCGCCATCTTGTTTAGCACACTGAAGCTCCAATAAGATGTCACTAAGTTCCTGCAGCTTAACATTGTCTTTATTTGTTAGTTTAGGAAAGTCCTCTACCTTTTTTAAGAGTGCGTCCTCAATAGCCTCAGGTGAGCCGTAGCACTCTTCAAGGCGTTGCCAGACCATCTTCGCACCTGCAGCAGGATTGAGGGTGTGTACAGCACGAATGCGCTTAGCCTGTTCGGATGATGTTGGACCCAACCATTTTGTTAGCAAGTCTAATTCCTCTCTTGGAGACAAATTTAGGTCTTTGGTTGCGCTGATGAATGAGGTTTTCCATGCCCAATAGTTTTCAGGTTTGTCATCAAATTGCAAAAGACCTGTGCTAACTAGTTCTTTGCGAATTAGGTATTTTGCAAACTGTTGCATTTCACTTGATTCAGGTACACAGTTGTTAAGGTTGGGGGTGTGCTTTGTGGAGTTGGACCAGTACGTGTCGACTACACCAGTGTTCACTGTTTGCTCCTGTTTCCTTTCTCTATTTACAGGTGGTGTTTTCGTCTGAGTGTTGGTTATAAAAGGATTAGTTATTTGTGTACTGTCTTGTGCATCTACTTCATTGCAATTTCCTTTAGGAGGCTGTGCTGAGTCGTGCTGAGTGTCTGGGTAGAGTAACTCACATTGTTGTTGAACATATTCGTTAGTGCGGTGCACTGTACTGATGGGCTCAGCTTCCTCACAAAGTTCTCCGTAGAGCTCCCCGCTCTGAATCTCTGCTTCTTCATAGGCTGAGGCCTCTGCTTCAGCTGCGGCTATTGCTTTTTGGCACTGGAGGACATGTAGATGAGCATCCAGTTCAGCTCTCTGTTTCATTGCATTAGCTTCCTTTTCAGCGAAGGCCAGTTGAGCTCGTGCTGCTTGAGCTTTGGCGTAGGCCCTTGCAGCTGCAGAAGCTGTTGATGAGGATGTCCGTTGAGAACGCCTTGTCGAGGTTCTGGATTGCTGCGACTTGGTGTCGAATGGTTGAGACCGTTGCTGCGTTGTAGCTGGTTGAGTGGCAACGTCTGGTTGCTGTTCACCACCGGCTGCTTCGTCTAGCTCTTCAGCAGCGTAGCCTTTTAGGTAATTTCTTCCTGAGCGTAGACTCATGTTGCTTAAAGTAGCTCTGTATGTTTGAACCCGCTGAGTAGGCGTCTTTTCCTTCGTCTTTTTACTATGCTGCCCTCACGACACGTGACCCTGTGAGGTTAGACAGCTAGCGAACAAATAGAAGAGGTCTTCCACACAAGGCTTGACTTTCTTGTTTTTATGTAACTAGAACATGAGAAAAAATGAAAATGAATCGCTGGTTAACACACATCTTAATAACAACTTGCCGATTAGCCTAGCTTAACATGTACATTACATCAGCATACAGTTCGCTCCATGTAAACACACATAACGACTGTCTCTACACATGTCAATACTCACAAAGACGAACGTTTTCCGAGGTGCGAACGTGTAGAGCACTCTTAGCGTGAACATGAACTAGTCCCTATTTAATAACTGCCGGAGCACTTTTTCACGACATCATAAACGAAAGGGTACATCAAAGATAGGTTAGTGAACAGAGCGCTCCCTCGCTCCATTTCCGCACATAGGATACAAAGATCTCTTGTGGCAATGATGTCTCACTCTGAGCTTATTTATCACTCTGCTTATGTGGCTCAATCAGCACACACACCAACCGCTGACTTTTGACTCAAGGGCATAACACGCATCTATGTTTATACTCTGCGTGCTTTTCAGACTTGTTGCTTTAATAGCTGGACCTGCCACTCATGAATGTTACTTTATGCTCCCAGTGTCAGGGGTCATCGCTTTCACTTGCATCTCAACTATTCCAAGTATTCTACCCAAGGCAGTGCCAGCCCATTTATATGCTGAAAGCAATCTTAAGGCATTAGTGGAGTATTTATTTATTTTTTAACTCTGCAAAGCCTCAAAAATGTAAAAAATTGCCTGAAAATTCATTCAGTATTCATATATGAGCTTTAATTCATATCGTTTTTGCTACATGCAGCATTTTTGTGCAATTTATTGCTCACAGTTTAGCTTAAAAACATGCTTAAAAACATCAGGCTGATGTAGAAGTCTCAAAAACTCTCAAATATGATTCAGTTGGCGTTATAGGGTTAAATATTGTTTCATGCCACCTGCTAGCATGGCATCCTAAAGCAGAAAAATGATTTGAAGGAATATTTAAGAGGTTCTAAAGTAGGAAAACACCATCAAATGTCCTAGTTCAGTGATCAAAAATTAATTTGGGGACACGTTTCACCTCTGCCCAAAGTTAATGGGAAGAATGATGGATGGTGTGTTGAGCTAAGCAACTATGTCCAAGTTCAAGATTGAGGTTGTTCAACCAAGCTGCAGGTAGCTGATAAAGCAAAGGGTGGGCTCAGATTCAGAACCTGTCACTCTTTAGGAGCCGGATTGTAAAGTGCATCTTTTTTTTTTAACCACAGTATAAAGTGTACCTTGTAAATAGAGCAAGGAAATCAACTGCGATGCGGGTGAAAGTGGTGAAACATTAGAGCGGAGGGGAGGGAGAGAAGAATGGAACAGATGCCGTCATAGAATTGGCACAAAATGAAATTCCTGCCTTCTTTTGTTAATCAAGAGCTCTTACGTTTGGTTGAGTAATTTTATTTGTGTGAAAACAAAAGCATAATTAACAGTTCCCTCTCCATGCCAAAGGGAGAAAAAAATGAATATGTCAGTGGAACAGGAGCCGAACAGAACATTTTATTGACGGGGATTTAGGTCGTCTCTCGCAGCGTTTCTAGAGAAACGTGAACAAATCACACAGGTCACCGTTACGAAATCAACAACGTTGTTTTTTCATAAAACCTTGTTTTATTTTGCTTTCTTTAAACATCAAGAGCGTTAGCACAAAGTTAACCAAAATTTTAAAAAGATCCATAAACATATGAACAATCTCAAGCCTGCAGCGCTGGAGCAAGTCTGCCTCTTAATAATTTATTTGCTATTCATCCTTTTTTCATTTTACATACTTTATTTAAATTTCTCTGTCCTTTCTCCTAAACTGTGTACACAGAGTTCTTTTAGAAAACCGAGTCGAGGCAGGCTAATGTATTAGCAAAGTCGATTCCAAACAATGCTCTCGTATTGAGTAAAATCACTGTATGATTAATATGATTAGCACTCTAACCCTCCTAAATTCTCTGATCTTCTTTCTCACTTGTTTTGGATTTTGGAGCATTGAAACAGCTTTTTAATCAGTGTCCCTCAACTTCAAATTATATGCTATGGTGTGGTGGGAAAAATGGTTTGGGCTCAGACTGCTGAGAAAAATAAGCACTACTGTCACACTCAACATGGTTGATGTTTTGCGGCTTCTTTTCTTTTCTGCTAGTCTCATCTTGGGAGGGGTAGCGAGGATCAGATGGATTTCCTTAATTGGGCAAAAATCATCTTTAGGACGACGACAAGAAGTGGTGTAAATAGTTAAAGACGTCCACCTGAGCCAAATTCCTGCACGTTCATAATTGACAATCTTTTGCGAAGACGGGATACCAAAACACAGACTCCCGTGCTGCTGCCACAGCAAGTGACCTGTGACAGCCTCTTTGAGTGGATTGTATCCACTCAAATATGTCCAACAAATATACCTTATTATGTCCCCGGGGGATTTTCCCCGAAGAATAACCTCAACCACGAGGGTGAAAAGTCTTGTTCCGCTTGGGGAGAAAAGGGGTCGGACCAAATCCAATCCTTGTGCAGCAACCACAGAACTAAAGCCAGAATGTGACTGGAAAGGTTTATGTTTTTATGGCTTTACTTGGAAAGTCCGGTGCAACAAAGGCTTATTTTCTTCTCGGATTCCTTCATCGGGTATTTTTGGAGCCAGCTGTGATTTGCCAAATGTGATTTCAGTGTCACAAAAGAGCATCCATAACTCACGATATGGGGAATGTGTTTGTTTTTTTTTAAATTTACACTTCATTTCACAACCAATGTGTGCTACTTCTTGGTTATTTTTAGAACAGTGCATGACTATCAAGATTTACTACACATAAATTGTCAAACTTACTTTGCTTAAAGCTGCGAAGCTGTTAACTTAACTAAATGTGATGCCAGGCAACACCGGCACACTGCAGCGTTGCTTTGTTAAAAAACCTGTGCTGTGTGCACAGCTTGACATTAACCGGATAAATGAAAGTGATAGCGAAGACACGGTTGAACGTCTGCTGATCATGTGTAGGTGCTGAGCAGGAGAAACAAACAGGCTTTTCATTTTGATGTCTGAACCCAGTGTCACACAGCTGTCAACATGTAAGTGCGTGCCAAATTTAGGCAGTGTTTCTGGCCTCATGTGCAGGTCCCCATGCCTCACAAATGAATTCGTGTCCATAGATCTAACCACGTTAGTTTTCTAAGACACTGTAAACGTCGCCTTGTACAGCTACCTCGGTGTTGCATCAACTAAAGTACACTTGTGAGTAACTGATTGGCTAAACGGCGCCTCTGTCAGTTCAGACCGCACCAAGTCTATTTAATTAAATCCTGAAAAAAAGGGTTTTTGTCACTCTGGTCACTAAATCTTTTAAGTTACAAGTGAAAAATGACAAAAAAAATTGAATTTATTGCTGTACTGAAGCAACACTTTAGAAACTTTAATGGCCCCTGTTGTCATACAAGGAAAATGTGATTTCACTTATGCTCGTATTCTGTATGAGTGATCAATAGATATAATCTGCTAATGGGGTGAGTTTATGTCCAATGGCCTTATGTCTTCTGCAGAAATCTGCTCACTGAGGTACTTTTTGAGCCAATGTCCTTTTTATACTCATCCAATACTTGGCAACACACACTCATATGGCCTGATAGCTTGGCAGTGGCTAATGTGTGCAAATTGTCATTGGGAGTCTTTTTATATCAAGCACCAGTGCTCAGCACTTCTTTAGAAGGTGACTTCAGCATTTCTCTCCCTTCCATCTCATTTAGTGTGTAGATCCATTGTTGAATATACAGTATGGGTCTGTAAAGCAGGAAGTGCCCTTGTCTTAGGGTGTCCTTGAGATTGCAGTCCGGAGCCAGGTAGAATAAGCGAGCGAGAAAAATTATGTAAAAACCATTCCGCTTTTTACCTGTTAATTTCACCCTTCAGGTTTGACTTTCATTTATTGCACAGAGTGGCTTAGCACTGTTTTCATGGCACCTAGGACATAATGTATTCACCCCAGCCTACACATTCAACAACAAATGCAAGCGCCCCAAACTTTTCCAGTTCCCCCCCTGTCAGGATGCACTTGAGACCTTTTAAGTGGCACTGAAACAGCTCCGTACTGACAATCTCTGCAAGTCGAAAAAACTGCAAACCACTTGGTCTCTGGTTGAGTAATTATTTCAGTCTTTACCTCTAATGCCTTGTCAATAAACCACGTTCTTCAAAAATGTGCAACATGTGCGATTAAAGAGCAATTAATGTGATTTAATTTTGCTCTCTTAGCCTTATAAGGAGAACACTGCAGCAGCGCTGTTGATATGAGTTGTTAATCACAGCAGCAGCTTCCAATTGTGTTCAATTTCCCCTTCCTTTATTTATTATCACAATGGTAATTCACTTCACTATGAAATAAATGAGGGTAGAGCTAAGAGTTACAAGCGGCTTGAGAATATGAATGTAGTTGCGTTTGTTGTATCTAAAGTTTGGGATCTGTGCGAGGAAAGTTTTCAGATAGCTCACTGTCGATGTCGTGACTTTGTGACCATTCTTGATGAGCGCGGGTTCACGAAGCAGCAGTAAATTACATTTCTGGTCAAAGTGGGAATACATGCACGAGGCCAGAACTATTTGTAACAAATCATTAATTTTGTCTGGACGCACACCGGCTGACTGCACTAAAAATATGGTTTAGCGAAATGTAACGCTCATTTAGATAATATGGGTTTGGCAAAAGTGCACGTTGTTCACTTGACCCCACATTTTTTTTCCCCCTCACACAATTCTTCTGTGTGATGCTGTAGTTAATCAGTAGGCTGAATCAGGCGTACGGCTGTGATTCCTCATGATTTTGCAGAGTACACCACTTAGTTTAAAATGAAATGTCCCCTGCCCCTCTTTTGCAGTCCTTAAAGCTGCAGCACGAGAACAGTTCTAACAACTTACAGGATAGCTAAATTATGATTTCTTGAGCACTTTGTTTTAGAATACATTGCAATCTCCTGAGCGTTGCATTTTAATTCGCATGGATTGTCACATCAAATTACTATATTCAACACGCATCCCTGCTCATAGGCTTGCCTCTGGCTATTGTGTTTGATCAGGTATACTTTGGACTCACTGTAGAATCAACTAATTGTCTGTTCGACCTTGAACAGGCTGGAGGGAGCCTGGACAGGAGCTACCATGTACAATTAATTCATTTCCCCTCCCTTCGTGTCTTTCTTCATTTGAATGAGCAGCGCACTCTCTCACATTAAACTGCTCGTTCATTCCTTAATAGTTGTTAACCTAGAGCTTTTATTGGAGCTAAGTGATTGGGACCAAATGTGGCATAGACTTCAAGTACTGCACCTTTTTTGCAAAATCAATATATTAAACATATGTGACCATTCTTTACATTTTTATTTTGATGTTTTACCGAACTCACGCTGAATTACCAGTTTATATTTATGGGAATGACAACTGAGATTTGTATCGCATGTTTACATCTTCTAAACACTTCAGACTGAGTCAGTGTTTAATTTGTAGACCTGTTTTTTCTAAGGTGATATATGCTGATGGAAAATGTTAATAGTTCTTGAAGACTATTAAATGAACATTAAAAAACAATAGACTGAACATCAATCATTTAGCCACCCTCGGTGGGTTATGAATCATGGCAAAAACAAGTTCCCAAGGGAAAAAGAATAATATTTGAATAATTTCTAAGTACTTTATCCAAAAATCAGCCCTGTTCTTTTTCTTGTATACTTTTCTAGTATTTACAATGTTAATTAAATAAAGCCACTGTGTGACGGAGGCGATTTGATTAAGTGCTTGCTGTTTTTACGAGCATCTGTACTGTGCCAACAACAAGCAGACACAATGCCAGATAACTGCAAAAGTTTAACAAGAGTAAAGCCAGAGCATCTTTCATTACCTTAATGGAAGCTGGAAATGATAAAGATAACGTATGCTCTCGGCAGCCACAAAATTAAAACTACTGACAGGTTAAGTGAATAACCCTACGATGTAGCTTTCTGCTGGGAATCCTCGTTTCCTGGCATTTAGCTGCATGGTATGACACACAGCTTAACTATATACCAATTTCAGCATCACTCCCTGATGGCAGAGGCCTCCTGACAGCAGAACAAGGTGCTCAAGGTTTTGACCCAGCCTCCAAACGCCCCAGATCCCAATCCACACAAGCTTCGATGGGATATGCCAGAAAAGCCCAATTAACCCCCCACCTCCACCCAGAGAACCCAAAGCGTTTGGAGTCATTGTTCCAGTTCCAGAAACCAGATGCCACCCATGTCTGTGCCCTGACAAGATGTCCTGTATATCTAAAAGCACATATTGGCAAAGAAAACAACTTCTTTTAAAAGGAGTGAGTGCACTCCATAGGCTTGGAAATGATCAAAACCCTTTAAAAAGCCTATAGTTGTCCATTTTCAAAGATGCAGCAATCTTTACCTTACACATCAGTTCAGTCGGGGACACAGAGTTGCATTGGAAAACTTTTGCAGCACAGTCTGAAATCACTCATTTGCAATACTGTGTGTTTCTGAGAAGATTTATCCATGGCGGTGGCTTCTCATGCCAGATACCCAAAAGCATTGTTGGAAGGCAGCCATAATTGTCGTTTGGCTGTGCTGCAGACTATGGCATCTCAAAGCTGTTTCTAGTCTGATGTCGCCTCATGAAAATTTAATGAAGAAATAGTTTCCAAAAAGGTGCCGTTTACGAAAGCAACAGAAGACACTAGTTAGCAATATCGCAGCAGGGAAAGCAAAGCTTAAAGATGTACATAAACCTCATTGGCAGCAAGCAGGTCTTGTTTTGCAGGTTAAGACTTAGCCAACGTTGAAGAGTGGCAGATATTTTGCATATGGGGGATCTTGTGGTGTAGACAGTGTTTGAGTCTGCAGCCTCTCAGAGATCATCACTTGCTTCAAAGTGAAAATACTTCCTGTTGAGAGCTGTGAGCTTCAGACAAAACTGCTCTGGGCTTTGATTTTCTTTGTTTTGCTCAAAGAACATGGTTGGGGCAAAAGTGCAGCGTGAGTTATTTTCTTTCACTTCTCAAACGGCAGCAAGATGTTGCTCGCCCTTGTTCAATCAGAAAGTTGAGACGTGCGCGGGAACAAGACAGCTTTTACAACACGGCAAATCCACCTGCCATCACCAAAGGACATCGAAGCTCTGCTGCACGTGTAGCCACCGAAGCCCCATCCTTTCCCCCAGGAAAAGAAAGAGTGGCATTTATATGCTGTGGATGGATTACATTATTATCGCTCTCATATCTATTACTCTCAGGAGTCATTTAACCTAGCTTAAATTAGCTTAGCATAAAGACTCAAAACATATAATTGATTCCTATTTTTAATTTACCCCAAGCTACCTATTATAAAATTCTTTCCTTTTTCTTCATTTATTTCCTTAAACCAAGGTTTATTTACAGTAGCTGCCTGTTAACTTTTACGCTAAGCTAACTAGCTGCTAGCTTTAGCTTATTGTATCGTATTTGTCATTCAAAAATGCTGCTATATATACAAGCTATTTCTTTAAATGGTAAAGATTTTTTTCTTCTTTTATTTTCCAATTATCTCTTCCCCCTCCCTAGCACAAGGTTTGATGCTATGCTCAGTTCTGATATATGCCACAATGTCTGTATAACCTATTTGCAGAGGACCAGCTGCCCCCTGGTTTCCCCACCATAGACATGGGCCCACAGTTGAAAGTTGTGGAGCGAACACGCACTGCCACCATGCTCTGTGCTGCCAGCGGCAACCCAGACCCAGATATCTCTTGGTTCAAAGACTTCCTCCCTGTCAACACCAGCAACAACAATGGGCGCATTAAACAGCTCAGATCAGGTAGGTTTCCTCTGCTGAAAATCTAATTACCGGACAGGGAAGTCTTCTTTCTTGTTTTCTTCTATCTGATCTGCTCCCCCTATTGTATCCTCTGTTCTTTCATCCACTTCTTCCTCCCATAATTTAACTTCTCATTTGGCTTTTAATTTTGTAGGTAATGGCATTGTTTCTACTATTTCCTGTCCTCTACTTTCTGTACACCCTGGTGTGTTGTGTCCGTTTGTGTGTCTCCCTTTGTCTTCCAGTGTTGTCATGGGCTGTTGGGATTGTTCCCCCTCCCTCTGTGTTTGCTGGCTTCTGCCCCAACTTCTGCCCTCATTGCTCACTGCTGTGACTTTTTTACAATGAATTCTTTTGCTGTTTTCTGTTGATTTCCTTTCCACTGCATTGGTGCAGAATTTTTTAGAACCATTTTCTTCATGTTCTTATGTCTTTTCTTTTAACAATTAATATTCAACATTCGGCTTCATTCAGAATCTGCAACGGAGTGCGCATACTTTAAAACAGGAAAACACGCTCCCTCCCCCCAAAAAATCAAATGAATGTACTTTTGTCTAAATTTTACTTTCCAAAAGGTATCTTAAACTAATTTGGGGTAGATATTTGCTGTTTTTAAGGCCTTTTACGTTTAAGAAATACATTTAATTTTGGAGACTATTCAGCCACAGTAGTGCGTAAAACTTCGTAAAGCTTTTCCCTCTCCCCTCAGCCCCTTGATTCATTGACTTTAGCAGTCCTTGCTTTAATGTTTAGATGCCAGCTTTGCTTTTTTTGCCTGTGACACACCCCAATATACTCATTATATATATATATATATTTATTCAAGTTTGATTTTAATATCGCAATATAGAACTTATACATACATATAGCCTGCAACTTTATTTAGCAGCTAATATCAGCGCATTAACCTAACTACTTAAATTTTAAGTCTTGTGTGTTTGACCCCCTGTCTTCACAGATTTCACAGCTGTTCTTTGTTAAATCATCGTGTTAACCTTACCTCTTTGCCTACTTGTTTTCAACAGAACTGTGTAGCATTAATCCTTTTTGCTAACGTGCAACTCAGAGTTTATAAAGCATTAACAAAACCTTGTTAACTAAACTTACCTAAAGAATATAATCATATTCTTATGCTGTCTTTCTTCTCTCTATATTTTTAAATCTACAGAATCCTTTGGTAAGTGCTTAGCTCTAAAGCGCACATCACCTCCACTAATTTTCATGTTCCAACAACTATTAAAATGCATGGCATGCATTTTACTAACAGATAGTTTAGTCTCAGGGCTACTACTAGAGGCACATACACTCTCCCCTCACCCCACGGTGTCCTGTCACTACCAGCTGTAGCGTCACCCAATCTGGCGGTTATCCAAAGTTTAGCTTAGCATTGTCATATACTGACCTGGATAATGATCTGTCCTCACATGTTTGTAACTCACTTACTGACCCACCGCTTACTCACTTAATCTTTTAACACCAGCACATCTTAGGCATGGAAATTTAAAGAACCTTTAGAGAGGTGACCAGCTCTTCTTAGCTCAGGTCAAGCAAAGGGATCACACTTTTTTTTCTTTAAGTATCTCTGCTCTCAATCTTACACACCACAAAGTCCTGAAAGTCTTTCCCTTCAGTAGATGGTCTTCAGAAGCCATTGCCACTTCCAAAATGGCACCTCCCCGTGGTACACCAATGTGTCTCTCTGACCAGTGATTTTTCTATGATGAATCCTGTCTTTCTTTGCCAGTAGAGTACAGAAAAAAAAGTTCTTATTCTCTTTCTCTCTCCTTTCTCTTTTCCTGTAGTACCTTTATTTACGTACCCTGTTAAATCTAATTTGATTCTTCTTCCAAAGCCCCCAGCCTCTATCTACACGTACTAATGCTTCTTCTTTCTAATCTTATTTGCATTCATATTATCCACCCAGGTGGTACACCAATAAGAGGTAAGAGTGCTGAACTGACGTTCACAGAATGAAAATAATACAAATTCATTCTTGCTGTCAATCCATCCATTCACTTGAATCACCTCCATTTCTGTCCTGTTTACCAAGACCGAATCCCATTTCATTCATATGGACCTTCCTTCTTATTTGTCCTGTTTCGTTGACTATGTTCGTATTTCATTTTTCTGTCTACGCTTTATTTACTCTTTATGTTCTCGTTTTAAGAGCCCGTTTAGCTCAGTTGCGATATGCTTGCCCTGGCTCGAATAAGCATATCCAATGACAATTATTTTTTTGAACTCTATTTTTTTACGTTTCATTTTTGTTTTCTTTTTGGCCATAGCGAATCATGTGTCCCTCTTTTTGTCCAACTAAAACAACCAAGCATTTTTCCCCCTTAGCTGTTCTTGTTCAGCACTAAAAATATGCACAGATGCTGTGGAATCACGCAGGCATGCTGACGACAACATTGCCTCTCCTCTGCTTTTTTCTCCCAAAGAATTCTTTCTATCTTTGCAAACTATTTTTTTTCCATTTCTTCTATTTGCTTTCCTCTCCTGTACCTCTACAAAAAAGCCCAAACAACCACTTTTTTGATAAAGTTTCTACGGTGCTTTTTTTCTCTTTCACCTATTTTTCTTACTTTTCTTGGGTTTGGAGACTATTTTACTTTTTGACTTTTTTTCTTCAGGGTTTGGGAAGGCAAACAAGTAGAGTCTGGCGAGGACCCGATTGGCTCATTTTTGCCGTGTGACATGGAGCCGGAGAGTTGTTGATGCATAAAGCCATTTTTCCCTGGGTCATGTGACACCACACTGCTGATCCCATTGGTGGATTTTTATGGGTGTCTTTTGTAGCTTTCACAAGCTAAAGCAGTGGCTGGTTACCTTCTTGTCGGCTCAGGCCGGTATTTTGAATTTTGTCTTCTAATACAATTGCATTTTATTTTTCAGCTAAGGGTTGTCAGAAGGTTGTAAGTTGTGTCGACATACATTTCTTCGCTAAGATTTGCATGTCAAAACTTTTGTTACAGAGGGTTATATGGTGCTTTTGCCTTGCATAATACGTTCAATTACATTTTTTCCAGATGTCTCAGCAGCATTTTTCAATTTTTTGGTACGAGCTGCATTTTTTTTGAAAAGTCACTTCACTTAAATGAAGTCCCAAATTATTCTGCAGGCAGAATAATACACCTGATTTGTGATTGAATATGCTAAAGTTCATACCTAAAATTCTTTTGTTCAATTGTCTTCCCTTGTTATGCTGCTTTCTTATACTGTAAACCTCTTTTGTTTGATCCATGTTTCCCTGAAGTAGTATCACTCATCCCCATATTGACCAGTCCAGTGATATGTTGTACATTGACGGGCTTGCCCCTATTTTTCAAAGTGACATTTTTTTTTCCATTGGCGTTAGGATGAGTGTCTTGTTAGAGCCTATAGGTAAAAAAGCTTCTCTTCTTTTTTTTTTTAAGAGATGATTAGGAGGGTAAATATATTAGCGACTGAGTTTGGTGTTATTTTCCTTTTTTTTTCCCTTTGGATTTGGTTGACGATGTGTTTTTTTTTCCTTTCTTTTCTCGTGTTGCTACTTTAGGCTTCTTGAAGGAAACTATTTGCATCGCAGTGTTTTGCCTCACTTACAGTGCGATTGCACAGTCTCGATTTCCCCTCAGCCAGTGGATCAGGCTGTGACAATAAATGATCGAATATAATTTATATAGTTTACAAACATTTTATTCATACATTTAATTGGATATCGATCAATTATAAGGTTCATTTCACTGATCTACTGATGCTTAGAAGGACAAAGAAATCTAGAAGTGAAGGGTGCTGACGTTGACCTCCATGAGGTCAAACGAGCCCGTTGCTTTTTTGTTTGTTGTTTTTTTTGTTTGGTTCTTTTTTGCTTGTGAACTTGATGCTGACGACATAGCTTTAACCAAATATACTTTGCTACCCCGTTTGCTATTCCCAACCAGGAGCCCTCCAGATAGAGCAGAGCGAAGAGTCTGACCAGGGGAAGTATGAATGCGTGGCGACCAACAACGATGGAACCCGCTACTCTGCCCCAGCAAACCTATATGTCAGAGGTAGGAAGCGCGCGTTAAGCACCACCAGCATGCTTCTGTCAAACATTACATTAACTTTCTCTTTACGATTCAAGAGGAATTTTTAAAATTAGCCAATAAAGTCTGCAGGGGCCACATCGTGTGACTCTATTGTAAGTATGCTTGATTTGTTAAGTTTAGGTTTTGGTATTGGTTTGGTCTTTTTGTTTTTGCACTTGACTTACCTGCACTGATTTGAACCTAAAGTGCTCTTTTACATGTTTCTGGCCCTTTTCTCTCGATTATCCTGAATCTAACACTGCTTGCTGTTTTTATCTACTAATTGCTTTTGAAACCTAACTGTTGGAGGCGGATGTCCTCCCTCCCCTCCATCAGCCCTGACTTTTTTTTCCCAGCAGTAAACAGCTCCTTTTTCTACCCACTGGTCAACAATGGAAGGACACCTTTAATCCCATTACCTTTGCTGCTGACGATGAATATGTTAAACCACCAAATTCGAGAGTTTAAACTGGAATATAATATTTCATTATGTAACAGTTGTGAATTTTGTTATCCTGCAATAAAGATGAAATTAGCTGACAAAAGAAAACAGTCACAGCTGCACAGCCTCTGAAATATAAAGCTCATTGGTCTTCTTACTTACTTCTTATTGCACTTAGTATGCAAAGCTTTTTTTCCTTTTATATACAAAACCCACTGTTTTTGCTCCAGTAATCTAGAAACTTTCCATATATATATATATATATATATATATATACATTAGGGGTGCAACGATACACAAAATTCACGGTTCGGTTCGGTTCGATACTTTGGTGTCACGGTTCGATATTTTTTCGATACAAAAAAAAATGTTCATGCCTTTTTAATTTGTCATTTATTAAAATTATAAATATATATTTTAACACAAAAGTACAGTTTTTAAATTTAACCCTAACCCTTGTGCGTGTTGTTTTTTAGCTCGTCATATCGCAGCCACAGAAATTATTTTGTCCATGAAACCATAAAGCTGCACTTTCTTTTTGCCTTATAGTCTGATTTGTCATAACTTCTCCGTTTTGTGGTAAGCTTTTCTTTGGCTGTCACTTCTTCACTCTGACCTGTCTTATTTGGCTCAGCAGAACTAAAATATATATCTGTCTGTGAAGGTTCTCAGTCATCCAGGTCATCGTAGTGAAATATATATCCTGCCGCACTCACATAAGCTCAGCGATTCTCTGCGCGATCAACCTCTCACATGTTTAAGCTGCGGGAGATTTCACTTGTCATGTTTGCATAGTAAGCTAACGATTAATAAGACGATGTCAGAGGAATTGGTGCGCAAATTATCATCACTCACAGATCAGTGCTGTCGCTCTCTATACACAGTTCGCGCGATTGCAAAGTGAAAGCAAAAAAACAAGCGCAAATTCAAACACGATTTCAATATGTCACATATTGACAGTGGCTCACCCAATGACATAATTACCCAGCTACATTTCTGAAAGAATGCAAAAGCATTGACATATATTTTTCCTTCCTACAATAGCCCGACAGGCAGGGCAGAGATAGCCCCGGGACATCGGGCTAGCGATATTGCGAGCCCTGTATCTGATTGAGGAATCACTCATCTTTGGAAAAGAGAGTTTATTACAGAGAAATGTCTCTTTCCAAAATAAAAGCTATACTATCCGCTTCTTCTGGGCTATATTCTCAGCAGCATATTAAACATATCAGGTCTCCATAAGGAGAATCCTGTGCTAACAGCTGTCTAAATGACTCGGCTAAAGTTTGTAGCATGCATGCTTGTTGTTTTTGTCTTTGCACTAGGATGATGTCGGTGTAAATGTGCAGTCATATTCGTTGTGTTCCCACTAGTGCTTTCAGGTTAATCTCGTTGAAATAACCTTAACGCCACAACACGGCAAATCTCCGTTAACGAGCTACCCTATACAGAGGGGCTAGACGGCCAACACGTTAACGAGCTAGCTGCGCTAACACACTAGCTCCCACCCATGTAATTGAGCATTGCATGGCACATCCAACATACTGTTTTACTTTAGTCCATGACTCGCTTACCTTCAGGGTCATACGTCACATGAAAACCAAAATAATTCCAAACGCCAGATCTGAATGAGGGTGGGGAGTAGGGCTGGGCGATATATCGAGTTTTTAAAAAATATCGATATATTTTCATACGAGATATAAGATGTGACAATATCGTTTATATCGATATAGTCTATGTTACGTTATAATTATACTTGTGGAGCCGCAGGTTTGCCTCTCTTTCGTCCACTTTTGTCTCTACGCAACGTTACTCGGCCTCGCCTCTCCTGCACTGAACACAACTCCCCCATAGCTTCACCTGCAGGCAATGACAAGATGAAAGCGGAAAATCTCCGTTAGCGAGTTACCGTGCGTGGGGCTGGATGGCGTCAACGTGTTAGCGAGCTAACCGCGCTAACGACATGCAGCCCAGAGGAGCTGCACGGCCTAAAATCCTTTCCTTTTCTCAAAAATCGACAGTGCGCCTTATGTATGAATTCTGGTTGTGCTTACTGACCGCGAACCGATTTTATGTGGTACACAGCGCTCAGCAATCTGTCAAAAAATGTTTTAATATGACTTTGCTAAGCTACGGAGCTGCACCGCTTGATGGATTGTCGGAGAATTACGGCTACAGAGGAGGAGCCTCGCGGAGTGATACGTACTGTGTGTGTATAAGGATGGCACCTGTTCAGAGACGTGGTGCAGCTGTGAAATCTGTCTCTTTGTTATTATGCTCAGCGTCTATTAGTTTACATTTTGACTGCACAATTGTGAGCTTTTTGTTATGCACAAAAACAACATTGTTTTCTTTTATTTATGGACCATGATTATTTAATATATGCTGATAATTTATTTTTGAGTAATATCTACGCTGTATGTAAATAAAAGTGCCCGTGTGACATCTGGGACACAGTGTGACTAAGAACTCTCTTTTTGTTCTTAACTTATGGCTTAAAAAAAAAAAATCGAGATATATATCTTATATCGCCATCCAGCTAAAAAATATCGAGATATGAATTTTGGGTCATATCGCCCAGCCCTAGTGGGGAGGTCCACTTCTGTCTCGCTAGCTTGCCCTGCGCTCTTCCTTCTGACCATGCTGTCTGTGTTGAGTGCTCAGTGAATCTGCGTTCGACTACTCCGCCTAGGCTGCACTCTCGAGCCTAGGCGGAGTAGTCAAATGCAGATTCACTGAGCGCTCAACACAGACAGCATCGTCAGAAGGAAAGTTGATAAAATAAATTACAAATTTTGTATTGTTCTTTTTTTTTTCTCCCCTTTGGTTTTCTTTCTTTCTCTCCCCCTCTTTCTTTCATTCTTTCCCCCTGTCCTATCTCACAGTCATGTCTGTCCCGTTTGCAACTGAAAATAAAATAAATTCATAATTATAATAAAGGTCAATCAAATGGACCAATATGATGATCCACTTAAAATAAATCCTCTTGGCATCTTTCTTGGCCTCAAGACAACAATTCTGATGGCTATAGATCCAAACTGGACACAAAAAACAAAAAAAAAAATTGAAAAAAATTGTATTGTTCGATACATATGCGTACCGAACCGAAAGCACTGTATCGAACGGTTCAATATCGATACGAATATCGTTGCACCCCTAATATATATATATATATATATATATATATATATACACAGTGCTCTTTAGTCCTATGGGTAGCATTCATTAATTATAGTTTCAAAGTATTTTTTTATAATCAACTTACATTAATATTTACTATATTTGAAGCTAACCACATGACTTGAGCAGACGATATGTTTTTTTTCTTCTTATTTAGGAGGATTGAAATTAGACAGGTTAAGACTTTGCTTGGTAACATTGGTGCTCTTGGGTGCAAGCAGCTTCCTGTGCCCTCCAAACAGAAGGTCCTTCTAATTGTTCAAGTAGCATCTGAACACCTAAAACATGGCCTTTTTACTCTCTGTGTTTCCCTTGTTTTTCTCCTTTCCTTATTTCATTTTGTTCTGCATCAAATTCCCCACATCCCTCAGAGCTGCGAGAAGGTTGGTGTGTTTTTTACTTTTTGAACACAACAGAAACAAGTGTTTTTATTTTATTTATTTTTAGCTACATTTTAGAGACGTTTAAAATGAAAAAAACTGATGTATTACTTTAGCCTTTTTTTTTTCTTTTTTTTGCTCCTTTGAATATTATTTTTCTCTGCTGTACGTTCAGTGTCCATGTTCCCATTGAGAATGCCTCTGGTCCTTGCTTGACTGTCCAATAGGTGGTGCATGTTTTGCATCTTGAGGTGGGGTTTTAGGAATGATATTTGCATCTGTCCGACGGTCTATTTGCATGGTCACCTGTTAATGTTTGGACTAGCCACCCCTTTCCCCCAGCTCCTACCCTGTCAGTGTTCCTGCTTGGTTTCTCTGATAACTAACAGCACAGCAGGGGAATAGGGTAAGGTGGTTAAAAACAAGAAAGAAAAGAACGGAGCTAAATGACAAACAGCATTAGGAAGATCGCTGTCTTTCATTTATCGGTGCTTAGAACTAAAACCACCTCCATTCACGTGGATGTCAAATGTTTCTCTGCATACAAGAGTTTAAGCCTTAGTCTACACAAAAACTTCCCTCTAACAGAAGTCTGTCACAGATAAGAGCATCTTTAGCCGAAATCCACCTCTTGTTGTAATTGGAACCAAAGGCAGGCATCAAGCTCTAAAAACAATCCTGCCGTTAGAGATGATCCACTTCCTCAGATGAGGATGTTTCTGCGCAGGAAGTCATGAAAGAATGATGTATTTAGAGCGTTATCCACAAGACTTGACAAATGTAATGATATTCAAATGAGCAGGATAATATTATGTCTGTGGGGAGCGTGATCCAATTGGATATTAATTAAATATTGAGTGAGAGAAACGTTGTATTTAATAATGCAAGCAGTTCCCCTAGATTTCCTGTCTGGAGAGCTGCCGCCTGTTCAACAGAATGGGCTCTGTGAATTAGTAGCAGGCAGCTGCAAGAGCACGTCTGAGTTCTAGTCAAATATAGCACAAGTAACTAGCTTAGACTCAGCGTAAGTGTAACTGCAAATATTCCTATAATCTTTAGAAGTGATTTAATCCTTCATTTATTTCTTCAAGGTTTGCTAAATAATTTATTGACTAATCTATTTTGAATTCCATGAGCAGTAACACTGACTTTACGTTTTATTTAAATCCTTGCTAGAAGTTGTACAACAGCACCTGGTAGCACCAGCCTCATTTCCTTTGTGCCTACGTCCCCTGGATAAACCTGAGTGCTAAGATGATGTTATCTTCTTTTGTGGCTCTCTGTTCTCCCTTAGCTTGTGCTAGCCGCAGTTAGAGCAGTGTAACAGTGTCAGGCTAACCTCTCCATTTACACCGAGTGACACAATGTCTTCCCTCTGACCCTGTTACTGCTTCTTTTGCCCCCGCAGTCCCCTTTCCCTAGACTCCCTCATGTGGTTGCCTCCTAAAGCCAACATTGTTCTTGTATGCATGATTGATTCTTGCTCTCCTCCAGAAGGCCTCGATACCATTCATGTGTTACCGGCGTCACACATTAACATTCATCTTTTATTGGAGCAAACCTGCACAATTAAGAGTAATTTAATCTAACAATATTTTTTAAAAAGAGTTGCCGTAAGAGTGAAATGTATCACATTTTTGCAGGAATAGCACATTATAATGCATTATTGATGTGCTGCAAAACTAGTTTCGGAGGTTTCATTGTATTAGTGAAGAAAAAAAAGTAAAATTACATTGAGAGAGGGGATATTCCCTCCCAGATCCCAAGCAGATACAATGCCGATATTTGATGATTTAACCCTACAGTATATCGGCCGATACTTTTCTTTCAGACAGATTTCTGTAACATTTGCTTATGCCTAGTTATTTATCACTCCTTGTTAGTAGTTTTTATTTAATAAGCTTTTATTTTTAAAATAAGTCTTTAATCTGCTGATTGTTTGCAGAGTTCCCTCTAGTGGACAAATTATGCAACATCATTATATATGCTGATACCGATATAAGAGCCAATAGCTGATATTGACCGATAAGTTGGCTGCACCAATGCATTGTTCGAACCCTGCAGATGCATCCGTCTTTAAGTGTGTTACCCTCCTTTTAGGATTGAATCCTTTCCTATAAATCCCTAACATGGCACATCATTTCACAGCTGTCAAACTGAATGACGTTTCTTAGCCCTTTCTGTCAAAATGTACTGAGAGGCGTATAGTCATACTGAAAACAGTTTGAATTAGCATCATAAATGATTTTGATTCGTTCCCAGGCATGGATTGAATTGTAGGATCACTAACTGTAATTATTCATGCTTTGAGCGGCAGTATAACTACTCCCCTTAATAAATTTCACATTTATCTGAGGTGTATAGCACAGTCAGTTACCTTTTTAGCCATCTTTATAGCATTGTTAACAGTGCATTGTAGTGACCTTAAAAACACGAGACACTTTTCCCGTTTGTCGCGCGTGAAGCCTTTAAGTGTATGACCTACATGTCCATGTGATGTGAGAATGTGATGCGGCACATTATCTCACATCAGCTGGAAGTTTGCAGCCTGAAAGTTGTTTGTTTGCACACAACTGTGGAGTGCTGTCGACTCTCCAGCACTTTGTGCAGTTCTGTACATCCGTACTGATGGTGATGCAGTTTTTTTGTGCATGGTGCTTGTGTTGTTGTTAATCCATTCGCCACTTAATCGAAGTCTCGGATCGCATGAGAACATTCATAAATGGAGAAATCTTAGAGAATTTGACACTATTAAACATTTAAGAGTCTGTTAATATTCTCATTAAAGAATTTTTTCTTCTTTTTGGGGTGAATGCCGTTTTTCTGCAAAGGTTTCCCCAGATTCTGCCTGGTTTTCATGCTATTTTTTTGTCTTTTTTTAGTGCGACGGGTGCCACCGCGATTCTCCATTCCACCTACAGACAATGAGATCATGCCTGGCGGCAGTGTCAATATCACATGTGTAGCTGTGGGCTCCCCCATGCCATATGTCAAGTGGATGATGGGAGCTGAGGATCTTACGCCGGAAGACGATATGCCCATTGGACGTAACGTCTTGGAGCTTACGGACGTACGGCAATCGGCCAATTACACATGTGTAGCCATGTCAACCCTCGGGGTGATAGAGGCTGCGGCACAGATAACAGTGAAAGGTACATGTGCCTTTAATTCTTCTTCTAATACTGTAATTAAAGACTGTAATTTTCATAGAAATGCCAATGCTAGAGGCAAAGGTATTAATAGTTCAGTTCTTAGAGTGTGTATTTACTTCAAAATACAGTATGTCTCCAGTTTGCAGCTAATATTTGTTAGTAATCTATCCGAGCAGCGACTACTGGCATTGCTTTAAAGGAACTTATTTACCTCACACTGCCACGATAAGTCATCTGTAGAGGATTCCTTAAAGCTTTAGACAAGCCCTGGCACCAGCCTCGGTGCATTAGATGCCAGGCTGAGAATATAGTGAAGTGCTTATCTCTCAGCTGGAGAGCTACAGAGCCAAAAGCGCACCATTTCTGCGAGCAATTTGTAAGAAAGGAGGGGGCATGTTAGAGAATGAAACATAGTGAGTATACTTTGGTGTAGACATGGTACTTATCTGTGCGTAATCATATCTACACTGCAGTGTGTCAGAAAGATACCCCCGATTGGTGCCGCCATGTTTACGAGCACACCGGGGACAGAGCCACGCACACAGACATTCAGCTTTGTTTTTCCAAGACACAACACAGAGATATTAGTCACAATATAACCCTCTGGCAGGAGCTCCCCCAAAAGCATACTTCAGATGGTGTATAAAGACAATCTATTGCCCTGATATCTTTTTGCCATGTGCCACGGTGTGGGGAATTAAAGTAATAAATTTACCTGTTTAATTATTAAAGTGATAAACACTGGGAAACCCAAGATTAACGACAACATCGCTCCGAAATGCCGAACGTGGAGTGTACAAGCCTTAAATCTCACTCATTAGATGATATGTCGCTTTTTTCTTCTTCTTTTTTTTTACACGACTGTAAACTAGGAAAACTAAAGTAATATTAAGACTATCCACCCACCTAATCGAATACGCACAACACAGTCTCTTATGACTCCACATACACTGTGGCTCATCACTTTCATGTGCAGCGGTCTGGTAAATGAAAGTTATCAATAAAAGTCAACCATCAACAAATTAAAATAAAGTCTCTACGGCATGTACAATAAATTCCTCTACCAATATGTGACTTGTGTGTTTTGCATTTTTATTAATATTCATTCTATAATTATCATCACAGCGTTGCCCAAGGCTCCTGGTATTCCTGTAGTGGAAGAGCGCACAGCCACAAGCATAACATTGGCTTGGGACTCTGGCAACCCTGAACCAATTTCCTACTACATCATCCAGCACAAGTCCAAGTACTCGGATGAGTTGTACAAAGAGATTGATGGCGTAGCCACCACTAGGTACAGCGTCGGGGGCCTCAGCCCCTACTCCGACTATGAGTTTCGGGTGGTGGCGGTAAACAACATCGGCCGAGGGCCACCCAGCGAGAGCATTGAGGCCAAAACTGCTGAGCAGGCACCCAGCACCGCACCGAGGCAGGTCCGAGGTCACATGATGAGCGCCACCACAGCGTTCATCCAGTGGGATGAGCCAGAGGAGGCCAACGGACAGATCACGGGCTACCGAGTCTACTACACCATGGATCCCAGCCAGCACCCCAACCACTGGGAGAAGCAGATCGTCCGGGGGTCTAATATTGCCACCATTCAGGGCCTCATCCCAAATAAGACCTACTATATCAAAATTTTAGCCTACACTTCAGTGGGTGATGGGCCTCTTTCTCCAGATCTTCAAATCATTGCAAAGACCGGAGGTGGGTTTGTTTTTAAATCATTAAGAAAAAAAAACGGCAACAGACAATGAATGAAAATACAAAACCGGAAAAAGGCTGCTAAAAAGTATCGTTGCTCTTAACCCCGCAATGAAAATTTTGAGTGTGAAAAACATTTTTAGCCAGTAATCTTAAGTGAGAAGGAGCGATTCAAATGCCTCGTTGTTTATGTCTCACGAAAAAGTCCTGTGAAGACTATCGCAATAACTCAACCGCCAAGTGGCGTGTGTGTGTGCACGCGTGACTCGGATGAGAGTGGATAGTGCAAGACACGACGAGTAATGAATTCATCTCTTCACTCTAATTTCAGTTCCGTCCCAACCAACCGACTTCAAAGGAGAAGCCAAATCAGAAACGAGCATTTTGCTGTCGTGGAACGCTCAGACGCAAACCGGACAAGAAAATCAAGTGACAGGATACGAGCTTTTATACAGAAAGAGAGATGACAAAGAGGAGGTAATTACTTTCTAATATTAAGCTATTTTGCTAAGACTTAAGAGTCCATAATGCTCCTTAACACATTAATAAGGTTCCAACCATTTTTGGGATTATTGTGTTTAATAATATTATTATTTGCCTACTTATCATGTTATTAGTCTGCATAGTTGATCTATCCTTACCAAGTAAATGCACGAATATGCAGTTGTTCCACTGTTAAACTTCTAAGATATTGTTTATTTCAGAGGTTTAACTATGGATATAACTGTTATTGGTAAAATCTGTGACTTCAGTGAGACAATAGCTCAAATTAAAGCTGTCTTAGTAAAACCTATCATTTGATTTTCCTTCTGTTCTGCTGTAGTTTAACGAATCTTATACACAAAGTGACAATGCCACCCTTTCCTCCCAGAAACGAGTCAGCTTTGAGCCGACAACAACGTACCTACTGAAGGACTTGAAGCCCTTCACTACTTACACTTTTCGGCTGGCTGCCCGAAGTAAACACGGAGTTGGAGCTTACACCAATGAAATCTCTGCAGAAACTCCACAGACACGTAGGTCTTCTTCCTTATCTGACAGGGTTGAAACTATCTGGGAAGGAACACATTTTCAAATGCATTCAAAGTTTTATGTGGGCCGCAAAAAAAATAAAAAATCGAAGATGTGACAAAAATGTCAGAAAGGTCCTTCTGAGCACAGATAAACCAAATAAGATTTTCCCCCCTTTAAATGTTTGATGCATTTGAAAATAGCAAAGCTGTAAACACTTAAAATGGAAAATCAGTGTAACAAAATCTACCTGACCATGCTGTATCCCCCTCCCCCTTTGAAAAGGTTGCATGGGCAGTGTACCCGGGGCTTTCCTGTAAAGTCAGGAGACGAGGTTATAAAAAAAACTGCGGGCTCTCCACCTTTGTTGTGCAAAAACAGACGTAAATGAATGATAAAGCCTTGAATTATTTATGTGAATGCCCACATCTGTGTCTCCTTTTTTTTCTCCTAAATGAAAGGGCATAGCTGGCCTTTAGGAAGCCTTGTCTCCTGAAATTGCATGTCAGCCAAAAAATAGGAGAATAGAAATGTTTTGGAGTCTGTCTGAGCTTTCTATGTGGCTACAACGGAGAGAACCAAAGCAACTTTTTTTTCCATTTTCTTCAAGAACTCTCACCTTAATACTCAATTCAGATTTGAACGAAGAGCGTTCATGAGTTTCAATATCATAGAAAGCTCAAAGCGAGTACTGCCTTTGTAGTTAGGGACATGTTCACCCGAAAGACCTCAGATTTATGCAGCTGGTTAAAATTGGGGGAGGGGGTAAAAACAAAAATTGGAAATGCAGAGAATTACCAGCCTTAGATTTCTTATAGAAAAATAAATGAATGTTTTTAAAAAGAAGAGGAAACTTCTGTGTATCTGACCTAAATCTGAGGGCTTTGAAAGACAAGGGCAGGGATCAGGTAGGTATAAAAGATCACAAGTTTTAACTTGGCTCAGATGATGTAGTAAATGATGTAGTTAACTTGGAAAGAACAGTGCATGCCAATGTTATCAGAATGTAATAAATCAGTCATGTCTCCTTGGGAAGTTCTCTGTTGTACAATCAGGCTTTTACCACAAACCAACAGGCTTCGGAAAGGTTGGTGACAAACACAATATATATTTTTTTCTATTTTTAAAAATAGTTACAGCATCAACCTTTATGTTTTTGGATTGATGGTAACTGCTTGCCAAATTTTTCTTAGTCTGTTTTAAGATGGTTTAACTTACATGTCATCTGAAGTAGGTGTAGCTTTTTTTTTCTTTCATATTTACGGGATCTAAGAATATTAGAATATGTGATTTTTGTCTTCTTTGTTTTTATAAAAAAATTTTTGTTCATGACAAAGGTAGGTTACATATGGTAAATCAGTCCATTTAATTTTCCCAGTCACCACCATCCATTCATCACGAGTTGGTACACTTTTGTGTTTGTCGTTACCTTTCGTTTTGCCTTTATTTGTGTATTCCACGTTTCACTGATTTAAAATGTTTTTGATTTACCCACGTGTCCTTGTGCTTTTGCCTCATTTTTTTTATCATTTTATTTCCCTCTTCTTTTTTTCCCTTGGTTTGGTCAATTCTACCATCATCACCCTGAAAAAAACAAAAAACTGAAACTCCTTTCAAAACACAAAATCCCCAAAAAAAAAAAAATCCAACCCAATGAATGGCCTCACCAAAACCCACCAAAACCAAACCCCAAAAAACCTGCTCCAAATCCAACCCGACAACCAGAACCCTCGGGCCCACCTCAGGAAGTCAAGTGCTATAGCCCCAGCTCCACCAACATCCTGGTAAGTTGGCGGCCACCACCTGTCGAATTACAAAACGGGATCATAACGCAATACGCCATCCAGTACGCTGCGACCGAAGGGGAGGACGCGACTACTCGTCAAATCGTCAACATCCCTCCGGAAAGCACCCAGTACCTTTTGGAAAACTTGGAAAAATGGACAGAGTACCGTGTGACTGTCACTGCTCATACAGATGTTGGAGCAGGACCGGAGAGCCTGCCGCAGGTCATCCGCACAGAGGAGGATGGTATGTGTTCGCTAAAACAAAGCTCCAGCTGCAATTCCAGTCTACCCTTCTTAACCTACCCTGTCAAATACTAACAGCCTTGCCTATATCTACAAACCCCCCTCTTCTCTTCTACCCTGTCTGCCTGCTTCTAATATGACTGTCGACACTCAGTTCTTTTAACCCTATTTTTGGACAATGCTTTTTTAAAAGAAAAGAAACTCACTTTGCAAAAAGCACAATTTTTTGGCTTTTTTATATCCCCCACCTCGTACGCTGCTCAATTTCAACACATGGTATGGCATTTTCAGCAGAAGGCCTCCAAACTTCCAGTCCCAACTGTCATTTTTGAAACTTTTACCGAATGTCATCGTATTTTTCACTTTTTTCTTTTTTTTTTGAGAACTTGACAAATTGAGGACAGTGGGCAAAACAAAAGGTGGAAGATTTTTTTTGAAGGCCATTTTTTAAAAAGTTTTTTTTGTCTCTCGTCATGTGATACAGTCATTTTTAACCCATTTTTTTTTCTTGCTCCATAGCCAAAATTCTTGCCGTGCTTCAAGCAGTCGAAACTCTTGAAGCCTCCTTTGGCTCCACTTTTCTATTTTGGCAAAAAGGCATTTTTATTCCATGTTTTTAAAATCCACTCTACCCATTTTTAATGTTTCGACATTAGGTCAGTTGTCAGACCTGTTTTTGCGGTTGGTTTTTACCCCCCCCTCCTTACCATTGTTGAAATATTGATGTCATGCAGTGCTTGTTGCAGTTTGCTGCACTTTTGTGATTTTTATTTTTTATTTTTTTGGTCACTGCAGCATTTTGCGCTTCGGCTTTGGGCGAGATTCAAAAAAAAAGAGAGAGAAAAAAAAGGGGGTGAAGGGGTTCTCTATAATTTTCACCTTTTTTCTTCTATCCCATGGTGTTCCTCCAGTTCCTAGCGGGCCACCTCGTAAAGTTGAGGTGGAGGCTGTCAACTCCTCATCAATTAAAGTGATCTGGCGTTCACCGATGCCCACCAAGCAGCACGGTCAGATCCGAGGGTACCAGGTGCACTATGTCAGGATGGTTAATGGGGAGCCCACAGGACAGCCAGCCATCAAGGACATCCTGATTGATGATGCCCAGGTACAACACCCCCACCCCACCCTCAGCCAGCCACCACATCTGAGACACATAATGTTTTTCTCACTCACAATTACAAACTATTGTTATGTAAGCCTGATTATTTATTCAGCTTAGTTGTAACTTGTTTTGCCACTAATGAGAATTCAGTTGGACACACAAGCTTGTTTATCTGTATATGGATGATCATTTCTGCTTTTGCTGTAAATATTCTATGAAAAAATTGTATTTAATTTATTTAGTGGCTGTAGACAAACACTGTGTGTGCATTTTATTTCCAGTGATTAGTGTCTATGCCTTATTTGTTGTCTCTTTTTCTCTCCATGTTCTGATCTCAAAATCAGTGGGAATATGATGATACAACTGATCATGTGAGTAGATCAACTTCACGAAATACAAATGTTTTCTGCTGCTGTCAACCTCTGCATGCCCGTACATATGTTAACTAATAGGTTGAGTGTTATTTCATCTTTAATAACTGCAGAAAGGAAGCTCATCTGAAGCTTACCAAACTACAAGTGCTGATGAACAAAACATAACATGAAATAAAATTTGAACTTTTGTAGTTATTTGTTAAGTAAAGCTTTTCACTGTGATCCCTGTCAAGTCACACATGCTTCGAGCTGAAGTATATGTGATGCAGCATGTCAAAACCAGGTCAAATAATAATACAGAGAAAATACAGAGAGAACCCCAACAATCAAACAACCCCTCAGAGGAAGCACTTGGCAACAGTGGGAAAGAAAAACTCCCTTTTAACAGGAAGAAACCTCTGGCAGAACCAGGCTCAGGAAGGTGCAGCCATCTGGTTGGGGGTGACGTTTTCGTTTATTTTTGGTGACTTTTTAACTTCAAGATGTCAAACTGTGTTGGCCCTTTGAATTATTGTGGTTTACTCATGTGCAAATGGATAAATAGTCACATGTAGTATGTTTGGAAATGGTTAAACTTCAGATAAAAACTCAACTAGGCTTAAAAGAAGCTGCTGATCAAGCACAATTCACCTTCTACAGACGGAAAAGTTGCCACCATCACCAAAGGGGTAAATCTCGCTGGGCGAACAGCCCGGTCACACCCCCAGCCAACTGCTGCTGCGCTCAGTAGGGTCTCTTCCTGTCAGCGAGGAGGGAGAGACGATTTGCAAAGAGCTGTTTATCTGACAGTGAAGTCAAGATAATAAACACTGGAAATATTGGAAAGAAAGGTTGTTCCTGATTGTGTTGTTGCTTGGCTACAGCTGGGATTCTCGATCTGCATCTTTGGCCAGCTGTTTAGCGTGCTGCCTCACATATGCTAAAGGAATGTGTTCGTGAAGGTTATTTTAATATCACATCCCACTTCTGTTTGCTTGCATCTGCATAATAACACATGAGCATCCTGCAACTCAAGTCTTGTGTCTTCACAGGAAATGATCATCACAGAACTGCAGGCTGAGACCACGTATTCTGTTACTGTCGCAGCCTTCACGACAAAGGGCGACGGTGCACGCAGCAAGCCCAAGCTGATCACCACCACTGGTGCAGGTAACGGAACCATCACTGCTGACACATCTCCACTTTTCAATGCTATAGTATTGCATCTAATAACAATCAAACTATTATGTAATATCCTAAGCATTATTTACACTTGTCAGTGAGCACGAATACAGCTAATTACTGTCTCATTAAGAAACAATAAGTCTTACCCACTGGTATGACATGGCAAAGCTGAAGGCACTTTTATTGTAGAAACGTAAACAGACAAAACAAAAAACCAGGAAACGCCTCTTGTACTGCGTCATGCCACACTAAAGACAGAGATAGCTGACTGTAGATTGACTAACACTGAATGCCTGTGTGCTGCAAATATTTCTAACTTGTCCCTTTCTCCATTGCTGCTATTAGTTCCTGAAAAACCTTGGCTTAAGGTCAGTACAACCAACATGGGCACAGCTCTCCTCCAGTGGAACCCCCCAGCAATAACTCACGGGCCCCTGCAAGGCTATCGTCTCCGCTTCGGCCGTAAAGATGTGGATCCTCTGACTGTTATTGAGTTCGCAGAGAGAGAGAACCACTACACAACCAAAGAGATCCACAAGGGAGCCTCTTACACTTTTCGCCTATCGGCGCGCAACAAGGTGGGCTTTGGTGAAGAAACGGTCAAAGAAGTGACCACAAACGAGGACGTTCCAAGCGGCTACCCTCAGAACATTAAAGCGGAGGGCGCCACCACCTCCACCATTCAGGTTAGCTGGCAACCTGTGCTGCTGGCAGAACGAAACGGGCAAATAGTGAAGTACGCTCTGCAGTACAAGGACATCAACAGCCCGCGCAGTCCCTCAGAACTCTTCATCACTGCCCCGGAGTCGACAGTCATCCTGGATGGCCTTAGGGCCGATACTACTTATGATATTAAAATGTGTGCCTTCACCAGCAAGGGCGCTGGTCCCTATAGCCCAAGTGTCCAATTCAGGACACAGCCTGTGGATCAAGGTAGGACCAGTCCCTGAATTTTTTTTAGGCCTTTCCCTTTAAAAAAAAATAACAATAACAAGCCGACCTTTCCCTGCTCTGCCCTTTCCAATCACTTCCCTAAAAACCTCAAAAGGCAGAAGTTGTCAAAGTACGGAGTCAACCCGAAGACTTTGGTTCTGACATACTGCCCTATCATTAGTCTCTTTAATCTAACAGTCATTTAAGAAATGCACGTGGAGTAAGTATGTACGTCTCTTTGTCTTGTCAGTTAAGCAAAGGTCAGTCATTAATTTTAAGAGCTGGTGGGTAAGAAGGTAAGAGGATAGTGTTGAGTTCAGAGTAGCACTGCTGCTTTCAGCCTGGTTTAAAGAAGGCATCAGGTAAGCAACGATGTGGGACTTCTGTCGGTAGATTTGTTTTAAAAAAAAGAGCGAGAGGATGTTTTGTGTCTAAATCACATGCTCCCCCTTTCTTTTAGCAGTGTTTGCAAAAAATTTTCACGTGAAAGCTGCCATGAAGTCGTCGGTGCTGCTGACATGGGAAATTCCAGACACCTACAACCCTGCTCAACCTTTCACTGTGAGCATTGCCTAGCTCAGTATGGCACTTTCATATACACGCAACACAAAGCCTTGTAAATACTTGCAATGTACACTACATTAGAAATCATGTGGTATTCTACATGAAACCTCAAGTGAATCATCCTTTTACAGATCCTCTACGATAACGGGCAGAGTGTGGAGGTCGATGGGAAGTTAACCCAGAAGCTAATCACGGGTCTTCAGCCTGAAACTCAGTACTCTTTCCTCTTGACCAATCGCGGCAACAGCGCGGGAGGTCTTCAACACCGCGTGTCCACCATGACGGCCCCGGACGTCCTCCGCACCAAACCCTATTTGGTCGACAAGACCAACTCAGACGGTATGGTGACTGTGGAGCTACCTGCAGTGGAGACTTCTGAGAGAGTAAGGTAAGCAGAAAAAAAAACGTGCACATGTGTTTTCCTTTTATTTTTTGATTCATTAGTACTGCATAGATCAGAAGTATTGTTTTCAGTCCCGAATTGAGCTCCATCAGTGAGATACAATACATCCATTGCAGCTATGCAGTCAAACACATAATAACAACATAAGCCAACAGATTAGCTCGGAGCAGCGTTCCTGAGTCAACTCTGAATTTCCTGACCTGGGTAGTGTATCAAAATGTGTCTTGTTGGATATTTAACTCGTTTCCCACATCCACATTACTGATTTGTATTTCCTACTGTTGCTCTGTGAATGGAAATAAACAAGTTAACTTGATAGCTGACCTTGTCAGGGGTAATTCTTCCAAAACAGTCATTTATATTCATCCCTGCATTTCAGTGTAATATCCACTTCACCTGAGTCATTACACAGTGGAGCACCCCGGCTCATTTAAGCACACTCCTCTAAGCCCTATAAAGTCTCTTACAGCCTTTCAACAAAGCCCAGGGTTGTCAGAAGGCCAAGGATCACATCCGATTGCAGACTGAAGCTCCAAACCCATCTTGGGGTTTTCTTTATTCCTTTTTAAATCGGTGGTTACATTTGGACCACTATCTCCCACGCCAGAGCTTAAGCTAATTAGTTTCCCATTAGCTGGCCACACTGCTATCCTGGCTAATGCTAGCTAGAGCAGCGCCCAAACCAGGAAGCCCAAATCTGGCAGGAGGTCGTTATCTCTGTTGCCACCGCGATGAAGAGATGAAAAACCCATCTCGCTTTGCTGAGCTCTCCTAATTAGCCCACAGGGGGCCTAACCGAGGTATAACCATATTGCCTGACTTCAATGAACATGCTTGAATTAATGCAGAAAAGAAATCCCTGATCAGATGATAAGAGATCATGTAACTTGCTAAAAGCATGATTTTAGTCTCTTTGCACTGTTTTCTGGTCAGCAGACTACGCTTTCTAATACGGACAGACACCGTTGCCGTGGCTCTTCTTGCTGTGTTGTTTATTCCACTGACTCCACCCAGTCCAGAACAATTTGTATTTATATAACACTTTATATTTTGCAGGGGTTATTATATTGTGGTGGTACCTCTGAAGAAGCAACGCACCGGCAAGTTTTTCAAACCCTGGGATAGTCCTGACGAGATGAATTTGGAGGAGGTATGCTGAAAAGGATGATTTGGTTTTAATTGTCATAATTGGTTATAATGGCTATAATTTTTTTTTCTTTTTATCTCCTTATTATACTCGGCTTCATAACGAGCCCTATAAACTTTGCGCACATGCAGCCCGCACACGTCTTTTCCTTCAAACTAGGAAAAAAAATAAGGGGCTGGGAGAACAGCAGATGAGTCCCGCTGATTGACGCAAATAGCTGCAGAGAGCACTGTTCATATGGAAATGAGAACATAAAGTAGCCATCAAGTGCACTGCAAACTCAAACCCCTATCCCCACCTCCTCCTCCTCCTCTTTATGTCTGTGGTAATTACCTGAAGAGCTGCATCAGGCCTTCATGTCTCTTCTCATTCCAGGCAAAGCTAGGCTACCTGCATATCCACAAAACACTTGACAACTTTTATATTTAGCCAGTCAGGATAATTCGAGGGGGGTGAGGGGTGGGGGGTCTGGGCTATGCATTGATGTATGTGTAAGCAAATGTTTCAATTCGAGGTGGAACAAGAAGAATAGCACTCGCAAATCGAATCTTGATAATTATACCTCAATTTTTAAATCTTGAGATGTCGCACGTGTCTGGAAGGCTGAAAGAAAAACACGCGGTGTCTCACCTGGTATCGGCTTTCCAGCTCATGCCGATGTGTCTGTAGCCTTGACCGATTGGCCAAAAGTCACCCCTCTGTCAGAATTTATTTGTTTGTCAATATTGGCACTCACCTTTTCACAACTTTTCCCAAGGGCAGCTAGATTTAGCTGTGTTGACAGGAGAGATGATTGAAGACATTATCGGGCAGCACCAACAGCCCCGCAGCCAAAACAGAGCACACACAATGAGCGCACCCTCTCTAAAGTGAATGACAACCGCGCACGCACACGCGCACAGGCCGTGGATATGCATTCAGACGACGAAACAACTAGCCAGGCCCGATTAGCATAATTATCATCCGCGCTTTGTACCAGAAATTTAAAATCTGATGGCTCGTACGAAGGGCACAGTCCTTCAGCCTATTAGAGTCACAAGCGCTAAAACTAATCGCCCAAGGAGGCAACAGAGGAGTGAAAAACGGCAAACAAATAAAGCACAAATTAAACGTGAATTTGAACATGTTGCTAATTTAATCTCAATATATATAATCCAGCTCTACACATCTTTCATTCGAACTGAAGGCAAAGAATTAAAAACGCATAACAGAAGTCGTCAAACACAGAAAACTCTTCTCTTCTATTTGTCTACATATTTCATCAAAAAATCTTTCTGATGCTATCAGCAAGAGAAGAATAATTGAGCTGTTTTGAATTAATTTGGTGTCTTTTTTACTGTTTGAAGCTGTTGGATAATCCTCAGCTGTTTTATATGCTGGAAATCCACACAATCTTTTAATCTGACAATCTTTTGTAGTCCAAAAAAACACGAAATAAGTCATTGATCTTTTCTTGTAATGTTCCGGCCTTTTTTTTTTTTTTTTGCAATCAGCGTTTTCAGCTCAGCGATCAGGGGAAAAAAAGAAGAAGAAGAAAAAAAATCTAGATAGAGATATTTGGTTTGTGTGGATTTGTTTTCATGTGTGTACTGGAACGTGTGCCTGTGTGTTATCAACTGTCTGCTTCTCACTCCTCACTGTAGCTGCTGAAGGAGATAAACCGAACGAGCAGGGGCCTTCGTTTCCAGAGGCAGGCAGAACCCAAAGCCTATATCGCCGCTTACTTCAAAGACCTGCCCAAACAGTTCACCCTGGGAGATGGAAAGATCTATGGGGACTTTGAGAACAAGCAACTTCAGAATGGCCAGGAATACATCTTCTTTGTGCTTGCTGTACTGGAGATGTCCGAGAATGTAAGTCTACCCCGCGATACTCGAGTATAAGTTTTCTTCCCATTAGGAAGCCCCCTTGCTAGTGATTTCACATTCTTTGTTCTTAAAATAAAAAAATAAAAAGCAGCTGTCCGTGTTGGTAAGCAGAGAAGGTTAACCGTGCCGCGTCCTGGCTGAGGGTTGGAGCTGGCTTCTGGTCAGATGTGTTACTCTGAGTCCTTTTGAGGCGTTGGACTTTAAAACTTAAAGCTGCAGCCAGAAGAAGCTGACCCTTGCTGCTTTAGGGAGAGAAGCCCCTTAAGACCTTAGCTGATCGCGAGAACACCTCGATAACAGCGCTCCTCTTTAATTGCATCCAGTGTGCGGTCCGCCTTATCTTCGCTGCTGCAGCTAGTGTGTGTGTGCATTTGTCTGTCTGTACTGAAGACCAGAAAGCTGCATGATTAGGCAGCTGCAGGCAAGATGATGGAGTTGATGAGCTGCAGGGTCTATAGTGCTGCCTCACACTCTCTCCACTAACCCTGAGTTCAGGTAGAGCAAAAACGATAATGACGGACGGAGGGAAATCTCTAATTTGCCCACTGAAGCATATATTTTCTTCCCACTGGACCTTTTTTTTTAATCTTCACTTGGACTGTGGAATAGTTCAATCAAGGCTCCAGTATAGGAGAGATACTAAAGATAATTCTGATTGGTCAAAGTCCGGCTTAGAATGAACTACACAGAAAAACTTTGAATTGGCTTTTAATATGTATTGTTGGTCATGTCTGTCTTCGCCAAGATATGCTCAGCAGTGGCCGTATATTAACTGAAGGTTTGCAGTGCTGCTTTAAATACCTCAGGCACCCAAAAATAGGTCTAGATGTACTAGCCCGCTCTCATTCCCAGGGCGTCAAATACTGACGCTTTGTCAAAGCTGCTGGCATCTAAAAGACACGCATGAGGTGTCATTTAGCATCAGAGAAAAGCGAGAAGGTCCTTACCCACATATGGAGCGTGTTAGAGACCACTCTGTGGATAAATGTTATTTTTAACACCCCCTAACACTTTTTTTTAACCAACGAGAGTTAGAGTAAATAGAAGCGGAAACAAAACAAACTGTTAAATCCGGATATAAGAGGGTATCAGACTGCGTGTAGCACATTTGACACCCTGGAAAGCGTTTAGATTGGGTTTGTTGTACCCGCCAACACTTTTGATGTCGAAATGATGCACAGAAAACTGGACAAACCTTTCATTTTTTTTAAAAATGGCGCGTATTTCAGAACATTTACCTTTAATTTGTTTTTCCCTGGCTCAGATTATGTATGCTACCAGCCCCTACTCGGACTCGGTCATTTCAGCCGACATCGATCCCCAGCCAATCATCGATGAGGAGGAGGGCCTCATCTGGGTGGTGGGGCCTGTGCTAGCTGTTGTCTTCATCATATGCATCGTTATTGCCATCCTCCTTTACAAGAGGTGAGGATTTAAAAAGCTAATTAACACACAGGGAGCACAAGCATGAGAATCCAATTCAGAATATACAGCTAGCTTAGCGTGAAAAGACAGACTAACACGCAAACACGTCAGACTCTGATACCAACGCACGCTAATGGGGTTGGCCTAACTTCTGGCGCCATATCTCTGTATCTAGTTAGCTGTCAAACAGCTAATGTTAGGGATGTGTTTCTTAGCAAATGTCTGTGATTAGCTAAGGCAGTTAGCCGTAGCTTTAAACTCCACATTCCACTGGAAATACCAGCTGCATACAAAGCCAATAAAGAGCCATGTATTTTTCCCCCTTCAGTGTAGGTGGGAAGTCACTGAACTCTATTTCTGTGCTAGTGCACATTGACTGCAAAGGAGACGGTATAAAACAATGCACTAATGTACACACGCTTTACTACATAGACCGCATACGTGCACTTTAAATTCATGTCATCTATAGTCACCGAGCATTCAAGTGTTACCAATAAGTATTTAAATGTATTTTAAAAACCCCACACATGAATTTGCAGTTAGCACATTTGAGTGCAGATGCTAAACGTAAGAATGTAGCTAAAACCATAAGGTTCATTGATCTTCAGACAAGCCGTGACTGTCAAAGCCAGTTGCGCGCGCATGCACACACACACACACACACACACACACACACACACACACACACACACACTTTTAATCTCTTGTAAGTGAATTCAAGAATGCAGCTACCCAAGCTGTCAAGGCATGAAGTGCAGTCGCCCACGATCCTTCAAACAGACACGTGCGTTGACTGAAAGTTAATCAGACACGTCCCTCCGCCCCCTGCACGCACAAACACACACTCTTAAACCCATGTAACACTGTAAAAAAAACCACTTGCTGTAGTGCATTTTCACACTGAATCAAAACAGCCTCTTTTTATTTTTTTGCATAAAACCCCCTAGTGGTAGTCAGACCTCGT
Source organism: Copadichromis virginalis (assembly GCF_057382275.1). Lineage (NCBI taxonomy): Eukaryota > Metazoa > Chordata > Actinopteri > Cichliformes > Cichlidae > Copadichromis > Copadichromis virginalis. The sequence continues at coordinate 47,425,323 of NC_140620.1, forward strand.
GCTGTCACTGCTCATCAGTCAAGCGTAGGAGGGGAGAGCTTTGACTATCTGCTGCATGTCACCGCATGTGTGTGTGCAGCCTTTGAAAGGCCCTGGGGCCTGGGATAGCTTCCCAGCCTCTTCCTTTATCCCACTACCTATTCCACGGGAGGGGGGACTCAGCTCTTGATCCAGGCTTTGACCTTATGCTGCCCTCCTGTTTTGCCGGGACAGGCACATATTGAAGGTGCACACTTACACATCTACACACTTTGCTATCTTGTCCCTTCTCACCTTTTACACAAGGCAGATTTTCTGCAGTGTTCATTCAATCAAATGTCCAGGCCTAAGCAGAATTTAACAGTAGTCCTCAAGGTTTAATTTTGGAAGGGTAAGATTAGTAACTGAAGAGTCAGCACAAGCCCAAATCACATAACAGTACCAATACCGAAGACCAAAAAAAAATCCATCAATACTATCAGTGTAATGTAAAGAGGTTTAGAGGTACAGCTTTATTCTGGCTCTTGCATTTTATTGTCCTTGGCATTCGTTCATATAAAATTTGAGATAATACAAAGGTGACTTGAAAGTGAGCATGGACTGCATATGCGGCTGGCTTTGGTCTTTCCATTCGTGGCAGGCAGATTTACACATCGATTACCCAGCCAGTGTCACTGCCACATTAGGGAACATTTAGTGCATAACCAGCATATATTTCTCTTGTCAAGATCAATTTTTATGTGACAAAAGTCGCCTCCTGTGCAAAACAAATGGAAACAAGCATGTTCTGCTGAGCTATAGGAAAGGGCGCGGGTATGACGAGCAGAGAGAAACAGAAGTCAGGGCCAACTAGGGTTGCGGTGCGATCGCAAGCAAGGTATCCTCATCAGTGCTTTAAATCAGTATTATCATTATTGTTAGAGTCATATCACATTAATCTGCCTCACTGTAGTTTCATGTGGGCATTTAACACATAGAACAGAAGGGCAGTGCTCATTTGTGTTTGTTTGATTTTTAAATTGGTGCTTAACGTTACTGCGTTTGCAGAGATGCTCATTTATTGCTCTCTCTGACTTGCAGCAGTACTACTACTCTGTTTTCGTGTGCTTGGGCCACAGTGTACCGTATACATTACAGAGAGTGGATATCTCAGTCTTAACGAGAGCACATCCACCCCCGCTGATGTTATCGTTATTAGCGCTGATGTTATCGTTATTAGCGATCTCGCAGGGGGGGACGACAGGATGGTCGGACTGCCGAATCAATAGAGCGCGATCGTTTTGTTTTAAATAAAACAAATTTGAACGCTCTTATGTGCTTGACTTGCACACATTCATCCGAGATCCTGATCCCACTTGAACGTGCCGACGTCGTGACTTTAATAAATGCAACAGTGGTAGGCAGGAGAAGGCAGACACAGCAATTAAGAGTCAAGAGATGACTTTTATGCTCGAACAAGAAGCAATCAGCTGAAACTGCTTGAAATAGCAGAGATACAATGTACAAATCTTGGATGCACCTGGGAAACTGTAGCATTTGAAACAAAGAGCCCCAAGGCTGCATAATTGAGCATAATCTCTGAAGTGAAGCATCACTAATCTCGCACGCGAAGCAAAAACTGAGATATGATTGGTATCGTTTGTCTCTCATGCAAGCCAGCCATTTACTTATTCTAAGGAAAAGTTTATGGCATTCTCGAGTATACAAAGTCAACGGTCTTACCACCTAATGTTTTGTTGATATTTCTTTTCTTGCTCACCAATGGAGCAGCAAGCCGGACAGGTAAGAGTGAGAAAGAAATAGATAAAGACCTAATTCCTTTCAAAACCCTTTTTTTCCCCCCTCGTCCTTGCTGTGCATATGATACCTAAACCTATAGAAACTGCTGTCTCTCATTTGGAGTTGAAATGACCTGGGAAGCATGTTGCTTACATCTGCTGTGTATGATAGGAGGAGATCAAAGCACAAGCAGCTTGACCTTTCCAACTGCTAATTAACTTTGTATTCGTGGTGCAACATGGCCCCCTAACTTGCTTCTTTTTTAAAGAATGAACTACATTTACATCTGTGAAAGTGGCACTTGATTCGAGAATCTAACAAAACTAAAAAGGGAGTGGAGCAAGTTTTCTCTGAAACAAAAAACACTATCAATATATAATGTAATGCACTCTTAAACCAACCCCAGCTACAGCTTCCAAATTACTAAAAAGTTGTATCCAAACCTTCGCCTGACATTAGTAGTGAAAAGTGAACAAAAGGTTTTGCTAAAGGTAGTATTTACTGTCTAAGGGCGTATTGTACTTGATGGCTTTATACTATAACGTGATGTTATTTTGCCTACCTCTTATAGCCCTATGTACTACAAGAATGTAGCCCTGTCACTTCCTTAATTATATATGTGCCTTCATTATTCATGAGACTGCGAGGCAAGCTTTGAGGTTACACAATAACAATTAAGAGTTTTGAGTACAAATTAGTCAAATAATCTCCCGGAATTAATTAAAATTGACAATTTGCTCCACAGAAAACGAGCCGAGTCTGAAGCTAGAAAAGGTAGTCTCCCCAACAGCAAGGAAATGCCACTTCATCATCCCACTGATCCAGTTGAGCTGCGACGTCTCAACTTCCAAACACCCGGTAAGTATCCCGAACGATGCCACATGTTGTCGTCTTGGTGTGGTGTGAATTTAAGACTGAGGATGTCAGTGCTACTGAGTGCTTGCTTTAATTAATTCAGCTAGCCTAATATGACCTCACTGTAAGAAAACACATCATCTTTGCAGTGAGATTGGCACAGACTGTGTGAGCAGTTTGCAGGTAGATAATGGACAGGTGCTTGAGAAGACACAGAGGGTCAGCACTGACACGGGCCTCCCTGGAGACATTTCTCAGGGAGGAAATGGAGAGGCAGAAATGTGAGCTTGACAGTTTCATGACATCTGTCATCTTCCTCTGCACCTGGGTTATCCAGGTCATTCAGACCTGTCACTCTGTAGCGGTGTAGTCCTGTTAGGACAAGGAACATCGCGGAAGTTGAGCAAAATACAGAACGTCCGTGTGTTTCATTCGGTATGCAGGCCATAGGGATACGAAAGCGGTGACAAGCTGTAAACAGCGATGTTTACTCGCGCCGACCTTTAGTGCTGAGGTGAGCGGTCGCGCCGTGGCTCAGTCGTGCGGCCGTTTCTCGCCTCGGGAAAAGACGGGAGTCACAGTCCATTTATCGCCTGGAAAGGGACAGGTGTTCAGAGGCTGCCAATAATGCCATATTTTTCAGGTCGGCTAGTATGAAAGGAGGATGAATTATCCCCGCAGGCTCATTTTTGCTAAAGATTATGCATATTTATGAATGCTCTTCAATGATTTTAGGGGCCATTACAGAGTGTTTCATCCCAGCAGAGGGGTATTTTTCCTTTTGGCTCAGAGTGATCTCAACTATCCTTCCACTATTTCGCTCGCCTCTCAAGCCATCACTTTTCCCCCCAAACAGCCTTTTTGAGAGCTGATATCTTGGCTCAAAAAGGGCCAAACATTTCTTTTTCCTACCACCTGACCACTTTCTCTCAAGTCCTGAAGCAGCTTCTACATTAGACCACCTCTCTCCCCTACTCTCTCTCAGCTCTTTACCCCGTCAATGGACATTTTCATCTTAAGGACGCTTGATGTTTGAGCGACAGTGTGTTGGAAAAGGTACCTTCATTGTCCCCCAGTGGTGGAAATGGATTTTGAGTAGTGGGTTGCAATAGAAACGGCCTTTTCCGTCTTTCAGAGAGACGCGAGAGTGGGTGGGAAAACGCTGCAGCTTCCATTAGCTAATGCCCACTTGTGCCAGAAACCAAAATGAGATATCACCTCTGCAGAGACAGACTAACACCCAGCTGGTGTGTCATAATGGCACATAAATTCTTAAGGAGTCTTGTTGAATTTTCTTTCATCTTTTTCCCTTTATCTAAGCTCTTAAATATACTGACACCTACACATAAACTATTGCATTGCTATTATACTGACAAGCCTCCACGTAGCATGTTCAATACGTTCTCACCCCAGAGCATCAAACACTAGAGCAAAAGAGACAGGACTTTTAAGACACTTGATGAGGCAAAAATCTGCCGATATTCTTTTTCTTTCAGACACATAAAATATAAGCAGATCCCCTGACGTTTCGTCTGTGTATTGATGAGTTCTTGCTAAGATAGTGTGACACTGCAGCTTAAAAATAATCTTGTTGTACTGTCACAAAAAGCTACTCCTTTAAGCTCTTCTAAACTGCTCAGATTAGCGGGTTGTTTGTAGCGTTTCAGTTCATATCAGTTGTACTTATATAGCAGCAATTCACAATAACATTCCCCTGAAGGTGTGTTATATTGTAAGGTAAAGGCCCCACACTAATAGAGAGAAAACCCCAACAATCAGATGGCAGACTATGAGCTAGCACTTGGCAACAGTGGGAAGGAAAAAGTCCCTTTTTCAGTAGTGTAGCCAACAGAGAGGTTGCTCTGTGGTGGACAGGCTATCCACATAGTTAATAGGGTGCTTCTCCAATCTCTTCTATAGTTTTTTAACTTTCATTCATCAGCTGTTATAAATGGCGATATCGGTGTATCTGCAAACAGGTAATATCAGGCGATATATATCAGCAGGGCAAAAGTATCAGCTTTAATAAAGTTAGTTATCTGCTGTTATTTTGCATTGATCTCTTGATGCACTGGTTGCAGCAACACTGGATCTTAAGCAATGACGATGCTCACATTTGCAGAGTATGGTACCGACATAAGTTAGCCTGCCAGGAGATAGCGGTTTGTATCTCATTTTGGACTCTGTGTTGCTTGATTTCATTTTGCTTTTTACTTGCTTTATGCTTCTTAGTTTTCGATACCATAAAGAGAAAGAGATTATAGTTTGGATAAATGTGTGAAACCCCTCAACAAACCCTGCAAGTCGAAAAATGTGCCGCTTCCAAAGGCTTGTTTTAAAAAGGACATTATTGGACAAGCTGGGAATGAATGCTTGGTCTAGCTATCGTCATAAGCCAGTGTCGTCTCACTAACAACAAAGGCCACCTGTGAGACACAAAAGCAGAGTTTGAGGGAGGATCGAGAATCAGCTGATACATTACAATGCCGGCGGTCAAGTGTAAAAACAGTGGCAAATAAAGCGCTCGCAGTGATTTGCGATTCTGTTCCTCGTATGCTTTCTTATTTCCATGAAATAAGCATGGTGGCATAGCAAAGCTTCTGGCATGGTGATTTGTATGTTACTAATGAATGTCCCATTTAGAAAACACATAATCATGCAGCTCCCTCTTGTCACATTTCAATTTCTACCTTCTCTTTGTAAAGACAATAGTCATCACATTGCTCTGACGTCTGCAATATATTTAATTCCACCGCCGTTTCCTCCACAGGTTCAGGTGCGCCCAGTCACCCCAGTAACCTCCATTTGTCAAGTTAGTTGGTCTCGATTACACATTTGACACGACTTGTTTTTGGAATACTTTTTTTTCAGCTTTAACTCCTTTCTTTTCTTTTTTTTTCTGCCAAGCCTTGTATCTCCATCCCCATCTAATCCATCTTATGTTAACGCTATATCATCACAGGAGGCGGAGTTTGAAATGACAGCCTTGAAACCATGTCATCACTCAAAGCAGACGTCAACATCTGGCCTAACATTGAATGTCTTTTCGTTTTGTTTCGTTCTGTTTGTTTTGGGATGTTCGTTCGTGTCTGTGCTTTAATGTCATGCTAACTGTCCACTGCAGCGTGAATAACGTTCTTCTCTCTCAGTAGGGAGAGGTCCCAGTGGGGGCAAAGTGTGCTCGGTGACTCCTCATTGGCTTCTGTGCCCATATTCTCTTTACCAGCATGGTCACTGCTTTGAGTGAACAAACTAGCCTAACAACGATCCGCTCTTCCATTTTCCCTGTTGTAACCACATGCCGCTTATCTAATGATTCACCATTTGCTTGTGCTTGGGTGATGCCCTCTCAAAAGACTTGGGGACTGACCTTGGGTCCAATGTGATTGGCAGGTATGGCCAGCCACCCTCCAATCCCTGTCATGGAATTAGCGGATCATCTGGAGCGCCTGAAAGCCAACGATAACCTCAAGTTTTCACAGGAGTACGAGGTGAGTGTCGGAAAATTCCTAATGTTGATTGAGCTCTGTGAGTGTGAGTCAGCTGCTTAAACGGCAACTTTTTGGGGGAGTGTTGGCCAAATCACATAAATTTACTTAATTAATATTAAATTAATGATATTTAGCTGCATGTGTTTGGTGGCTGGCTTGCCGGTAGGGGTGTTGGCAACTACTTTCATCACCAAACTAAGGCTTTAGGCTGTTTGACATGTCAACACAGGTATAATTAATAACACTAATAATGGCACATTCCATTTCTAGTTCCAGGACCCTGCTATTGTGCCTGCTGGCTCAGTGACATTGCTTCCCAAGGCAGCTGAATGGGTTATTAATTTCATTAGTAACACCTGTGCTTTTTTCCGCTTTGACAAGTGTAAGCCTACATGACTAAAATGTCACGGCGGCAGCCACAACATATATCATTTTATGATTTAAAGGTGAACTCTCGTCATTAAAAATTATGCTGTTGGTGCTTCCAGTATCTAAGTGGGTGGGAAAATAGATAGATAGATAAATGATATCCTGTGTTTGGTGGCTCATTTTGTCACCCAATATTAATTTATAATGAACAGGGCTGAAGGGGTGTCTCTAGTCTTCAGCTGACTCATCAGATTTCATCATCCTCAGTCAGACAAACTCCAACTCCACTGTTTTGGACTGCAGCTAGCAGCGCTGGCTCTGCTCTGCTGTGAGCTGCAGAGCTACTCTCACCAGAACATGGAGTCATGGAAAACTGGCTCATGTGCGACTCCACCAAGATCACCGAGGTTACAGAGCAGCATGGGCTACCATCGCTGGCTGCAGTTTATACGTTGTAGTTGGAGTCAGACTGTGGAGCATAGCAGGCCACAATTAAGTACATAACAATGAACGTATTTGCAGAGAGATGCCTAAACAAAGTTAATGATAAGAACATGTTAATAGAAGCCATAGCTGTGTGTCTCCTTGTATGTGTGCATGTATCAATGCTATGGAAAACACTCCCATCTAAACATTAACTACTGTCACCTATGCATACTGACCATGACAATCATCAGGATAAAAGTGCATTAATGAACAAGTGTCATGCAATCAGGCCTTCGGGTTCCCTTACCTGCTGACTGTATTCAGGCAGTTGTAATTGTTACCTGCGTATTGCCATGTAGATGAAATTACACTGGCAGAACACTCATGGTACCTCAAAATACATGCAAGCAAGAGGTGCTTTCTGTACGAGATATGAACGGTCACCTTTTCCCTGCCAATTTCTCTCTGCAGGTCCTTCAACAACTCCAAAATCTATGAGGTCACTGCATGGGTGCCTGCCAAGCTGCCCAATCATTATTGCAGCTTAAGTACATTGAATTCCAATTTCATAGTGCTTACTCGAGAGCAGTGGAAAGCAATTTTGCGAGCACAATGAAATAAAGATTCCTATTATGAGCAATGTTGCAGCCCACTGTTTCAACATATTTTGATAAAATATCAGGCTAAGCCTGCGGTTTGTCTCCCACATATTTATGCTTAGGTGATTTCTGCAGACAAAGAACTCAGTCTTAAAATAAATTCCCATTGGGCTTAAATGTAAAACACCAAGTTAATCATACACACCTCTGTAATATTTGTTTAACCCTAAACTGCTTATATGTTTATACTTGTTAAAGATAAAGAAACTATGAGCAATAAATTGCACCAAAATGCCAGATTTTGATCTTATTGATCAAAAAAGTACGATCATTCTCATATTTTGCTATTTTGCACTTGGTCTATCGTCGCCTTCATTGGAGATTAACTCAAAAAAACCAAAAATCATTAATAGCACAGGAACAATATTTTCCTGTTAATGCGAAATGAAACTCTATCTATCATGTCTTTATGTTTTCCCTTTGTCATATTACATTTTATAGTTCATTTCTCTGCAACAGGGGACCGTTATCAAGCCCTGCTTAACAAATCTGAAGGAGGGCCTGGATATCAAAACTGAACTAGTCTCGAGTGTAGCGCTCTACTATGAGCCATAAAATCCTGCTAATCAAATAAGAAAAGCTGATGTGGACACAAGCAATTTCCTCTGTGACCAATTCAGAATGCATTATTTTGTTAATCTAATCTTTTATATCTAGAGGTTATTTCATGCCAAAAACAACACAGTTCAAATAGTTTTCCCACATTTCTGTTTTAACATTTGCACAGCAAAAGAGTGAACTTTGTGTCCAGTGTGTGTAGACACCCCACTTTCTAAAAAGGCTATTGGATAGTAGTACCCAAATCAAGTATGGGAGATTAAATGTGTGGGTAAGACTGATCTATGGACTCAACAACTTCACATCTTTGTGTATGCAGAGCGGGTGTTGTACTGTACGCACTGGAATAAAGTCCGTGTTCCACACACATGATGTTAAAACAGTACCCTTCAACCTTTCAGCATCCCCGGTCTAACAACAGCACCAGACGTGACCTCGAGCCCCAGGCACACTCTTAAAGCGGTTTATTTAAACACCCGCATAATGTAATAGATATGATTTTCATTTTCACTCGTTGTGAGGTGAAATGCATTTTTCAGTGGGCATTCTGACAACACGCGCTAGGAATCGCCAAAGAGTGAAATTCAATCTTGTTTTACGTGCCAAACGGAGCCAAATAGTTTCACTGCAGTCACAAAACAAATATCTTCTCTCTTACAGTCCATCGACCCTGGCCAGCAGTTCACATGGGAGCACTCCAACCTAGAGGTCAACAAACCAAAGAACAGATATGCCAACGTGATAGCCTACGACCACTCCAGGGTCTTGCTCTCAGCTATTGACGGTATGTCGCCCACCTACATCCTCGCTCCTAACTGCTGTATCGATTCTGCAGATAGCCGGTGCAGCCTCATCTTTGGGACCTCGGGAGTGCAACCAGACTGTACTTTTAAATTATATTCCTTCACGAGCATGGCAGCCTGCTTATTTGTTTTGATACCCCGGGTGCTTGCAAAGAAAAGGGAAAAAAATGGCCTCGGGAGAAAGAAAGAAAGAAAGAAAGAAAGAAAGAAAGAAAGAAAGAAAGAAAGAAAGAAAGAAAGAAAGAAAGAAAGAAAGAAAGAAAGAAAGAAAGAAAGAAAGAAAGAAAGAAAGAAAGAAAGAAAGAAAGAAAGAAAGAGAAAAAAAAAGGCACTTCTGTCTTAAAATGCTGAAGCAAGCATTCAAATGAAACTAAACAATGACCCACAGTTAGGGATACAAGTGTGTTTCACCGGCATTTGTTTCTTTGCTGCTTTATTACACTTCAGGGTTACATTTTGCATTAAGCCGAGGCCTGTTTTTAAGCAGAATTTGCACGCTGAATCCAGCATACACACACAAGCGTGACTTTTTTTGTGCCTTTTTTAACCTAGTCGAACTCGACAAACTCACAACGACCCACAAGCTTGCTGGTGCTGATTTAGTGCAGAGTTATACAGAAAGGACTCATTCATGGTTTTGTACTTTCAGAGTCGAACTTGAGCCCATTACAGGCTCGATTTGAACCCCACCAGTACGCTGCTCACTACATTAAAGACGCGTTGCTCACGAGTTTCTAATGAATGAAAGCACATTTTGAAATGGACAGTTAAGTGCCGACTCCTTCACCACTTTATTGGATTAAACACAACTTCACATACAGCTATTAATTAAGCATTTCCACTGAACTGCTCTCGGGGGGGCGAAGGCAAATAAACAAATTAGTAAATGGATAATGTGACAACAACAGATAGAAACAGCCTTATAGAGCCCCCCACACCCACACTTCTTTTCGCAAGTCTCTCAGAAACAGCACACAGCTTGAGCACTGATGGAGCTCCATTAGCCAGACGTATAAACACATCTGTACAACCACATTGGAGACTTTGTGCTGCGGAAAGTGAGTAGTTCTCAGCCAGGGGGACATCAGGGACTTCCTCTATTCTTGCTAAAGCTTAAACAAAGCCTTTCGGCAAGCAATGTGTCTATTGTTTACTTTGATTGAGTTCTTTGAATGAAAGGGATTTGGGATTTCACATCAGAGTCTGAAGACGGAATTCACTGATGTGGGGGGACGGATCAACCGAATCTTTGGCAAACAGGCGGCCCTTTAATTGCGGTGACGTTGCTGAATTTGCTCCACTTTCGCTGACTCTTGACCGTTCGCCTGACCGTACATAGCATACACTCGCAAGATTAAACTGGAACCTAAAACTTTTTCTTCCTTTCACTTTAGCGTTTTAGAAAAGTTTTAGATCAAACCCGAAAGTCGCGTTTACTCCATAGTAGTGTCATTGCGTGCTCGTGAAACCATATTTTTAAAATATATAGATGAACTACAGGAATTACCTTTAATTTAAGTCTTTTAGTGAGTTTGATCATATTTGTCAGTGCAGCCACTGCGAGGAGGCACCGGTGACAAGACATCTGCGTGACTTCGTGTCAGGTATTTGTACATGTAACTGAATAAAAATGTAAAATTGGAAAGTTAATTTAAAAAAAAATATAACAGACTAACTAAAAGATCTGCGCTCCATTTCCCATCAGCTCTGTTATTTCGCAACAGCAAAGTTATGAATGAGCTCGCTAGTTTTTCCATTGATCTATTTCAAGCGCGGAAGCTGTCGCAAGTAATAAAAATACTCTGCTCTTGATTTCGTCGCCGCCTGACCGACAAAGAGGTCGTTTATCAAGAAAATAAAGTGGAACTCTCACGAGAAAACTTCTCCGGACGCACACGTTCTATAATAAGCGAGCTCGGGAATCGAAATTTAACGGAAACGTTATACGCGTTAACCTGTTTGAACTTGACTATACCACGACTGGTAGTGACTATTCCTCATTAATACAGTAATTACAGTGTTGTACTTTAAAAGCTCTCTGAGATTACTTTGCCTTTCCCCGACGACTGAGTGCCGGAACAACACCGTGGCAATGTTTATTTCTTACTATTTACAGAGAAAATGGTCGAATTTAGACAAATCCTGACTGACAGAAAGCACAAAGGCAAAATCCATTTGCAAATGTGCATTAAACAACTTGCTTCATTCTCATTAAACCACAGTGATGTCTCCTTTTTTGCTTTTTCTCCCCCCCCCCTTTTTCAAATTGAATACACACTGGGCTTAATTGTACTTATCCCTTGTCCATCACAGAAATGCACAACCGCCTGGCTGCGTGGACAGCTTCAACAGCAAAATGAGCGGGCGGTGGACAGTTTTGGGGAAAGAATAAATAAAAATAATGTGTGTGGGTTTTTGAATGTGTTCATATTCCATTTTCTTTCCCTTTTTTTCTGTTGAATAAGTTACCTGGGAGTAAAAGGGAGTCTGAGAGAGATGGGGGGGAGAGAGGAAGCGGTTGGAGTGAGGGGATTCTCTGAGACGTGGCGCCCATGCAGATGAGACTTATCTTGGTCGACCATGTGTGCACGAAGCCCCTAAACTGCCAGTCCTAAAGCATTGACTAGCTGTCAGCTCTGTCTCTTTCCCCTGGATTGGAAAAGGCTGCTGTGCCTTTCATTTAATATAAGCAAAGGAAAGGAGGAGTGAGGAGCGGTGGGGGGAAATTGTTTTGCGAGTTTTTTGTTGGTTTGTTTTTCTCCGTGTGAGGTGATAGACTTCTAGGGACCGAGCTTTATCTGTAACTCAGTTGCACATATGGGGGTGAGGGGTGGGTGAGGGGGTGGAGCTGTTGATTTAAATGTGTTGTTGATAGCAAATACAAATCCTTTTGGGCTGTAACACTGGTTCCAAAACTGACTGCTGTGCTTTTTTTTTTTTAATACAAAACAACAGTGGCTTTACTGGCATAAATTTGGGACCCACGGACGATAACGTGGCATTGTGCGAACACACGGTGGGGGAGAATTACCTCCAATAAACTGTAGGGATAATAAAGGCCTGGACCAATTTACCTAGCCACAAATGCCACTGTTGTGTGACATTTAAGGTCTGCCTCACATCGAGCTTGACAAACAAAACAAAAGTTGAAATTTTAATCCATTTTCACCCACTGTAAACTTTTTGTACAGGTATCCCTGGCAGCGACTACATTAATTCCAACTACATCGATGGCTACAGGAAGCAGAACGCCTACATCGCCACCCAGGGTTCTTTACCCGAGACGTTTGGGGACTTCTGGAGGATGCTCTGGGAGCAGAGGAGTGCCACCATCGTCATGATGACCAAACTAGAAGAGCGGTCCAGGGTAAAGCTTTAAGAATCATTTTTAAAGCCCGTGCTAGAGTTCGCCGATATTCTTTCATCAGCATCTATAAACTTTTTTTGTGACACCGTTTAACATTTTTCCCACCAGAGAATTGTTTTGCTAGTGACTCATGAATCATCAATCATTTAAGGCTTCCCAGAATATTTTAGCTCCACATATATAAAAAGAAGCAGCTCACTGTTAGATTGTAACCACTGATGCACTGGAATCCCTGATTGCAGGAATATTTCATCACTGGCAGGGATAATGTTAATTGGGACACTGTCCTGTCTCCTCTGGGACAGTTTTTATGTATTTATTCACTACAAGAAGCAGCCAAGCAGCATTCTGTTACCCACTGATATCCTCGATCCACACACACTCTTGTCTTACAGTCCTGACTGATTAGTATCCAGACTTACTTCATCGGCCTCATACTGCTTAAGGCGCCGGATTACAATCCGTGGTAAAAAAAAAAAAAAGACAGACTGTAAAGCCACATCTCCCCGCAGTACACACTAGTTCTTTAAGGTTGACACAGTCAAAAGCTATTATCCCCCCTCCCCCTACCCCAAACGTCTTGCCATATTCGACTGAGCATATGAAAGCTTCCTTGGACTCCATCAGCTACTGACCTTCACACTTCTATGCCTCTTTTTAAGAGCCCGGTCTAGTGTTAACAGGAGTGTGGACTCAATCGAGAGAGCGGGTTTCACTGAGCATTCTCACAATCTGCAAAGCAAATAAGAGCCCAGGTGTCTGCATTGGCCTATAGAAGCAGTGCTATGTAAGCACATTACTATGCTGTTTGCTGGGAGACCACCCCCACCCTCAAATCTGCCTATATTGTTTGACATTTGTTGCAAATATTGTTCTTTTGTTGCTGCTAAAAGTGCGCGTCTTTCATATTAATCAGTCAAATCATTCACTCATGCTGCCTTTGTATGTTTTGCATATCTAAAGCTCGACTATTTGCAAGTAAACAATATTATGAATCATTACATTACTCCCGGTGTCACAGACACTTCATTGCGCTTTGTGTTAATGTTATAACAGATGCTTGGGAAATTGAATTAGCGGCTGGTTAAAAACCTGATTATTCCAGAGTGCTGTTCAATTGTAATATTAATCAGTGGCAGAGAATCCTACAGCAGGATATGTTGGTGAAGCATGTGTCCGAAAACCACATCAGTGCTAGGGGGCAATCTGAAGAAAAACAGTTGCACTGGAACCCAGCTTTTCCTTTCCCCAAAGCCAATAGTTCTTCTCTTTGTCAGCTAAGCAGTATTGCAATGCAATGTTTTATTGGCCGTTTACTGTGAAACAAGAGTACACTCAAATAGCAATAAAGCTGAGACGATAATATGAGTGGACACCGTGCTTACCTTTGTAATTATGGAGTACGTCAGGACAATTAATAGCCCTGTTGGTTCACTACAAATATCTCAAGCTATTTCATTGATTAGAAAATCAAACCTAGTCAGCAAGAATAAAGGGAATTTGGGCATTTATTTGACTTGGTGCACTTGTACTGAGTGTGTAACTGAGATCCAGAGAATTGCTGTAAAGAGCCTTCATGCTTTGTGAACAAACACCAAATACATAAAGGTTTTATTGACTCCTCGCCTAATGCGATATTTCTCTCCACTACAGGTAAAGTGTGACCAGTACTGGCCTACAAGAGGGACAGAGACATACGGTCTAATCCAAGTGACCCTGCTGGACACGGTAGAGCTGGCCACATACTGTGTCAGGACGTTTGCACTCTTTAAAGTGAGTATTTCTGTTGTATGCTGTGTAGTAGCACTTTAAACCTCACAGTAGAGGGAAGATCTATGCAAATATAGCATCGATGTTGGTGTCAGATCGATACTAGTGTAACAGGATCGATACTTTGTTTCTGTCCTCTAAATTCCTTATTTTATTTATAGCCTATAACACAATTAAACAACAGACGCTGACCCAAAGTGCTTTAGAGACCGGCACATTTACATTCCAGGGCTAAAAAACACAGTTTTAAAATACATGAAAAGCTGAAAGGTGTCATCTCATATGTCATGACACACTGCTCTACATAAGCTGCCTTTGTAACTTAAAAGTATGAGTATTGCTATTAACATTGATGTCTGCAATACTGGCCCTATTTTTACTTGGTATCAGATCGATACCAGGATTTGCAGTATTGCGCAGCTCTACCTCGCAGCATCTGCAGGTCAAATCATTTGATGTAAGCTGTGTTCGGTCACTGAGCTTTTCTCCGTGTTAACATTCAGAATGGCTCCAGTGAGAAGAGGGAGGTGAGGCAGTTCCAGTTCACGGCCTGGCCAGACCACGGGGTACCCGAGCACCCCACTCCATTCCTGGCCTTCCTGAGACGGGTGAAAGCCTGCAATCCTCCAGATGCAGGGCCCATGGTGGTACACTGCAGGTAAAAAACAACACGGCTTCGCAAAAACATCCTGAAGCATGAAATTGATTTTCTTTTCTCCATTTGCTGTAATGAATATATGAATACATATGGCAAAAACACAACATATTCTTGGTTATTTAGAGGTGTACGTTTGAGTTCTTTTTGGACTAACACTTGAAAGAGAAATTAGACATGAACTATCAGTGAAAGGACGACTGTTTGATAGGATGTAAACTGTTGTTCCTCCCATCTGAAAAACCAAAAATAAAGAAAATAATCCAGCCCACCAGCTTTCACAGAAAGCACTTTAAATCAGAAGGTGTTTTCAACATCGCAGAACAAAGTGTACTGGTGTCATTGCCCTCAGCAAACTTAAACATCTCCTCCCACGCGGTGACACAAAGCTACACGCAGACCTGTCGTCTTCCTCACTACACCACTAACATGTCGCGCATCTGCAGCCCACAAGTCCTTGGCTCATCCCCTGGGTTATTGCATCTGAAACAAATAACTTTCATGCCAACTTCACTTCCCTCGGCGACATAAGAGGCCAGACTCCCAGCAGAGAGCACAAAGCTATAACACAGACTTCTGGCTTCCCTTAACTCAGGAAGTCATCAGAGGCGCTGCACAGAAGAAGAAAAAGAAAAGTGACAGAAGGAGGAGGGGGGGAGTCGAAATTAAGAAGCAGCGATAGCGAGTGTAACAGATACAAACTTTTGTCAGAAAGCGACAAAAAGGGTAGGGGGATTACTGAAGAATTAGAATTACCACATGCTGAAGTTAATTAGTGCTAGTTGGCGAATCGCTTCCAATTGAAAACCCTGACTTTTTTCTTTTTTTTTACAGTGAAGCAGAATGCAGGAATTAATGTCACTGTGCAGATGGGAGTTTTTAATTCCTCTGGCACCCTATCAGATACAGTCATGCCCCAGCTTCAAATCCTATAAAGCTAACTTTCTGTTTTACAGTTTTAAATAGAGCTATCTTTTATATTTACTTACTTCCAATACATTTTTTCACTCACTAAAAAAGAAAAAAAGCAGTTTAGCAGATATACTTAAAAAATATATATATTTTCTCCTTTAGTTTGTGCAGGTTTTTGTTTTCCTGAAGCTGTTTACGCACATGAAAAGAGGCCAAAAAAAAAAAAAAAAATCCACATCTGACAGCGTGGTGCAGTCTACGGAGCAGTCGACTGATTAGTTGGTGCACCCAAAAAAAAAATCAGCTTGCATGTGCTCAGGCGCCTTATGTAAAGACCATAAAGGCATAAAAAACAAGCAATCAAGGTCTTTTGATTTTTTTTTATTTATTTTTGTGTAAGGGAATGAATAGGAGCTTAAATGAGAGGGTTTAGAACTTTTAAAAATCAACTGCACAGGATTTCCTCCCTCACGAGTCGCTAATTAGAAGCACGTTTCTCTCTCCTCCTGTCGCTCACATTCTCGGATTCTAGATGAATCCATACAGACGCTGCGAAATGCATTCATGCTCGTAAGCTATACCTCTGTTGTATAAAGCAGTTAGGCTAAGAAATGTCCACTACAGGGAGCACTTTTTTTTTGTCGCGCTTGCTTATGAAACATCATTAATATGGGTTTAGTGGGTGGCTAATGCGTCCCCCGCAGGAGTATTTAAGAGTATCAATCAAAATACATTCATCTGTTTTCCACTGCCAAGTGAACACTTGTCAAAAGGTAAGACTAGAGGAATTTTCTTCCGGGGACATTATAGCGTGCCTCTTGCTTTCCTAGGTCCTGCTGTTTTCAGTAACCCACAGGTCAGGGGCTGTTTTGCTCTTGTAGCTAAAGGGCTAGTCAGGCATTGTGAGGTTTCAGAAGAGGTCAAAAGGACATGATTAAATGTCACAGTGATCTCTGGCCTCTCCCAGTGACTCAGAAGGAAAACTGTAAGAACAACTCACAGTTACAAGTAACAGCCAAACCATTTCAATCCTCTTTTTTTTTACCATGTGTCAGAGTACTGCGGCCCACCCAAAAACCAGAGAACCCCATGGGGTCCATCCAATCTTAAAACTTCACTCTAATCAAAATACAAGAGAAAGTGATGCATTTCCAAGAAAGCTTTATTCAAAAACCGGAAACAACACAGGCTGTTGGCTATAAATCGCTAATGCTACCCGCTCATATGCAAAATTTTAAGGCCAATGTGTGATATAAATATCCTCCTGAGGACCAGCCTATTCATTTATGTCCTTTGTAATGGACATTTGTTTATGGTCTGTATCTTTTGACTTATTTGAGCTACCACACAAAGTCTTGATGTCCTAAATAGAGAACATCCTGGGCTTTCCATTGATATTTCATGTGTTTGGGTGGCCTCTTTTAGCTCCATAGAAGGGAGAAAATCACAAAAAAAGTTCAATGGACAGATTAATTTTTATAAATTTCATAGTAATTTATATAAATAAGCAACTGTATATATATTCAAACTAATTTTAAAGTAATTTCAGAAGTTTAAAAGGTGGACATAGCTACCATGAAGTCTCCCACTGCTTTCCAGTTTTGAAGCCTTGAGTTGTTCCACCGCCATCTTTGTTGCAAAACCCCCCAGATGTGATAAGTGATGTTGGGTCTGTCTGTGAAACAACACACTTATTGCTTAATGGCTTGTGATTGACAAGTCGTTAGCCAATGAGGGTGCTTTTACATACCACAGCCAATTCCCCTATTTTGAAACATGGTATGACCAAGATTTGCCAAACAGACTTTATTTTTGATTCAGTATGACCCAAATGGAATGAATGAGGCCATCAAATCAGAAGGATACTGTTTGCAGAGGTCGCTTAGTGGCTACATCCATGTTTTACAACATCTGTGGGGTCAATAATAAATGGCTGATTTTTAGGGCAAGCCTCAAGTGGCCATATAACAAACTGCAATTGCTGTATCGAGCACAAGTCTGAGGCTTGCCTTGAAAAGCTTCTAGTTTTCATAGTAAAAAACCAGGCAACCAACTTTGTCAGCGTTGCTTACTAGTGGTGACCACAGTCTGTGCAGTTGTGACGAGGTGTTACAGCTGCAGGGCGTGGCGAAAACAAAACAGTCCACACCTAACTGCACCCAGTGGCATTCACGTGGTCAGAGACTTATAACGCTCAGTGTGGCAGTGCTTTTCCTCCACACCACATCTGGTCGGAGTCATACTCTAATACCAGTACTGGTTTTTAAAGCTAGTAATTCTTTGATGATAGAGAAGCCAGTGTTAAAGACTGAAGAGATAATGAAATGTCAGTGGTGCTGTTAGGTTAAGCTACGTTGCTTCTTTGTCCTCTCTTTTCCTTCAAGCTATAGCTGAGTCTCCCAGTGATTCCAGTACAGTTATACAAATGGTTTGGATTATAGCCAAGCCAATGGACAGTCAACACTAGCCAGTGGGTTGGGTTTAAAAGACCAACCTTCCATACTCCCCAAGTAAGCAACGCGTTTTCTTTTTCTTTTTGATTTACTTTCCACATTTCCAAGTATTCGCGCACGCACGCGACTGAAATGATTATCGACCCCATTAACAGCAGTGCAGCGGTCCTGGTGAGCTGCGCTTTATGTGTGCATGTTTTATAGGCAGAGTAGCAGAACGGTGACAGGTTAGCTGACAGCCAGAGATTTTTTAACAATACATATGTAATTGCTTTCACTGCTGCTCACGCTTTATCTTCACAGGACTCGTTGCAGCTGTATTTCACGCTGAACTTTCTTTCCCGTCCCTTATTCCCTAAACTCCTGGAAAGCATATTAGTCTGACACTTAATGTGTATCGACGTCCAGAGCAGCTGGTTTTGACTGGTTGAAAAGGCAGTGTCAGGTCATTAGTGCAGTCAGTACGCCAGCTCTCCTTCAACTGCCAAATGTACCGACAGCTTTCTGCACCGTCTCACCCCACCCTGAATACACACACACACACACCTGTCAATAAAGAAATATTACACTTTCCTAGCATTGCTTGTTTTTTTAATTAATAGCAATCCCAGATGCTTATGAGACAAACGAGGAGAATCTCTAGCTAAAACAAGTCTGCCTTCGCTCTCATCGCCCTTGCGCTCCCCGTCGTCCTCCGTCTCCTTCTCTCTAGCTCTCTGCTGTCACTCTGTCACTTACTCTCTTGCAGGTCATCACTCTCCCACATTCAAGTCTGCACTGTAAAATGCCTTCAGATTGGAAACAGCTGGGGTAGAGGGAAAAATCTCGACTTGTTTCTATATCCCACAGCCAGGAGCTGAGGTGTTCTCAGACCTGGAAGTGATTCATTCTTTAAATAACCCTGAGACACATTTCACATTTCTTTGCAGCCCAATTCTCTCTCTCACTCACTCATACTGACTCTTTTTCCCTTCCGCCCTAAAGGTGTGAAGAGTTTTGTCAGGAAAGAAATAAAAAGTTCAGTCTCATTCAGCCAATGTCAGCCATTTTGAAAGTGATCATCAGATCATTTGTTAAAGCCAATGACTCCCATACGTGTCTTTATTCCATTTGCAGCACAGTTCCAGTGCAGCATGGCACATTAACCAGACTTGGCCCCCGGGGACTGACTTTACTCCCTCTTGAGTTTTCCTTCTCAAGCCTTTCTCTGTTCCTCAGAGCAAATGAAAAACAAATGCTTCATCAGGAGGAGGCACAAGAGCATGGTTCACACCTCGTAGGCATGTCAGCTTAATGAATTGAATAACCTATTTACTTTGGAGTGCCAAGTGCAAGGACTTGTCTCGTCAATGCCGAGCTTTGCGGGAGGTGGGAGGAGAGTTAACAAACAAGATTTAACACCACCCCGTCGCCCCGCGGTAAATAAATTGTCATCAGAAAACATCTTTGTGCTGAACCATGCAATATTAAAACATGTAATGTGCAGGGGTGAGCATTCGTCAGCAGACTGCCAACGCGCTACATCTATAGAGCGTGTCTCAAGCTGGCCTGCAAGGAGAGGTCAAAGTGAAACAGTAAAACATTTTTGTTTTTGGCAGGATGTCTTTTTTTCCACGTGTGCATTTTGCTCACTAATGCACAAATGTACCTGTGTGAATCTTAATGAGGAGACCTGGCTTTCAGTGCCTCTTCTAAAGCTCTTATTCCATTTAGGTGCACAGTACTAATCTAATGGCATTAATTGTAGTCAGCTGCACTTCTCAGAAGTTGCCCGGCACATTAATAAAAAATGTTCACCTCAAATTTGCGACTCCGGAGCCACATTTGTGTTCACATTTGTTCTAGTGGCACTTTTCTCATTTGCGAGATGAAGGTTAAATGTTGATGTTGCGTAAGTTATTAGTCCCGATAGGTTGAAGAGTGCAGGTGGGGTCCAAAGGAGGACTGGATTGCAAAGCCAGTGTTGAGCTCGCTCAAGGCTGTGAGTACCGGGCCCTCTTCTCCACATAGTGCCACTTCAGATTTAATTACACTCCAAGCCAAATGGTCCATCCTACAGTGGAAAACTTGGCAAAGAGAGTTTACCTTTTGGCCTCATCACCGGAAGAAGGGAACTTATTCAAGCTCCCTGTCCTTGTTTGGACAAGACACTTCTCCTTCCACTGGGCTGATGCAGATCAAAATGACTTAAACCTGCATTCTTTCTAAATCCAGTTGCAAATGCCTCATTAGATAAAAATTCACCTGGCTTCTCACTTTAATACTCAGCAAGTTGGTGTTACCAGCCAATAATAGCTATTTTCTAATCTGTCAATATCGACATTTATAACAGCCGATAAATGAAAACTAGGCTAACTAAGTAAAACTAAACTAAAGTAGACATGGAGAAAAACACTCCTCTAACGTAATATGAGTGTTGACATTGCACAGTTTTTCCACCAGAGGGCACTATGCAATTTCTTACTTGGCAGCGCTTGTTTTTGGAACGCCACAGACACAACGACTAGGCGATCTTAGCAGAGCATAAACAAACAAATAAATAACTACTAAAACAAAAAAAGTATCGGCCAATATCGGGCTAAAAAAAACAATATCAGTCAGCTTAATAACTTTGTAAGCGCTTGATGAAATTGTGGTCTCAGTTTCTGGTTTCAAGTGTCATTTAGTACTGCATGATGTTAGCTTAAAAACATTTGGTCTCAAAAGTGATGAGCCAGAGTATAATTTAGCGGTGGGGAGATCTTGTAATTGACAAGGCGCTTGTGTCACTAATGAGTGTGTCAGTCATATCAACCCATGACTCGTGGCATATGGTTTCTAACAACTAACTGGTGACAGCCAAAATGTTTCTAGGTTTCAAAACCAGTCCGCAGACCAGTGGGTGATGTCATGGTGGCTTTATCCCGGTTTTATAAAAAGCTTGTGATGCCAACATCAGCATGATATAAGTCATAAAAACATGACGTTATAGACCCTGGTGGGAGTTTGCCATAAAACTCATCTGAATAAAGTCTAAAGCCTTATTTCATAAATGAATAACCATCTTCCATCCTTCCATCTCTGTCTCCTTTGTGGCTCCAGTGCCGGCGTGGGACGCACAGGTTGCTTCATCGTGATTGATGCCATGCTTGAACGTATCAAGCACGAGAAGACCGTGGATATCTACGGGCACGTCACGCTAATGCGTGCCCAGCGCAACTACATGGTGCAGACAGAGGACCAGTATGTCTTCATACATGACGCGCTCCAGGAGGCCGTCAACTGCGGCACCACCGAAGTGCCCGCCAGAAACCTATACGCCTACATCCAGAAACTGACCCAGATAGAGGGTGGAGAGAATGTCACCGGCATGGAACTTGAGTTCAAGGTATCTTAACTCTTTACCAAAGGATAAGCACTGAGCAAAACGGCTTGGGTCAAGGGCTGATTAAGAGAAATAATGCTAAAGACGGTTTTATCGTATATTACATTTTCAAACCACACCTGATGAAGTTATTTGAAAGTATTTAGAATTTACCTGCACCCCACTGGCATCCCGTACCCCACTTCACACCAAGGAGTCATTGTAATTTTTTTCCCATTCTCAATACAACTCCCAAACTATTTTCCAGCCACTATTAGGCCCCACTAGACAGCAAGGGGCCTGTGGTTTCCTCTCTATTCCAGTTAGTTGACTCACTTGTGTAACATGACATAGGATAAATTTCCCCCCTTTCTGGCTCCCCCTTCCATAGCTCCATTTCCTTCAAAAACAGGGGTCTTGGTTTACATGAAAACAGCAAACACAGGTTTTCCCCACCACAGAGCAGTTGCCAGAAGAACTTGAGCAATATACTCTGCATTTACAATGAAAGGCTCCACCAGCGTTGCTGTATATATGCTATTGCCTTGCTTGTCACGCGCCTACTTTCATTCTCTTTGATGGATGCTGATTCAACCAAGAGATTGTAAACAGGTCAGATTACACTGCTCTTCTGACTACTTAAATCTTCCTGGTGTATCCATTTCCCTGTCTTTTCATCAT
Organism: Copadichromis virginalis; assembly: GCF_057382275.1. Lineage (NCBI taxonomy): Eukaryota > Metazoa > Chordata > Actinopteri > Cichliformes > Cichlidae > Copadichromis > Copadichromis virginalis. The sequence continues at coordinate 47,447,423 of NC_140620.1, forward strand.
AACATGGGCAAAGGGCAAGCTGTGATAATAATCACTTTGATGCCATTTCCATACTTTATGGTTACATGACCCAGCTGTGTGCAGCATATTATACTTTTGATTCTTTTTCACCGCTTTCAAGGTGTGCAATTCGCTAGACTGCTCAGATCTTTATCGCTCGCAACATTCCTTTGTTGTCAAACACAATCTGTCACCGGGGAAATACAGAAACATCTGAATGCCATTGTTCTTACCTGATACCAATACACTCAAGGGTATCTCTTTTTTTTCCTCCTTTTTTCCCCTGCAGCGTTTAGCTAACACTAAAGCCCATACATCACGATTCATCAGTGCCAATCTCCCCTGCAACAAGTTCAAGAACCGCCTTGTTAACATAATGCCATACGAGTCCACACGAGTGTGTCTACAGCCCATTCGAGGAGTTGAGGGCTCTGACTACATCAATGCCAGTTTCATTGATGGGTACAGGTAAGCGCTAAAATGAAAGTGAATCAACACAAGGCTTCACGTCAGTGCAAACGTAGTTCCGTGTAACATTCAGATATGCGTCCACGTTGATTATTTCCCCCCTTTGTCATGTGATTCATTTCCGCAGGCAACAGAAAGCCTACATTGCAACACAGGGACCACTGGCAGAGACCACGGAGGACTTTTGGAGGATGCTCTGGGAGCATAACTCTACTATTGTTGTAATGCTAACCAAGCTTAGAGAAATGGGCAGGGTACGGAAACACTGTTTTGCTATTCTTTTCTTCTGGCAATCTTTGAAAGAAATGAAATACAATAAGCTGTATAGTCCACTTTAGCAGTGCTTTCCTCTAGGAAATACTCTGTTTGGTTTAAGTTTAGAGAACGTAGCAGCTGAGACGTAGGGGCAAGCAGTGCTGACCCAGCTGTTACCTGTGCCATTCTCATATTGACACAAACAGACATTATATAGACTTGGTGCTAGGGAGACGGCAGGTTAAAGACAGGTTATTTTCTGGTCCGACTGCATCTTGTCCTCACGTGCAGCTCCGCCGGGTTAAAGAAGTCTAGAAAAAGTTCAGGGCTGCAGTGCATGTGTGAAAACAGCTATACTTAGATTCAGGAACTGGGAAGAAAAGCTTTGAAAGAGCAGATACAGTGTGAATTGAAAGACAGACATTTCTGGGAACGAACACAATGAAGCTAGTCTGTGAAGAGAATGTTGTGGCTCACTGTGGTATTCTATTTTTCACTTCCCACAGGAAAAGTGCCACCAGTACTGGCCAGCAGAAAGGTCGGCCAGATACCAGTACTTTGTGGTGGACCCCATGGCCGAGTATAACATGCCCCAGTATATCCTGAGAGAGTTCAAAGTGACTGATGCCAGGGTAAGCAGACACTGTTTCATAAAACATGGTTTAAAGATCAAAGGTTGTGGGAATGTATTGCTACAGATCAGTGCTGTTTACAGTTTAGACTAGTGCTATTGTTTCTCCACGTCTGGGTTGTGACCTACCCAAGGGTCATGGAGGACACTGAGTGGATTACAGAGAGGTGCAGGTGTAGACAATTTAGAAAGAACCAAGTGAGCGTTCGAGCACACAATAGGTTATTTTAATGTCTCAAATCCCATAATGCCATTTGTTAATCACATGATTTTATTTACCAAGAAAGGAGATTTGACTAATGGGGTTGAACACGCTGGATGATGAACTGTAATTAACTCGATTTTTTTTCTGCAGCAGCAGTAATTTGCTCCAATTTTGCCATTGTATCAAATATTTGTTTACAACACCATTATGGCCTTAAGTGTAACATGTGAAGAAATATAAATATATGGAAATTATGACACATGTCAATGTGTTTAAAAAAAAACAAATGTGGTGCCGGCAGCACTGAGCTGCCAGAGTTTTTAATTCCATCAAAGGCTTACACAGATAAATGGCACAGACTCCCTTCTTTGCAGAGTATGTTACACTGTCTCGTCAATGGGATTGCTTTCCTTATCAAGGGGATACAACATCACTTAAGTAATGCACATCCTCAAAGTCGATTCTCCAAGCACCCTGTCAAGGGTAGCACATCAAAGGAATTAGCATCTTTAGTGTTCATGTTAAATACATTCAGGTAAAATTACAGTCTTGTTTAATAACAAAACGTTTTCTCTGATGCTTTACTCTTGGCATCTGCGCAACCGCCTTTCTTCAAGATTTCACGATTGCACTGTAACGATCATGGAATGAACTGGGCTACCTGCAAAATACCTTCAGCTACATTCCTAGCTTCAATTCTCATTGTCATGACCGTTTTTCTACATTATTTCTCTCGCAGGATGGCCAGTCACGGACAGTAAGGCAGTTTCAGTTCACAGACTGGCCTGAACAAGGAGTGCCAAAATCAGGAGAGGGGTTCATTGATTTCATCGGCCAAGTACATAAAACAAAAGAGCAGTTCGGCCAAGATGGCCCTATCTCGGTCCACTGTAGGTAAGTGACCAGGATAATGCACCAAACCATCTTTGTCTTTTCAGAAGGCAAATAAAATGTAAAAAAAAAAAGAAAAACATGCAAGAACATATTCACATTAGGGGATAAATTATGATGAAATTAGCAATTTCCATTCAGGGAGAAAAAAAAAACACTACTTGTAAGTTCATTAAGGTTCTGGCCAGGAGCATTGACCTCTTTGCCATCTTGATCTCTTTTCCACAGCGCGGGCGTCGGTAGAACCGGAGTTTTCATCACCCTCAGCATCGTCTTGGAACGAATGAGATATGAGGGAGTAGTAGACATCTTTCAGACAGTGAAAATGTTACGGACGCAAAGACCAGCTATGGTGCAGACAGAGGTGAGCTGTCTCCAACCCCATCCTTTGTTATTGGTGTACTTTCACACTCTAGGAAAAGCCCAACCTACATACTGTACTATAGGTGTTTGACTGTAACTAGCTACTATGTTACTAATTTGATAGTTAGCTCCAATTGCCTGAAAGGTCTGGATAGATTCCAAGCAGCCTCTTTAGCCAAACAGATGAACTAAAGCGACTATGATTAATTTAGTAGTGGAATTAAAGTAGTTTTGCCAGTTCTCCACTTCTCCATTTCAAATTTCAAGCTTTGAGAATGTAGTTTGTGTTTATTTTTGGGAAAAAATGAATTGTATCTACAGTACAGACAATTTCTTGGTTGGCTGGAATGGAAAATGTAGCGAACATGATTCTATGTAACCATCTTTTCTTCTTTGTTTCCAGGATCAATACCAGTTCTGCTACAGAGCTGGCTTGGAGTACTTGGGAAGCTTTGATCACTATGCAACGTAAAAGACCCAGTATTGGAAGATAAAAGCAGAGGGCCCTTTGGAAAAAGAAAACCCAGTGAGCCTCTCTTCTGAGCCATAAAGTCCTGCTTGAGAAAGTACTCCTTAACTCCTTGCTAACAACTCATTACATGTTGGATGTGCGACATGACTTGTCAAAAAACAAAAAGAAAAAAAAAATGATTCCCAGGAGGACCAAGTATTTCCCCAACCCCGATAAAAACCTCGCCTTGACTCAGAGTGAGGGAATCCTGACTGTTGAAGCATTACACGGAATTACCTTTTCTCTTGCTTCAAGGATTCATTTTGGGGCTCATAAAACTGAACGAAACCAACACAACAAAAAAGTAAATGAACAATAATGACATCGTCAGAAATGCATCAGTGATTATGAACCATTACGAGAGGCATCGGAAGAACACAGTATTGCGGGGGAGGGAAAAAAAACTGAATGCACATTGTAAAGAAGAAAAAAATCTGTTTCACAATCAAGTACACACAGACAACCCATCACAAAAGAAGACAATGCTTGGTCCACAAGAGCAGGACAGACTTAAAGTAACAATGAATAAATAGCCCCGTTTTCTGTCACAATGTTCATCATCTAAATTTTGGGGAAGAGGGTAAATGATCTATGAAATAAATACAAATTATTGATTTAGTTTTTTAGTACTTTATTATACAGCTGATGTGCTTTTTTTGAACTGTGTGAATTTCCTTTTTTTACACAAATTTATCGCTTGGGGAAAAAGTGATAAAATGTATTTACGTAAAGGTTCATTATTTTTTTCTCAAAGCTGTAGAACTGTTCTAACGTACAGTATGTGCTGTTTTGCAGAGGGTCTCTTTGCTTTTTCTTTTTACCCCCGCGCATTTTGTTGCACTTAGTGCACAGAACAGAATTCACACAACCAAAATGTAACTTTGTTAAAGAGTTATTTTTTGGTCTTGATTTTTCTGTTGTTTTTTTTTCTAAAACAATTGATTCTTTTCCTCTGTTGGTTTTGTTTTTTCTGTCCATGATCACCTACATGGTAACTTAATTACTCCCATGAGATAAACTGGGGCTTTGTGGAATCAACAGGGATGAGCAAAGTATGAAGTTGCTGCTACCGATTATCTTAGTTCTTCCATGTTCCAATGATAAGAGAGAACCTGATGAATTCGATGACATACACGACTATATAAATATATGGTATAGATTGTCAAATATGTGAGATATATAAATATATATTATAGATATATATATTAAAGTAAATAACATTCTAAATATATTGATAAAGTACATAATTTATGAGTGAAAATGTAAATGAAATATGGATCATCTATGAAATCTTTTAAATTGAGAGTTTGTGTGCTGTGGGGGAAATGAAGAGATTTTTCACTGGAATGCACATCAGTAGGACAAAACTGTATTCTGATTCAGTGCATCTTTTCTTGTGCAATAAATATGTGTGTGTTTAGATAGGGGTTTTACGTGGATATGTTGTTCACTCATTGACATTGTCGTTTCCCCCCGCGAGCGAGGCGTGGGAGTGGGAACGCCCCGGTGTTTTTTTCCGAGCTCTCGTACACTTTGTATTCAGAGACAGAGGGGTCGCGCAGCCGCACTCACGTTCCACGCAATAGGGCAAGGTACAAAGACGTCACTTTGTTGTGGTTCTTCGAAGCGTTCGGTGGTAAGGACATTTCTTTCTTTTTGCATTTAGAGTGCCTTATATTTATGCCTGTTTTTATAATGTTTCATTTAACATGTCAATGTATCCTTTGAGTAATCGAGGCATTTAGTGTAAATGTACAGTTTATTTACCTTTAGTATTCATTTGTCACATGATGAGATTATATATATGCAAATAAGAACGTTTCAAAGGTCATACGTGTCATTTTCAGTGGCCTTATTGTGGCTGTGAAGCGAATTAGCGAATTAGAGGAAAACATGTATACTGGCCTACTGGCCTTTATAGAAAACGGGCAACATTGCGAACAATTACCAGACAGGTTTTAAACAGGGATGAGACTGGTGTCAGAACTAAACAGGATAATATCCATCATGTCTTAAGGCCCAACCTAAGGTTAACCGATTCTTTACCATTTACAGTCACATTTCCCAACATTGTTTAGATTTTAAATAAAAAACGATCAGGCCAAATAAAAGCCAAGTGCACAGGTCGTCACCGAAGCGTTTCTTCTTCATGCCTTAGGTTTTTACTTTATATGTAGAGAAATACAAACTGCAAACAAAACATCATTTATGTTATCCTGACAATCCTAAACGGTGTTTCAAGCCCCCTTTTTCTTTTCTTTTTTCTGGCATAGCAGTTCGAGACAGGGGGTTTAGCTGGGTTATGTTTCAGTCTTCATGTGGAGCAGCATCTATAACTTCTCAGTACCCTCTCTGATGGCTTTGTGGATGTGCATTCCAGGTGCTTTCTTTCCCTTGTTAACTGAAGCAGCTATGTGTTATATTTGTGTCTGCTTAACTGATTACTTTTGTCATAGTTTTGAGATATAAAAGTGCTATTATTTAACCTCATGGTGGCTAATGTTACATTATGTTAATCTCAGAACACGTTGTGTTTTTCCCCCCCTTTTTTTTATCGATTTGTTTTCTTTTGTTTTTCATATGCATGGTTAAACGTTGCAGAACGGCCAAAGCTGGCCTGGTAGGAAGACTTGCACTTTCTCTATCTTTGTACTATGCACTGCCCTATTGATTCTAAACCCAATAATATATTACTTGAACCCATCTATAAAAAGAAAAAAAAATCTCCTTAAACGTTCACTTTGTGTGTATGTAAATAACACAAAATGGTATCAACTCTTGAAAAAGACAAAAAAAAAAGTTTGTGGCAAAAAGAGCATCCATTCTGATGCCATGGTTACTCCAGCAGATGACTTCAGAACAATCTGTCCCCCCCGACCATCTGTTCTCGTGGCTTTGCCATTCAAGCTTGGAGTGTCATTAACAGAAATAAACGTTGTGTTCTCTGCTCTCTCTATCTATCTCTCGTCTGGATGCATAGACTGAAAATTAAATAATGAAATTGTAAAAAAAAAGAAGAAAAAAATGGCTTGTTAAAAAGATCATACAATTACCTCTGATTAGTTGTTAGCGTAAAATGTTTCTTTCTCTGAATGAAAGGAGTGCTTTTTATTTTCTTACTTAGGTTACATTGGTGGCGGAAGAAGTCTGTACGAAAACCAGTTCTTTGCTGACACGAGTTCCATTTGTTATAAATGAATTCTATTAAAAAATGTCAGTGTTATGCATCGGCGTTTCACTTGTTTCCCTCCACCTCACTTTGACTTGAAAAGACTGATGAAGCTATTTTACCCCCTACTGGTCTGGGTCCAACATATTATCCACAGTTCTCTCATGAAAGGGGAAATTGAGCCTCACCACATTTGAATAGATTTCCATCGCTCTGGTTTTTCTGTCACTGATGTCAGCCACAATGAATCATCGGGGGAACCTTTGACGAATGAAGTGCGATGTTTTCGAAGCTGCTTTGTTTTTTAACGCAGACTTTGTTCACCCTAGTAACATGGTGGAATGGTACTATTACTCAGAATTAAAACCTCAATTCGGTCATTTAAATAAAAATGCAGCTCCCTGTTGCTACGTTGAGGTTTTTGCTCCAAGTTTATGCATTTAATCTATTGTTTAAGTGTCTGTGAACTTAAAGTCTATTATGGCATTGATTAAATGTCTAAAAAACACTTTCCTCTTCATCAAATTTACATATTTACTAGGGTTTTTTCTTATTAGGTTATAATCCCTTTAAATGTTCAAATGGTTTTTACCTTTGGCTCATTTAGCGTCCATATATCCATGAAAATACAAATTAATCCTTGCTTCATCCTTCTGCTCCTTGCTTGCATAGAGGGAGATCCACACTGGTCCACACTATCCAGGTGTATGTTTCGCTATTCTGAAAATCTGCAAGTCCCATAGTACATACAGAGTGCTGTTCTGATAGATCAAGCAAGTCATGGGATACATCAAAAGCTCCACAGTGGCTTGTGTACAAAAGCTAAACGAAGCATCTCTGCTCTGTGTGTGTTTGTTTCACTGTGACACACGGAGAGGAGTGGGAGCAAAGGTGGCACACGTGGTGAAACGGTGAGCAGAGGAGAGACAAGATTGCTATTTTAGATTGGTGATGTATGAGACCCTGGCTACCTAATGCTGCAGTCACACTGGGGAAAACAAGGTACAATCAAAATTACGCTTACTGTGTGCAATAAGCTTGTAAGTACAGAGCAATTAGTTGCAAACCTTCACCAATCTGTCGGAGAATGAATGCAGTCGAACCAATTTAGACCTACCAGTTGTTTGGTGACATGTTTCCTCCTGTGCAACAATCTTGGTTGCTGCAAGTTTCTTCCTGTTGAAAAGGAGTTTTTCCTTCCCACAATCGCCAAATCATAGGGAGTTGTGTGATTGTTGGGGTTTCTTTGTTGTTATGAATTGGTGCTATATAAATTTTAAATGCTGGAACTCTTTAATAACACGAGATATCCATATATCACGAATAAAATTTGAGAATCCATGTTTTTGACAATATATTATATGATGCTAAAGTATATATTGGATATCTGCTACTCTGCATCAAACCTAATAGGACAGTTTTAATCATCAGTCGGGTTGAACGTGCGTGCTGGACATTGTTCTATCCTGGATGACATTTCCCAACATGGTAAAGCGAAGGCATATTGAAAGTCAGTAAAATTGCAGAAATGCATTAAATACACATAAGAGTCCCAAATATTTATTCACTTTAGATGCGGAGGGGTCCCAAGCTTAGCATGTTTCCAGGCTTAAAATGTAAATGTATGACTTTGTGGATTATGTATGGAGCTCTAGAAAGAGCCACAATTACAGGCGACCTGCTAATGCACTGAGCCTAAACGCATCCTGTGTAGATACTAACAGAAGGCTGAAGCCTAAATGACCAAAATAAACGCAAACGCATAAAAGTAGCAACCAAAAAAGTAGATATTCATTTAAGTGCACATAATATGGTTTTACTGGTAACAATTGGACACAAATGTTCTATTACAGACAGAATACTTACCTGCAGTAACTTCACTGAGTCACTGCGAATTAATTAAAGTCTTACTACACAAAATCTATTTATAATTAGACTACTTATTAGTCACAATAACATTAGCGGATGTTCCTCCATCAATTAGAATGTCACAAGTACAATAAAATGTCAATAACCTGAAGCAAAAGCAAGTGCGGGAACTAAAAAGAGCATTTAAAACAGTATTAAACTACTTGACAGCTGGGGAGCACAGTCAATAACTGCTTGCTGGGAGAAGTTACTCAGGAAGCTCTCCATGCGCTCAATTAGAAAACATCATTCCACATGATAGCAAATGACAGATGCCGTCAGCTTTGGCGGTGAGCTGGAGAAACATTACTCCCGAGTTTACTACTGAACGTGTTTTCTGATAACAAGCTTAACAAAGCCTTCGTCCACGTGTCAGATCACAGCAGAGTTGGAATGCAACCGATAACAAGCACCTGTCTTAAAGAGAAAATCGCGCCGTATATTATGTGTCAAAAACAATGATATACTACAAGAAATGCAGAGCGGATGTGCGGCAGTGATTTCCACAGGAGTGACACGTTGCCTTCCGCTCTTTGTTTTTACAAATCGCACCTGAAAACTCAAGACGAATAATGTACAGGATGTTGTTTACTGCGCTCGGATGTTTTCTGCTGCGTTATGAAGCATTGGAATCACATAAATTTACATTAATTTCAGCCTTGCTACCCCCACATATGCTTAGAACATTACTCCCTATGGAGGAAAAACACTGCCAAGACTAGAGACAACGTTATGAAAGCTCGAACAAACCGAACGCTCTGAATGCTTGAGTATTATATTACCATGCACGCAAAAGTTCACATGACATGCGGGGGAAACGAGCGCAGATTACTGCACAGCGAGACCGATTATCGCTTCACCTTGTTTCTGACAGTTTCGTGGAAATTGGCTAAAACGAATCCCCAAACTTCTTGGGCAATCGTGCCAGTGCAGATGTCTGCTTCACACTAGTCAAGAGTACAACAAAATAAGGAACTTCTACTGTCATCAGATTTTATTTTTCACCGGAGACTGCACTTCAGATGTGTCGAGCAGATGTTCCGTCTCCGTCTCTCAGCAGTTTTTGGAGAATTATGAAACCAACCAGCCAGTCACAACACTTTGCACAAGTCATTTCTCATTTACACCCACCCACCACCCCACTCCAACACACACACACACACACACACACACATTCAACGACGACAGCTTGCCTCAGTCCCCTGGTGCTTTATTTTCAACATCCTAAATTTGATGAAACATGTCCAAATGCTGCGTGGCTTTGTTGTCAGCAGTACTGAGTGGGATTTAAGAAAGACATTTATTTTAATTCTCTCAATTCTGAAAGAAGAAAAGGCCGTCTGTGCCTAATTCTACTGCAGCAACACTACATAATTGAGTGTTAAAAGAATTCAATTATATTGTCACTTCAGTTCGATCAAGAACTCAGACGCTGACTGTTCTCGGAGCTCCGTCCCTGTGCTGATAAACAATCACCTGTTACCACTTCATCAACTCGTGCATTTTGTGACTCATCTTCCTGTGGTTTTCAGTAATGTGCACTTTGGCAGCTACGTTCTGCATCTATTTTCATATGAACATTGCTGTGGATTGCTAAGTTCTCAAATATAGGTTCCGCAGGTGCAAACGAGGTGCAAAAAGACACTTTAGCTTCTTCAACCCTTTGCCAAAAACCACTGGCTTTTAAATCTTGGTGTTCTGGTTTGATGCAAATTTGCACTTTACCCCGCCTCCCTGTCTGTGGCTGCAGAGTAGGGCTAATCACAAAGAGGTCTGGTAGCAGGATGTCTTACGAGCAAAAGTAACTTAAAAAGATGAGAAATGAGGTAGAAATGGATCTCTCAGAAAAGCAGCTTAGGGTGAGAAGGTTGGAGACTGGGCCAGAGGAGGGAATGTGACTATATTGGACAAAGGATGTATGTGGAACAAGCGGAAGACCAGAGAAAAGATTGATGGATGTGGTGAAGGAGGACATGCAAAGGGTTTGTGTGACAGAGGAGGATGCTAAGGATAGGATGAGATGGAGGCGCAAGACCCACGTGGTAACCTTTAAAGGGAGCAACTGAGAGAAGGCTTTGCAGCAGCCAGAGTAGTGCTGTGTTAGTGAGCGTGATTGAATAAAACAAAACAAGACAGTGCTTCACAGTATGCATATTAACATCGCATGAATGTGTGGGCATGTTGTGTGCAGTGGTAACTATGACTGTAAAAATGTTACATTAATGAAGTCTATTTAAAGCCAGGAGGGAAAACTTGCCAAAAATATTGCAGACTGCAAAATCTGATCATATTTACTGACTTATTTATTCAGTTCTATTAACATGTTTTTTAAAATAAAAGTATTCCTGTTGAAAAGATTGCCTGATTCTTTCTGCTGCAGTCTTAAGTCGTAAGTGTTAATCTTGCTGCTCTTAATAACCTGAATTTCTTATTGATGTTTGTAAAGAAACGACAAAGACTTTAGATGAACGGTGACTATATTTTCCAGAGGATTGACTGATCAGTGGGCAGTAGTTTAGCACATGCTGCTTTCAGCTCAAACAAAACTTACTCTGTTTGGTCTTCAGCATGACTAACTATGGTGGCGTACCCCCAAAAAGAAGTGAGCTACATTTGTAACCTTGAACACCCCAAGGGTAAACTAAAGTTCATGGTACAGGCGTCTACTCTCTTTGCTGAGGGTTTTTAAGAAGGAAGAATTGGAGGTATACTCCAATTCCTCATCCTCACTGGGAAGGTCTATGTCAGGGTGCTGGAGAGAAGAGTCTGTCTCATGGTTGTGCAAAACTACACAGGAGTTTGCCCAACCAATCTATGTGTGTTTTTTGGAAGGCATTCGACCAGGTTCCTCTGGACATCATGTGAGGAGTGATTGGGGAGTACAAGTTGATGGGTCCAATGCTATAGGCCATTCAGTTCCTGTACAACTGTAGTGAGACCTTGCTTTGAGGTCAGGTGAGGTTTGAGAGTTTAAGAGTTTGTATCCATCAGGGCTGCCCTGATTGTGTTCATACTTTTTATGGACAGAATTTCAAGATACAGCCAGTTGGGACGTTTTCACCACTTTATTGACCTCAGGATCACGTGTTTGTTCTCCAGAGACAATGCAGCTCTTTTGGACTCTTTAGGAACCCTCGGCTGCAAGTCTGAAACCATGGTCGTCAGTCAGAAGAGAGGGTGGAGTTCTTATTCCAAGTCATGGACTAGCTCTGGGTAGTGACTAAAATAATAAGACTGCAAATCCCTGTGATAGAAACTAGCTTCTTCCAAAGGGTGGTCGTGCTCTCCCTTAGAGATAAGGAGGAGAGGCTTGGAGTAGAGCCTCTACTCCTTCGTATTTAAAGGTAAAGAAAGGTTGAGGCTCATTCATTTGACCAGGACACCTCCTGCGTGCATCTTAGGTGAGTAAACACAGCACATGCTAAAGAGATTTGTATTCCTTGGCCGAATTGGGAAGATCTTGGTGGCCCCCGGAAGAGGTGGAAGAGGTGGTTTGGGAGGTAGAGGTCTGTTCTGGTGTTATTATCATTATTATTATTATTATTAAGGTGGCTGGGGACAGGAATGTCTGAGTCTCTCTGCTTAGACTTCCTGTTACCTGGAGCCAGATAAGGGAAGAAAATGGATGGATGGATGGATGGATGGATGGATGGATGGAGCACAATTACGAGCTATTGTTTTTGATGCTCTGTGAAAACATTCATGTCCACTCAATGGCAATATGAAATAGAATACAGTGTAGAGTAGAAATAAGAGAACCTGATTACTGACGAAGCAACAAAAAATGATATATGTGGCAGAGCAAGATTTTAAGAAATCTTTCGAAGAACAATTACATTGGCTTCGAAATAACCTGTCTGGTGTGAACCCCTCCTCTCGCCTACTGTCAGCTGGGATAGCTGCCAGCCTGCCTGCGGCCGTGGTTGGATAAATGGTTAAGAAAAAAGACGGAGTTCAGAAATAACTGTGATATAGAGCCAGTCATGATTTGGCTATTTACTTAGGGAAAATTTTTCATTTACAAAATATTTGACTTTTGTCTCGCAATGCTAGTTATCAAGTGCAAAACATTCCCAAATGTTTGCCCTGAAGGTGAAACACTGTTCAATTAATATTTTTCCATTTTAATATTAGTAATGATGCACAGAACTTATTTCCTGAATCTGAAGGGGACTCAAATAGTCAAATATAAAAACGCTGGATGTTTTTCTTCCACCTCTTCCTTTATGTGTGTCTGGATTGTTTCAGTTTCTTATCTCATTCATTGATGAGATTTGGCAATGAACACATTTGCACTTCCAACAAATTTTTCACATTCTTTGATTCAACATCTTTGGGTGTTTTATTAATAACTGATAGGTCTTCGTTTCATCTTTTAAGCCCTTTCTACAGCACTTTAAAGTAGTTTCTTTGACATGTTAAAAATAGCCAAACAGAAAGATCACAGTGAATTTAAATGGAGCACTGCTGCCTGTAACTTGGAATGATTTCCAAGTACTCACTGATTACCCTATTAAACTAAAGTCACTTTATACTTTACATATCGTTACTGTTAGTACAACGTCGATTACCAAACCGTAACAGAGATTTTATACACTTGTTAAGGCCAGAGCTATACTACTTCACTGTTGCTGCTGGCTTCCAGCAAAGCTAATGTTAAACCAATATTAAACTTGGAAGCTACACAGCTGAGCAAACAGAATGAACTAAAGGTACAATGTAGACCAACTGTGTGCTGCAAATGAAACACAGCTATGGGGCCTTTTGCCGGCAGAATGGTGGAGACTGTTGTTTTGCAGCAGCTAGACAGGCAGCATGCCCCGCAGCAGACTGATGACGACGATCCATATGGGGATCCTCAATCAAGCCAGCTCCCAGATCAACAAGAAACGAATCCAGAAAAGAGTTGACGCCGCTGCCAAGGCTTTGACTTCATGCGCACATCATATTAGAGCTACTTCAGAGGCAGACGGAAGGTTTGACCTTTAGTTACGACTGCGGCAGGAACGAAAGGAAAGGGAGACAAATAAAAGGCTGCAGCTATCGGCGCGATTGCAAATTTTTGTTTGTTTTTGAAGTGTAAATTATTGCTAGCTATCTCAGTGAAAAGATATTATCAGATTGGGTTTCTTCAACTGAGTGACGAAGTGAGAAAAAACCAAGCAAACAGAGAAAACAGGGAGTTAAATGATTAAAATCGAGCCCGATAAGGAAGAGACAACTTCAGTGAAAAGGTTGACTGGAAAAACAGGGGCGGTAGTGAGATGAGGGCCAGGGAGCAATCCAGCCTGAGCCAACAGTTGCCGCAGTGTATAAACCTCCGAAGGTTAATTTCTCCAGCTCAGCATCTTGCCAATATCCCTGCGATCAGAACCTCTGTAGGCCAGCCATCTGCTTCCCCTTTTCTCTCTGCCTGCACTGCTGATTCCTAGTTGGCTTCATGAGGGAGTGGACATGCATCAGTGCTGTTTTAGGAACTAATGTCTCAATGTAGAAGGAAGGAAGGGAAAGGGATTAGGCAAAAACTCTAGACTTGCTGTTAGCAGCTTGTACATAAGCTGAAGAAAATATAAAAGGAGCATATTACGCATTCTTCTCTTACAGTAACGGTTTCAAATAACGAGGTCAGGATAGGTACACGTAATCACTATGCACACAAAAGTTAGCTTTTTTCTTCTCTCGGCTCTGGTGTGGTATGAATGTGAGAGGATATCCCCAATGTGGTCACCTCAGAAGCTCCTCCCACCTACTGTTTGTGTTTTTGAGGGGCAGCCAATCAGAAGAAAGCTTGCTGAAAGGAAGAGGAAAGAGTGCTAAAGCATCTCGCTTCAGAAAAAATGACCCGAGGAGCTGCACCAAGGCCCAGTATAAGAAATATTTTAAAATATTTCATCTATTTTCTCCAATGTCCTTTATTTAAACCGTCAACATCTGAGTGACTTTAGATCTTCCTGACAACAAAAGAAAAATATATAATATATAGGCTAGTTGAAGCCAATTTGAAGTTCACAGCTCACATCAATTATCCTGTCAAGCGTGGGGGACAAAAAGAGCCGGAAATCTAATTTACGAGCTCCCCGACAGTTTTTTTTTTCCTTTTTTTTGTTGCAACCTAAAGCAATAATACACTTTCAGTTCAGTGCTCAGCCACAATCTTTTCATACACTGCCACTTCACCAAGGGGATAAGTACTAAGGGTATATTTTTCTTGACCTAGGAGGACACAGTGTCAATTATTCGGGGTAGGGCCGGGTGGAGGACTTCATTCCCTAATCAAAATAAATGGCCAGGGCAGCAGAAAGTGAATGGAGCTAAGCCCTCAATATTCCTTCGAGACGGGGGGGTGGAAGGGTTGGTTTGGGCTGCAAACAAATCCATTACCACAAGGTAAACAGGACGCATCAGCACTCTTGGCCCATTTGAATGGTTCGAAACCTTTGACCACCACCCTCCACAGGATCCTTCCGTTTCAGACGCGGGAGCTGATAACAGGGGTTTCTTTTTTTGCCCCCCTCCCCCTTTGCACCCTAGAGTCAATCTTACATAATACATTTCTGATGATAAAACCCTTCCGCTGTGCATATGGCAGCTCCGCTAACTGAAAGTGGCTGTGACTAACTCACTGTAATAGGAAAATTCAGCTTACTGCATATAATAGAGAAACGTGGAAGAAGTTCAAACTTGAATGCATTATTACAGCTTAGTGTGGTCTTGAGCAATCCACAGTGGGGTGAGGGGTTGGAGGTGGGGGAATGGGATGTCATTAAAAGCAGTCATAAAATTAGACGTTTCCCCCTCATTTTTTCCCTTCACCAGCTGGTAGTCATTTCACTGTCAGGGAGTATATAATTTCCGCTGATAGTGAAGACAGTTCCGCTTGAGGGAACTATTTTTTTTCCCATTTATAAGTGCTTTTAGGGGGCTCCTCGTACACAACAAGGCTTTCACGTTGTCCATCTTCTTCCCAATGTCTTTTTCACAATAGCTTTGCTTTTGACATTACACAAAGCTATATCAGGGATAATATGAAACTGTCATGCTGTCCTATAAAGGTTTACAGAGTCAGTCAGCGATATTGCCAAACACTGGAGCCAACGGAAAAGGCACTTGCTAGAAAAGTCAAGGTTGTGCAACTTCAGCTACATGCTGCACTTCAGAGTCCAAATGCTGCTAATGTTTTTCACTTTCAAAAGTATTTTCAATGTATTTTCAGTCAGTTTATCATAGATTTTGAGCACACTGAATAGTGAACAAAAAGCACCGATTAAAAATGTGGTTTCAATAGGATTACTGAGTCAACCTTTAATCTAGTTCAGCTGTTATCATACTTTCTTTTTTGCACTGCATATCGAGTACTGCAGGGCAAGGCTAAGAGTTGCTGGCCTTCATCACAGTGCACGGCACATTCCAGTTTTTACTTTAGTAAGGTTGGATTCCCCTTGAAGTTGCTAAAGCATGGAGATTGTTGTCATTTCAAAAAGAAAAAAACTTTCAGAAGCACCTTCATCTGTGAGCCTACTGTGCGTGGTGATCAAAAGTGGTGACTCAATAGGTGGTTGCTAATGAGCGCAGAAAATACTGCAGAAATTAGTTTCACAAGTCATGAAAATTTGGGTCTAGTTTGTTAAAAATGTGACACAAGGAGAACAGGATCGTGCAGAAAACAATGAAACTATTTCACTGATAATTAATGTCATTAATGTCGCAAAACTGCAACAAAAATAAACCGACTTGTAGCTGAAATGACTTTTAATCAGTTTAGCACAGTTGGAAGTGTAAGTGTAGTGTAGTGGGTGACGTCACTGCAAAAGATCCCTGAGAGCAGGCATGTATCCCTGGGAGGGTTGTGTCAGGTGTACAAATCTTCAACATGAAGGACTTTTAATGCCAAAATTTGTGATTTAAAAATATGACAATGAAGGTTGAAACAACCCTGTTTTTACTGTCACAACAACTATTGCATCACTCGTTCGCATTTTGTTAGTAATACACATCTTGGGAAACCCCCTCTGTTGGGTGAATCATGCAACATCAACACACATAACATGGTTAAAGGGTGCTTCTCCCACTTCCTCTTTTTCTATTCATCCATCCATTCTCTTCCACTTATCCTTAACAGGGTCGTGGGGTCCTTAAGCCCAGCTACCATAGGGCGAGAGGCAGGTATACCCTGGACACAATCATACGCACTCACACCCACATCTATGGGCAATTTAGAAGGGAGGAAGACAGAGTACCCGGGGAGGACCCATGTAAATATTGTCAGAAGATGCAAACTCCAGAAATGCCCCGACCAGATGATGGAGCCAAACTCAGGACCTTCTTGTTGTGCAGTGTTACTTTTTAAATTTTCACCTACTAATCCCAATGCTGACAGATTGGCAACTAGCTAATATTCGCCAATATATCAGTCAGGCTCTATGTCAAATCAAATACATGTGGCTCCTTCCACTGGGGTCACCTTTGTGCATAATCAAGCAGGCAGAAGAATAGTACAGATACCGTAAACAGGACTGAAAAATGTTTGCTTTGTTTCCATATATAACACTTTAGAACAGGCTGAGCAAATTCCCCAGAGAAAATGTAAAACACAAAAGAGTGGACGGTTGACTGCTACTGCTCGAGGCCATACAAGAGTATTTAACTAGCAGAGATTAACTACTGTATTTCCACTGGTAGTCTAGATGTCCTAGAGTAGCACCTCAGGGAGGAGCGATGCCAGGAAGGGAGTGGTGGAAGGCCTAAAAGAAGAGGGATGTGGGGTGAAGTGTTCATATCGTGGAGATGGATTCGAAAACTTGACATTATAGAGTCACAGGTGAAACAGAACAAAAGCATTCAGCCTCCATGTGTTTTGACCATTTGAGTTGCTCTGTAAGGTGGTGATTATTTTGTCATATTGATTACTGCATGCCACAAGAAATCATCTCAATCCTGGTGGGTGAGGATGGTGTTAATGACTTCTGTATATTGAGAATAACAATAAAAAAAAAGAAAGAAAATAAAATGATGGAATACACATCCTTTTGCAGACCTCAACTTGAATTCACCTTATTTAAACTTTAAAAATAATGGCACAGCAGCTGTGTTCACAAGTCAATTTATTCCCTCCCAAAATATGTCTCTCATTTTCCCCCACTGTCTTGACCAAGCCTACACATGACAGCAGTCGATCTAACTCGGATGGACATATTTGTGGAACTTCCTCAAACTGCTCCTGATTCCTTCTGTGACATCTTCTCGGGCCATTTCTCGTTAGCCTTCATAACGTCACGGCCGTACCCACTGCCATTCATGTTATAATGCTGCATGATATGTTTCACTCAAGTCAGTCTCTCTCTGGCACACACACATGCACACAAAATCCAAGGTTGCAGTGCCTTGCAATCAGCAGTCATCCAGGTAAATGGTAAAAAACCCACACTCCCAACTTTAAGATGACTGTGAGTTAATTTTGACAATCAGGCATCGGAGCAGGCAATTACAGAAGTGAACCTGAGCAAACTACTTTTTTTTCCTGGGAAAACTTTTTTTTCCCTGTTACACTGAGTTTTTCAGTTCCATATCAAGCATAGTTGGACATTTTTTGCACACAGTAATCAATAATGCCTCAAGATTAACATGTGTTGTGTCTCTCAAAAAAATCAACAAATTTCAGGTGCAATCAAGTATAACCACAGCTTAATCACACAAGCACAAATAATAATGCATTGCAGTGAGATTATCATTGTCTGGGAGGATTGTTGATCATATTTTCAGGTTTTTCTGGCTTTGTAATTAAGGCTGTGTTATTCTTGCAGTTCTTTTAAGTGCTTAACAGCAACTGAGGACAGTAGATGCCTCTATGGACACACCCTTGAGTTGTTCCTTACGCCATATCTTCCATTTTCCAGTGGAATATATGGATGCAGGAAACATGTAGCAATGATACTTAGTCTTTCTGGCCTCCCTCACCCGCCTACCACTTTCCCTTCATCCTTCCTCCGCTCTGTTTCTCTATCTCTGCTTCCCTGCATCTTCCCTCTCCGTGCTTCTGCCTGGAAGTGGAACCGATCATTCCGGATTCTCTCCTCCATCACTGAATAAAGCTCCTCTACTTGTGATGCAGAGCAGGAGAGAAAGCACAGGAATATGGCATGTATCCAGCATTGCTGGTTCAGAGAGAAGAAGTGCAGCATTTTGTATGCAGGCAGGATTAGCCTAATTGAAGTGTCAGCCTGAGAAAATTGCGGATGCGTGTGGGTTAATGTCTGGGTATAGCAGAAGCTTCACTCTTCGCAGTGATGATGAGAAATTTGGCTATCATTGCAGGCCTCATTTGATTGTATGTGAGTGTTTGTGAGTGTGAGTATGGACGCTAGCGTACGGTGATGGTTATTGGAAAACGTACCATCTAGTTGAATTGTAATGCTGAGACAGCGGGTTGGAAGCTGTTGGCTCCAGTCATTACTGAGCCATTACATTAAAGTTCCCCTTCAATTAAAATCACGTTTTAACCTCATTAAAATGCCCATGTGTATCTTTTTTTAGATGCAACAAAACAATCGATGCTATGGCTAGGCAACGCCGCCATGGATCTACAATTGATTAATGACAGTCCCAAAAAGTGGATTTTGAGAGCTAGGGTTGTATAGTTAATATAACTCACAACCTACAGGGTGGGAAAAAGGTTGCAACCCTCCCTTCTTGGAAAGCTGACAAGCTGGCTAAACAGCAACATTAGCTAGTTATGAGCTAACATTATGCTAGCTAGCACTAGGCTTGAGTATTCTAAAAGTCACACTTTCCCCCAAATGAACAGCTTGATTAGACGTCATATAACAGTTTATTTACCAAGTGTTGCATTCACTTTAAATACAGTTTCACTAACGCAGGCTAACAGCAGCTAACAGTGACAAAAACAGACAGAAAACTTCATGACAACAACTCATGTCCGTATCAGTTTCATTGGACAGATGTAAGCTTCACGGACTTCTACAAATTTTTACAGGATTCTCACCCAACACTGACAGCTGAGGTAAACAGTCAACTGATAACTGAATACTCAACTGAACACAGATAAGGAAAAACTCAAGGACACATCTGGTCCGGAGTAACTTTACTACCTGAGTGCACTCACTACAGGTGAACGGTGGAGTTTTTTGAAGTTAACTCAGTGGTAAATTAAACACAGGACCAGTTTTGATCAGTTAAATTAATTTGGAAACTTGTGAACAAACTCATCAACACATACGTTGGCCTTTTCTAACACCTGACATTAAGGTGGTGTGAGCTGAATGATACCATATTTCTTGCCACCTGTCTCTGCTTCTATCATTGTAATTGTCACGGTAATTGAAATGTGTCAGTGTGACAGTGATAACAGTGAATTAATGCTGAACCTCAGAGAGGGAAATAAAATCATACAAGCTGCACTGGAGCCATACCGCCGAGCAACACATTGCGGGTATGTACAAGAGCTATTATTGCCTTGTCAAGGCATGAACCAAATGACTACCTTAAACAAGTCTCACTCAACATTTTCACAGCATATGCAGGAGAAAAGAATGCTTTAATGGTTTTACCAGATTTGTAGGAGAAAGAAAAAGTTAGCTGTATCCTGCACATCATAACAACAGTTCCCCCCTCTTTTTTTCGGCCAATACCAGCACATTGTTACACTCTACTTTTTAGCTTTTAGTTTCACGGATGCAGAACTAGATGGTATATATCTTTTTTTCAGAATTAGATTTGCTTCTACCAGCTCATTGCCAAAGATAACCGATTCTTCAAATGAGCTGTAGTGCTGTGGAAAAGTATTTGCCCCCTTCCTGATTTTTTTTAATCTATTTATCTAACATCAGACAAACTGAGTAAATACAAAATGCAGATTTAAAAGAATAGTTTAATTTTTTTTAGGAGAAAAGATTTATCCAGACATACCGGGCCTAATTACTCACTCCAAAAACTTTCAGAGCTGGACTTGCTGCTGTATTTTCGGTCCTTATCTTGCTACATAAGTACTTGAGCTTCAGGTTGGGTATTTGCCTTCAGGAGTCTTTTTTTGGTTGGGGGGGGGCAAGGTGTTTGCCTTCAATAAATAGTAAAGATTGGACAGGAAAGCAAAAGGCAAAGAAGGCAAAGAACCGTGGGTTGGACTTGAACCTAGGTTGCTAGAATTTAGCCTTGTGTCACTTGATCACCTGCTAGCCCATGAGCACTGTAGAGTCTTACAGTTTGCCATATTAAAACAGAGCCCCCCCAGAAGGGGCTTCAGAAAGATGCTTTATTATTGGCACCTGTAAAGGATTTACACTACACTGTTTAATTAGCTGTTTCCCATCATCTGAACATGTTTTACATGATGAAAAAAAAGAAAAAAACGGCCACCTTATGGTTATGGGGATATCATGAGCTGCTGTATCTGCTAGTGGCAAATTTCATCATCTGTGATTAATGCCTTTCTGCTGGCAAACTTGACTGTTGTCTATTTCATGTGCTCTCTGGTGAAATATTCCTCTTGGTCACAGATGGTTTACTTGAGAAAAAAACACCACACTTACTGAATTAGCTGAGTGCATAGGAGCCCATCAATATTAGTCTGGCTTTAGCAGAGCACAGGCAGGTACGGTGCAGTATCTCAGTCGAAGCAACCAGTAAAGCCAAGCGGACAAATCTGACGTTCTCTTTTGCACATGTGAGCCAAACAGAAACTTTCCCCTTCTTATTTCCAGCTGAGCAGAAATAACAGGGCATTTTGCTGCAGTGAGAGTTTATAATACAGAAGATCGTGTTGAATAACAACTAACATTTCTATAGGTTTCCTTAATGGAGTTCATGTGGCATCTCTGCAGATTCAGAAAGGTGAATCAATGCCATCATCAGCGACAATAATTTAAAAGTCAATAAAAGATATTGTGCAAAGCCATTTAAGACACGACAGATGCAATTATCTAGACTGGTCTGCGGCATCTATATAATGCTTATGTAGACGCGTGACCAGACTATAAAATATCTGCAATTAGAAAAAAAAATTAAAGATTTGTGGCTCCACCAACATCAGTCATCAGTGTACGGTCAGTCAAATTTGCATCCTCCTGAGCTTGAGGAAATCATAACCTAAGCATAGGTATGATGTCATCCAATACAGCCTGGAGTGTTTCTGATGAAGTCAATTTACTTAATGTGTATGAGATGGAATTGGCAGCTCTGCTCATGTCCACAGTGGGGTTACCCCATTGGAGGACCGGCTAGCAATTTAATATTGCTGACTCATGAGATCCTGAAGATGAGGTCAGCCTTAAATGCTGCCGTAGGGACTCTGGAACCAACAGCGATGTCACTAAAAGGGGCAGCTGTCGAGGCCAAGACCTCTGCGAGTCCTTCTGCACCACACGTCAGCTCATCCTGGTGTCAAAGAAATTCCAACAGAAGTTGCCCGAGCCATCACCCTCTGCTGCGATCACACGATATTGAATAAAACATTATTTTACCTGCTTTCGGACCCGCTCACCATCAAACACATACAAATGCTGTTTTCATCTGCCCGCATCCTAAAATAAACCGATGGCTTTTGCGCTCGTGTTCCAAAGCACAACAGAGCTGATCAAAGCCAGACAACGTCCAACGGTGCCACACTCAAAATCAAGCCCATCTAGTAGCCCTATCTGAGAGCATCAAGCCCACTTTGCGGTGCGTTAGCACCTAAATTACAGTTAATTTACACTGATGAGAAAGAGTGGGCGAGTGAGTGGTAAATACTCAGTACAACTGTAGGCAGTGTCTTACCAAGAGAGCCGGGCTGAGAGTTGGCAGAGGCACGCGTGGGATGGATTAGTGTCTTCTTGTTTATTGCGCTTTAATAGGATTTGATTTTATAGATTTTTTTGGCAATTCCTCCTCCTCCCAACACACCATCTGAGGGATGAGAGATATATAATATGGATTAAGAAATGCCTTCTTTGAGAAAAATGTGTCTGTTGCTTTGCTCCAGGAAGATATTATCCTGCCTTTAAAATAGACATATATTACAGTAACTAGTGTATATGTATGAAATATACAACAAAGTCATGTTATCATGAACAAGAGCTATCCGTTGATCTTTTAGGAAGTGAATTATTGCTGACAATGAGAACTTGAAAGTGATGTCATGTCTTCTTAGTGTAACACCGTGAAGATTACAGTAGCTATTCCACCCAGATATTGGATTATGTTACTCGCAGAACAGATGAGTCAGTTAAGTGTTTCCAGAAGTATCTATAAAAGTACCATGGTAGCTGTAGGAAGAGTCAGTCTTTGTAAAGCTGCGCAGTAAAAAGCCTCACTGAATACCCAACGGCATCTGTCACATTTGGAGTCAGGGCAACTATTTCATATTTAAAAATAAACCGCTCTTCTGCAGAGCTGCCTTTGCGAAGCGCTGCTCAGAAGACGTCTCTGTCTTCGTGGGAGAAAAGCCATAGAGAATAATTCAAATTAAAGGTCATTGGTAAAGTTCGCACAAATACGTCGAGAGGAAGTGATTTTGTCATGTGCTGTGATGTACATATGAGCGAGAGCAAAATGCTGGAGGTTTCAAACAAGACTGTTATTTATCTAGTACAAGCAGGCAACGTACAGCAGAAAGGATGTTTGGATTATACGCTTAGGAAAACACACCACAAACTCCCCTCAGGAGAAACATTGACAGTCTGCCTTCTTTGCTGTGAGCCTTACACGTTCAAATAGTTTTCTAATTATTTGAGTGGATGATCAGGCAGCAGGAGGACCTGCTTTTACAATTAAATGTAAATATTTCAAGATTTACATTTGTTTTTCTCCTCAAACTTTACAAACGATCGCCGGGACTCATGAATTTGAATGGCAGCGTAATGGCAATAAATACTGGGAATGGGACATTGGATTTGCTATTTGAAGTGGAAAGCTTTCGCCCTTTAACTTGACACTCGTTTTATTGCTACCATTAAAACCCTGAAGTGCCTGGAGTTGTTAACATAAGAGAAACAAAGGCAAAAAAAATAGTCCAACAACTAGGGTCTTCCTTCACAAGAAACACAAAAAAAGGAATTGAAAACTGTGTCATGACAAACATTTTTATAGTGTGTTATAGTATTTAATGTATAAGCCCAAAGAGCTTGGGGTGCTGATTAAGCTTGGCCGGAGTGCAGATATAATTGGCTGTGGGTGTCGTCCAAACTCTAAGCCTCCAAATGCAGCCCATTAAAGATATAGTGTACCCCCCTCTTACTCTTTGATATAATGAGGCATTCAGAGAGCTGCCTTTCGACTACACTCCCAAACTTTTGTCATATTTTCACCTTATCTGTGTTAATTCCAGCGACAGCCTGCAGATAAATTCAGAGCTGTCTCAGAGCTACAACGACAGCTCCCGGAAATCCTCTGTGGTGGGAAAAAAAAATCAGTTTATAGGGTTGAAAAACCCCACGCACCTAAACCTGCTTATTGTATACAGATTCCTCAGCAAGAATTAAGAATAATTCACTGTCACCCAAAGGCTTACTGTGTACTGCTGCATGGTATGTACATTTATCTTACATATGAGCAAGGAATTAGGGTTAGTGGAGTAGAAACAGTGAGTCTACTTTGGAGACTTTTCTTTTTTCCATGCTTCAGTGTCTCCAAGCTGCACAGAAGAAAACTCGTCCTCTGTATACACGTCAAATTTGTGGCGGGGGAGTCACAATCCTTGTCACATTCCTGCCTCCTTTCTGACTCTCGCAAACTTTGGCATTGCAGTGCTTAACAAATCTATTAGCCCGCCAACCAATGCAAAATTAACAGCACTGATAATTACCCAAATCATTTTTTATGTTTCTGTAATGCTTGGTTCACCAACGTGCACGTGCTCTTTAATCAAAACAATATTTTTAACGCTAAAATATAATTATTATTGTGAGCCGTGAGATTACAATGTGTTGCCATCTGTCTGTCCAATTCGGACCATGATTGCTTGGAGACAGGTTGCTTCCCACCACGTGATCTTTGCAATCACCTTGTATCCAGACATGCAAGACCCTAAACATACTCACTTTATAAGGCCTTTGAAACCAGCAGTGCAGAAATCATTTACAACTTTTTAAAATACTGTTCTACTTTAAACAATCCAGTCGTTAAGTCTGACGTCACTAGCCGTGTCTGGGCCTAAACTCCGCTGCAGGTCCACATATCAAACGATCACTATGGCATTACTGAGAGTTGAAAAACTGTCTAAAGTCTTTCATCTTTAATAAAATGATCAGCGTTCTGCTCTACCAGGTGTAACAATTGAGTTTAACATCCAGGCATCCATGAAAACGGAATTTATGACATTTAACGGAGTTAGAAGTTAGCAGGAAGTTAGCTCGCTAGCTTCTATCTAAATACAATATAGCATGTCCTGGCTGCAGGGTTTTGGAAACAAATTAAAACGTACAGCTCTGTTATCACTTCCAACATAAATGAAGACAGAAAACTAAACAGCAGTGACGTTTGTAGGGTTACTGAAGTTTGGCTAGCTGGTATATAATGATGTGCTACGTGACCGCTAGCGACACAGCTATGTTAGCATAATATAAGCAAGCTAACTTTTTTTCCACTCGATAAAAGTTAACGTGAGTGTTCTCGGTGGTCAGGAACAAATGTAATCGCATGGCAGGATGCTGTAAAAGGACCAAACTTCAGCCAGGAGAACAACTGAGATAATCCATCCACAATACAAGGTTAGTCATTCATATACTGCTGCATGGGCTGGGCTGTAGTTACATCCTAAGGTTTTAAAAACTGAGCTTAAATAAATGATTAGCGGTAATAAAAGCCGAGGGAGGTCAACAGTGATCACTGACTGTTTTAGGAGCTTTTTGAGATTAAATAGAAGAAAATACAAAACATTAAACATGTTAACAACACAAAAGCCATATTAAATGCAGACTACTTTAGACCCGGAAGTAGGATTCGTCACGTCATCACTTAACGACCGGATACACAGTATTTACAGTATTACAGTAACTGTTTACCAGTTTGTTAAACTTCATTGTCACCACCACAGTAATGTAACTAGTTCATTTTTAGACTTAACCAAAAAAAAATCTTAACCAAAGTTGTGTGTTTAACGTTTTTATATGATTATTACAGTGTTACGGCATAGCTTGTTGTTACATCTTTGATTGAGAGGAAAAAGAGAGGAAAAAAAAACAGCAACTCAATTTACATGAGTAGAAATTAGAGCAGATAAAACTGTAAATAATAGGACAGAGTGGATTTTAATAAAATATCTAATTAAAAAGTTAATGTGAGCACAAAATACCCGTATTATACCCCGAGCTTTCTCTTTAAAGATTAATATTAAATGCTAATGGGGGTGACACTGAGTCCTGTATTTATGACAGGCTTTTGTTTATTCAGGCTTACGGCACGACGTATTCCGTCTTGGTGTGCTTTTAGCACCTGCTCGATCTCGCCACTTTAGAGCTGATGGATGAAGTATCTCAAGAAAATAAATTCAAATCCTGTGACTGTTATTGCTCTGGCTGTTGTCCAAGCATATGGTGACCATTAGTCTAAAGAGAAATACAGGAAATCCTGGGTTTCATTCAAAAAAGGACCGAGAACAGCTGCTGTCTTAGTAGTGGGAAATAAAGGTAAACTGAAAGGGAGGACAAATCCGGCACGGAAACTAGGCAGTTTGCCTCAGTGATGTCATGGTCTAGTCCAAATGTAAGCCGAGTATGTGAACGGGAAGCCAAAGGTCTGTCGTCTCTCACCGTTATTTGGGATGACACGTGCTTAACACTGAGCCGTGACCCCATTGTCGAGGAATGGAGACTGGGAAAGAAAGAGGAGAGCAAAAGTGGGAGCAAGTACAGTTAAGAAAGGCTAACCTCTGAGCAAACTTGTAACCACAAAAAAACCCCAAAACTTGGCAGTGCAGCAGGCATCATTGCACAGGGATTCACTTCACGCAAACATGGAATTTTAGTTTTAAGACAGCGGTTTTGTTTTAGCTTCTGTAGCCACATCTTTGCACTGTAAGTACAGATAAAC
Source organism: Copadichromis virginalis (assembly GCF_057382275.1). Lineage (NCBI taxonomy): Eukaryota > Metazoa > Chordata > Actinopteri > Cichliformes > Cichlidae > Copadichromis > Copadichromis virginalis. The sequence goes on from NC_140620.1 coordinate 47,473,842, forward strand.
TGATTTTTGACCTTTCTCCCATGCCATGATTTTATCTTATTGGGTTTTTGTAGGAAATTCTGCAAAAATAAATCTGGAAATACCCCGATTTCTTAATGTGTTTTGTTCACAGGAGGTGGATGGACACATTGCCACAGTGACCTTTACCTTTGACCAATTTTATCCTTAAGTCCCAGTTTGTGCTAGATTTGAGAAAACAGAAATGGGCTGGACTGTCGAGCATCTCTGAACACATACTTCCTACAGCCAGGCTCTAATGCATTAAACAATATGCATTTTCCAATTTGGCTTTCAAGGACATAATCTACGTAAAGGCGTGGGAAAAAGAACGTTTTATGTGTAGTTCAGTGAAAAATTACAGTTCACGTTTCAATAACATGTGGATCCGGATAAACTGTTTTCTGTATTTCTGTACTTCGTCTGTCTCTCACATCACTGTGGAGGAATTTTGGCTCTCTCCTGACTCCGCACCATCTGGACTTGCACCTCGATCCTTTTCTTTTTCAGCCACTGTGTTGTAGATTTGCTGCCGCGCTTGGAAACACTGTCCTGCTGACTGATATTGGCCGAGCTTTAGTTGTCAGACAGACTGCCTCACATTTGACCCCAGAATACTTTGGTATACAGTACAGAGCAGTTCATGGTTGACTCGATGACTGCAAAACAATCCCAGTCATCACCCCTCAACCACCTGTGTGACCCCAACTTGCTAGAATGTTTCCACTCGGGAATGATCGTTCTCGCTTGAAAATAGTGGACTTTAAACAGCTGCCATATTGATAGGCAGCAAGAATTACTCCTTCAATATCAAGAAGCTGATGTCTTTCCTCCGTGGGGTTGTGTTAACACACCTGATTATCCAGAGCAGCAAACTGCCAAAACTTTCTTACAGGTGCTCAGGCGATCAGTTCATCAAAGGCATTTGATTGTCAGCATCTGGTGCACCCCTCTGGAAGGGGTCCTGCTCTTTTTCACCACTCCACGCGTACAACTTCATTTGGTTATGTGAATAAGTTCAGAAAAAAAGAAACCGTTTGGATTATATGCATTTTTACGAAGTGGCTGTAACTTCAATCGTCTGGGAATCACTTAGACTGGTTAACAAAACACTTTAATTTGTCAGTTTAATACACAGAAGATTTTCTGGACTTTTACCAACATTATTTACTATCATACGTCTGAGGAATTTTCTCTGACTGTTAAACTTCTGAGCACGTACCTTTTTCTTTTTTTTAAACGGGGTATACAAGCAGACCCCTCTATAGTTTAGATGCACTCAAGAAAATGTTTCCTGCAGTTAAGTGAGCAAACTCTCGAGGGTGAAACACGAGTAATAACATCCACACTGAGAGAGCTACACTGCTGGGAGAAGTTGAGAAATGCTGTCCTCAGCGGTAACCAGAGGTGTTTCCCTTTCTACAATTCCAGGTTTAAGTTCTTTAATGTTTTTGGTGCTTAATAAACACAAGAGAGTTTCACTTATTCTTGGATACCGAGCTATGATAGTTTTAGAAAGAGAAGAGACTTTTTTGTTTGTTATTATAGTTCAACAGTATTAGTAAAGTTAGTCTGATAAATCTGATTCAAGCACAATCAAATGACACAAGATTATAACCTATGCCACTGGCTCTGCACTAGACAATTGTGGCTCAAATTAATGATCATACATTTGTCTTCTGTGATGTGCAACCTGTTCGTATTTGCACTGATTAATTACCAGTGCAGCAAGGTGATGGAAAAGTCCCAGGTTAATTATTAACAACACACGAAAAGAAAAGTAGAAAGCAGAACCTACCCCATCATAGAGAAAAAGCATCAGAAGGAAGAATGTCAACATTAGCTCTTTTTTGCATACCATCAAACTGCAAACATTAACCATTATATGTACATAACAGAGAGCCGGATTGTCTTGAAGGAATTGAAAAAAAAAATCACATTAAAAATCTCATTAAAATCGGGTAATCATGCTTCGCCTCAGGTCTGGGGGGCGGGGGGTTGAGAAAGGAAACGCTTACAAGTTGAATCAGCCTGAGGAAGAATACATCTGCTTTAGCTGCATGCCTTAATGCTCCAGAGTATTATTAATGTTGAGAGGAAATAGATCCCATGTGGGATGCATTTTTTTTTCTTTTTCAAAAAGGACGTTGCCTCTTCTTTCCCTGCATTAGGTCACCACTTGATCGGCTGCAGAGGCTGCTTCATATTACGATAGAGAGCGCTATCCAGCATTGTACTCACAAACTGAATGTGGCAGGCAGCTCTGGGTCAAAAATGATGTGGGAAAGCAATGTCAGTATCATTCTGATGCCTGGCTCCGCTCCACAGGGAATCCTGACTGCACACAGCAACACGCCGATATAACGAATGTTAAAAGGAGGTAAAGTCTGGCTCCAATGTCCCCCCCCGTCTAATTCTCTGCACCTGAATACAGTAAAATGCCACCCATCAAGTGTCGTATAAACCACGAGTTTAGGGTAATAAAATCTCAATCAAGTCATGTTATTCAATGTGGATTTTATTTATGTGGTTTGATCTTCACTGGCCTGTCAAATCCAAATATTATCATCAAACACTGGATTATCAGCCCCCAGACTTTTGCTGGAAGACGTACATTAAAAATATTAGCTCTCACTTAGCTGTTTGCAAAGAAAATCTTGAAACTTTTGAACCCAGCTAAGTGAAGTTGTTTTTCCACAACTTGCATGGCGGTAAGGGTCAAATGCAGTTTAAAGAAAACTAATAAGTAAATAAAACAAACCGAACGGTGATGACAGCACGTTCCACATTAAACTGATTTCCTGCTGCTTGTTCCCTTCTTACGGTATTCCTTGAACTGCGTGCTTCAAGCCTTCCTATTTTCTTTGGCCTCCTACAGGTCATGGGCATGAATACAAATAATGGGCACCATATCTTTTCTTATTTTATTTGAGCTATTTTAGTATTTCAGTGCCACGTGTAACCTTGCTCTGAATGGTCAAATACTTTAACACTCACCAAAACCTCTCTGTTTAGGATATGGTTGCGTCTGCTGCATATAATGCTGTTATGTTGATTTTAATCAAAAAGAGAACACAACAAATGACCGAGCTTTCTTTTAGGTTGCTCTTTCTCTGTGTTAAGGTTACAGTGTTTCTAAGTCTAGGTCTTAGATGTATTTTTTTATACAGGTGTTTTAAATTCAGACATTTAGACATGGAAGTCTGTAGGCTTCCACGGACATATGATTAATAGTGAGAAACGAATTGTGGTTAATGTACAGTGCATGTTGCATATTTCTCTGTGTGCTGAAATGTTATCAAAAGTATATAGCACATATATGTGAAATAAATGTTGTGGCACCCTTGACTCATAGTCAGCACACAACGTTTGCAGCACCAGCTTTGACACCAACATGACAGCTATAAAGTAAGCAAATTAGAAGAAGTTGACCAAAAAAAGTCACGATCTTACAAACTATTAGCATTCAAGTACTGTTTTTGATATAGTGCCATGCACACTGTCTGGAAACCTATGACAGGAAAACTAGTGTTAGAAGGTTTGTAAATGGTCACCTCATTCAAAAGACAGTTTTTTTTTGTCTTTTTTCAAAAGAAATGGCAAATAAAAACCACTAGACACCATAAAAGATGATCTACCCACTAAAACATGTGGAGTATTTAGACTGTCACCACTGACGATAGTTATCAAACAAGGTTAAATAGATGAATGAGGTCTAGAAGACCAGTAACCTGGACTAACCTGTGATTCAAAGACAACCATGCCCCTAATAATGCGTGACTTCAAGCTTAATAATATTGAAACAGGTGAATCACATAAAACAAAAATCTCCTAATTAAGAAATCAGACTAACTTTAATCATTTCTGTGGTAAAACTGTGCACATTAACTGGGGCCAGTATGGAAGTTCCTTAAACCTGGATTCTTTTTAATGGTCACTTTATGATATACTAGTTTCAGGTCACACTGAATGTAGCAAATTCATTTTGTAAATTATGGTTTCTATAATTCCAGGATCAATCACAAATTTTAGCAAGTGTGTTGTAAGCTATCAGCTATCACATGATCAAGATGCCTGCTTTAAAAAAGGTAAGAGGCCAATAGGATGCTTCAACCATTAGCATGTGACCACTAACGACATTTATTCTGAATATGTGACGATCATGGTGATTATGTTTTTGTTACAGCACCTTTATTGCAGCTGATTTCACCTACAAAGAGGCTACAACCTCCAGGGAGCGCTGTATCTGGCAGATAACTCTAGACCAATGTGCACGTAATGTTACATGAGCAACATCAAAAGTCTTTGGAAGTGACACTGTAGAAACTACATAGAAGAAGGTGTACTTTATTGGTCCCCGTGGGGAAAATCCTTCTCTGCATTTAACCCATTGACTCAGTGAAGCAGTGGGCAGCCACTGGGCGCCCGGGGAGCAGTGTGTAGGGACGGTACCTTGCTCAGGAGTACCTCAGGGTAGCTGTTCAGGGGAATCGAACCCCCGACCTTCCGATCATGGGGCCACCACTCTACCTACTGAGCTATCCCTGCCCATGTTTTGTTACTTTGGCATTTCCTTTGTTTTTTTTTAATCCCAGCATGTTTAAAACACAAGTTAAGTGCATATCTACACCCAAGTCCAAATAATATCTGCATCATCATTCATGTTGTGTGCCAAGTTTAGAACCCGTCAGTCAGAAATGCCTTCATTTCAGAGGTCTTTGAGCTCCAGCTTCTGAAAAATCTTATCCTCTTCCTGCCTTTTGGTGCTTGACAACTGACATTAATTACAGTACTTGCACTTCCTTTTAATTATGCCCAATTATGTGACATATGTAATAATGGTGCCGACACGCCAAACAACAAATGCTGAGATGATAGGTAGATTGATAGTTGGATGGATCGGCAGAACATCTTTTTGTGCTCGGCCCAAAATTAACACGGTAATTACAGCACTTTTATAGCTCACTCATGGGAGGCTAACTTGGACATCTCTACCATTACCTTCCAGTGAGAAGGGAAAAAACCAGCCATAAATCAAGCAAACCATCTACAGTGGAGTATCACACACAAGGCCGCTGTAAACTCTAGAGACATTAAGAAGGATGTGGGGACCTAAAAGTGTAGAATTTATGAGCATGAATTTATATTCTCATTGCTGCAGTGGGCCTACTTTGAAAGGATGATTGATTCCTCCTCCTCATTACGGAGCTATTCAAACCCTACTATGGATTTTTTTCTTCCTCATAATGATGCAAATGGGGAAAGATAAACAAAACAAAAACAGATCTGAGTTGTGCTGACATAAAATTGCAGGCTTATTCATGTAAAGACAGAGGATTTTGTTTTTCTACGGCTGACTTAGTGTTGCTAAAATAACCATATGTGTTTTCCTTAACTATTCATGTATGTATGATCAAAGTTAAAGAGAAAAGAAAATGTTTCGTCGAGAGTTCGCACGACACTGGAAAAGCTAGTCTGGTGGTTGCTTTCAAGGTTTCCTAGTGGGAAACGAGACAAAGCACAATTAGGAGAAAGCATCACACAAAATCAACAACTGGCCATTTCAAAAGTAAACACTTTCTGCTACATCGAGTTCAGGAGCTCAACAACATGAAACGCTAACTTCAAAGGTAAAAAGGCCCCTTTTTTTCTTTTCCATGAATCATCATTTGTGGAATAATGCTTCTAACCTTAATACCCCAGCAGAGTGGAATAGCACTTACATGTAACCATAAATTCTCAAAACACCCACAGTGATTTCTTAATGGTACATAAGCATAAAAAATCATTGTGGAACTATTAAGTATGGGCTCTTTTGACAGAAAGGGAAGTTATGAACTAACTGGAGAAATTATGTCACTTGAAAGCTGTGATTGCCCCTCTCTGAAAATGTACTTGAGAGTCGTTCTCAATTTAGAGAAAGAACACACATTCAATGGCAGAAACAGCTGTGGGAATGATAAGTTAGGTTTGCCTTCAGCTGTAGACGTGGGTCTCAATGCCTTCCTTCCTCTTGAATCCGCACGCGTCGTATAAATTCATTAGAAAGGCATAAAAATGATAGGAATGTCACATTTCAGAACAAGCTATAGAACAGGATCTATGCTGAGAGAGATTTTTGTGAATAGCTTAAATAATCTTTACCTGTACTCAGACTGCAGGTGTTATTCTTTTGCTCTCGCGCTCTCTCTTCCTGTCTACTGCTACCTCTCATCTCTCAGCCCTCTGTGTTTTGCTTCTTCTCATTCATTTTTAATGAATTGTTTCAGGTGCCGGCACGAGAAGAGCAAATCAAGGGGACAGTTAGCACCGGGAGAAAGGGGGTGACTATTGAGCCGATAAACCAAAGTAATGAAAACAGGAGCTCCAATCTCAATGCTCTCCGCAGGACGTTTGTCTTTTTCTCATAAGCGGTGCGCCAACTCAGTGGCTCTGCCTCTCGTGAGCCATTAGAGTGTCAGGCTTAAGATTGTAAAGGGTGAAACTTGGGCCTTGGGAATATTGTGTGAATGAATTCCCACATTTCTTGTTCACTTCTGCGGTTGCATTGCATCATGTCTGATGAATATTTTGGTTTCGTGGGTGCCTGTGTGTACACTTTGTGGGTGGTCTAAAATTAGCCTATTTGTGAGAGATGAAACACATAGAAAATTCACCATGAGGCCATTAGCGATGATCGGTGGAGGGGCTGTGTGTGTGAAACTATTCAGCGCGGAACAGCAGGACACATTTGGATGCATGCAGGATATAGCGTGCCATCATTCACTTTCCTCACACAGAGAGTCTCGTAAACAGGGAAGGACTAACCTAACACTGCACCTCTCCAAATAGTGGTTACTGTACAAACAATGTGATTATGTTGACATCATAGCACTTTGGTTATGTGAGAGACCATTATTGCCTGACCACACTGTCCTCGGACTTGGCCAGGGGTTGGGGACACGCTTACGTAATGGGAGAAGCTGTGTGGGATCAAACTTGGATCCGCGGCAGCTTTGGCAGCAAGGAAAACGTGAATCATTGTGTGCCAGGGTGGCAAAAAGAAACTCAGTGTTTGCTTTGTGTTGGGTAGTTTAAAGCTTGAGTGAAAAAAACGGCCGTTTCAAGACAAATGCTCATTTTGTTCAGCTTGCTTCATTTCTGCCACGTTTAAAATTTTAATAGAATAAATCAATCTTTGGAAAATGTGTTTATTTGATTTCTTGTCGAAGATAGCAGCCAGAAGACTGTTAGCTTAGCTTAAACACTGAAAAGCAGTCCCAGATAGCGATTGGTGAAATTAAATCAAAATTCCACTTTCAAATTTAATTTCACTGAATAATTTTTAAACTGATGTGGGCGCCTCATCATTTTTGGACCCTCAATTAATATTAAAACAAACACTAAAAAAGATGACTGAGTAGCTACAGGGCTTCAGCAGTATGTCAACCATGATTAACTACAGCAAATGAATATTATTTCTTCAAAATATTGGGAAAAATGTGTTCTGGCTCTATTCACTTCAGTTTTATTTATAAAGCGCCAAATCACAGTAACAGTCGCCTCAAGGCGCTTTATAACGTAAGGTAGACGCTACAATAATACATACAGGGAAAAACTCTACAATCATATGACCCCCTATGAGCAAGCACTTTGGTGACAGTGGGAAGGAAAAACTCCCTTTTAACAGGAAGAAACCATCTGCCGCGACTGGTTGGGGTGAGGTCAAAAGCAACAATAACATTTTTTAATATAGTGCCAAATCACACCAACGGTCACCTGAAGTCCCTTTATACTGTAAGGTAAAGACTAGGGATGGGTATCGAAAACCGGTTCTTGTTGAGAACCGGTTCCCACTGTTTCAATTCCTTGGAATCGTTTGCCATTTTTAAAAACGATTCCCTTATCGATTCCAGTCGCCCCGAATGACGTCATCACGTTGAGTAGCGTCTTTTACCCAGTAGGAAACATGGCACCTGAGCGGCACAAACGCTCAAAAGTTTGGTTACACTTTATGAGAAAGGATGACAACAGGGCAACGTGCAATACTTGCAAAGTAGAGATTTCATCAAAGGGAGGAAACACTACGAACATGCAAAAGCATTTGCTCAAAAAACACGCGATTGCTTTCAACGAATGTCGTGTTTTTGATCCGCTCCGGACTAGCGAAGCTCAACCCAGCAGCAGTGGTAGCGTTTCCACGTCGTCTCCCATTAATACTGCAGGTAACTAATCAATTAGCATTGCATATTATGTTAGCGCGATTTACCTTATTACAAAACCTGCTATTACTGTGCGTTGCATTTAGATAACCATGACGAGAGAGACAGACAGAGTCTGTCTGGCTCAGATGCTGGCAGTTCTCGCTGCAGTCTATGGGTGGCTTCTCCTTTCACAGAGGCAGGGAAAAGTAAAATGACACAGGCCAGGATAGACGAATGTCACCGAGCAGTGACTAAGTTTGTTGTAAAAGGCTTGCACCCTTTTGCCACAGTAGATGCCCCCGAGTTTCGGTAAGTTAATGTTTAATTGTAGGCTAAGTCAGGGAATGTCAAAGTTGCATGTTCTCCTCTTACCAGATGTTTCATCCGTTTCCATTTCTCTATCTTTTAGAGAAATGATAAAGACTCTGAACCCTAAGTACAAAGCCCCAAACAGAGACAGTTTAACCAACCACTTGATCCCTGCTTGGTATGCAGTCGAAAAGGCAAATCTGATTTCTCAGCTGAAACATGTGTTGAAGGCAGCCATCACTGCAGATGGATGGACAAGTTTTAGTCAAGATCATTACCTCACAGTAACGCTGCATTATGTCAGGAATGGCCAGACTCATGAAAAAGTCCTCAAAACCAAACCAGTGTACCAGGCACAGACAGGGACAGCTGTAGCAGAGGAGATTGATGAGATCTTGGAGGAGTATGGTATCAAGGTTCAAGGTTCAAGGTTCTTTATTTGTCACATGCATAGTTATACAAGTATAACACACAGTGAAATGTAGCCTGACACGCTCCTCGACATGTGCAAAAATTGGGGGGGGGGGGGTGTAGAGGAAGAACATTATATATATCTACATATAGTATATACACTGGGTGAATGTGCAGTAGTAGCAGCAAGCAGGTGAATTCTGTACATTAATATGAATAGACATCTGACTATTTTACAGGATAGACAATATAAACATATTTAAAATTAAAGGAATTTGAAATGTACATTGTGCCTTGGTTTAGAGTGTTTGGAAGAGAGTCCTGTCTCAGTCAATTATAGATGATGTGAGAGGGCGGGTGTGTGTGTTTAGGGCACGGATGACTTGGGGATAGAAGCTCCTCTTGAGTCTCTCTGTCTTTGCCCGGAAGATGCGGAACCTTCTACCAGATTGCAGAAGTTGGAACAGTTTGTTGCCAGGATGGGACGGGTCCTTCAGTATCTGCGCTGCTCTAGTCCGGCATCTCCTGGTGTAGGTGTCCTGAAGCGGGGGGAGAGCAATCCTGCAGCAGCGTTCTGCTGTACGGATCACTCTCTGGAGAGCTTTTTGGTCCTTCACACAGCTGTTCCCAAACCACGATGTCATGTTCTGTGTGAGGATGCTCTCCACAGCGCCTGTATAGAAAATCCTGAGGATCTTTGGAGAGACCCTGAACTTCCTCAGTTGTCGTAGGTGATACAGGCGCTGCCTAGCCTTTTTGGTCTGGACCTGAATGTGGGGAGACCATGTCAGGTCTGAGGAGATGTGGACACCAAGATACTTGAAGGACTGCACCCTCTCCACTGGAGCTCCATTGATGATAATGGGCTTGTAGTCTCTTTGCTGACCCCTTCTGAAGTCCACCACCAGCTCCTTGGTCTTGCTGACGTTCAGCTGGAGGTGGTTGTCCTGGCACCACGATGCCAGATTCTTCACTTCATCCATGTAGGCCGCCTCATCATTGTTGGAGATGGCACCCAACACCACTGTGTCGTCAGCAAACTTCACAATGGTGTTGGAGCCGTGGGTGGCCACACAGTCTGAAGTGTAGAGGGAGTAGAGCAGTGGCGAGAGGACACATCCCTGAGGTGCTCCTGTGTTGATGGTGATGCTGTTGGAGAAGCACCTGCCCACCCTCACCACCTGAGTTCTGCCAGTGAGGAAGTCCAACACCCATGCACACAGACGGCTGTTAAGTCCCAGTTCCCTCAGCTTTGTGAACAGTCTGCAGGGCACTATTGTGTTAAACGCTGAACTGTAATCAACAAACAGCATTCGCACATAGTTACCCTGTTTCTTGTCCACATGGCTGAGAGTGGTGTGTAGGACGTGGGCGATGGCATCCTCTGTGGATCTGTTGGATCTGTAGGCAAACTGCAGCGGATCTGTGGTGTCTGGGATGGAGGAGGAGATGATGTTCTTCAGCAGCCTCTCAAACACCTTCATTACTACTGAGGTCAGTGCAACTGGCCGGTAATCGTTCAGGGATGAGGGTTTGCTGTTCTTGGGCACAGGGATGATGGTGGATCTTTTGAAGCATGTGGGGACCACAGACTTCGCCAGGGACTCGTTGAAGATGTAAGTGAACACACCTGCTAGCTGGTCAGCACAGCAGCGCAGCAGACGGCCGGTGATGCCGTCTGGCCCCGCCGCTTTCCTTGTGTTCACTCTCCTCAGTGCCGCTCGGACGTCATGCTCCGCGATGCTGGTCACCGGTCTCTCGCTGATGACGTCACTGTCCTCGGTAGTCAGGCGGTAGATAGCATTAGCCGCCTGGCTAACCTCGAAACGGGCGTAGAACCGATTCAGCTCGTTGGTGAATGCAGAGTCGGCGTTGATCGGCGCAGTGTCCCTGGCTTTGTAGTCCGTAATGGTGCGTAGTCCGTGCCACATACTCCGTGTGTCGCCCTGGTGGAAGCGGGACTCCACACGTTCCCGGTACCGGCGTTTGGCATCTCTCACCGCGCGCCGCACGCCGTATGAGGCCGCTTTGTAGGTGCTCATATCGCCAGTGGCGAGACCCGCGTTGTAGGAGGCGGTCCTGGCGTTTACTGCAGTGCGGATCGATCTGTCCATCCACGGTTTCTGGTTTGGGAATGTGGTGACTCTCGCAGTGGGGATAATCTCCTCCACTAGCATGTTGACGAAGCATACTGCTACTTCCGTAAACTCGTTGATGTCGACTGCGCATGCTCTGAACATGTCCCAGTCTACGTCGTTGAGTGCGTCCTGTAGCGTAGCTTCTGATTGGGCAGTCCACCATTTTACCTCCCTCGTGGTTACTTCTTCCCTCCGTATGCTTTGTTTATACTGGGGAATGAGGAAGATGGCGTTGTGGTCAGACTTCCCAAAAGCCGGTGTGAGACCGCTTTGTAGCCCTGCTTGTATGGCGTGTAGCAGTGATCCAAAATCCGATCCCCTCTCATTGGACACGAGACATGCTGGTAAAAGTTTGGCATGACTTGTCTGAGGTTCGCTTTGTTAAAGTCTCCTGCTACAATGAGGGCTGCGCCCAGGTCCTTGTTTTGAAGCGAGCTCAGCACATCATGTAATTCGGACAAAGCCATACCTGTGTCCGCTTGGGGTGGGATGTAGACCACCGTGGCGATGACTGAGGTGAACTCACGGGGCAGATAGAAAGGGCGGCACTTAATGCTCAGGAACTCCAGATGTGGCGAGCAGCCGCTGGAGAGAGTAGAAATGCTCCTGGCATCACACCACTTTCTGTTTACCATGAAACACACTTCTCCACCTTTGGTTTTGTTCGACTCTGCCGTTCTGTCCGCGCGGAGCACAAAGAATGAATCCGACGGAGTTACGGCCTGGTCCGGCACGGTGGGGGTCAGCCATGTCTCCGTGAAGCACAGAATGTTGCAGTCCCTCATGTCACGTTGGAAGGTGACCCTTGCTCTTAGGTCATCGAGCTTGTTCTCCATGGATTGTACATTGGCCAGTAGGATACTGGGCAGTGGTGCGCGATGCGCCTGCTGTCTCAGTCTGTTCCTAATACCAGCGCGTTTTCCCCGGCGCTTCTTTGTTCTGCGCCTCGGATGAGCAGCCCGTCCTTTGTTGTTCTCCGCGCCGCGTAGAATCTCTGGCGGCCAGGAAGGGTCAGGTTTAAAAGTGTCCAAGATTAGATGTGCAACCTTGGCACTGATGTTTACAAGTGATCCGCTGTCGTATACTATAAGACTAGAGGATTTTGGGATGTAAACCAGAGCAAAAAATAAGTAAAAAACAAGAAAAGTGGATAGTCGGAGCGGAGCGGTCAGGAAGGCGTCTGGACGTGGCCGCGCCATCTTGTGACCAAAGACAAGGTTGTGGCAGCCACTGTTGATAATGCGGTCAACATGGATGTAGCTGTCAAAAAGCTACAAATTCTCAAGTTTCCATGCTTTGCACACACCCTGAACCTTGGAGCTCAGAAGCTCTACAACTGTCCTGCCATTTCCAACTGGGCGGCAAGAATTCGCTCTGTGATTGTATGGATGAAGAGGTCCCACATGGCAAAAGTGGTCCTGAAGGAGAAGCAAGAGTTGCTCAGTAAGCATAGCAAATATTTTTTAAGATTGCGTATATTATAATCATTAGATCATGATCAAATTAAATTTATAAACTAAGATATGTGGGACCATATGGGACCTTACATTAGCATTTAAGTTGTGAACGTGTTACCCCTCAGAGCTGCCCAAGCACATGCTGCTCCTAGATGTAAAGACCAGATGGAACTCTTTGTATTTGATGATGGAGAGATTCTGCGAGCAGTTTCCTGCCATCCAGGCTGCAGCCATCGATCCACAGATAAGAAAGTCCATAGAAAAGGAAAGGTGAGTGGTATTGAAAAATAATGATAATATGGCTTAATTTGGACTCGGGTTTTATTTTGTTTGTTTTATGCAACATATCTGTTGTATTTTTGCTTTGTTGATATTGCAGACTGGCTAAAATGGGCAATGATGACTTAAGAAAAGCAGAGGAGTTTGTGGTACTCATGCGGAAGCACTACACCTCCACACTAGCAGTGTCCAGTGACAAAAGTCCGACCTGTGGTGAGATTTTGCCCATCCTGCAAAAGCTACAGCAACACTACACCGTACAGGAAGATGACTCTGCCTTCACAAGGAGCATAAAGGACAACATTTGGAAAGATCTTTCCAAACGATACCAGGTACAATTGATGATTTATTTATTTATCGTAAATAAAATAACAGTTATAAATACTGAAGGATTGTCATGATGTCACATTTTCCTCCCTCTTAAAAATTTAAGGACGCTGATATCAAGAGCTTCCTGGAGGAGGCCACCATCTTGGACCCCCGATTTAAATCCAAAGTGGATAAGGATGAAGTCTGGCACAGGATCAGGGAAGCAGCAATTGCAGCAAAGACAGAGGCAGGAGCAGATGAGGTATTTCAATATGATGGTGTCTTTCACTGTAGCACATTTCCATTGTGAGAGTGAGACCTTTCATCTATGGATCTGTGGTACTTAGTTTGATTTGTTTGTTTATTTGCCACTTTCTACTCAAGCACCTGGAGCAAGGAGACACACAGGGAGAGTTGTTCGAAGATGAGGATGAAGAAGACTATGTAAGTTTAGTTCATTGTGATGATAATTTAAATGTCATGGATTGTTCATGTTTTGCTTCATTTTCTATCATGTCCATTTAATTTCAGGCGCCACCAGTAAAGCAAAAAAAAAAAACGGCCTTGGAGGAACTCTTTGAAGAAGAGGACAATGAGCTGCAGTCATTCCAACAACGGCAGCCCGTTCTTTCCCTGGCCCAGAGAGTGCATCAGGAGATCCAGCTGTATAGAAGCCTAACCCCCATCCCCTGCAAGGATAACACCGCCCTATGGTGGTGGAGCAAGAGAGAGACTCTGCCCCTGCTGTCAGCACTGGCTGAAAGGTTTCTGTGTGTGCAGGCATCCTCCACCCCATCTGAGAGGGTGTTCTCCACAGCTGGAGAGACCATAAGTCCAGAAAGATCACGTATCCTTCCTGAAAAAGCAGATATGCTTATATTTCTGCAAAAGAATTTTTAATTCTCCATAGTTGATGGATGCAGAATTGCACAGTGCACAGTTCCATTGGACTTGAGTTGATTGTATTTTTTGCTGGCTGATATAGTTTTATTTTTGAGTGCCCAGCTCATATATATACTTTTAAAAAGGAGAGTGTGAATGTTACTGGAGTTTCTTGTGTAATTGCCACTGAATAATTTATTTTATACTTTGTTATTGCTGTAACAGAATATTTATTTTATTATTATTTTACATTTACAACTTTTTTTTTCTGGGTTCTCATGGCACCCCATCGAGGAGCAGTAGGCTGTGGATCGCTTAAGATCTCACTCTTGGATTTGTAAGGTCATGCTACTTCTACATTTCTGTCTTGTTCAAAGATAAGATATAAAACAAAGTTCAAAGCTAATCGACCTGTGTGTTCTCCTCTTTTTAAAAATAAGAATCGATAAGAGAATCGATAAAGAATCGAATCGTTAAACAGAATCGATAATGGAATCGGGAAAATCTTATCAATACCCATCCCAAGTGAAGACCCAACTGTAATACAGAGAAAATGACAACAATCATATATAGCCAGAGTCAGGCCTGCATGAAGGGTTTTCCCAGTACTCAGGTACTACCAGTACAACTACTTGTGGGCGACCGTGCTTCAGGGAGTTGGGAAGCTCATCTTGTAACTGGAGGTTGCCGGTTCAATCCCCAGCTCTGTCTGTCTTGGTCGTTGTGTCCTTGGGCAAGACACTTCACCCTACTGGTGTTGACTAGAGCAGCGGTCCCCAACCCCCAGGCCTCGGGTCCGTGAGTCGTTTGGTACCGGGCCACGAGAGTTGAGGCTCAGGTGTGAAATGTATGGTTTTCAGCGTTATTTTTTTATCGTTAAGTCGTTTTTTCTCTGTCTTTTCACGTGTGTTATAAACAAATCTTCTTCTTTTCGGTACCGGTACTAGTTTTATTTTGTTGTATTTATCCGCGACACCTTAAAGGCCGGTCCGTGAAAATAATGTCGGGCATAAACTGGTCCGTGGCGCAAAAAAGGTTGGGGACCGCTGGACTAGAGGGACAGCCTCGCTTCTGTCAGTCTACCCAGGGCACCTGTGGCTACAACTGTAGCTTACCTCCACCAGTGTGTGAATGTGAGAGTGACTGAATACTAGAATTGCAAAGTGCTTTCAAAGGGTCTCGAAAAGTGCTATATAAATGCAATCCATTATTACTTCATTTTAACATTAAATAAACGTTATTTACTCAGGTTCTGATAGTGGTTAAAAAATTGTTCCAAAATAAAAGTTGAACCTACACCAAGGGCATTAGCACAATGTCTTGAATGCCATCTAAATGTTGTTGGTAGATCGATTAGGTTTGCATAGTATTTTTTTCTACTTTCTCTTCATCAAAAAGACTAGAACTAAAGAAAAATTGTTTCTTGATAGAAAAAAAAACTTTACTCCAGCAGTAACTCAAAACTTGCATTCCACCCCTCATTGGTCAATCAACTAGCCTACCAAGCTAACTCACTTTCCATGTAAGCTGTGGTATTTTGGAGTTTATGATGCTGACGCTGCAACAGGCAACAAATGAATTAGAATTTAGAGCTAAAAAATTCATAAAGACTCTATAAAGAGATTATTGTGTAAGTGGGTGTCTGTTTACAGCCATGTAGTAAATATATTAGTTGCAACTGAAAAAAAAAACCTTACAAAAAACCCAAATTTACTTACTTATTTCCATGAATGTTTACAAGAGTTTACCATTTTTTAATGTAAACGTGACGTTAGAGAACAGGGAACGATAACATTAACATGCACAAAAGAATCAGCTGACGCTACAGTCTCAGTGGCAATGTCTTTAGCAAGAGTGTGCGACTACTTTGGTTTAAAAGTTGTTTTGTTTTTTCTCCTTCGAAGGTACACACCTGCCCACATCATAATACAAAACACAAAACCCCTCACTTATTGTAATTGTCATAATTTCATCTAATTGTCAAGCAGGATTGTAGGAATTATGTTATTTTTGAAGTAGCTGTGGGACGTGTACCCACAGTCTGTCACAGTGAGAAGCGCCAACATATTGTTTTTTTTGTTTCGCGGCGTTTTTTTCCCTCTGCTCAAACACACTTCTTTGCTCAAACAGAAGCGATCCCTCTTTGCCTAAGTCATCGCAGAGGCGACATTATGCTCTAAATGCTGATGACAATGAGAATCATAAAAATGATCACAAAAGAAAACAAAACCTTTTGGGGAAACAGTATCCAATTCGGTGGAAATAAGACATTTCGCCGCCTACGAACAAACATGAATCACAAAATTGAGGTGTAATGATGTCAGTTCCAAGAGTTTGCAGCAAATGGCAGTCCACCTGCTGTGAAAAGACAATCTGTTCCACGGGGGGCCACCATCCACAATGCACTCTATTATGAGCTCTCTTAATAAAATACGTTTTTTATGATAGAATTTCAATATAAAAATGTTAATGTATAATCAACACTTTGAGACTGATAACATTTGCCAATCAACTTTAGATGGATTTAATCTATTTATAAGTACTTCCACACCTCATTATTAAGCATAAGATTTAATCTATTTAACGTCAACTAGAAAAATGTTGTTTATAGCCTCAGCAGTTACTGGCTGTGCTTATTTGCCTTTTTATGGTTCACAAGTTGAAGATGACAAATCAGCCAGAGAACATGCATTTGTATTAATGATCAGGATCATGTGCATTTGGTCCCCCCCCCCCAAATCACGCTATTTCTGGTCTAAACCTGTTTTATGTTCCTGTTCCTTCCTCTAAATAAATATCTCATGAAATACAACATCCAGTGTTGACAGCGTTATCAAACTTTAGGCCTTTAAAACGTACTACATTTGTAGTTTGATTCAATTTACAGTAACTGAAGCATGTCCATGTCTTGAGTATCCAGCAGTTGCCACTGCAGTTCTGTTTGGCATAACACAAAGCAAGACTCATGTACTCACCACTTATTCAACCACTACTCAAGCATGGGATACATTTAGTGGGCAGGAGCAGCATTTACAGTATATATGCGGTACATGATTTGTTTCGACCCCACATCAAAGTTTTTTTTTTTGCTGTTGGACCAAGTACAAGGAAAAATAGATCTTCTGTTGTGTTACTGAAAGAGAGTATGTCAAGAATTAGTTACACTTACAGCTTAATTGTGTCTCAGATTTATTTACGTGTTCAGTTTTCTAATTTTTTACTAGAAGCTTTATGTTTCCCAAGTTGGACTGAGAGATAACGCCTACTATCTTCTCTGTATTTGACAGGTCGGACTAGAAAATGTGCAAAATATGCTTTGCTACAAATTTAAAAGAGATCGGACGTCACTGTAGAACAGCAAAGATCAACAAGAAAACACTTATTGTATCAAATAAAGTAGTAAGTAAACACTGCGAAGTTTCAAGTGTACAGCATACCAATTATACAGCTGGTTTATATATGTGTCAGCTGCTCTTTGAGTCAGGTACACAGTGAGTTTGTCACTTTTCATATCTGGTCGAATCAGCCAGGTTCTGAAAAGCACATTCAGCTCCTAGCAGGGACGTGTTTGCTTCTTCTTTTCTTTCTTCTTTTTTTATTTTCAGAAATGGAAATAAAAAGAGTGGAGCTTTTTTCACTCTGATTACAAAAGCAAAGCTTTTAACTTAGTGCCGTTTCCTTTTTTCTCTGTTGGCATGGTGCTTAATGCACCAAAACATCCAGAGTCCTGAAAACCAAAATGAGTTGCTCAATGGTTAATTTGCTCTCAATCAAGACAGGCTGTAGCCTCTGTACACTAAAGGCAGCTTAATCACTGTTTTTGTATATAAAGTGTGTATCTTTACAGCTAATTTGCATCTCTGCCATCTCTGTGAGGTTTGGAGAATCTGCCTAAGGGGAGTGTTAATTATGTCTAATTTTACACTCCGTCTTTTTGAGAGGGACCCAATTTGGTGTCTGGCCCCCTTAGCTTCCTTAACCTGCCATTTACCACTCATCACTACAAAGTAAACAGCCCGAACAATAGGTAATCAGAGAGGGGAATGATGGGGAGAGTGCGGCAGATGCGGCTCTGCATTGCAGATATCTGCTGCCTCTGCTTCAAATCAATCGGCAATTAGCACCATTTCACCGCAGCTGTTATGGAGCGATTTATTTCACTGGAGTGATCCCCTTTTCTGAACGGCCTCAAAAGTAATTGCAGAACCCTCCAAGGCCTTGCTCAAAGAAAGAGGGAGACAGCACGGGTGAGAGGGAGAGAGCGGGATGGAGAGAGAAATGGAGCGGGAGGGAGGAAGGAAAAGGATGAGAAACATGGAGGGAGGGGAGGCGGGCTATGGCTGAATTATCTGAGTTCAACAGCACAGGGGCTGCTGCTCTGTACTGTAGCTGCCGTTCCAGCAGCCGAGCGCCTTTTCAGAGCCCGGTCTTGATAGTGTTCTTTGAAAGCATGAAAAAAAAAAGAAGCAAATTCCATACTTTATCCTTTTAAGTTAAACTTGGAAAAACAGACTCCTGTGTTGAAACCCTGAGCTAGTTGGTCTCATTAGTATCTAACCTGCTGTAACATTTTCTACTCTCTGTATAAAAGACCAGTGTTTTAGCCTCCTTTGTCCGCGACACAAATAACTTATATTACAGATACACTAGCAAACCTTTTTACACATTAGGATCTATGTTCAAAGCAAGGAAGCAACAACCGCCCTAGTTTAAACTCTGCAGTCTGTAAAAACACAGTAATATTCCTCCTGCTGTGTTCTATAACTAGGTTTCTGCATGAGCGTATGGATGCTCGATAGATCCGTAAAACCCGTAGCGTTTTTTTCCCCCTACAGTTAAAAAGCCAAGTACTTACCTCAGACAGAAAGAGGTGCAATTTTATATGAAAAATCACACACAGAGAGCCAAAGCAGTTAGCAACCACAACCTACAATTATGGCAGCCCTTAAGTCATATTGTCCTTATGGAAGGAATTTGGTTACTATGGAAATGCTTTTATATACAGCAATGGGAGATGTACGTAATTGCATTGCAAGGTTGGGTAGAGACAAAGTGAGAGAAAACAAAATATATTGAGAAGAAAAATTTAGGGCATTTTTGTGCCTTTATTACGAGCGAGAGCGACAGCAAATGCAGAAAACAGTACCGTGTAGCACACGGCCTGGCTGCCTGCCTGCCTGACAGAAAAACGTGGGCCTCCGTGTGTTCGCATCCCAGGGGGTCAAATATTATGTTCCCATCACACGGTGTCACATAATGCCAATTTGTTAGATGCTGCGTCAACACGTGGAGTCGTTTGGTGTTGGTGTCTTGTTGCAATATTGTCCTGCTAGAGCAAATCACCCTATTTTAAAAACTTACAAAGTCCACTTAACAAGGTTAAAGGTATTAATTCCAGATTTATCAGTAAGAGGTTTGCATTCATTCAAAGCTTTGTGTTTGTTTTGGTATTTTTACAATAATGATCATAGGGTACATACAGACATATATACATACACTGTCTCCTTTTTATTTGAGATGATCGGTGAGATTGGCCCACCTCTTAACCTAAGGACAAGTTGCATGAACATTGTCAAACATAGAGCAATTATTAACATATGTAAATCACAATTCTTTTGATTCTCCTATATATTTTGTTCTTTACATTGTCCCACTGTGAATGTCATGTTACGTTTTTGGTTTGCATTAATTTCATGTCAACCTGATGGTCACCCAAAATTTGAATCCGTGGTCGAATTTGTTGATTGAATTTAAATTTTTAAAAAAAGGAGCTGCAGGGTGGGTTTTTGCTCAAAGTTATAAAAACTACTGGGAACTCTTTAAATTAGTTAGTTCTAGTAATCATAGCTAGTAAACAAAGATGATGTTGTTACTTGCACTACATCAGTTCATAAGTTATCTGGGTATTGGGCTTATAGAGAAATAAAATACAAAATGTGTCTTTTTTCCCCCTTACATTTAAGAAAAACAGATGATTGACAGACATTAGCAAAAATTACAAAAAGCTTTTTGTGAGTGTAGATATGAACATTCACGGATTTTTATCCGGTCATTAAGTCTGACGTCACTAGCCGTGTCTGGGCCTAAACTCCGCTGCAGGTCCATATATCAAACGATCACTATGGCATTACTGAGAGTTGAAAAACTGTCTAAAGTCTTTCATCTTTAATAAAATGATCAGCGTTCTGCTCTACCAGGTGTAACAATTGAGTTTAACATCCAGGCATCCATGAAAACGGAATTTATGACATTTAAAGGAGTTAGAAGTTAGCAGGAAGTTAGCTCGCTAGCTTCTATCTAATACAATATAGCATGTCCTGACTGCGGGTTTTGGAAACAAATTAAAACGTACAGCTCTGTTATCACTTCCAACATAAATGAAGACAGAAAACTAAACAGCAGTGACGTTTGTAGGGTTACTGAAGTTTGGCTAACTGGTATTTAATAGATGTGCTACGTGACCGCTAGCAACACAGCTATGTTAGCATAATATAAACAAGCTAACTTTTTTTACGTGAGTGTTCTCGGTGGTCAGGAACAAATGTAATCGCATGGCAGGATGCTGTAAAAGGACCAAACTTCAGCCAGGAGAACAACTGAGATAATCCATCCACAATACGAGGTTAGTCATTCATATACTGCTGCATGGGCTGGGCTGTAGTTACATCCTAAGGTTTTAAAAACTGAGCTTAAATAAATGATTAGCGGTAATAAAAGCCGAGGGAGGTCATCAGTGATCACTGACTGTTTTAGGAGCTTTTTGAGATTAAATAGAAGAAAATGCATAACATTAAACATGTTAACAACACAAAAGCCATATTAAACGCAGACTACTTTAGGCCCGGAAGTAGGATTCGTCACGTCATCACTTAACGACCGGATTGGTTGGAAACAGCAGATCCACTATTTGGATCTGTAAAGATAGCACGCTAACACTAAGCTAGCAGAAATGGAATTTTGACCCAATACACTTTTAAAGCTTGTTGCTTGGATACCCTCCATTTGTACCCTGACCTGTTTTTGCAGTGGGCACATTCTTCTGTCAAATGCTCTTTGAGCTGGTTCACATCTTTTCTGTTGGCTTGTGTTATACTGTATTTAAACAGTATAATTAAGATATTGGGTATATCTTTACAAAAAGGTTTTTTCCCCCTCTCAGTCAACGCCACACAATAGCACAAAAGAAATGTAACGAGTACTGTATTGATTTACATTCCACATAGACTAAATACATAATGTACTTTTATTAAAAAAGTATAAGACGTTACTTTTTGTTTTACCCCAACAGTGGTAACAGTGTATACACAAGGTGTACCTTAGCCTCGGCTGCCGAGAGATAACAGCTTAAAGAGCGACAAAGTCAATATTTGGAAGATGTAGGGGTGGAGGTGCACTAAATCACAAGTTTGCCAGCCAGGAGACTGCTGTTTGGATTGGGCGCCAAAAACGTCTCGGTAATAAGGTTAAGGAAAACATTGTGGTTTAAATGAAAGATTATCCCCTTTAACCCTGCACTTTGAAATATGATGCTTACACAGCATGTTTAAATGTCGCATCAAGGGTTCCTTTACAGCCATGCATGTAGTGGGCGTGAGATGGGTCTCACTAATACCCAAGGAGACACCAGTGGCATATAGTCATATGCAGCGATTCGATGCAAATACCCTTTATTCACCAACTACTAGTAATAAAAGCTCAAAAGATGTATAAGAGTTATACCAGGTGACAAGTAACAAAGTGTTCAAGCATCCTTTCATCTCCTTGAGTATTTTTGTGACAAGATGGACATGTCCCTACATGCAGATGATAGGGAGGAAAAAGCTGTGTGTTGGGAACTTGACATCTATACAGAGTCCTCATCTCAATTACATTTTTCTGTGTGATAACCAGAAGTCTCCATCTCCAGGGAAACATCTTTCTTTCTCTCTCTCGCTCCCCCTCTACCCATCATCCCATCCTATCATTAAGTCATCTTTGAAAATCAAACCCTTATCAGCTGGTCCGTGAAAAAGTATGAAATGAAGTTCTCACAAGAAATGTTGATAATGCGTCAGCTGACTGCCAACACCCTGACGATTTTAATCAGCCCGAGTGAGGAAAGTACTAATTAAACACGTGCTTACTTTGTCCCCGTTTCACTTTTAACATTTCAGACACGAGATGAATTCTGGGTTGTCATGAACATACAGAACAATTATTGCAAAAAAAAAAGAAAATGAGTGACTCACATAATACTTAACATAATGTCCTGCGTATGCTTTACAAGTCATTCAGAGGCTTGTTTTAGGCGACCGTGGTAGATAACCACAATTTTAAGAAGTCAGTTGTTAAAAGCTTTATAAAGCTGCTTTCACGTGTTGCCTCCTATTCTTCACTGCACATTTTCACAATGGCTCTAAGAGAGCTGCTCTCAGTCTGAATCTCACAACTGGCTCTTGGTGTTTTCTTCTTCTGCCTTTGTCCACTTAAGATGACAGAAGTAGCCGTCTGCAAAGATGTATTGCCTCAAATTATGTCCCGATTTTTTTTTTCCTCCAGCGCCCGCTGATGGCACTTTGGGAGGAAAGTGATAGCAAGTTGTGAGAAAGCAAAGTGGCTGGGCTTTATAACCTATTGCCTTGTCTGCCATCTGCAGGGATCAATTAGTCTTCGTTGGGTAATGGCTGAGAGCAGAAAAAGCTCAAAAATATATACTTTTTCTGGAGTAATAACTAGCTTCTAGTGGCAACAATGCAATGAATCTCTGTACTTGTCAGACTTGTGGCTCATAATACAAGTGTCCATAGTAAAAGTACACAAAAAAGGAAAACAACTGTGTCCCTACCCATGTTGAAATGTTGATAAGCCTTATTGTAAAGCTTTATAATTTTACTAAACTACAATTTATCCCAGCTCCAGCTCTCCAGAAGAGAAATGCGCGTCCCCTGCTGTTGTGTCTGCACTGCTGTGATTGACTTGAGGAGAAATGGAGTGGAGTCCGTCGCACTGACACCATCAAAGCGCCATATTTAATGGATCGCACCCAAGAGGTAAACATGTATCTTTCTAGTCAGATAGTCTTTTCCCGTGCTATATGTTCACTCAGAACATCACAAAGTAAATCTTGTGAGCTAAATAATCAATGGCTTCCCTTCTGGCAGCCTCAGGGCTATCTGGCAGAGGACAGGGAGAGGGAAAGTGTGTATGTTTGCTATGAAAAGGGAAAAAACTGTCTGTAGCATTTTTTGATCCTTGGAGGCAAGCGAGGACAGAACCATTTTCTTCCTTTACTAACTTTTTTTTCCCCTTGGGTGACAACTTGTCACTGGTATCAGGAGGACAAATGTTAATTGAGAGGGACACCCGGAGATGTTCTTTTGAAAAGGGTCATTGCACTGGGAAATAACTGCACTTTATCAATTTTCAAAATGTTTTCCAATCTAGGGACTGGGTTTTGGCAGTTGAAAGAAAGCACTTTAAGACAATTTATCTCATATGTATCCAGCTGGTCGCTTTAGGGGAAAAAAAGCATCCAAGAATAACACATATTAAGGTTTTTCCATGATAGAATAGATCCTGTTTGATATCTCTCTCAAATGATTGTGTCCCTGCTCCATTTGCTGGACTGGAATTTACCATTTGCTCCTCCGCATATCTCGCCGTCGTTGCTCTCGCTGCTAATGATTCTAATCTCCATGATAAATCGTGAACACATGACTTGAGGTCATTATAATACTTCACTTCCTGTTTCCTTAATTTCCCATGAAATGTCTTGCCTGTGGATGCCTTTAGATAAGACAATTTTTATTTGAATTTCAGAGGTTTTTAATTTCATAAATACACCTATAAATCTAAATTCACACAGCTCAGTGTTAAATAAATCAACACCACTGCCCGTGGCTCGAGACTCAGCCTCTGGACAGTGACTAAACAGTCTGAAAGTAACCTTGGATAGAAAATAATAGAAACATTGCAAATTTAACCAGAAGAAAGAGTTGTTTGGATCATATCATACAGACTAGGCAAGTGCTGTATCACAGTGATGTTAGTCTTTGGACTGTGTCATCCTCCCACTAAATGGATAGATTGTGTTGCCCTAGAGTTACATGGTCTTCCACTAACTCCTCACACAAATCATTTTTAAAAACAGGACATTTTTTGGCCTTTGCCTGCTTTTGTTGATTTTGCACAATGCACTTTGAAACAATGATAAAGAATTTTTAGTCTTAAAGCAGACCATGCCTGTGATGGCATGCCACACATGGTAAGCTCCACACCTCACCACCCGTTGATTCACTTTAGTTTAATTTACAGTCACTACTTGAAAATATTCTATTTATTGTTCAATATCGTTTCTTTATTAAATGTATTCATTTTTCCATCACACCTTCCAATGTTTATATGGCGTGCACACATATTAACCTTGCAAGGTCAAAGTTCTGTTTTATGTTATATTAATACATCTTTCTTTGTTTGAGTTACCTGGGGGTTGGTGTCTCCTCCTGTCTGGCAAAAGGTGTGGCAAAGGGCTGGGAGACCTAAAGTACTACTGACAGCCTAATTGGATTGCACCACATGCTTCATTGCCTGGGGGGTGTTTCATGTTTGTTTAAATGTTTTGTATTAGTTGGTTATATGGCAGCCATCTTGTTTTCCCCCGTGTGTGTCATTTGGTTTAGCTAAACCAGTATTTAAGTCCCCCTGTGTGTCATTTCAGCAGGTCAGTTTACCATATGTTTGTTTGAGGTTTTGTTAATTATTATCTTGAGTTTAGTCTATTGAGTTGACCTCTTTTATTGGTCTGCCTGTTTAAGTTTTGGCTTTGTTAAATATATTTTCATATTTTTGGGTCAATAAAACCCGTTTTGAATTAAAACCACCTGTGTCCTTTATGCTTTACTGCTTGGTCCCTGACAATGCCACAAAAATACAGCTGGCAATAGTCAAAGGAGCTTGCAAAGAAAAGCGTCTGGACTTCTTTAAGTTGCTTGAAGACGTTTCACCTCTCATCCGAGAAGCTTCTTCAGTTCTAAGGTCAAATGGTGGAGAGTCCCAGATATAAACCTAGTGGGAGTGACCCCCACAGAGGGACAAAAGTGTGTAAGTGACGGAAGTGACGGACAAGGTAAGCGACTCATGTTGTAACTGATGTCAGACGCCGGAGATTTTGGCGGAAAATTAAAGCAAATGGTAGTTTAGATTTGAACAAATTCATTTAAGCTTCAGCATTACCAAATACACTTATCAATTGTCTTATAACTAACACTATTTGTCTAAATAATCTCCAACACCCTGGAGAACAACGAGGAGATTACATCGATCAGTGCTTTCAGGATCTCGTGATGAAGAAGACCCCGTGTGCAGCTTCCCCGGCCAAAGCTGAGACGCCGTCGTCGAAAAGACAACGCCCGGCAGATTCCCCCGGCTCAACATCGCCAGCCGGCAAAGATATTGCCGACATATTGGAGTCAATCGACAAGCGATTGTCCAGTTTCGATGCAAGGCTGTCCTTGGTGGAGATTCTTCACCGAGAATTTAAATGCTTGCGAGAATCCCTGGAGTACAGCCAGCAGCAGGTGGAAACGCTTGCTGCTGAAAATGCCACGCTAAGGGAGTCGGTGAAATGTCTCACAGATAATGTTACCCAGCTCAATAGAGAAAATAAAAAAATAAAAAACTGTTATCGATCTACAAGCTCGTAGCATGCGTGATAATCTGGTATTTTCTGGTATTCCAGAAGCCGCTGGAGAGGACGCGGAGACCACGGTAAAAAGCTTCATCAAAACCCACCTGAAGCTGCCGGAGGACACTGTGAAGAACATCGTCTTCGATCGGGTACATCGCCTCGGCCCCATTCGGGCTACGGCCGGGAGACCACGTCCTATCGTGGCCAAATTCGGCCACTTCAAACAAAAGCAACATGTGAAAAGCCGCGGCAGGGAATTAAAAGGAACGGACTTCAGCGTGAACGACCAGTTCCCCAAAGAGATCTTGGAACGACGCAGGGTCCTCTTCCCAATCCGACGCGGCTTCATCCAGAAGGGCTCCCGCGCTGTCATCGCTGTGGACCGGCTGTACGTGGACGGACAGCTCCACCGCGACCCCAACATCACTCCGTGGCTGTATTAACCTCACACCAGATAAGAATCAGCTACACCATTTCCCTATCCACTCACACTAACTTACATTAACATCTGTTTAACTTACCAGTATCAAATCGCATCTTAAAGTGTGATTTCATAGCAGAATTAACACCGTCACTCTCCGTCAGTGATTTAATTGGAATGTTTACGTTTTGTTTCTGTTTTTTTTTTTTTTTTTTTTTTCCTCCTCTCTTTCCCCCCTCTTGGTTTTATGCTGCTCACCCCTGTCCTTGGTTTCTTTCTTTATTCCTTTCACCGCCTCCAGAAACATCCTTTATTTCGACACATACGCACCATGCGCTCAACGGCAGCACATTTACATCAGACAGCGCACACAGTCATATAAGATACACACACACACACACACACACTTAAGCCAAGCCTACTCATATTAGTAACTATGCATACACAAAGTCAGACTCAGGGAGCATCTCGCCACACATTTTTTCTCTCTCTCCTTCTCTTTATTTATGAACAAGTGACATATTCTCTCCACCTGACTAAGCGACGCACACAGCATACATCCCTAGTTATACACAAACATCTATGGGTACACTGAGGTTCATTACATGGAATATAAATGGAGCTGGCTCCAGAGAAAAGAGGTTAAAAATATTTAACCAACTCAAAAAACTACAGGCAGATGTTGTCCTATTACAAGAGACCCACAGACCTCTTAGAGGTTCGAATGAACTTAAAACACCTGAGTTTCCTAATGTGTTCTCAGCTTGTTATAATTCTAGACAAAGGGGAGCAGCAATTTTAATACATAAAAATATTAATTTCACAGTACTCGATACAGTTATAGATCCAGAGGGCAGATTCTTAATCATTAAACTATCTATACGTGATAAAAAGCTATGTATTGCAAGTGTATATGGTCCAAATGTTGATGATCCCTCATTCTTTCACGGTTTTTTCAGTGCACTCTCTGAACACTTAGATGGCACACTTGTTCTTGGAGGTGACCTCAACCTTGGACTAAATGAAGACATGGATAGGCTCAATACAGCGGGAACTCAGCGTAATTGGCAGTCCACAAATATAATCAAACAGTATATGAGCGACTTTGGTCTTTGCGATGCATGGCGCTCCCTTCACCCCAACAGTAAGGAATATACTTTTTTCTCACATGTCCATCACTCCTACTCTCGTCTGGATTATTTTTTGGTCAGCAGCTCACTGCTGAACGACATTTCAGACACTGAGATTCACCCTATAGCTGTCAGCGATCATGGTCCTGTATCTTTAACACTAATGCACAAGAATAATACTACGCCAAGAAAAAACTGGAGATTTAATATATCACTACTTAAAGATGAAGACTTTATTAAATATTTTAAAAAAGAGTGGACTTCATATTTGAACTATAATGACACTCCCGAAACATCAGCTTCTGTTCTATGGGAAGCAGGGAAAGCTGTGATGAGAGGTAAAATAATTTCTTTCTCATCACATAAAAAGAAAACAAAAATATTCAGGAATTAGAAAAAAACATCAAATCACTAGAAGAAGCCTACGCGTCCCACCAAGATCAGGAAACATTGAACAAAATACGCAAAACAAAACTAGAATTAAATGAGATAATTGATAAAAAAACAAAATTCTTAGTACAAAGACTACGCCTACAAAATTATGAACATGGTAATAAATCCGGTCAATTTCTAGCAAACCAGCTAAAAATAAATAAAGAAAAAACAACTATATGGGAACACATATGAACCGATACAAATAAACAACATTTTCAGGGATTTCTATAAAACGTTGTATTCACCACAAATAAACCCATCTAAAAAAGAAATTGATCAGTTTTTGGACAACATAACTCTTCCAAAATTATTGGACACTCAAGCAATGGCACTGGATTCACCACTGACACCAGGTGAACTCCAGGAAGCCCTGATAAGTATGCACAATAATAAGGCTCCAGGTCCAGATGGCTTTCCTGCAGAATTCTACCAAGAATTCTGGTCGATTCTAGCACCAGTTTTCTACAGAACGTTGTTGGAAATTAAAGAAAAGGGCAGACTTCCATCAAATATGAATTCTGCAAACATTAATCTCCTGCTAAAACCAGGCAAAGACCCTGTATATCCCTCAAGCTATCGTCCAATATCCCTTATAAATGTAGACCTTAAAATAATCTGCAAAGCTCTCTCAAAGAGACTGGAGAAAATAACCCCCCTCTTAATTCATCCTGACCAAACTGGTTTCATAAAAGGTAGGCACTCATCAACAAATACACGTAGATTACTTAATTTGATAGACTACTCATACAGTAAAAACCTAGAAACTACAATATTCTCTTTAGACGCAGAAAAAGCATTTGACAGAGTTAACTGGAAATTTCTATTTGCAACTTTACACAAATTTGGTTTTGGATCCTCTTTCATAAACTGGTTAAAAATATTATATAATTCCCCAACAGCTTGTGTTAGAACAAATGACCAGACATCCTCCAGCTTCTGTCTCTTGAGGGGCACCAGGCAGGGATGCCCACTCTCCCCTTCACTGTTTGCAATTTTTATTGAACCACTAGCAGCAGCAATTAGACAGAATTCAGTAATTAAGGGCATAAAATGCAAGAACGTGGAACATAAAATCAGCCTTTATACGGATGATGTGTTACTCTTTCTCCAAAATTCACAAACCAATATCTCTGGGGTGATTGAATTGATAAACTCTTTTGCAAGAATATCAGATTACTCAATTAACTGGTCAAAATCTACAGTCCTACCGATTAATTGCTCCTTCCATAATTCCTCTTCTACACCACTGCAATTGGGAAATATAAAATATTTAGGTATTAATGTTTCTCCCAAGCTTGCAGATCTAACTAAATTAAACCATATCCCACTTTTAAAGAAGGTAGAAGATGATCTGGCTAGATGGAAATGTCTACCCATATCACTCATGGGAAGGGTTGCCGCTATAAAAATGATGGTCTTACCAAAAATAAATTATTTATTCTCAATGATCCCAACTAAACCGCCACAAGATTGGTTCAGATCTCTAGATTCATGTATGTCCAAATTCCTTTGGAAAAATAAACCCCCACGTATAAGCTTAAAAACACTACAAAAGACCAAGGATAAAGGAGGACTAGAACTGCCTAACTTTCAGCACTACTTCTTAGCCAACAGGCTTCAGTTTATCTCAGGATGGCTAAAACACACCCTCTTAGATGAACCTTGACTAGATGCAGAACAAGCACTCTGCAATAATCTAGAGATCTCAGACCTACCATTTATCAGCTCAAACATCCAACGACATGAATGCTTTAAAAGCATCAACATCAGCTCTTCTCTGACAGCATGGTGGGAGTTTCTAAAATTGACGGCGTCTTCATTAATCCCATGCAAACGTACACCTATCTGGAACAACCCTGACATATTACAAAACAATAATATGATAAACTTTTCAGATTGGAGTGATAAAGGAATCAAATATTTAGAACATATACTAGAAGGAACAGAATTTATTTCATTTGACGGACTAGTTACACAATATGGGATCAACAAGAAAAGATTTTTAGAATATCAACAAATTAAATCCATAGTAAAAAAGAAATTTAAACCGGGTCAAGTTGAACTACAAACACCACCAAGTGTGGTTCAATTTCTTACTCTTAAAACCCCCAAATTACTATCCAAAATATACAGAATGCTTTCTAAAACAGATGAATCAATATCACTTCCTATTGCAAAATGGGAAGCGGATTTATCAGTTAACTTAGACCTAAACTTCTGGTCTCAGATTTGCTTAAAAACCTTTCATCTGCAGTTCCCCCCTCCAGGGGCGGGGGCACCTAGACCCGGTTTGTAGAGTACGCTTGGGGAGTGTGATCGTGTGTACAACGTCTCTTTATGTCTGTCTCCACGTTGGTTGAGTGTGGAGTAAGTGCATATGAGAGCATGAGGGTGGGAATGGATGTTTGTATCTGTGTGTGCCTGTATGTCTGTGTCTATATGTCAGGTTGGGTGTCAGGCGCCACCTCTCTGGGGACATCTCAGGCCCTCCAAGGTTTGGAGGCCTATCTCCCCCTACCACCACTTCCCCTGCCAGTGGCGGACCCCCTCAGACGTCGGTGCGTTGGTGGTTCTTTGTGTCCGGGGATGGGCGTCCAGGTACACACCGGCTCACTCCTTGGCGGCCGCTTATCGGGGCCTGGAGCCTGGGGCTCGCTCGGGCCACTTCGGAGGTGGGGTGCCCCCGGCCTCTCGGCCTGGGGCTCGGTCACTCAGGCGCAGCTGGCTGCCGGCGGAGCTCACGGGCGCGTCACTGCAACTCCCCCTGGCTTCTGCTCCGCGGCTGCTGAGTGAGCCCTCATCTGGGACTCTCCTCAGCTCTTTCCGGGACAGTGGCGCAGCTGCCCCTCTGTTGGTCTTCCTTGGTCTCTTGTGTTCTGGGGGCCTCTGGATGTCTGGAGTTTTGATCTCCTCCACACCTGCTTCACGCCCTGGAGGACGGGGCTGTGGCCCCCCCACACCCTCTAGCAGATTATTACATGAAGGAACTAGTGCTGTCAATAGATTAAAGAAAATTAACTAACTAATCTCACAATTTTCTGTTATTAATTGCGATTAATCTCAATTACTTTATTAATAGCCTGGCTCCAATTACATTTTTTTATTCTTTATATTTTAAGTAATTATCGTTGTTCACCGAAGTCCAGTGGTCTCCGGTGAGAGCGACATTCCTTACTTGCACAAGCTTGCTGGACTGCTGAGCCCTCTGGTCCCCATACAAAGTGTGCAGTCTCGACACAATGGTTCCTCTCGAGGGCAGATTGTAACACTCATCTCCTGATGCAGCACGAATGACTTCTCTCAGTCCATCATCTTCTACTATGCTAACTGGTCGGCAGTTTTTAGCTATCCAAACAACCAAGGAATTGGTTACCTTTTCTCTCACATTTTTTGTTATTCGTCCACAAGCACCATACTCCTGAAGCGTAGACTGGCGAGGTCCCGTAGAGGTGGATTCAGTTGGGTGTTTTGCTCTCAGGTGATACGCCAGTGATGAACTGCTTCTGTGGTACTTGAATTCAGCGTTGCAAATTGTGCATCTTACTCTCGTTTTGTCCAACAAGCCATCAGGCAACTTCTTAAAGAGAAACTTTTCACCCAAAAGTCCGCCCTCGTCCATGCTTGCGTGTGTTAGCTAGTGTTAGCTAGATAGTAGCATGGTGTCACTTCTTCTTCTTCTTCTTCTTCTTCTTCTTCTAATCATTTCTGTCAGGCCAAACGCCAGCATAGCACACTGTTGCCCCCTCCTCCAGAGGTCTTAGATTACAGGAAATTAATAAAAAAACAAAATCAGCGTTACATTTTTTTAATGCATTAAACATTTCGCGTTGATCTTAACAATTAACGCGATAATTTTGACAGCACTAGAAGGAACCTTTTAAAAAAAACAAAAAACAAGCGCGTCCATGCTCACAGGTGTACACACGGGTGATCACACCCACAAACTACACCCTTTTTGGCTCCTACCTCAAAGCACACTGTGTTCTGTTGATCTTATGTGCTGCACAATAATGTTTAACATTTAGTATTTACTGTCATATTCCCATATATCATTGTGATGTTGTTTATTCTATTACTCTTGTTCTCTTCTGCTTGCTTTCTTTTTTCTTTCTCAGCAGGTTTGAGTTACCTGGGGGTTGGTGTCTCCTCCTGTCTGGCAAAAGGTGTGGCAAAGGGCTGGGAGACCTAAAGTACTACTGACAGCCTAATTGGATTGCACCACATGCTTCATTGCCTGGGGGGTGTTTCATGTTTGTTTAAATGTTTTGTATTAGTTGGTTATATGGCAGCCATCTTGTTTTCCCCCGTGTGTGTCATTTGGTTTAGCTAAACCAGTATTTAAGTCCCCCTTGTGTGTCATTTCAGCAGGTCAGTTTACCATATGTTAGTTTGAGGTTTTGTTAATTATTATCTTGAGTTTAGTCTATTGAGTTGACCTCTTTTATTGGTCTGCCTGTTTAAGTTTTGGCTTTGTTAAATATATTTTCATATTTTTGGGTCAATAAAACCCGTTTTGAATTAAAACCACCTGTGTCCTTTATGCTTTACTGCTTGGTCCCTGACAATGCCACAAAAATACAGCTGGCAATAGTCAAAGGAGCTTGCAAAGAAAAGCGTCTGGACTTCTTTAAGTTGCTTGAAGACGTTTCACCTCTCATCCGAGAAGCTTCTTCAGTTCTAAGGTCAAATGGTGGAGAGTCCCAGATATAAACCTAGTGGGAGTGACCCCCACAGAGGGACAAAAGGACCCCCCGATGATCCTCTAATCACCTGAACCAAGGTGTGAAATTGGGTGTGGGACCCAATCAGCCAGAGTTTCGGGTGTGTTCATTGTGAAACCTGGCCCCACCTTGTCATGCGAATTCCTGAGGTCAGATGGCCCAGGATGTGAGTGGGCGTTAAGGCGTCTGGGAAGGGATCTCAAAACTGGATTATAGATGGCAGAGAGTTGGTGTCGTAAACCCCCGCCTCTGTTCAAAGATGGTCGCTCACAGTGGACATAGATGGCTTCTTTCACTCCTCTTTCAAACCATCTGTCCTCTCTGTCCAAAATGTGAACATTGGCATCCTCGAAAGAGTGTCCTTTATCCTTAAGATGCAGATGGACTGCTGAGTCTTGTCCTGTGGAGGTGGCTCTTCTGTGTTGTGCCATGCGCTTGTGAAGTGGCTGTTTGGTCTCTCCAATGTAGAGGTCTGAGCATTCCTCGCTGCACTGTACAGCATACACCACGTTGCTAAGTTTGTGTTAACTTAACAACGTGGTGTATGCTGTACAGTGCATGACCTGTACAGCATACCTGGCCCCACCTTCGCATGACAAGGTGGGGCCAGGTTTCACAATGAACACACCCGAAACTCTGGCTGATTGGGTCCCACACCCAATTTCACACCTTGGTTCAGGTGATTAGAGGATCATCGGGGGGTCCTTTTGTCCCTCTGTGGGGGTCACTCCCACTAGGTTTATATCTGGGACTCTCCACCATTTGACCTTAGAACTGAAGAAGCTTCTCGGATGAGAGGTGAAACGTCTTCAAGCAACTTAAAGAAGTCCAGACGCTTTTCTTTGCAAGCTCCTTTGACTACGATGACCTGGATGACTGAGAACCTTCACAGACACAGCTGGCAATACATAATACACATGTTCTAACAGTCCATGCAAATATGAGGCAGTGTCACAAACACGCAACCTCAGGATATTAACCCCAAGCTGCTCTCTGACGCATCCATTTGAGCACTTAAGCATAGAAAAAGCGCTTGTATGGATTGGTGTAAATGGCTGAACGAAGCATGTTGAATAAAGTGCTTTGAGTGCTCAAGTAGAGTAGAAAAGCACTATATAAGAACCAGTCTATTAACCATTTACACCAGCGGTCTCCAACCTTTTTTGCACCACGGACCGGTTTATGCCCGACAATATTTTCATGGACCGGCCTTTAAGATGTCGTGTATAAATACAACAAAATAAAACCAGTACCGGTACCGAAAAAAAGATTTGTTTATAACACACGTGAAAAGACCAAGGAAAACCGAGTTAACGATAAAAACGATAACAAAATAATGCTGAAAACCGATAAAAACCCTGAAAACCATACATTTCACACCTGAGCCTCAACTCTCGTGGCCCAGTACCGGTCCGAGGCCCGTGGTTGGGGACTGCTGATTTAAACAATAGGCAGAAATTTGTCTCCTTGAAGGGTGTTTGGGCTCAGCCAGCGCTAAGGACTTAAGAATAGAACCGTTAGTCCTCCACATTGAAAGGAGTCAGTTGAAGTGAATTGGCCATCTGACTGGAATGCCCCCTGGAAGCCACCTCGGTGAGGTCATTGTCCTGCCAGGAGGATGACCTAGGCCAGACCCAGAACATGTAGAAAACATATCTCTCAGCTGCCCTGGAAATACATCGGTGTTTGAGAGCTGGAGTTGGTGGCTGAAGAGATGAAGATCTGTGCGTTACTGCATAGATTACTGCCCTTTAGGCTCACATCCAAATAGGCAGCAGAAAATGGATGTCTAGAGCCCCACTTTCTCTCTACTCTACTTTTGTTTTATTTTTTTTATAATCATGTAACTAGTTGGTTTGGCTCAATCTACTCCTGGGGCTTACACCAACTGAAATGAGATGATTTCCTGTTTATTCATGTGAAATATTCTTGTGGATCCAGCTGCAGAGAGCACTTCAGTCTTTAGAGATTTTTACCTGCTGTTACATTTCTCAAAGGCTGGAACCGAACTAGTAAACAAGAATATTATTTCTCTTAAGCGGCGCTGCCTTTATTCAGCCTCGATTTATGCAAGTTGCTCCAGCCACCTGCCGTACATGAGGTAATGAGTGTTACTACATAATTCAGATTTTAATCAAGAATACTTTCAATACCGTGGATGAGTCATGCCACCACACTACATACCTTTTTCCGAAAACGATAGAAACATATGAAGCAATAAAGAAAACCGCACAGGCAAATTCTTCAAGAGCGCACGCACTGCAATGAAGCGTTTGGAGAGGAGAATCTGACTGCTATTTATTAGCTCAGCCACAGCCTCACTCATGGAAACAAATGGAAAGTCTTAATCTGAATGCCATTATTTTGACAACAGCCATTTGTG
This sequence comes from Copadichromis virginalis, assembly GCF_057382275.1. Classification (NCBI taxonomy): domain Eukaryota; kingdom Metazoa; phylum Chordata; class Actinopteri; order Cichliformes; family Cichlidae; genus Copadichromis; species Copadichromis virginalis. Next base: position 47,508,562 of record NC_140620.1, read on the forward strand.
AAGAAATCTGCAAAGACCACATTTGGGGTTGCTGAAAGCAGTTGGGTTGTTAAATGACTTTGGAATGTTCAGATTAATCTTAACAACTAAAAACTCAACCAAACCCAATTCGTCGGCAGGAATTAGCATGAAAATGTTATTATACAAAACTCACAAATAAATATTGGGTTGAAGTACAGCTAAATTTACTGTATTTATCAGGAAAATGTCTTTTTAATACTGTTTGTTATATTGAATGATGGAACTTCCAGTTTTATGTCTATTTTTCTTCCTTTTTCAATGATTTGTAGAAAGTTTTACAACTTGCCCTGATGTAGTTTGGTAGTTTTTTAAACGGATGAATCAAGCAGCCCAGCCTAAGTTACACACAATCGTAGCTGTTTTACTTTAAACATATTTATTCTTTGCTGTCAAGTAAAACCATCTTTCAAATGCACATTATTTGGCAATTAATTTTGAGATGAGAGGGCACATGCTGTCAAAAGTATGGGAAGGCAATAGAAAGCACATATTTTAAGTGTCCCTTTCCCATATGGTTTGCCCAATGAGGCCTTCCTAACCTCAGGGCAACGTTGTTTGCCCACTGTAATTCCCATCTTACTTAGTTGGAATAGAGCATCCATTTTTACTTCACATTTGCTCAGAAATCTAGACAAGGCAATTTCTTCTCGACCGCTGGGGCTCATATTACTAGAAATTACACTTTCAATCGACCACCACGCAGCCACACTGTAGGCTGCCTCTTTTGTGATGATTGGCGGGGACAATTGAAAATACGATGGATTTTGGATGTCAGACAGCAGCTGTTGTGATCGGCATCGTAGATGGAATTTGATCCGAGGTTTTTGACTCAAAAGGTCCATGTGTTGAAGATGTGGCAATAAAATAACCTACATTTTTTAAAATTAGAAATATTGCCATGCTTTAAATGGTAAATGGTAAATGGACTGGTTCTTATACAGCGCTTTTCCAGTCTACCTGAGCACTCAAGGCACTTTATGGAATGTGGACAAACAGGAAATACATGTGCAGTCATTTGTAGTTTTGTGTTGATTGTGACACCAAACCACTAAAACAGTTGACATTTGACCAGTTCTTGGATAGCCAGCCTCAGTCTTCCTCGTGTTTTTGCTAAATTCATATTGTCAACGTTGTTTTTAATTTAATTGATCAATATTTGAGATGTGTGGAATTTCAAGGCAAACTCTTGCAGCTCATGAAAATCAAAAAACTGAAATTACTAGAATATTTCATTTTGGGTTTGAACAGATTATTCTCCATAAATACTGCGTATTTCTTGGGCTCGGTACGTGACCATCATAAACACATAAACACAAAAGAGTGGCTGTTTTGAATCAGATTTATGGAAAGCTGAGTAGAAGGGAAAGGAGTGTTAGCAAAAAGTGCGCAAGAAATAGGGATGGTTTGAGCCTTGAAGGGAATGTCAAGAAAAGTAAATTCACGAACCTGAAGGAGGCTGGAGTCAGTTCACCAAGAGCCAATATGCACAGATATCTTCAGAAAAGGAGCTACAACTGTTGCATTAAAATAAAGTCACTCCTTTACAAGAGACAACGTCAGAAGTACCTTACCTCGGTTAAAGAGGAAAAAGAACCATACTATTATTCGGTGGTCCAAAATCCTCTTTCCAGGCTACAGTAAATTTTGCATTTAATTTAGAAATTGAGACCTGGAGTCGGGAAGAAGAGTGGAGAAGCACAGAATCCAAGATGCTTGAAATCCAGTGTGAAGTTTTGTCAGTATGTCATCTGCTGGTGTTGGTCTACTGTGTTTTACTGAGTCCAAAGTCAACACGACTGTCTACTATTATATGGATCCAGTAATCTGTGATAAAAGAATCCCAACTAAGGATTTGTTCCTTTTTTAACTCATCTTAGGAAATATTCTCAAAATTAGACACTGCACTTCTTTTTTAAACCATCCATCCATTCGCTTCCGCTTATCCTTTTCAGGGTCGCGGGAGCCTATCCCAGCTGTTATAGGGCGAGAGGCGAGGTACACCCTGGACAGGTCGCCAGTCTGTCACAGGGCCAACACACAGGGACAGACAACCAGTCGCACTCACATTCATTCACACCTAGTGACAATTTGGATTAATCAATTAACCTATCCCCACAAGCTGCATGTCTTTGGATGGTGGGAGGAAGCCGGAGTACCCGGAGGTAACCCACGCAAACACGGGGAGAACATGCAAACTCCACACAGAAAGACCCCGGCCTGATGTTGGAATTGAACTCAGGACCTTCTTTCTGTGCGGCAACGGTGCTAACCACCGTGCCACCGTGCTGCCCACCGACTTCTTTTTTACAGCGTTATTATTTTTTCAGACACATTAGAATACAGTTTATTTATTCAGAAAATAAGCGAACAACTCACTTTTAAAACTCAGCAGGATAAGAGGGTGTCTTTTCATCTATTGTAAATGCGACGACGTGATTAAATAAACTTAAATGGTTAAAGTTCTATTACTTCTTTTAATTTTCAATGGTGAGGATTGATTACGCTATTTGTGATATTGTAGTTAACCTAAGAACAACAATAATGAGCTGAAAGAGCTGCTCCCAGCCTCCATTGCTAATATTCAAGAGCTGCCGTGTGGCTCATACATTAACTCTCTTTTAACGACAGCATGTTTAATAGAAACTATAACTGATTCGACTTTCATTATGAAATCTCGTTTTTCCATTCTGCTACTTCATCCAGAGCACTTCAAAGCCACAATATCAACAGTTTAAATGTTCCATGCAGTTTGCTCAGTCTGACTCCACTTTTCACCGAAAAAGCCACGCAGACTCGTTTCAGGGAGGGCTGTGTATGTTTGTGTGTTTGAGGGAGAAATCAGGCAAGTCGCCCTGCTCAGATTACAGAGAGCTCATGTATTTATTTTGCTGTCACAAGTAACTAAAGGGAAACTGACAGACCCCGCTTTAGTGTTTGTGTGTACTTGTGTTTTTCAGCAGATTCAAAGGACGTGCAGCTGTCTCTTTGTGGGTGTCAAGTGAGCCTAGAGCAGGAAGATATTACACTGAGGCAGGCTGTACTTTGAAACAGTGAGCGAGCCCCACTGGGAAGGGATTTATTTGTCAAGGGAGGGTCGGATGATTTTAATACTGCAAGCACTAATCAATAATTTAAATGATACCTGAAAGACACACTGTTGTTTTTTTTCCACTATCCACGGATTAATAGTGCTGGTAGCACTCAGTAATACAGAGGTAATAATAAGGTAACGGGGGGGGGGGGAAGATTGTAATAATATGGTAATTCCTAGGTTATTACTATGCAATTACCAAAGCAATTACCGTGTAACATCCAAGTAATATCATGGTAGCAACAATGGTTACAGTTGAGTAATATTACCCCGAAATCTATCTAACAGGATAATAAGAGCCCAAAAACTGGGGGTAATAATATTGAAATACAGCTCTGTAATAAAGTGGTAACATATTGATAACCTATTAAAATTAACTTAAAGAAGCGTTAGGTTATTAAATTACCACATTTGTATAATCTTGTTTCCTCGTTGTTACCCTACTGTTACCCCTCTATTACCGAGCTGTAATAGAAAGTGCTACCATTATCATAGTTAATACCTATTCATTTTCATGACTTTAGGTCTAATGTCAGATTGATCTGGAGCATCTTGAAGTCTCTTTAAAATCAAAGAAGTAACCTGGTGCAGTACATGTGTAATTTTATCAACACCATCCTAACAATCCAATATGGAGAACCGATCAAGACCCCGAAGCTAATTAGCTGATCATCAGCAGACTTCCAAAGGTCTTCCAGACTGTGTTTTTGGATTAATTCATATACAAAAGTATAAAAACGAGCTTTCACACTGGGCTAGAATCAAAGGTGTTCTTTATTATTAACAAACTAAACAACAAAGAAGCTTCAGCTATATTAGATTTGAACTTGGGCCCCAGTTGTTAAACATCTGCCAATCAGCCAAAGGCAAATCCCATCTGGGAGGTGCATAATAATGGAAAGCCAAGCATTTATCCCGTATCTGTCTGCAAAACAGTTGGCCTGCTGAGTTCATTTCAAATGCTTGTTTGATTAAATAGTAAGTGCCGAGTTAATTATTCTGGGAATTTTGATGTTGGACATATATTTGCTTCTTTTTTTTTCATTAGGTATTAAAAAGATTAAAGACCATGACATTAGCTGTGAATAACCAGTGTTGCTGCCACAAGGGCAGCCCTGCCAAAGAGGATTCAGCCAAACGGGTTCCTCCCCCATGTAAAAAAAGCACTCTCTTGTTATGTGCTGTGCCCCCCGAATGCAGAGCTTCACAGCTGACTGGTTTCTATCATCATTCCAGCTTCCTAATGAGTGATTGTTTGTGGGCTGATAAAATTAAATTGCAAGCCTCGCTGATTTCAGCAACAGGTGTTTTTCTGTGTCTCATAATAATGTAAGAGACGGGGTTTTCACCACCTACTCGAAATGATAATGTATTCGGCTTTACAGATTCTCTTGGTTTAACATTCCCCTCCCACAAGCAGCAAAAAATAAAAATAAAAATCTTAACCAACTACATGTTATGGCAGTTCATTATAATAAATAATATTGTTCCCGTGTGCAGGAAACAAAAGCTAAATAATTCACGATTAATATAATTTGCACGTTTACTTTATTAATTTGATCAGTACTCTTTAAAAATCCTATTAAATCAGATCATTAAAAACTTTTGAAACTTACACCTACATAAGTTTAATATGAAATACATAGCCAGTTTTAATTATTGTAGAAACAAGTATATTTTAAATATTTCACAGTTTCCCTCCATAATAAATTACAGTTTCTCAGAGAACAGCTCTTAAAGCTAATGCTAACCACAAAGCAGACACTAAATCACAACTATAGTCTACAAGGAGTAGGAGCAGGCAGGGAGATGATCCGGATCTGTATCAGGGTTTCAGGTAAGCCAATTATGGTTTAACAGCTGGTAATCAAAGAAACATGAACATTAAAGTTAGCCAGAGAAACACAGCCTTTCAAAGTCATATTTGGTCATGGGTTTATTTATGGGTAAGAAATCTTAAGTCAGAATAAGTTAGCGATGTAAGATCTGATTCAATATTTCTAACTGCTCTGAAAACAAAGGAGATACCAGCTGTTATCCAGGTTATTCATGAGTTCATCATTTTTACCTCTGCCAAGGCGGTTATGTTTTTGAGTATACTAGAGCACCCACGAACTGGGAAAAACTGTGAATTTTGGATGCGGTCACAAAAATACCTATTTTTATAGCTTAAACCCTAAATATGCATATGAATGGCATCTTGGAGCTTTAGGAAAGACAATATTAAAAACATGAGAAAACTCAGCAAGACACTCGAGATAGCTGCATACGGAAATGACGTGGAAATGCTGGACTGCAAACAAAGCTCCCCCCTCTGAGCACAGGGGTACTTCACCATCCCAAGCCATGTGTTTTTCTACTATTGCTTTGTGTTTTCACTACAGTACTAAAAAATGTATACAGTATTATATTTTATATAAAAATTTAGCTGAATTTATGTTAAGAATTATTTAGTAAATTAATGTTTATTTCTAATTAAAATGTATCATTTATTTAGTAAATTCTATTGTTCTTAATAATTTGGGGTTCAAACGCATGAAAAATTGTATATTACCCCGAAAAAACCCTCATACAATTATTAGTTAGGTTCCTAATATATAATCAGGGAATCACTGAGACTGCAAACCATGACTTTGTGGGGATTTTGCATTATTTTACGATGGCTTTATTATGTATATTAAATGACAACCATTTAAATGTCAGTCAATTGTAAGTTAAAATGAGTTTAAACAGGGCAAAAGTGTTCTTCTTGTTTTATGGCACTACAACCTTCTTAACGTACAAAATGAATATATACAAATTATAATATTGATCCCTTAAAAGTAAATACTGCCCAGAGAACAAGATGCCTTGGTGGAGGTTTGCTCTCTTGAAGTGCTTTTTTGTTTGTATTTAATTTTTCTTTTTTTAATTTTAAAAATAGAGAAAAGACTTTCAGAGCTTCAGCTACGAGGATGAGGGAAGTTCTCGTGTTCTAAAGATGTTAAAAGCAAACTTAATGTGCCCTGCAGTATGGTGAAGATTAGCTATTGCACCATCACAAGCTGCATATAGATATGCAGTGTAACTGTTGACCAGTTGTCGGTCCAATCCGGTCGTTAAGTCTGACGTCACTAGCCGTGTCTGGGCCTAAACTCCGCTGCAGGTCCACATATCAAACGATCACTATGGCATTACTGATCTTTAATAAAATGATCAGCGTTCTGCTCTACCAGGTGTAACAATTGAGTTTAACATCCAGGCATCCATGAAAACGGAATTTATGACATTTAACGGAGTTAGAAGTTAGCAGGAAGTTAGCTCGCTAGCTTCTATCTAAATACAATATAGCATGTCCTGACTGCGGGGTTTTGGAAACAAATTAAAGCGTACAGCTCTGTTATTACTTCCAACATAAATGAAGACAGAAAACTAAACAGCAGTGACGTTTGTAGGGTTACTGAAGTTTGGCTAGCTGGTATATAATGATGTGCTACGTGACTGCTAGTGACACAGTTATGTTAGCATAATATAAACAAGCTAACTTTTTTTCCACTCGATAAAAGTTAACGTGAGTGTTCTCGGTGGTCAGGAACAAATGTAATCGCATGGCAGGATGCTGTAAAAGGACCAAACTTCAGCCAGGAGAACAACTGAGATAATCCATCCATAATACAAGGTTAGTCATTCATATACTGCTGCATGGGCTGGGCTGTAGTTACATCCTAAGGTTTTAAAAACTGAGCTTAAATAAATGATTAGCGGTAATAAAAGCCGAGGGAGGTCAACAGTGATCACTGACTGTTTTAGGAGCTTTTTGAGATTAAATAGAAGAAAATACAAAACATTAAACATGTTAACAACACAAAAGCCATATTAAACGCAGACTACTTTAGGCCCGGAAGTAGGATTCGTCACGTCATCACTTAACGACCGGATTATGTCCATACCTCATCTTTACAGCGACCTGGCTTGGCATCAAACCTGCATTTCAGTTACCATATTCAAAAGAATTTCGGCTGCTCGTTCATCCAAGGTACCTGTTAATGAAATCAAATCTGCAAGTACTTAATATGATAATCTCAATTATGATCAGTTGTTGGGGTGTGAATATGGCATGACTTCTGTAAACAAAAGTAGTTCTGCTCAGTGGCAGGATTCACTTCCAAGTCTTCTGAGAAATAAAATGTTTTAATAGCCTCTTTTCCTGTTAATGATATTCCGTTCGTTCTTAACACACCATTGCACAGATATTGAAACCATTCATTTCTGTAATAGGGAAAAGGACTCCACAGAGAACTCAATCTGATGTTGTATTCTTGACAGTTAGTTTTCTGTGATAACAGTTTTTACATCCCGTTCCGTCATCTGTTCACTAGATTTGCCGGTTTCAAAGGTTTTCCTACAGCTTGATGTTTTGGTGTTGGTCAGTTTAATTTTCCATCCAGGAAATCATTTCAAACCAGCATTGCTTATCCTCCAGCAAAGCACTAAAAAACACATTAAAGTGTAATATCCAGCTTTGGTAAGTCAAGGATTCAGCATCACAGGTCAGCAATGGCAGTCTTGTCCATACAAACCGCAGCGCAATGAGTGTGTATTTGCAGTATGAGTAGTATTCACTGAAGAGAGAACTCTTGTGCTCTTGCCGTGACCGCAAACAAGCTTTTCTGAATGCCTCACCTAAGAATAGAAACCGTCCACATCAATATCCAAGTGTCCTTACTTGAATAAAATATTGCAAACGCTGGCTGATCTTGGTTATACTCTTGTTATACCCTACCCACCTCAACTGGATTTATTCATAAGGTCGTTGTCTGGCACTGACTCACAGTGGATAGACAGACATTCACTGAAACACTTCTGCTTCGTGATTCCTCTCTTTCATTCGTAGTCTTGGTTATTTATAAAAGGCTCAAATCAGCTTGAAACCTTATGCAACAAATGTCAGCCGCATCAGTACATTTCTTAGAGCGTATGAAGTCTCTATGAAGTCAGCAGCAGAATTCCCTGAAGCCATGCACTGGATCCAAAACAGCATATCAGGCCAAAATGAGCTAAAGGTGCACGCGGCACCTGCGGGGCTTTATTGAACACATTACCTGCAGAGATATGTAAAAGCCCGATTCAGATCGATGGGCAACACATTAACCTTTGCCCCTTAAACATAACAGGATCGATGAGCTCAGTTAAAACAGCCAACAAGACTTTGCCAGTAGCGTATAGATGGGAACAATCTTCATTAAACAAGGTCTAACTGAATAACGGGAGGTCATGCAGGCGTCGGGATTTTGAGCTGTGATTTTTGACTGGTGTTCCGATTCATCCCACAGATAATGCAGTGATGTGTGCAAAAGTAGCTTATGTCATTGATTTTTTTATATTAAGTAGATATAGCAAGTCATTAGTCACAGAGAAGATAAATAAAATAAAATAGAAAAGTAGTTGAGGAAAAGCTGTCATATGGATGAAGGTTAAAGCAGGGATGTCAAACTCATTTTACCTTGTGGGCCGTGTATGATTGTAAGTGGGCAGGACCAGTGAAACGTGTCTTTCTATAAGCGTAAAGACGTTTAGAGATATTTTAATACAAAAAAAGAAGTGCAATTTTAGCAACACATCTCAGATATTCTACATAAGAGAGAAAAGCTGCTTTGGGCTTTAATTGTAAAGTGTAAAATTACTGTAAATTCATCAATTTTACAGTCTTCACATGCTTCTGTATATTTTCAGATATATTCATCTGTCCTTGAATCTCTGGGGTACCCCCCCCCCCCCCCCCGCCCCCGCCCTCCCATTCTGACAAATCTGCCAATAGAGACCATTTGAACACACTTATCTTTTTGTATACAAATTGGTTTGAACCATGAAAGGACAACAGATTGTACTTATCTAGGGACGATGTGCATGTGTGCGTGTGTGTATTTGAGTGGCAGGAGCACACAGCCAGCACATTTTAAATTACACTGCGCTGCAGAATGTGAAACTGATTTGTCATAACAAAACAACTGTCAACAGGTTAGGATTTGTTATGTTTAATGCAGCTCTCTGGGGTAATGCTGTTGCCGCGTAGCATTGCAAAGTGCTGCGCTGTTATTGCAGTGCTGGGTTGGAAGGAATATATAATATAGTCGCCCAAACATCACCAAACTAGCAGCCAAAAGGTGGCCGCAGAGGGGTAAACAATGAAATCTATGTACAAACACGCCTACACCAACTCCCCGTAACACAACATAGAGTGACTTCCAGCTGGCACTGCAATAAAAAATGGACTACCAGACAGTATTCATACATTTCCACTATAGTATTATGTCCATGGGATAAAACTGCAGAGCCAGCATCGCATCCACATGGTTTTCAAAGAGGTTTTTTACCATATTTAATACAGACTATACTGTCTATACCTTTCACGGATTGATGCGGACCATTCTTTTCACTCCTCATGTACAGGGAACAATCGAGACACGTCATCTCATCAGTTAATTTCACACTTCGCTTGATACTTTGTGATGCAATGGGAAGCATTACTGCTGCGGTCTTGCGCGGTCAGCCCAATCACATTCGCCAAGAATATGAAGCAGATGAGTATGTAAAAGAGTGGCTGGAATTAGTGAATGGACTGTAGCATAATAGTTTTGGACTGAAGCAAGTTGAGGGTGAGGTAGATAAGGTAAGGGTACTGTGTGTGTGTGTGTGTGTGTGTGTGTGTGTGTGTGTGTGTGTGTGTGTGGGGTGGTTGGGATGATCCGGAGGAGCTGCTAAAACATCCAAAGTAATAGGGCTCTCCTTATCATGCAGTCACATGATTTTATGACTGCAAGGCCGGCTCATCTTCTGATGGCACCTTCTTTGAAGTAGGTCATGGGAATGCTACTTTTCTTAGCTCTATTCCATACTTGTATTAACTTGTATGCATTTATCCATTTGACATTTAGCATTCAGTGAAGACTAAATGACAATCATCCACCATCAATTTTCTTTCTGCTTACCCATTTCAGGGCTGGAGAGGTGCTGGAGCCTATCCTAGCTGCCAAAGATTTTAAGACAGGGTACGATCTGGACAGGTTGCCCATCTATTGCAGAGATGTCACAGTCACACCTATGGACAGGTTAGAAATAACCTAACACTTACCTGTAGAAGGAGGCCGGAGTACTGAGACACAATAACCACAGGCATAGCAAGACTCAAGCTGGTGGAGCTGAACAAGGACCTTCTTGGTGTGCTGACCACTGCAACATCCTGCCAAGTCAAGATTACAACCTGCATTTTAAATCACATCAGCAACCACCATGGCATACAGTTGTCAAGGATTTTCCAGTTCCTTATTAATTTTAATGCAGTAATAAAATACAGTACCAGTCTTAATGACGTGACATTTTGGCAATCCTACGATGTTACATTACAGGTGAAATGCATGCCATGCAAAATGACTCATACATCTTTTCATGCTAAGCTTAGATATTCTGATTGGATTTGCGTCAGATGTGGTAATACTGTAGGAAAATATGAAGATCAATCCGCCTGTGCTGTCACAGAGTCGCTGCTTGTTGTCACTGCAAACAGCAGTGGAACTTGTTGATTGTCACCAAAGGGAAAAAATATCTGAAATACAGCAGTCAAACAAAATATTCACTTTGTTTCTTATTTATGCAGCTTTTTCATCATCCTGAAATGTAAGACCCAAACATGGGGAAAATCAACACTACAGCGCTCCCGCTATCCACTGCTCACAATTCCAGTTAAAGGGATTTACTTGATTTACTGCATTCAGCCCTTTTAGCGCTAGCTCTGTATCATCTTACTTTGTATCACAAACCTATAAAAAGTCATATATGTGTCCTAGCTTATGGGTGTTTAAACACCTCACATGCTTGTTAGCATTTTACCTTTTGCTGAATATTAATTCTAAAATTACACAATTTAAGGTAGTCCAAATTAAATCATTTTGCACTTTGCCCTCAACTCTAATGCTGACCGAAACCTCGCATAAATGTAATGGCATGCAAAAAAGATCCAGTGTGGGAAAGAACATTAGAAATGACTTTCATACTTATGGACCATAAACATGAGAGCAAACTCAGATCAATGAGATTCCATTACCATCCTATCTCATTTCCCAGAGCTGAATTGGAAATAGGTTAGAGATGGATTGTGTCATTACCAATTCCAGCGGATCCACGGGAGCCATGCATGAGAGTGAGTGAGAGTGTGTGTCCGTCCTATCTGCGCCCGCTGCCAATGAATAGGTTTTTAGCGACAACCAGAAAGGTGAGCGGGAGTTCATGCACTATCACCACCATCATAGCTGCTATTACTATTGCCGAACTACAGGAGGTTTCCAAACCCCCAAAAAACTTCTGACCACTTTTTGTTTGACAGCATCCAAATAGCTTTTCAAACATTATAGTACTTTCATTTTGAAATTAATCTTTCTATTCTAATATGGTATTTTCTGGGTAATGACAGAATATAAGTATCTTGTTATTAATCCCTGGCACCACCAACTGTGTTTTATTAAGCTATACTAAAGCTATGCTAGGCTAGATCTATTGCATTGATCACTTGCAGAGTCCTCCAGTTGCCTGTAGTTTGTGTAACATACCGAGCTGTCTGCAAAAACTGGTTGTTACGCCTTTTGAAACATGTTGGCTGAGCTTTAGCTTTTCCTTTCAAGGTGAATGGTTTCCCTTTCTCGTTTTGAACTTTTAAGTTTTACTACCACTTGGCTAGTAGTTGGTGAGAGTTTGCATTGTATGCAAAGCACGGGCACCTGCAACATTTTGCCAATGAGCAAATCAGTCACAAGGAAGAATTTGGACCAGCAACCAACTTTACATAACGACTGCCAGGAACCAGCCAGTCAGGGAATACACATCTTTCCCCAGGGGTTTCTTCAGGAGTTACTGTGTGACTGGGCCCTTAAAGACTCTTCATAACCTCCGTTCTGAGAAGGCTAAGGGTAGCCTAACCCTAACCCTTTCTTTGCACATTTCTGGCCCTTAGTAACAACTTATCACCATGGGGCCCATTTTTCGGCCCATTTCCAAACCATATGGGCCCCACATATAAATGTTGGCTGGGTTATTGTAGGTAACCATGTCCATCCTCTTTGGACCACAGTGAACTATCTTCTGATGGCTACTTAGAGCAGAACTATAACAATGAGTACTCTGTACTCAAATTGATTTTACAGTCACCAGATCTCAATCTACCTTTGGGATTTGGTTGAACAGGATCTGCAACTGACAAATCTGCAGCAACTGTGTGACGCTAGCATGTGCTAGCATGTCACAATGGACCAAAATCTCTGATGAATCTTTCCAGCACTTTGTTGAATCGATGCCTTGAAGAATTAAAGGCGTTCTGAAGGCAAAATGGGGCCAACGCTGTATTAGCAAGGTAAAATTATTGAAGTAGTAAGTGTATAACTTACTTAGCACTAATTAGCACGTTTTTGTGTCCATACAGTCTATGGCTGCACCTTGCTAGCCAACCTACTTTGGGTTTGCTGAGAGCTTAGCAGTCTCTCATCCAAATATTATAAATTCATAAAAATAAAATAAAAGCAACAGCCATAACGTTATACTCAGCAAATAATGCCATAGTGCAAACTATGGCATAAACCAACAGGGAGGCACGGCGACATCTACATACAGTTTGTGATTGTTGTAAGCTATTTTAGCGCATCATCCCTGCAGTACAGTGCTGCAGAAGCAGAATTTTGAAGCGAGAGGTGACAACACTCACCAGCAAAGTCATCCCAGACGTCAGCGCCAGGTTGTGTCTGTCATTTTTTTTTACCTTTTTCATTTCACAAGGTTTATGCCAGCAGAATAAAGCAAAGGCAGTTTTAGCACAGGAGACAAAAAAAAAGGCCATTTTAATAGAACCTTTATCACACAAACTGAGAGGAAGCTTATGAGAGATTTGTCATGTTCAGCGAAGCCAGCCACTGTTGAAAAGCCCGAACAATAAAACATTGATTTCATTTGGTGATACCGAGCGGTATCAAAGGGCTTACAAAGAAATAAGATGATGCGTGTGGGATGATGTGCATCTGACCCAGCCTGTCATGCTGAGCCCCACTCCAGTTTTGTTAAATAGCAGCATGCTGTGAACTCTTCCCATTTGTTGAGTGTATAATATGTACAGCAGTAGACATCCTGCACTATTTAAATGGGAAGACACTGGACGAGGACAAAAACAAAGTTGGTGCTTTTTAAAATCAGAGACAATTGACATGACGTTTACTTGGAACAAACTGTGTCCAAGTATATAGTACTGACTACAGTTAGGAAGCAGCATCACAGACAAATTAGGTGTCAAACTTTAGACACCAAATACTCACCGAAGCCCGCTGCTTATTGGGGATATACCCTATTGTACTACAATGAAAGACTGTTGTGATCCATCATCTTTATTTTGTTATCATTTTTATGTACACAAAACCAAAAACAAGTACAAAATACAGAAAAAGCCAGTAATACAAAGGCATTAGAGATATGCTCACATACACAGGCGTTTGCGAGACATCATGATGTATCTCATAGATAGGGTTGCCAACCGTCCCTTAAAAAACGGAATCGTCCCGTATTTAGAAACAAAAGTACACGTCCCGTATTGAGCTAATAAGGGACGCACTTTGTCCCGTAATACAGTGAGAATCAAAAGTAGTCTATAAATGTTAATGGAATTAACACTTTGTTTGAAAACATAATTCCCAGCCCCTCTCCTGCTTTGTGACCAATGAGCTGACAGCACACTTATGACAATTCGAGTATGACAAGTCAGATTACCGCTCATCTCATTGGTTGAGGAAAGGTCGCTTACGGAGAAAATACCGGAAGACAACCGATGACCACAACAACAAGCATGGCCAACAGGGAAACAAACGCCGACACTGCGGTGCAAGTCTCGGACGGCACACTGTGCGTCCATAAAATGAAGGTTATAACAGAAAATCTGTCGCTCGCTCTCTCTGTCTTTCACTCACACAGACACACCACCACATCAACTTTGCTAAATTGCTAATGAAAAACATTGATCAGACAGCTGTGATTGAGCAGCAATGTAAATCCAACTATTTTCACGGTTGTTGTGGTCGTGATAATTTTGTGATGCCACATGGAAAAGGCTCGGATGAGCTTTCCAAAGTTCTACAAGTTGTGCCTCCATCGCTTGTGTCCAGATCACACGCTGCACAGCTGTGCTGCAACGTCTTTTTCACCGACGTTTACGTGTTTGCGCGTGAGCAGCTGCGGTGACACCCTCACGAGCGATTGATGATCGGGAGCTGGTCGTGAGGTGTTAATCGCTTCTCGTTACCTCACGTATACTACACGACGCACGATGAAGGCCAAAATCAGGCTGATCACCAAATCGGTCGCACGACTCAAAAATCGGCTCAAAATGGGCCAAAAATCGCACAGTGTGAGCCCAGCATTAGAGCAGCAATGTTTGTTCGCTCAGAGAAAGAAAAAAAAAAGGCTGCAAAAGTACAGGGAGGAATGGGAAAAGGAAAACACCTGGCTGGAAAAGTGCACTATAAAGCGCACTGCACTGTGTGCTGGCGCACTTTTTCCATAGGTGTGGTGAACACAAATGTGCTACCACATTTTGGGAAATTTTATTATTTTTAAGAAAAACATATGTCAGCAATTAAGACAATTATTATTTTACATTCATTACGTGTAGTCCATAACAATTGAGGAGAGTAAAAGTGAGAAATAATAAGCGGAACTGTTGACACTGTAGTCGTTCGCCCGCGGTTGCCTAGAGCGGACCAACTTCCTGTCCTCTCAGATGCAATTCGGGAAAAGACACGAGTGCTCCTGTGATTCTTTCTCTGAGACTCTACCTTTATTTTTACAGGTCAGTATCGTCTTAAAAATACAGTGTATGAGGGTTTTATGCCTTGTTCTACTTCGGTGTTTACTGAGAGTTATGTTGACACCGCCGATGTAACCTTAAGTGGGGTTTAGTTGAAAATTACTGAAGCGCGGCACCGCAGCGGTGGTAAAGCCGAGCCGCGCAGCCCCAAGTCTCGCGAGAGTTACCGCGAGTTATCGCGAGAGTTACCGCGAGAGTTCGCCAGCCCGCGGGATGTATTTAAACTTGGTAAACTCCATTTAACGAGCAAATATGTGTGTGTGGTGCTCCAATTTAACTGTAAAGGCCCTGACATCAGATTATTCGAGATTAAAATATCTTATATATACTTTATGGTTCAAGTGATGTGGAAATGTTAAGAATAAGCTAAGAATGAATGTACATTTATGTTGTTACATTGCAAAGTAATACATCCAGGTGTGTTTTGTCTAATCTAGTAAGATTTATGCACTTATATCAGATTTGTGGATAAGCTATTTTGAGTTTGCCCTATATGTGAGAAAGAGCAATAAGACGTTTAAGGCATTATATGCTATCTGCACTGCTGATGTAAATGAGTGAAGGAATAGTGAGGTTAACAGTGTAAACTGGAGAAATGTAATGACCATAGATGCATATATTTGCCAAATGCCTTTTATTTACCTTTTACAGTTATTGAGCATATCTGACAAGTGAAAGCACTGGATGTAAATTATATTTGTTGATCTGAAATAAGAGATGCAATTCGGGAAAAGACACGAGTGCTCCTGTGATTCTTTCTCTGAGACTCTACCTTTATTTTTACAGATTTGTATTCTTTTTGTTATTGTGGTCTTCACATCTGGGACCCGTAACAAACTGTGGGGGCTCGTCCGGGATCTCTCCTCTACAGTCGTCGAGGGCAGATCCAGTGATACCAGAACCACGACACAATCGTGACAAGGCCGTTACTCCAGCCAAGCCAGCGAGTAGGTGTCCAGGTAGTGAGGTGAAAAGGGGACCTTTGCCTCAACGTGGAACCGTACTTCAGTGAGGGGAGTGTGACGCATCCTAGTCACTATCGAGCTGAAGGATAATCAGAAATACATACAACATGTCGACCGAGAGAAAGGAACTCGCCTGGAATATCAGGAGACGCTTGTTTTCACTCCAAGGTCAAGACCTCTTCGAACTCGCTAAGAGCCTCGCATCAGAAAACAAAGACACTACACAGCTCAGTCAGGATGATAAAGAAGGTTGTATGGACTATATCACCTCCTACATACAGTCAAACACACTACTGCAACTTGAAGATGAGGGCATGAGTCATTTGTTGACGCTGAATGATTTGATTAATCTAGTCATCCAGGGAAGTAATCCTGCCGTGCAAACAGCTGGTGAGAATGAAGTACATGCCATGCCCAGTCCACAACCATCCAATACCGTGCTAGACCCACAACCGCCGGAAGATCCACCAGATATATCACCAAACCCCTATGCAAACGCAGAAACACAACAGTTAGAGGAGTTGAGGAAAGCGTATGAGACACTGGGTGAGAGGCTAAGACTATGTGGAACTGTAAGGGCCCAGTCACCTGCTGTAGCACGCCAGCAGAGCAATTTGCAACCACAACCAATCATACAGATTAGCCCTAAGCAGCCAGTCACTGTAAGAGACTTTTCGTACTTACCACGCAGAGAATTCAAAGTTTTTGGGGGACAGATTGGAGACAACAGTTCCGAAATCAGCTACAACAGTCTCACCAAGCAGATTAATGAAGGAGTTAAAGAAGGATTTGTGGAGGCTGAAATTGTTCGAGGTGTGTTGAGAATTGTGAAGCCTGGCACTTTCCGGGACATGTTAATGCTCAAAGATGACCTGTCTCTCCATGAACTTCAGGGCTTTCTGAGGTCTCATCTCGGAGAAAAAGCGACAACTGAAATGCTCCAGGAGTTAATGTGTGCTAGACAAAGTGAACAAGAGACGCCCCAGCAGTTTCTGTATCGCATGATTGGACTTAAACAGAAGCTTATTTTTCAGTCGAAGCAGGCCAACACTGAGATCTCCTATGACCCAAGAACTGTCCAGGAAGTTTTCCTCCACACAATCTATCAAGGCCTGGGGGCTAAGTACGCAGACTTGCGACAAAGACTAAGACCTCTCACCTCAAACAACAATGTCACTGACGAAGAGATTCTTAGTGAGGTCACAAAGATTATCAGTGATGAAAATGAACACCAGCGAAGGTGAGGCCAAGTCGCCCGCCAAAAGAGTGCACAAGCCCAAAGTGCTGGGATCGAAGCAAACGACAAGATAGCCAAAGAACAATCCTCACCAACAATCAAACAACTTGCCGCCCAAGTAGAGACTCTAACTAACATGGTCGCCAGCCTAATTAAACAACAGGAGGCAAAGCCTTGCCAGCTGTCCCCACAACCACCTCCCAACCCGCTTTTCCAAACCCCAGCCAACCCCAACAGACCTCCTCAAAAGAAAGCGTTCCTTTGTCCAAAGTGTACTGAACAGAACTTGCAGGACTGTAGTCATTGCTTTGTATGCTGCGAGTCAGGACACAGAGCGGTGGGATGTTTAAAGCGGACCAAAACTCAGGGAAACTGGAATCGGTCTCTGTCGAGGGACAGCCAGAGGCCGGCGCAGAGTCACAGTCCCAGCCAGTAAGGTCCTCCTCTGCACAGCTTACTACTGAGTGTGCAAGATGTCGCAGTAAGCTAAAAAGAAAGCAGCCAAAGCGAGACCAGAGAAAGCAACAGGTAACCTCTTGCCAAAGTTTAACACCAAACAGCTGTAAAGTCCCCCTAGTTGGAAAGAAAAGCCTCCTCAAGTGTTTGATTGGTGGCTATCCAGTGACAGTGTTATTTGATTCTGGCTCACAAGTGAGTTTAGTGGACAGACAGTGGGTTCAGCGGTTTATTCCTAACTATCAGGTGCGACCCCTCCAAGAGCTGTTAAATGATGGACTTGAAGTTTATGCGGTTAACGGACAAGCAGTTCCTTATGATGGGTGGGTTGAACTTACAGTCACTCTCGCTGGTCACGAAGATCCCAATCTTACTGTGCAAGCCCCTTTCCTTGTCAGTAAGCTGTCACTCCCTCAGCCCCTCCTGGGAGCGAACGTGCTTGGCGCCATTATCCAAACACAAGAGTCAGACCGAGAGGCCAGTGCTCTATTGTATAGTCTCCTACGCAAAGCTTTTGGTACAGACGAAGAGCAAGTGATGGCTATGGTAAACTTCATACAAGTACCACAAAGAGCAGAATGTGACCCAGCCACAGTGAGAATTGGGAAGAGCAATGTGACCATTCCTGCTGGAAAAGCAGTCCAAGTGTGGTGCAGAGTACCCCAAAGTTTTGACATTTGTGACCCCCTGGTGCTGTACGAACCCGACGAGAACACTGCCTTGAGACACCTGAGTGTTGGGGAAGGGCTCCTTGAGATCAACAACCCTCAAAGGCCATTTGTTAAGGTCCCCATCTCTAACCACTCCAAACACGAAATAATTCTACCGAAGAGAACAGCCCTGGGTACTATTCAACATGTCGCTAAAGTTATTGAGGCAGACCGACCCACAAACACATCAGAGCTGACTCAACCCACACAGAGCCCCATCACCATAGCTGAGGTAAGCGCAGCCACCCCTGTTTCTGAACTGTCCACTGAGTCATGGCTACCCCCAGTTGATCTTAGCCACCTGAGTCCGGACCAACAGAAGTCAGTTGAAAAGGTGTTAAGGGAAGAGTGTGAGGCGTTCTCTCGTAGCAGCACAGACATAGGCTGTATCCCTTCACTACAAATGGAAATCAGGCTCAAAGATGATACACCAGTCCAGAGGGCCTATGCTTCTATCCCTAAACCCCTCTACAGGGAAGTAAAGGAGTATATTCAAGAGCTGATTGTCAAGGGATGGGTAGTGAAGTCACAGTCGCCGTATGCTGCTCCAGTCATTTGCGTAAGGAAGAAGGATGGGTCTTTACGTTTGTGCATCGATTATCGTCTCTTAAACAACAAGACTGTGCCAGACAGACACCCACTCCCCCGGATCCAGGATCTCACAGACTCGCTAGGTGGTTACAGCTGGTTCTCGATCCTGGATCAGGGTAAAGCTTATCATCAAGGTTTCATCGCAGAAGGCTCAAGGTACCTGACGGCATTCACTACCCCGTGGGGCCTCTATGAATGGGTGAGGATACCCTTTGGACTGTCTAATGCCCCAGCAGCCTTCCAACGGAGCATGGAAGAAATGCTTGACACCCTCAGAGACGAGTGCTGTATCCCTTACCTTGACGACGTGCTTTGTTTTTCCAAGTCGTTTGACGAACATGTCCAAGTGCTACAGAAAGTCCTCCAAGCCCTACAACGGCATGGTGTAAAGCTAAAACCCGAGAAGTGTGAGCTGTTCCGTAAAGAGGTTCGCTATGTCGGCCGATTGGTATCTGCAGATGGAGTAAAGGTGGACCCCAAAGATACCGAGGCAGTACAGGCACTCAAACACAAAAGGCCACAGACCGTCGGAGAAGTCAGGCAGCTTTTGGGATTCCTAAGCTACTATCGGACGTATGTGCAGGACTTCTCCCGCATAGCCAAACCGTTGTATGACTTGCTCCAAGTCCCGTCCAACACACTGCCACCAAAGCCAACTAGAGGCAGAGCAAAACACACTCAGCAGCCTTCTCGAGCCCTGATACAGTGGAACAAAGAACACCAAGAGATCCTTGAGCGCTTGATCGGCATGCTCACTCAGCCACCAGTGTTAGCGTACCCTGATTTCACCCGCCCTTTTATATTGCACACGGACGCATCCCAGAGGGGCCTTGGTGCCGTCCTATATCAGAACCAACAAGGCAAGATGAGAGTGATTGGGTATGGGTCTCGCACGCTCACACCTGCTGAACAAAACTACCACTTGCACAGCGGAAAACTAGAGTTTCTCGCCCTCAAGTGGGCAGCTTGTGACAAGTTTAAGGATTACCTCTACTATGCTCCACATTTCACCATTTTTACAGATAACAATCCCTTGACATATGTCCTCAGCACAGCAAAGCTCAATGCAGTTGGACACCGTTGGGTCGGACAATTGGCAGATTTCCACTTCGACATCAAATATCGGCCGGGAAAAGTAAACATTGATGCAGATGTGCTGTCACGTTGCCCACTTGACATTGAGAGGTTCATGGGAGAGTGCTCAGAGGAACTGTCGGAGGAAGCCGTATGTGCAGTTTGGGAAGGGAGCAGAAGAGCGAAGCAAGGAGACGTAGCATGGATTGCAGCCCTTAACCTCACCGCACCAAACCTACCCATCAAAGAACCCCTACAGTCAATCAGTCATGACCAACTTGTACAATCGCAGAGAGCAGATCCAGCAATCGGAAAAGTCATTGACATGGTAGAGAAGGACATAAGACCAACAGAAGATGACAAGGCTGACACTAACACAAAGAGACTGTTGAGAGAGTGGAGTCGGCTGCACATGGAGAATGACCTTCTCTATAGAAAGACTACAGGACGCAAGCAGCTGGTCCTACCTACTCTCTACAGACAGGTAGCTCTCACACACCTCCACAACAACATGGGCCATGTCGGCGTGGAGAAAGTCTTGAACCTGGCTCGAGAGCGGTTCTATTGGCCTTTCATGAAGAGAGAAATTGAAGAGTACGTCACAAGGAAGTGTCAGTGCATCAAGCAGAAGAAGCCAACGACACACGAGAGAGCACCCATGGGTAGCATAACATCCAGCTCCCCTCTTGAGCTTGTTTGCATTGACTTCCTGCACTTAGAGTCTTGTAAAGGTGGGTTTGAATATATACTGGTTGTTGTAGACCATTTTACCTGGTTCGCACAAGCGTATCCCACCAAGAATAAGGCCGCAAAGACCGCGGCAGACCGCCTCTTCAATGACTACATTCCCAAATTCGGCTACCCCTCCAAGCTCCACCACGACCAGGGTCGCGAGTTCGAGAATCAGTTATTCAAGTCCCTAAGAGAACTCGCAGGCGTTGGTCACTCAAGGACATCCCCCTACCATCCCCAATGCAACCCTACTGAAAGACTGAATTGCACCCTGTTACAGATGCTGCGTACACTGGGAGAAAAGGAGAAACAAAATTGGAAGGAACATCTACCCCATGTTATCCATGCTTACAACTGTACCAAGCATGAATCGACTGGCTTCTCTCCGTACTACCTCTTGTATGGTCGACACCCTCGTCTTCCAGTAGACCTTCTCTTTGGTCTCATGGCAGAAAACAACACTGAGACACCACATGGGTATGCAGAAAGATGGAAAGGGAAGATGACAGAAGCATACCGCATTGCAAATGCAAACAGTCAACAGTCAAGTTCCAAAGGCAAAGCAAACTATGACAAAAGATGCAAAGGAGTAATGCTGCAGGCAGGAGACCGAGTACTGGTACGAAACCTGAGTGAAAGGGGGGGCCCTGGCAAACTGAGACCCTACTGGGAGCAAACGGTCTACATTGTGAGGGAGCAAGTGGGCGACAACCCCGTCTACAAAGTGAGTCCAGAGGCGGGAGGCCGTCCTGTTCGCACCTTGCACAGGAACTTGTTGTTACAAGTGAATGACTTGCCAGTGGACATTATCCAAAGTCAGGCTACAAGACCACACAAGAGAAACAAGAAGTCCACCGGAAGACCAATGACACCAGAGCCGAACCCTGACACAACTGACTCGGAAGAGGGTGAGCCATTGTACTGGCTTGGTGTACCCAGATACCCTCGAGGGGGCCATTCTCCAGTCACACCAGTTCCAAGTGGAGCGCAACGGAGCTCCGGTCCAAGTGAACTAGGACAAGTCTTAAGGGCTCGTGTCCAACCTAGAAAAAAAAGTGCCATGGTTCCGGAAGAGGATCTAATTGTGTTAAGAGACCCAGACCTACCTCAACTAAGTGACGATCAGGAGATGCCTCAGGTTCAAGAAGAAGTTGACGTCACTGAGTCCAGTCCTGATCCAGTAGAGCTTCCTGACCCAGAGCCAGAACCCAGGGTGGAGCCAGGGGATGACATCCATCCAGAGCCACCATCTCATCTTAGGCAGTCCAGCAGGCAGAGACGTCCCACCACATTCTTCACCTACCCATCCTTGGGTCAACCAGCCTATCAGGCTCATCCTGCGGTGAACACCATCAACGTCCAACCGTCGCCATATCCTTCCCTCTACTACCCTCTTCTCTACTCCCAACCCCCCTACCCCTCTCCCCTCACCCTTAGCCCTTACTTACCTGTTTCATATGTTGTTCCTTGCTATTGAATCGAACAGAAATCTCAGGAAGAAGAATGCCTGAAGTCTAAGGACACCTGGGCAAGAGGAATATTCCAGGGACTTCTGTAAAGAGACTTTGTTAGTTTAAAGGTTTTTTTTATAATTCAAGTTAAGTGTCAGGAGCCACTTTTGCTGTTGGGGAGCGTGTGGTGAACACAAATGTGCTACCACATTTTGGGAAATTTTATTATTTTTAAGAAAAACATATGTCAGCAATTAAGACAATTATTATTTTACATTCATTACGTGTAGTCCATAACAATTGAGGAGAGTAAAAGTGAGAAATAATAAGCGGAACTGTTGACACTGTAGTCGTTCGCCCGCGGTTGCCTAGAGCGGACCAACTTCCTGTCCTCTCAGATGCAATTCGGGAAAAGACACGAGTGCTCCTGTGATTCTTTCTCTGAGACTCTACCTTTATTTTTACAGGTCAGTATCGTCTTAAAAATACAGTGTATGAGGGTTTTGTGCCTTGTTCTACTTCGGTGTTTACTGAGAGTTATGTTGACACCGCCGATGTAACCTTAAGTGGGGTTTAGTTGAAAATTACTGAAGCGCGGCACCGCAGCGGTGGTAAAGCCGAGCCGCGCAGCCCCAAGTCTCGCGAGAGTTACCGCGAGTTATCGCGAGAGTTACCGCGAGAGTTCGCCAGCCCGCGGGATGTATTTAAACTTGGTAAACTCCATTTAACAAGCAAATATGTGTGTGTGGTGCTCCAATTTAACTGTAAAGGCCCTGACATCAGATTATTCGAGATTAAAATATCTTATATATACTTTATGGTTCAAGTGATGTGGAAATGTTAAGAATAAGCTAAGAATGAATGTACATTTATGTTGTTACATTGCAAAGTAATACATCCAGGTGTTTTTTGTCTAATCTAGTAAGATTTATGCACTTATATCAGATTTGTGGATAAGCTATTTTGAGTTTGCCCTATATGTGAGAAAGAGCAATAAGACGTTTAAGGCATTATATGCTATCTGCACTGCTGATGTAAATGAGTGAAGGAATAGTGAGGTTAACAGTGTAAACTGGAGAAATGTAATGACCATAGATGCATATATTTGCCAAATGCCTTTTATTTACCTTTTACAGTTATTGAGCATATCTGACAAGTGAAAGCACTGGATGTAAATTATATTTGTTGATCTGAAATAAGAGATGCAATTCGGGAAAAGACACGAGTGCTCCTGTGATTCTTTCTCTGAGACTCTACCTTTATTTTTACAGATTTGTATTCTTTTTGTTATTGTGGTCTTCACATCTGGGACCCGTAACATAGGCATGCTTCTATTGGTGGGCACATGAAGAACATGAGGGGCATGAAAGCTCGGGGAACCCTTTACCAATTTTTTGTCCGCCAGGCCATGGCAGAAGCAGATATGGTATGTAAACACTGGTTTGTTTTTTTTAAACCCTCTGGTTAAGGTTAATATGGGCATGTGCAGTGAATATCAGGGCTATGTGGCCAGAAGTGTAATAATATAATTTATTTTGTGTAATAAACAACAGCAAGGATAGATGATTACAACAAATAGATCACTAATACATAAAAGTAATACATAGATGAATAATGATGATGAGTTAAGATGCGTAATCATGGGAACAAGTGGGTTTACAAACAGGAGCAGCTGATTAGCTTTAGAAAAGCTGAAATAATACCTCAACTGAAGCCAACTGTACTAAATGCACTAAATGTGCACTGTTACAAGAATATTTTTCGTTCTATTGCTTTCTATTAATTTATATAATTTTAAGTTAAGTAGGACAGAGTTCTTTTAAAGAAAGATTTACTTATATTCTCAAAAGTTAAGCATGACAGGCTTCTGTTTAAGAAAGAGACCTGTTTTACTGTGTTAATGTTGTCATTGTGAGCTAAAAATAAATGGCTAAATGATCATTTGTTTCCCATATGGTCATATCACAAAGAATATGCATCTGCTTAAATCAAGTTCAAGTCAAATGGTTAAAAAATAATTTCACACACAAAAAAAGAGCTACCACACTGGGAAGGGTGAAGACAACTGGGTTGCCCGGCCCTGGCCACGAGGTGTCCCTTATTTATTTTTCAGGGAGTTGGCAACCCTACTCATAGATAGGGTTGCCAACCGTCCCTTAAAAAACGGAATCGTCCCGTATTTCGAAACAAAAGTACACGTCCCGTATTGAGCTAATAAGGGACGCACTTTGTCCCGTAATACAGTGAGAATCAAAAGTAGTCTATAAATGTTTATGGAATTAACGCTTTGTTTGAAAGCATAATTCCCAGCCCCTCTCCTGCTTTGTGACCAATGAGCTGACAGCACACTTATGACAATTCGAGTATGACAATTCAGATTACCGCTCATCTCATTGGTCGAGGAAAGGTCGCTTACGGAGAAAATACCGGAAGACAACAGATGACCACAACAAGAAGCATGGCCAACAGGGAAACAAACGCCGACACTGCGGTGCAAGTCTCGGACGACAGTACACCTAAAGCTGGGCAGACACTGTGCGATTTTTTCAGTCGCGTTATTCAGCTCCTGCTCAAACTGCACGATTGACTCGCAGGGGTTAGAAGTTGGTAGGTCACGATGCAGGGTCTCACACTATACCACCCGATGCTCTGATGCGACCTGAGTGCTCACACTGTGCCTCCATAACATGAAGGTTATAACAGAAAATCTGTCGCTCGCTCTCTCTGTCTTTCACTCACACAGACACGCACACCACCATCAACTTTGCTAAATTGCTAATGAAAAACATTGACCAGGCAGCTGTGATTGAGCAGCAATGTAAATCCAACTATTTTCATGGTTGTTGTGGTCGTGATCATTTTGTGAGGCCACATCGAAAAGGCTCGGATGAGCTTTCCAAAGTTCTACAAGTTGTGCCTCCATCGCTTGTGTCCAGATCACACGCTGCACAGCCGTGCTGCTCCGTCTTTTTCACCGACGTTTACCTGTTTGCGCGTGAGCAGTGTGAGCGGCTCACGAGCGATTGATGATCGGGAGCTGCTCGAGGTGTTAATCGCTTCTCGTTACCCCACGTATACTACACGATGCACGATGAAGGCCAAAATTGGGCCGATCACCAAATCGGTCGCACGACTCATAAATCGTCTCAAAATGGGCCAAAAATCGCACAGTGTGAGCCCAGCATTAGAGCAGCAATGTTTGTTCGCCCAGAGAAAGAAAAAAAGGCTGCGAAAGATAAGATAAGATAAGATAACCTTTATTAGTCCCACACGTGGGAAATTTGTTTTGTCACAGCAGGAAGTGGACAGTGCAAAAGTTATGACGCAAAAATTAGAATACAATAAGAATAAATACAGGGAGGAATGGGAAAAGGAAACCACTGGGCTGGGAACATGCACGATAACACCTATAAAGCGCACTGCACTGTGTGCCGGCGCACTTTTTCCATAGGCATGCTTCTAGTGGTGGGCACATGAAGAACATGAGGGGCGTGAAAGCTCGGGGAACCCTTAACCATTTTTTTGTCCACCAGGCCACGGCAGAAGCAGATATGGTATGTAAACACTGGTTTATTTTTTAAACCCTCTGGTTAAGGTTAATTTGGGCATGTGCAGTGAATATCAGCGCTATGTGGCCAGAAGTGTGATAATATAATTTATTTTGTGTAATAAACAACTGCAAGGATAGATGATTACAACAAATAGATGACTAATACATAAAAGTAATACATAGATGAATAATGATGATGAGTTATGATGCGTAATCATGGGAACAAGCGGGTTTACAAACAGGAGCAGCTGATTAGCATTAGAAAAGCTGAAATAATACCTCAACTGAAGCCAATTGTACTAAATGCACTAAATGTGCACTGTTACAAGAATATTTTTGTTGTATTGCTTTCTATTAATTTATATAATTTTAAGTTAAGCAGGGCAGAGTTCTTTTAAAGAAAGATTTACTTATATTCTCAAAAGTTAAGCATGACAGGCTTCTGTTTAAGAAAGAGACCTGTTTTATGTGTTAATGTTGTTATTTTGAGCTAAAAATAAATGGCTAAATGATCATTTGTTTCCCATATGGTCATATCACAAAGAATATGCATCTGCTTAAATCAAGTTCAAGTCAAATGGTTAAAAAATAATTTCACACAAAAAAAAAAGAGCTACCACACTGGGAAGGGTGAAGACAACTGGGTTGCCCGGCCCTGGCCACGAGGTGTCCCTTATTTATTTTTCAGGGAGTTGGCAACCCTACTCATAGAATGTGTGTCACAGGAAAAGGGAAAAATGTCAGCATGGATAAGTTCTTTACATCACTCTCCCTGGCCAACATGCTAATTGCCAAAAAGACAGGTCTGCTCACAACCACGAGTAAAACGAGACAGGAGCTGTCACCTCCTCGCAAAAACCAGCATATTGTGAAAACTATATTCAACAACATGGCTGACAGCTGGCAAGACAACAGTGACACTGTGCACATGCAAGCCAAGGAAGAGTGTCTGCATCCTCAGTGCTGTTCAGCCCAATGTCAGCATCAGCACACCGAAAAGAAAAAACGCGCAGCCTCACTGACAGACTTTCACACCGAGATGTGTAGGCTTACAGTGCTTCATCCTATCTGCCTTACCGGCCTGCCACCAGCACCTACAGTTCATATCAGAAATGTCTAAACTACAACTAAAGCAGGAGCAGGAGAAATCACGGACCATCCCACATCACCTTTAAGGCTTTTTAAGGCAAACCAAAGCTATTCTCTTTTCTAAGCAGTCCCTTACACTAGTTGTTAGTTAAAAAAAGAATGTGATGAAAAATTTATGAAAACATTTGTTTTAAATGTACAAAAATGGGCTGATAGTAACTGACTATGTAGGTTTTAAAGGATGCTTTCTTTATTAATCCTACATTTTGCATAATTTGTTGAAAGATGACTCAACAAATATGCATGAATTGTATTCTGAACAAACTACTAATTAAAAACAGAAAATGAATTACTGTATCCTTAATACATCCTTCAGACCGCAACCTCATGCAGATTTTTCAATAACTGATGCTGTCGTTTGATTCATATGCCCTCCAGGAGTGGGATAAAAGAACCGTAATAGTGTAAGAGAAATAAAATAAAGCACTGTCATCATTTTTAATGACTTAACTGAGAAATAATCTACTCCACCTAAAGTCAATATCCTGTAGAGAATGTACATTACACCTAAGACGTGTTCATAAAAAAGAAAAAACATTCCTTCCACTGAGCGATCATCGCTAACTCATATACTGTTAAGATCTGTGTTGTAATGATAAATAATAAAACATAATTGAAGAAATGATAATGTTTTAAGTGCAGGTTAACTGTGTTTTAAGTTTTATGACCAGCCTCAGAGGATATACTTTTGTTTTCATGATGCCCCCAAACCAGGGTTTTCATACTGAAACTGGCCAACAGCTGTCAGGTGGTTGATAGAAAATCAAATAATTTTTAATGAATTTAAGAAGAGGTTAAACACGGCCTGACACCTGACAATAAATAGTGAGGTTGTGCACTTAACTTACCGGGGTCTTGAAAATAAGCACAGAGACGTTAGAGGAAAAGCAAGGAGAGGAGACCTGAGGCCTGTGCTACGAAGCAGGATTTCGTGTCCAGCTAATGTCAAGGTTAACCCTGGGCTTACTCAGGCATATCACCATGGTAATTTATTCTGCATGGTAACTTAAGTGCTCCAGAACAGATTAGGTGATTTAGTGATCAGCAGCATATCACCATCTACTGACCAATCTCCAAAAATACTGACGCCCACACCTGGAAGATCCCTTAGAGCAGTGGTCTCCAACCTTTTTTGCGCCACGGACCGGTGTATGTCCGACAATATTTTCATGGACCGGCCTTTAAGATGTCGTGGATAAATACAACAAAAAAAAAAAACCCTGTACAAGTACCAAAAAGAAGAAGATTTATTCATAACACATGGGAAAAGACCTGGGGAAACCGAGTTAACGATCAAAACGATAAAAAAATAATGACTAAAAACCCTGAAAACCATAAATTTCACACCCGAGTTTCAACTCTCATGGCCCGGTACCAAATGACTCACGGACAGGCTGTGGCCCGGGGGTTGGGGAGTGCTGCCTTAGAGTAGCAGTGGCTAAAGTTTTGGGTATTTTTTAAATCACATCAAATGTGTTTGTGTGTCTTTGATGAGCATTAGTAATAAATATAAATTCTTAGATGCGATTTTATTCCATGTCTTTTTTTCCTGTTGGAACTACATACAGCAATATAACACATCATTCTAAAACAGCATGTAGTTTGTGCTGACATTATATCAAATTTGCACATAGACTATAAGCCTACAGTGTTTGAATGCACTTTATTTTATTTGTATTCTTTATTTGTTCTCAGGCTCTTAAACACCGAAAGCTGAAACTCTTTTAGAAACATTAACTCAATGAAATACATGGTTACAATCTATTAAGTAAGTTAACTTGCCCAATTGCTCTTTTCCAGTCTTACTGACCACAGTGCTTGCAGTGTACATACATTCATGCAAAACTTTTAACACAATGCTACTGTTAGGTTCTTTTCCTGTTAAAGACACTCATCGTGCTGCTTTGTCTGCAGCAGCTTTGTTGCTTTCAGTCTGTGTTATGCGTTTAACCTCCTGTTTTCCCCACAGTATAATTTTATTTTCCTTTGTTGCTGCTCTGTTGCCAGCAGACTTATCCATAACTTTGGTCAGATGCTGCCAACGCCACCTCTTAGATGTAAACGCATAGGAGAAACCCTCGGTTAACTTAATAGCCAGCTTCTAGCACTGCTTGGTTTGATGTATGGGTGAGTGGATCAAGATAACAGAAAGATATTCTTAATTTCTAATACAAGACCTCGTTGTGCCCCAAATAAACAAATACAAGTGAAATAAATGTGGTTGGAGCAAAAAAAAAAAAAAAACAAGGGCAGGGAAAGAATTGAGACAGGAAGCAAAAACACAACATAGCACACAAGTAAAAAATAAATAAATGAAAGTGGATGCATTCTTCAACAGAAGAGTGAAACAAAACATGTATTATTTGAAAGCCCTTTAGAAGAATTAAATCACTATTTTAGTTGTCCATGAGTTATGAAGCCATTAGTTTCCTGTGTGTGTCTTGAATTAAATAGCACCCCGAAAAACATGAATGCGCACAAAATTATCCTAATCTGGTTATGGATAACAGCTGTCATTTCTGAGGAGGTGGCTTTAAATCAGTGTTGCCAAATTCACTTACAAGCATCTGTTGTGGTAAAGACATGTAAACACTGAGCAAGATGGAAGAACAGTGACAGTGTGAGGGGAGTAGTAGGTGAATAAAATCTTGTTGGTAAAACAGAGGAAGTAGGGTGAGTTTGGAAAGACCAGATTAGACAAACTACAGACAGTGGTACTTTGATGAGCAGAGCAGCCTGTATTTATGATTAAAAACCGTCCGCTTCTCTCTGCCAATAAGCCCTTATCTGTACTGCATGCATATAAGTCTGATAGGGCCTCTAGCCATAGTGAAAGATAACAAAAATAATTAGTTAACATTCAGCTTTGAGCAGACTGAATTTTTTCTCTAAAGAAAGAATAATATTGGAAGAAGAAGATAGGAAGAGAAGAAGCAGTTTTACAGTTTATTCTTACAAGAAATGTTTCAGTTTATTTGTGAATGTGTTTGTCAAAATGACTCAGCATGTGCGAGCATCACTTTGAGCGACAGCAAATACAGTACATTTCAACTCTCATCTTGTTGAATTGGAGTTGATCTTGGAAGGAGCCTCAGATTTTTATGTGGGGGACTTTTTTTTTAACCCTGTTTGTGAATATTCATTGATTGTTGGCTGGAATTGAAAAAATGGCCAAACACATAGGGTCTCTGTGATCTTTCGTATATTCGCACCTTTAACCCAAATCGGAAAGCTGTGGGTTAAGAGCATAGCATTACAGGCCAGTGCCGAGCATTCAAAGATAACTGGGACACTAAAAATGTTAATGGATTCTTATGGCAGATGGCATGGTGGTGCAGTGGTTAGCTAGGGCCTTCACCAAAGACAGTGCAACAATATGTATGTTATGGTAAATGTTCTGTATAGCTCTTTACTTGGTCCTAAGGACCCCAAAGCGCTTTACACTATACACAGTCATCCACCCATTCACACACTGGTGATGGCAAGCTATAGTGTAGCCACACTGACGAGGCTGCCGGACACTGGCGCCACCGGACCCTCTGACCACCACCAGTAGGCAACGGGAGAAGTGTCTTGCCCAAGGACACAATGACCGAGACTGTCGGAGCCAGGGCTCGAACCGGCAACCTTCCGATGACAAGACGAACACCTAACTCTTGAGCCACGATCGCCCATATGTTAGGTTAACTGGTGGGTCTGACTTGTTGTTCCAGCCTTGTGATGGACTGGCAACCCTCCTAGCGTGAACTCCACCTCTCTTGGTTTAGAGCTGCAGGGAAAAAATCTACTTATCCCAATTTGGATTGTGTTGGCACCGGGTTGAGCAGGTTATTTTAGACATTCTTCTCCCCAGCAATTTCCACTTTCTCATAGGTGACTGTGAGGCATTCCAGATGAACTACCCCCTCACTCCAATGAATCGCTAACTTAGTGAGTTTGCAACTTCTTTACATGGCATTATGTTCCTGGGAGCTATGTAGTCCGGGCAATAACCCCTAGCAGGGTTTCACAACACAAACGGGTTCCAGGGAAGGGACCAGACTAAGAGCACTTTGACAAACCCCAATGAAATGGAACTCTAACCTTACCTGGAAATGGGATACGGGGTCCTCCTACTTGAGCCAGAGCCAGGAGAGGAACCCACAGGTGAGCATCTAGTGGCCAGGCCTGGATTCAAGGAATTTGGCCGGCACAGCCTGAAGAAATTACATGAATCCGCCACCCTGTGGACGGGCATTGTGCTCACCTTCATTGTGAGCTAGGCAGCAGGTGAAGATGGGGGCCCTTGGTGTGTTGACCCTCAGCACTGCAGACTGGATTTGGCCAAAAATACCCAACAAAAATCCTCTGCTTAAATTGCTTCTTAGATCTCCACAGACATTTTCTAAAGACCAAAGGATAAAATCTCATCTCTATAGTGTAGTGGTTTACATTTGCCTAACACATGACAGATCCCTGGTTTGAGATCAGGAGGAGACCAAAATCCCTTGGGAGGTGTGTCAGGGAGGGCATCCGGCGTATAAATCTGCCAAGTCAAATATGTGGAGCCATGTGCGATGGTGACCCCTTGTGAATAAGAGAGCAGCCAAAAGAAGCACACACATCGTAAATAGAAGTGTGAATTCCTGCACACACTTCCTTAAAAGTTAGTTCTTGTTCTTGTTAGTCCTGGTTGATGCTGCCAGTGCATCAAACTGTTCCAAATGTTGTTGGCCTGCGAAACGTAATTTCTGGCCCTCTAATGGCTCTTGTGTATCTTTGCTGAGCGCTATCGTTCAGTGAAAAGGTTAGTTACATGAGTTTTTGCTGCACTTACTACTTTGGCTGGCTGCCAAAGACCCCTCTTAGTAATCCCACTTAGGGCCAAAACATTCAATTACAAATCAATTAAAGTAATCAAGTTTGCAGCATTTCTGGCCCTGTAGGCTTTACAGCTAAGAACACTGCGCGTGTAGTTCCACATCTCAAAAATGATTTGCATAAATAAGGAAGTAAAACAGCACAGGTAAATGTTTTGACTTGCTATTTAGTTTTGTTTCCATGCAAACCTACATTTGGTTTTAGGTTTAAGCACCAAAATTACTGTTTTAGGGAAAGATCAGCATTTGGGTTAAAATAAGCTCTCAAAGTGTGCACATTAAAAAACATGTTAGAAAGCTCCATTTTCTAGGTTACTAATCTATTGACTCCATTGGATTTTACCTGCATTTATTCGCACAAAATCACAATAAATCAAAATAAATGATAATGTGCTTTCTAATAGGAGCAGTTGTTGGCATTTCATCGCCAATCTATGGGACTAAATATAATCCATAACTGTGTTCGATTTCATTTATGATAAACAGCAGCTTCCCAGGTGAAAGTGATTGCTTTGGCAAGGACCGGTACCATCCAGTCCTGGAGGATGTGTGGGCTGGAGTCAAGGAGGAACAGCAGGATGGTGGACATGTAGAAGCAGAGTGCATGGATAAGCAGGGACTATAGTTTGGAGAAGATCTTGTGGACCAACATCTGACAGACAGATCCTGCAAGGGGGGAAAGTCATTACTGTAGCATGACCAGATGCTAAAGACAATTGCTGATACTATCTCCAAAGCTATTCTAGAACAAACATGTCTGCTGTATTCCTAAATAGGAATATTGCTTTCATCATGAGGAACTGTCACAACCACAGCGCAGACCAGCAGTGGGGCTGCTTACCTCAGCATTGGGGTGGGAGCTATGAGTCAATCTGGGAGGGCAGCTAAAGTTCCCAGACCATGTGTGGAAACTTTGTTGAAGCCAGATGTGGTGCTGGCATCAATCTCCTCCAAGCAGGTGCTCTCATTAGAGCTTCCAGCTTCCAGGGAGGACCGCATGGAGGGAGTGAATGAAAGGAAGTAATCCACATACCAAGAGCTCATGGAGCTCTGCAAGAAAAGAGGCCGGGAGTCACGCTGCAAGCCTATTGAAAAGAGGAGCAGAGGATCTGCAGAACAAATATCCTTCTCCTGTATTCTACATGCTACTTTGCATTAAAGTAATGCAGAGTAGCATTATGGCTCACAAGTTCACAATGGAGGTGAAAAAGGGCCTCAAGTTGGTTTTGGATTAGGAAGAATATTCCCGTGGGCTAGTGCTGCCGGAACACCTGGCTAGGTTGTCTGAGTGAGGGCGAAAGATGTTGAAAGACCAGAAACACCCAGGGACCTCGAGTACATCACTGAAAATGTGTCCCAGTGGATCAATGACGTATTTTCAGTTGATGCTACTGTATATAGTGGCTACAAGTGAGCAGGCTACTAGGCAATGGGCACAGAGATGTGTGCATGTTCATACAACTGCATCACAAAGCCTGGCTTATGCTTGGTTGGTCCATTTACAAAACTGGTCTTAACAAAAACCTACTTAACAGTTGGTGCTAGTCTCCTAGAATATTACATTCAGCTGAATGTGAGAGACTAGAAATGTGGTACTCACATTTGCTGAGTAAATGCAGCTCGTGAGGATGAAACAACAAAGGCTGATTTCAGACGAGATTCCTTGAGCACCGTGTGACCATAATTGGATTAGAAGGCTGGTTGCTACAGAAAGAATAGAAGAGATGGAGTAAGGAGCTTTTGCCATTTATTCTCTTTTGTGTGGTTGGAGGTGATTATGACTAATCAATGCTGGCAAGTTTCAGTGAGCTGCCAATGAAAATGAAGCCTTTCCCCAAGTAGTTGCCATTCTGTATTTACTGAGTCTATGCTGCCTCAGTACAATGTGACTCCCTATCACCCTTTATTTATCAAATCTCTTTTACAGATGTCTTCACAGGCAAGGGTTTATGTATGTAGGTAGCTCACGGTAGCTATGATCCACTGCTAATGCTATGTTTTAGGTTTTTAGGTTAGGTGCAGTAGAACATATCTTAAAGTCCCACAGATATATTCTAGGGAATCCTCGAGCTGTTGTTTGCTTTGTAACTGTCTAAGTTGTGCTACTTCCGTGTGAAAAACATTAATCTTCCACTTTTCCTGGAGTGTCAGTGAACTTGATAATAACACAGTCCATGATAGCATCAGAGGAGTTTCCCCATTTCGTATCTGTTACATAAAAATGGCCACCACTTCATCAGCTCTCGGCCAGCCGCACTTGAGTGAAAGAGGTGAGGGTGGGGGGTTAGGTCTGGATCCTTGATTTGAGTGAAGAAGAGATGTAGAGATGAAGCGATTAGGATGAGTGCAGCCATCGAGCCTATTTAAAGAACACAATATTTACTGGAAATTCTCCTACAGTAATGGAAATTCTTTACATATAGCTTATAGTTATATAACAGCTTTAATTCATAATGTAGGCAAAACCAAGCTTTGAAATGAGCTGTAAGCTATGGTTTAGTCTGTGGTCTGTACTGTTGTTTTTGTTTATGGCAATTACTTTCTCCCGTGACATAGAAGTCAGTCTATTCAGAATGACACCAGGCTAGAGTGACTCTTTAATCTTAAATTCTGTTTGTCCACATCGTAACACTGGCAGGATCGGCAGCTTTCTCCTTTGGGCTGTGATGGTGGTGTCACTTGTTAGCGAAGCCTTTTTTTCTGTATGAAATGCTTTGAACAAGAAGGGTAACAACAAAACAGTATTCTTAGTTACTGTTACGAATACGTTATCATTTTTTAAGCTTGGTGATCACTGAAGGACAAAGCTTGAATGACAAGTATTGAGATTCCGGTGTGGGCTTTTTCAAACATATTTAGAGTGTATTTGGTTTAAATGTTCCTAGGACTCAGAAAGCTATTGTCCTATTTCAGTGGTTAACTGATCACTGCAGCGCGCAACACGCAGCGTCATCAAGACATTTATACTCCTGACCTTAAGGTTGAAGAAACTCAGACCAATAACTAAATAACCCAGCTTTGTTTTGACTACTGTGGTCTGCTTTAGTTTGCTACAGCCGGGTAAAGTCCCGGGTGTTCATTTCACGTCTCTGTCTGCTGTGACAGTGTGAGTCATTACTCAAATCCAATTTGCCTGCAAGCCTTTATGTTGCCTGCTTTGCTCATGTGTCTTTCTGTTGACACATAAAAAGCAATCCCTGGCATGTTACCAGCACGTTTCTCCTTACTCTCCCAACATCAGTTGACGAGAGAGGCAATGAGTGGACAAGATGCTGCTTTAACCGAGGGCAAAAGAAAATGAAGCCATTCATCTCCCACTAGGTCACGAAAAGAGATGGGAAATTCAGAGGGGAAACACTGGTCTGTTTTCTGTTATATTTCCATAGATGGGGAGTCTGTGCAGATGCCTCTCATTAGAACAGTTCCCCTCCTTTCCAGCCCTAACCCCTGTGGCACTGACTATGGTCTGCACTGGCTGCTGCCACTATGCCCAGCTGTGAACAGATGGGTGGCACAGAGCAGGCCAATATGTCAGGCCTGATGGCGTATTTCAAGAAATATTAAGATTATGCCCTGTGGTGTACTCTGTTCAGATTCAATAAACACAGTAAAGATGCAGTGAGCACCCAGAGAACTGCTTTGATAGCACAGTGTTTACTATCATACAAATTGTGGAATGCTGAAATCAAAATATTGCCCAAAAAATAAAATAAAATCCATTTCTGGTGAAAAAATTTAAAGTGTATGTCCTCATGCTATGCACATCCCAAGTCGAAATCACTCTGGTGAACCACGTCTAAGAGAGAGACTGATAAATATACCACATCTATCCTTCAGTGACAGCGTACAGTATGTGGAGTGTTTTCAGGTCTCTTACCACAACCCCAATATGTTTCCACAGAAACAACAGTATGTGCTAAAATCTGAATAATGTATTGCTGGAAGTTTGTTTGGCTTGAAGAAATCAAATAAACTCAATTGACCCTTTGCTAAACCCTTCTCCCAAAGGGTGATTATCTATTCATGGCTTAGCCACTGTAACAAACTATGCATGCCAGGTCTGTCTGAACCCCGTCAATATAGGCTAGAAGTCAGGGCAGAGCTACTCATTGTGCCTGTTGCCAATAAAAACCATCCATCTCTGAGTGCTTATCCTTAATGATACCTTAAAATCGGTAATGACGTCTTAAATTATCTTCAGATGCTATCATACTCAGCACGTTTTATTTATCGTATAGACTTGAACAACAGTTATCTTGCTGAGTTTTAAACCTTCAGTAAGGTGAAGGCACACCAGGTCCTTCACTCAGTGTCGGTGAGTGCAGTAGTTGTATGTTTCCTTCTTTCAATAATAATTCTGTCATCCTCAGGCAGTAGAAAGTTTCTAGCCACAAAGGCCAGAGATGCAGGTTAAGTCAGTATGGCACATGTTGCTTTAGTTTGAAAGGACATTGGACTTCTGGTATTGTAATCCTGGGCAAGTTGTTATTCATTTACTTGCATTTTAGAGTCTTTCTTGTTGCTATTAGCTAAGATGAACAACAGCTAATTTAGCTATTAGCTAAGATGAACAACAGCTAATTTAGCTATTAGCTAAGATGAACAACAGCTAGGTTAGCTATTAGCTAAGCCCGTTATTGATACTAATCAACAATTAGTTGAGTGGGCCTAAATTCCTCCATAATAATGTAATAAAATGATCTGATAAAGCCAAACAGAAAATGATTAGTCCAAGTTAGGGCTGCTGTTCTACAGCTATTGAATTGCGAAGCGTACATAGAGGTGTAACTATTAGCTAACTTAGCAGCTATTCATCTTTGCTGAATTATATATTCAATCAAATATTTGCTATTTGATTAAAATTTACCTAAACGAATAATGTTAATCTAAATACCTGTCGACTTAAAACATTACATATCATGGAGGAACACAGAGAAATATTATTATTACTCCCTGCAACTTAAATGAAGGCTCATTCATACTTTGACTCTCAGACTTTGAGCTTGCAGTGACAGCACTTGAGTAAGGAAATCTTGAGCTCTTTATATTGCTAAAGCTGCAATAATACATTTAAATATATTTAAATATTTTCAATGAATGGCTTTAAAAGAACTACGAGGGGCAGTCTTTGATGAACAGTGTTATTTTCTATCTGTTTTTTTTTTCTAGTTAGATGCAAGTGCATCAGCACATTAGTCAGTCATTGAGTTATGTATATATACACATCAGTGGAAAATTGGAATTTTTTTTTATAAACAGCCACTTTACTTGAGCTCCAAAGTGTGTTAGGATGTGTTCAATGAATGCAGCATTTGCAACAGACCCCTAATGTTTTGTCATTTCAACACGCTCCATGAAGCCATTTTTTCATGCGGTCAAGTGTTGAAGCAGCCAGGGCTGCACAGCTTGTCCTCTCCCCCCCTCCAAAAAAACAAGATGGACTCTTCTGATAAATGATTAGCTTGATGAGGAATCATGATCTAGATCAAGAGCAAGCTAATGTTAGCAATCTGTGTTGTCCATCTGTCTCATTATCCAACCAGCAACCTAACTCACTCTACACCTTGAGAAAAGCAGACCAGGCTGCTGCAGCTGTGAATGAATTTCGAATCCTTCTTTTTTTTTTTTCATGCCAGGAACCTGTGAGATCTTAATGCATAATGTATGGACTGTGTGGTTTTTCTACACTCACTTCCTGAAATACTGACCCTGAAGCTTGTGGCTATGTGGCTATGTCTTTACATACAAGAGAAGAGAGTCTAATAACTGGAAAACACAGAATGTTATGTATCATATAAACTCATTAACTATGAAGTAGATTATATCAAGTTATTTAACCCTGTGAGAGCTAAGGCATCATCACTGATAAGAAGTGATCCTAAAATAATTTATTTTGATCCCTGATTGCCAAAACGATAATTTTCAAAAACCAATATTCATATATTTACAACTGCGCCTTGAGACTGTTGCTGTGATTTGGTGTTATGTAAATACAATTGAACTGAATAAATTTAAATTAATAGCACAGGGTTAGTTGTGAGGTGAGTAGATCATAGATCATAGGTTAAACTAAAATATATATATATATATATATATATATATATTTATTTATTTATTTATATATATTTTTAAATTAGGGGTTTTAAAATATACCTAATCTTAACTTTTCATGCAGGAGTTACACTAGTGAAAACAGTGACTGTGGCACAACCAAAATTACTGTGATCATGTTTGCTTAAAGATGGGGACCAGGTCTATGACCGATCATGGTTAGTTACCATCTTCAAAGCAACTCGGGTGAGTCAAGACGACAATAACTCACTGAAAAATGCAATAAGTCTGACATCAATTCACAATTGAATGCAGTCAAATAATTGCTTTGCCAGTTAGCTCTAATGTATTTGTGATAATACAGCAATTAACAGGGATAAACTGATAAAAACTGCAATTTTTTTGTTGTTTGCTGCATTTCTGTTGTTGTCAAAAATTCACATTAAAAATAAATTTATATTAACTACTTACATGCAGAGTCCAGACAGAACCTCATAGATTTGAAACAAAAATTCTGAAACTATTCAGGATTCCAAAACTACCTCTGTTACCAAATAAGAAAAAATTAAATGCAATTACCTGGCAACCACTGATTTTCCCTGGTCACAAAAAGGTTGCTATGCTATTTTTACTCTAGTGGGACTGAGCCATTAGTGACAGAAATGGGAAAGTAAAAGTGTTTGTGTGTGTTTGTGTGTACATGTGTGTGTGTTGCTTCATCCTCTCCAAAGAACCTTTATTGAGCTCTGTTTAAAAAGTAAAGTAGAGGTAGAGAAATATACCGTGAAACTCTCTCTCTCTCTCTCTCTCTCACTCACACACACACACACACACACACACACACACCAAAGAACAATAGCAAAAAAGGAAAAAAACTCAGAAACCCAAGGTAAACTGCTTACATAGGCAATAAACAGATCATATTAACCTCTTGAGCCCCAAGGGGTCTGAAATATGGGGTGCTGCAGAAAGGGATGCCTAAGTATACAGCAAACTGTCCATTATTTAGGTCTCAGAAACTGCCAAGCCCAACCGCCTGAAGAGGTATACTAGAGAGATAGAAGCCAGAAGAATAAACCAGCTGTTGTCCACTGAACCATCCGAGGTGTACGCTCTGTGGCAGGGGAACAACATTTGGGCTCAAAGCTCTATGGGCTCAAAATGTGGTCATAAATATTTTGTACTTGTAAATCAGGATTTGTATGTGTAAAAAGAATTTGTGTGTGCGTAAAAAAGATTTGTATGTGGACCAAGGTTATTATCGTTAACGAAAACTAACGAAATAACGAAAACTAGAAGTGAAAAAACATTTTCGTTAACGGAAATAAAAATAAAAACAAAAAAAGGAAAACTAACTAAAACTGTAATGAGTGTTCACAAAACTAACTAAAATTAACTGAATTTATAGCAAAAATGTGTTTAGTTTTCGTAGATGTGTGTGTGTTATACAATAGTCAAGGGTGAAAATGAAGTTTAGTTTCCAGATTTTTTTCTTGCTGTGTCTCATTATGCCAGCAGGTGGCAGTACGTTAGTCGAGTCGTCTGTGTTGCTGCTCCGTCCACGCGCAGAATCATGTCAGGAAAAGTCGGGAGAAAGCGCCAGAGTCCAATTTGGGATTACTTTGAATATGACTGTGTTTTGGATAAAGCAAGTGTCTTGTAGTGGAAAGAGACAAATTATGAGGGACATTTCTAAAGGGGGAAAAAAATCCCACAAACCTTAAAGTGCACTTAAAAAGTTCACACAAGAAGGCTAACCTAGCTTACCTTGAGAAGGGAGCACACTCAACCCTCATCCCCAGAAAACAGAAGCTAACCCCAGGCAAGGCAGCGTGATGCATCCCGAGACAACAGGACTGGGATATCTACATAACTGTGTGAGTCAATTGCCTTCAAAAAGTTTATCAATTCACTTGAAACAAAATTACGAACACCCGGTGCTGCGAGAGTTAATAGTCTCATTGGGGCCAAGATATAAATTTTATAGTTGCCTGGTATCAATGGTTGTTCATCTGCCCTAATTTATTTATTTATTTAAAGAACCCATAGGTGGGAATGTGAGTTGTCTGTCTCTGCGTGTTAGCCCTGCAACAGACAGGCGACCTGTCCAGGGTGCAGGGTATGGTAGCTGGAATAGCAACATACCCAAGGATAAGCAGAAGAGCATGACTGATATGATGAAACTGGGATTTTGTCACACTTAATTATTGCAAACACAACTAAAACTATAACTGAAACTAATCAAAACTAAACTGAAACTAAGGATTTTCAAAAAAATAAAAACTAAACTAGCAAACAATTGGTAAAAACTAATTAAAACTGATATAAAATTGAAAATCTGAATAAAATAAATCTAAATAAAAATAAAAACTAATGAAAATTGCAAAACTATTAAAACCCTGGTGTGGACTTAGCCAAAAAAAACGTGTGAATCTCTGCAAGTTACAAGTACGAATTTTGACCCTATTTTTCTTCCTTTCATCTGATTGGTCAACCCTGACTTTGTGTTGTGTAGCGGACCTAGCTGCTATATGATATTTATATAGAGATCCTCCAGCTTCAAACTGTATTACCCTTCAAGGACCTGCAGTTCAAAAAAGCTCCCCTCCGACAGCCAAACCCATCTGTTCTCTGATTGGATTGTTACATTTGTGATTGACATGACATTGACCAATCAGATGAAAGGAAGAAAAATAGGGTCAAAATCTGTAATTGTAACTTGCAGAGATTCACACGGTTTTTTTGGTCCACACACAAATCTTTTTTACGCACACACAAATTCTTTTTACACATACACAAATTCTTTTTACACATACAAATCCTGATTTACAAGTACAAAATATTTATGACCACATTTTGAGCCCATACAGCTCACCAAGGTTGGAAACTGAGTAATACTAAAAAAGGATACAGGAGAAGTACACATAACAGTGGTCAATAGCTAGAGGTTACAGGAGTTGACCACAGCAACCTCCCTGAAAAAGATTCAGTAACCATCACAGTGGCAGACATCCAAGAAAGTGCCTCAAGCATGAACTGTTGGACAGCACCAGGCATCTGACACATGGCATGTTTCATACCTACTGGCTAAAAAGCTAACTGCATTTCAGAAATGTCTGGTGGCACAAATGAATTAGCTGCTAATGGATTAAACGCATCTGGAATGGGTAACCGAAGGCCGGACAGTCCTGATCCCCAAGGATCTCCATAAGGGGCCAGTCTCATCAACTTACTGGGCAATAACCTGCCTCAGAACAACATGGAAGCTCCTGTCAGGCATCAAAGCGACTAAAATGAACAGGCACATGAGCGGGGTCTAAAAAGGTATTGGCAGAAACACCAGAGGGGCAGTTTAGATAGAGCAGTCACTGAAGACTGTAAGACCAGACTGAACAACGACTCATGCCCTACACATGGATCATGGAAAGCCTAAAACTGTACAAGATGAACAAGATCCTAAGAGCCTTCATCATGAATTCGATGGGAATGTGGAGAAAAACACTAAAGGCCAACTGCAGGCCAGTTACACAAGTCACCATCAAGTGCAGGATTTACCAAGGAGATGCTCTGTCCCTACTGGGGTCCTGCATAAGCCTAAACCCCTCATCCAGATCATAAACAAGACTGGCTACGGATACCAATTACAGAATGGAAGAATTATTAGCAACCTCCTCTACATGGATGCTATAAAGCTGTGTGCCATGAGTGAATGACACATCGACTCAGTGATCCACACCACTAGGATCTATAGCAATGACACTGTAATGTCATTTGGA
This sequence comes from Copadichromis virginalis, assembly GCF_057382275.1. Classification (NCBI taxonomy): domain Eukaryota; kingdom Metazoa; phylum Chordata; class Actinopteri; order Cichliformes; family Cichlidae; genus Copadichromis; species Copadichromis virginalis. The sequence goes on from NC_140620.1 coordinate 47,550,144, forward strand.
CTGGAGAAGATTAGTCAGATGGTAACAAAAAGGGAAAGTAGTCAGAAATGAGGGGACTGCACTGCAAGGAGGCAACACTACAGACATTGAGGAAAGCTACCTCGTACCTTGGATTCCCACAGGAAAACCATGGAGAGGTCACATGTTTGCATGTAGGGTATCATCTCAAATCCAGCACCCTGACACTGTACACTAAGCAGAAGGAAGGAGGCCAAGGACTAGTGAGTGTCCAGGATGAAGCAGCTAATATCCAGTACATCAGGAAGATGGCCATAACTGGTCGTGTGCTTAGTCAATACCTCAGGCAGCAGAAACTCGAGAAAGAAGAAGAGCAAGGAGAGGAATCATCATTCAAAGCAGGCCAATGCATGCTACCTCCCACCAGCAGACAGCAGAAGTGGCTGAGCAAGAAGACCTACAGAAGATGTGGAAGGTTAGGGCAAAAGTAATCCAGCGGACACTCGTGGCAGTGACCCCAAACTGGACGAGTAGCTCTAACTGATCATGTCTGTGCATCTCGCATGAAGATGCACAGATCGGTGTGACATTTTTCACCTGCTACATGACAAGAGGTTTCAAACAAGTCACATATGCACAGGTTTTGTTTAGAGGAATACTTGGAAAATAAAGTGCTAGATTATTTTTGGACATTCTGTATGGTAAAGGGGTAAGAGGCTGGAAGCCAGTGGCACTTCTCGTCCCAGTTTACAAGCAGACATAACAGGACATGATGGAGCTCAAGCTGCATATTTCCCTTCACACAAACATAGGAAGATTACATTTAAAATATTTGCAATAGTTGCCTTTGTTTCTCAATTTTAACCAGTTTCTGCCTCTGTAAGATATCTGACAGTAAAAAATGACAATGTGCTTATGCCTACCATTCCTTTGTGATGATGCAGTACAATAGACAGCCCGTGCTAAATGCAAATTGTAACACTGAAGACATGACATTGGTCACACATCACTTGTCCCACAGGTACCTGGCATCTCTGTGCAGGATGTAAGGGATGCCAATCCTGCCAACTTCTATTCTGGCACTAAGCTGACCCAGACTGCTGCCGATGGCATTATCACCAGCTTCCCCACCTTCCCTGGCATGTCATGTCTGGCTAATCTCACAGTCACTTTGTACTTTGGCTCGAATGAGGCTTGTCATGAGGTCTTTGAGCTGGTGCGGGGACAACTTCTATGCCATTAGAGAGAGTACAAAGAGAATGTGAAGTCTGATCCTGCTGTCAGGTTTATTCATTAAAAGGCGGAGGAAGGAAGTTTATTTGTATGGCACATTTCCTACATGAAGGCAATTCAAAGTGCTTTACATAATGAACTAAAACATTAAGAAAGAAAAAGGCATATGAAAGAAAAATCACCATAAAGGCACTAAAATACGAATTAAAAGGTAAAACAGGCCTCCCGTTTAAAACAAGCCACATACTGCGAGTTCTTTTCACAACAATGAAAGTGTGCCATGTGTTGAAACACAAAGGAGAAGTCAAATTAGAAATGGACCTTTAAAACTACTTGCTTTGAAAGAAAAATCATTTGAAATTAATTTAACGTAAATAAATAATTCATAAACAGAGTCACTTCCATAGAGTCCAGGATGGAGGAGTGGCAGATGCTGTCATGCTCAAATTAATTGAAATGTCTTTAAAAACATGAACTAACATCGAGATATCTTTTTTTAGCATCATAGTATCATCATCATAACTCAAGTATCAGTATTCGTTCTTAAACGCATTCAAAAGCACAAAATGTCAATTTTAAAGTGAAACTTTTCAGGGATATCGCTTAAAATAATTATACTAAGGTCAGAAAATTACACATTATGTCATCAGCCGTCTTGCGGCCCAGCGGGATAGCGCTACAAGATCGGATACCCGGCAGACTGACGGGCCAACCATGGCTGCAAAAACGAAGACTTATTACCTGTGGGGAAGGATACTGAACCCCGAGGCCATATATTATCCCGATAAGTCATGTCGACCCAAGCCAGCGGCCCTATTGTCAAGCCCTACCACCTAATGACGAGAAACTGATAAGCGGTCGTACCACGTCACCCGCCATGTAAAACAAAAATAGATTCAATTAATCATAGGAATTGCCAAAAGAAGATGATGGGACAGACTTCAGGCAGGCGTGAGAGCATAATGAAGAATAATCAGTCAGTGAATCGTTAGGATTTTAGTGGAAGGACATGACATTTGACTGCCTGGATAAAGAATGGATAGCATTAGACCATCTTTAGGGACGGAGCCCAAAGTGTCTAAATGAATAGAACTCATAGATGAGGAATATGATTGAGTTCGGTGGCATAACTGTTCTGCATTTCTGATGCACTTATCACCGACAAAGAAATGCATTTAGTGTTGGTTTACAAACAAACAATTATAAAAGTGCATTCTACCATCAGAGAATCACTGCCTGTGTGCAACAAGTCTTCCAAAAGGAGGAAACAAAATGACCGATGAAATTTTACTTATTGAACATCTCTGTTCATTGCGTTGCTATTTTTGTTTTAGTCAGTTTTAGCACACATTGCCATTCTTATTCTTATTCTTAATAATTCTACTGCTATGTTATTGATCTAAGACTCTAATGGCGCAGTCAGCATAGTGGAAATCAAATTATATACTGTCTCGCGATTGTATGCAATCTAATAGAATGGCCAGCAGAGCAAACAGGAACAGTGACATACACAGCAATGCCTGAAGCAGTATTTCACAAACGTGGTCCAGGCCATCCTTGAAAAGAAGCTATTTGTCAAGTGAATTGAGAATAAAAAAGAAAAGAGAATGAAGAGGATATTTTATTAATATTGCTTCATACAAAGAAATCTAATTTAAGCCACTAAGGAGCATCAGATGCTGCTCTGTCTCCCTATCTCAAAGCCTGTTAAAGGGGACAGACTTGCTAGCAGACATTGTCGATGCCCTCTGAAATGTGAAATTAATATCTGTATCTTTGGGCCAGTAAGGAGAAACATGTCTAATTGACTGCACACCAAGTCATTTAATTATAAATCAGATTTATATCCAAAAAGACTTTGTAGCACTGAGCTGATGAACAGATTAAATAACACCCTAGTAAACTCTTAAAACTATTATAATGAATGTTAAGCTCATTTTGTCTGTAGCTCAAAAATCAAACAAGGTGGCGGCACATTGCCAGTGTGAAACTACAGTTGTGCTAGTGCTACAACTCCCCTTTGTACTGTTAAATAACGTTACGTGTGATTTTGATTTACTTACATGGATTATGTGAATGCTCAGTTTTGATTCTCCGAAACATTTTACAAATCTTACATACTTACTTAGCATTAAAGTTTAGTATTTATTGCTGAAATGCTTCCATTGTTAGACTGTGTTGTTTCACTCTGTGTATATGCATTAAATAACCAAGCTAGGACCCACACACATAAACACCCCAGAGCACAACTCGCCTTCAAAAACAACTTGAGGAACTTTTAACATGTAGGCTGAATGTCATAATAAATGCATTTTCTCTGTTTGCTTGAGAGCTATTTGGCCTCAAAGACCCGTATAGATATGTAATGTGTGTTGAGAAAAAGGGAATAAAATAGTGTTACAGTGCAGGAACATCACTCCTACACTCACATTAGCCTATGAGACCTATGCTTAAATTAAAGTTGTATATCTTTATGCAGGAGCTAAGGCCTAATGGAAAAGTGTTCTGCATTATACAGCAAAAGTACTGATAATTGATCACCTGGCAAACAAACCTCGCTAAGAGAATGACACTCTGTCCACCACCGGCTACCCGATTATTGCATCGAGTAAATACATAAAAGTACATGAAGCACTTAAATGTGTTATAAACAATTAAATTAATCAACTCCTCATTGTACATTTTCATAGTAACTTAGTATTGCAGAAAACTTTTGCTTTCCACTGGTATTAAGCTGACAATGTTCACTACTGGTCCTAGTTTTTAAAATATTTTTTCTAATCATTTTTCTCTACTCCCACCTTGTTAGCTTGACTTTGTTCTCTTGACTGATCCTTCTTTTATTCCTCTGCCGCAGTTCATATGTTCCTCCTCGACCTCATTTAATTCACTTTTTCCCCTCTGTCTTACCCTTTCCTCAGGTCCTTTTTTTCCCTCCGTACTTTCACTATCTCGCTCCCACAGAGGGCACATACGCACAATGTTCCGGGTGCCTGCAAAGCATCTGGCTTCTATACATTCATTCGGCCAACATGTTTGCTCGTACAAAGTGAGTACACAAAGTACGCTGCTTGCTTGAGTTGTCAAATACAAATTACTGGCCAGCGGGAGTCTGAGCTCCGCTGCAGTTCTGCAAACCTTGTATCCGAGGATTTATTTTGTTTACAAGAAATAAAAAGAAAAGAGAATACAACCTGAATACAATCTGTTCTCCGTGGCAGCACGGAGACTTTTAAAAAGGTATTGAAGGATAAGAAAATTGTGCATTTAGCTGTTCGTTTTAATGCTCCATGAAAAGTGCAGGAAGAACTACATAGATTTCCAATTGGAAAATTGTCCTCATTTCAGTGTCTGTTAGTAAGGCAACACTAGTCAACATCAGTAGTCAACACGAACCAAAAGCAGTGGGTGCAGTATCAAAATGTTGCATTACAGTATTTAACAAAATACCACCCATTTTACCACAGCCCACAAATACTACAGTTGAGGTCAAAAGTTTACATAAACTCATCGTAATTTTGGGCTTTAAATAATTCCTTTGTGCATAAGCTATTATAATGGCTGTTATTTATGGATCTAAGCTCAGTGTTCAATACCATAAACCATCATTGTGCTACTCAATAAAATGATACACATGATAGTGAATCCCTCTATAATTAGATATTACTTTGCCTTTTTAATTAAAAACAGCGAGTGAAAGTCAATTCTACTCTTTCATGCAAACAGACCAGCTCCTTGTGTTCCTTCTTCCTGATGTTGCTGTCATTCGGTATCGATACATCTATCACTACGGCTGTCTTCCTCTGCTTGTGTACCACTACTGTGTCCAGTTGATTAGCCACCACCAGTTTGAAACATCTGGTTTAAATCTTGACCACACTAGGTGGCGTCTCCCATTTTGACCTCGGGACTTCCAGGTCATACTCGGCACTCGATGTTTCTGTATACTATGGCAGCAACTTGGTTATAGCGTTCCATGTATGCCTTGCCAGCTTGCATCTTGCACCCTGTTGTTATGTGCCTGATTGTCTCAGGGGCATCTTTACACAGCCTGGACCTGCCACTGAGAGATGTTCAGGAACAATACAACAACCACCAAGGCTAAAGCCTGCCATAAACTGGAAATGCTAGAAGACCGGCATCACTACCCGTAGTGACGCCAGTTTGACATCGCCGTGAACAGAGAGGGTGCAAACCAAGAAGCCCTTACTTCAAAATGGACACCTTCAAGCTCAACTCAAATTTACAGTCGTCCACACAGACAAACCAAATGTCATCTGGAGAAAAGTTTTATGGTCAGATGAGACAAAAACTGAGTAATTTGTCCACAATAACAAGAGGTGTGTTTGGAGGACTAAAGATAAGGATTTCAGACCGAAGAACACTGAACCAGCCAAGCATGTTGGTGGTAGCATTAATGCTCTGGGGCTGTGTTGCTGCCAGTTGTATGGGTACATTGCATAAAGTGGATGGAATAATGGCAAAGAAGGGCTACCTACAAATTCTTCAACGTCACCTCAAATCAACAACAAGATGGTTGAAACTTGGACACAGTTGGATATTTCAAAAGGACAGTGATCCCAAACACACGTCAAAACTGGTTTTAATGTTTATTTAGGATCATGTGTGTTTGGCAGACATTTCATTTCTAGAATGTCCTTCCTGACCTCAACCCTGTTGAAATTTTGTGAAATGGGTCTGTGGCAGGAAACCAACCAATTTAAATCAACTCTGCCAATTCTGCTAAGGAGATTGGTCAAATATCCAGCCAGAATTATGCTAGATGCTTGTTCATGGCTACCAAAAGTGTCTATCGAGGTGCACCTTGGTAATGTATAAATTTGAGCATGTATGTATGCTTTTGATACAAAATAAATTCAAACCCAATTCTTGTTCTTTAAAGTCATTAAAGATGTATGCTGTACGGTCACTGCAATCTTTAAAGAGGAGTCTTGAGAATAGTTTAAAGAAACTTAAAAGCCGAAAATTACCAAGATTTCTTGTTGCGTTAACATGCAAAGGAACAGACGAAATGCAAGCTAGAGAAAATGCAGGTATAAAAAGGCTCTCCATTACAGGCAGCCAAATCAACTTGTCAAGGCCTCCCCAGGATGAGTTTTACTTTCTCTGTGTAACATTTGTAACTAGTAAAAAAAAAAAATGCCACAAACAATGAAGATCTAAAAATTTGATGTCACTGAAAAGTTCCCATCTTTGTCACGTTGATAAGCCAATGTTTTCTTTTATTTCTCTCCCTCAAATGAGTTTTTAATGAATACAATCTAGCTATATTTAAATCGGTTGCATTTGCATTTTTCTTTGCTCAGGCATTATGTCAACGATCAGGCCGGTCTTCAAAGTCCATTTGTCTGTATCTGATACAATCCATCATTAAAACTACATTAGAGAACTATTCAAAATAAAACCTTAGCTCAGGGGATACAGATCTTGGTGTTCTGAAACTAGAAGTGAGGAGTTGATCTGACTGAGAAACTGAGGGACTTGTGATAGACTGGTTATCAGTGTTGGGGAGTAACGGAATACATGTACCGCCGTTACGTATTTAGAATACAAAATATGAGTAACTGTATTCCGTTACAGTTACCGTTTAAAAAGGTGGTATTTAGAATACAGTTACTTTGTTGAAATAAATGGATTACACTGCGGTACTTTCCTGTTTCGTTTTGTCGCGGGTCAGGACTGTTTGGGTTCTGTTTGACAGCTACGTTCCGTTGTTCCAGGCGCCAGCGTTACGGTTGCCATGGTTACAGGGCGACGCTCTATCTCTCGCGCGGCTGTGTGTTTCCTGGGTGAGAGAGCACCTTTTTGTTGTTGTTGTTGTTGTTGTTGTTGTGCTAAGCTAACAGGCAGAATGCTACAAGAATAGCTCTAAAGAATGTAGCCTCATGGGCAGTGTAGTCCGTGTTGCAGGGAGAATGGACTGCCATACACGTTATGTGTCTGTGAGCGCGAGGAGGGAGAAAAAAGGATAATGGAAAGGTACGAGCAGTCATCGAGAAAAAACGGGAGCTGGAAGCATGTAAATATAATAATAACCACTTCAGCCAAGAAGAGTGCCTGACGAGCCCAGTTGTAAGTAAGCTATTAAGACTCGACTGTACACCGTGTTCGTGTTTTCCTCCGAAAACAATAAGTTCCGTTGGAGCAGTCTTTCAACGCCTCTCTCTGTCTCTCGCAAGAAAAGTTGACCCACACAACAAAGTAAAGCTATTTTTCGGCTACAAGCCGACAGGGACCCCGCCGTATTAGTCAGAGGTCCCTTTACTAAGGTTCGGAGCCGCGGACCTTCAGTAATAGTAATAAATCACACAGCAATAGTACATTCACGTAGTTGTAAAAAGCATGATAATATATTAAGTAATCCAAAGTATTCAGAATACGTTACTGTCATTGAGTAACGTAACGGAATACGTTACAGAATACATTTTGGGGCATGTAATCTGTATTCTGTAATGGAATACATTTTAAAAGTAACCTTCCCAACACTGCTGGTTATTAACCAATGAGAATACTCCGTTTGATTGATCTCACCCTAATAATGACTGAATTTTAGAAAATGCGCAACTGAGCTGATAAAATCATCAGGAAAGTGCTTGCAGAGCTCAACGTGCAAGGGATCTAGGAGCTGTTTTCTCATTTAACACAGATAATCAAAAGTCTTTATGTAACAATGGTTGACAAAATACAGGTGTAAGGCACTTCATCACTGGTTTCACTTTTCACACTGAAATGTTACTTTCAATTCAGTTTGATACAATTTTATAATAATGAATTACAGTAGTGCTGCCTAGAAGTAATAAATGCTTGAACTAGTTTTTCAGCGTCACTCTGAGACAGGATATTTCTAATTTCAGAGATACTGCATAAATGGAAGAAAGCATTTTCCATCTTTTATGTACATTCTATGCTTCCTGAAGGTAAATAGTGTGAAACCCCCCATTCCAATATAAAGTGATTCACTCACTGAGTGCTACTTTGTTGCTGTCAATTGGTCAATAGTGGGCATTTCAGCCTGTAGCTGCATAGGTTACCTTCTAATGTATTTACCTTCCTGTCATATCAATGGTATTCTTTGATCGCATTCTTAGTCACTATAATTGCTTGCCTCAGAGCTGAGATAAGTATAACACAGGCCCCGCCTCCTTTGTGTCACTAAAAGTGATCTTGTCTGTTTTTGCTACAAGCTGGTGAATTCTGTTGATGTTTCATAGTTTCTGTTTGGTAGATTGCTGTTAATTTCTCCTTGTGTGGGCACCCATTTAGAATTACTGTTTCCTTTGATTCCTATAACAGCATTTCATCATCATTTACAGGTGTTCAAGAACATACTGAGCGCACTTTCTGCATGATAAAAATTCAGTTAAAAAACACTGATTATAGAGTCTTTCTATAATTGCTGTAAATATTGTTGTCCTTCTATTTGATAGCTACTAAGCTAAATGCCTTGAAGCGGTCTCAGCTTGAAGATTGTGCTTAAGAACAATATCATTTTAAATGCATTTTTCTTTTGGCCTGCAATCAAATGATCTTCCTGCACACTTAATACATAATAAACAAGCACACTTCAAAGCTTCAAAAAAGTATGCCGGTATCGTCTTGAGGCAGCAGAAAGATGTGTGAAAGGCAGCTCTCCTTTCTGTTAGTCAGTCACTTACTTTTAATTATTAATGTGATGATTTAATCAAATACCTTGTTTTTTGTTTGACCCAAGCCTACAAAGATTGTCTAACTGCCACAAGCAGCAGTGTGTTATATGTACAGAGGAAGATGTCTGACATAATGGCAGGAGACGTCTGCAGGAGTGACAGTAGACGAGGCATGTGTGTCCTTCTAACTACCTGCCGTTGGATTCACTTGACTGAGATCTGCTGATGTCGACGAAGTTTCCACTCTGGTTCGTTGATTAAACTCGCCATGAGGACAACACCATACTGTGCCATATATTACAAGTCTGCATCTGCAAGATGATTGGGTTTATATTTATAGCGGGTATGTGGGCCATCTTTGCACAGCCTGGACCTGGGATCTTGCCTTGTATGGTAGACCCCAGCCTCTATGGATCTTGTCCTTTTAACTTGTTCCTGTGTTGCCATGATTAGTGCCTCTGTGCTGTTTTCCAGTCCAGCTTTGTCCAGCTGGATGTCAGCGACTTCTTCTATCAGCCGGTGGTACACACCGTGCAGGGGCCGGTCCTTCCATGATGGTTCTTCTCCTTGCTCCTCTTCTTTCTCTGGGTTTCTGCTGCCTGTATAATTAGCTTGTGTTTTTATTTTAGCATGACATCGGCTATAAACCACTCTAATTAGCTCCCAAATACAAACTCAATTTTTGACATTCCTGACTCTTTTCTGTTTTTCTGGAGAGAGTCAACAACAGCAACCAAACAAACCAAAAGTATTTCCAAACTTTTGGGAAAAATAAAGTGCATCATATTTTATTTACTCCACAACTGGGGGCTACATGTCATGCAGTAAAGTAAAAACAACACAGTAAAAATTTAATTCATTCTACTTGGAAATTTATTGGCTAACTATGAAATAAATTGCTGATGTTTGCATGGAGTATTCCTTCAATACCTTTCACTATATATGTGTATATATGCATGTGTGTGTGTTGCCTTTGTAAAAATCCTTCCTAAAATACAAAACAACAGCCACAGCCTCAACAGTGTGCACATTTATCCATTTTTATTGGTAAAATTATTTTCACACATCTTTTCCCGGTTTTATGGCGTTTTCTTTTCTGGGTAATTGACCACTTTAATGACAGTGCTCGCTGAAAACATGCAAATGTCCCACCAAAACAACTCCCCCAATGGCGCTGTTACGCAGGGGGACTATCACTTTATCCTCCCTTTTCTGGGGCTGCTATTTTTATGCTATCATTTGATCATCATTTGCTATAATTTTGATCATTTCTTTTTCACATTTTCTTTTCTCTTATTATTTGGTTAGGCCCAGGCACTGAATTGACTTGATTATGTTTAGGAAAATAGGTTAGTTTAAGTTATAATTCAGCATTTTACAATATAAAAACTATTGTTTCAGGGCAGATTCCGCTCACCTGGTTCCATCCATCCATCCATCCATCCATCCATCCATTCGTACTGCTTATTTAGGTTTCTTCACAGGGGAAGCAGCCTAAGCAGAGGTCCAGACTTTCCTCAATCTGTCCACCTCTTCCAGATCATCCAGAGGGAACACCAGGTAATTCCTGAGCCTGCCGAGAGACATAATCTCTCCAGCAAGTTCTGGGTCTGTCCCAGGTAGTACTCCTGACATGCCCTGAGGATTTGTGCATTTCATTGATCCCAGGGAGCACTTTGCCCATGATCAGGTCTCTCAAGGCAAACTGGTCCTGTCTAAGAGGTCAGAGAAAGAGTGATTCTGAAAAACTCTATGATGACCAATATATATATACATAGTTTTTCTACATGCATGGTAGTTCGAGAGCCTTCAGTAGACCCCTGAGTCAGACACCATGTATATATATATATATATATATATATATATATATATATATATATATATATATATATGCTTTGACTGCCATGGTGTCTGACTCAGGGGTCTACTGAAGGCTCTCGAACTACCATGCATGTAGAAAAACTATATTAAAGGGGCTACCAAGTGCATTAAAATGTGATCACTATGGCTCCAGATTGTGTATAATTTTGAGATGAAGGCTAAACAACATCAACTTCAACATAGCACTAATGAATTTAATGTTCATCATATGTATTGAAATGTTTGTTTTACACTATGTATACTCACCGTCCACTTCATTAGGTACGCCTTTTCAGCTGTTTGCAGTCACATGGTAGCAACTCAGTGCATCTACTACTGTAGACATGGTCAAGACAACCTGCTGTTTCTTGAGTTCACTGTTCACTGACTCAGTCCTTTGGGATGTGGTGGAATGGGAGATTTGACAGCAAATGTTGTTCCTGCATGCGCATAAAGAGCATGCTTATTTTAAAGCGTGGCGCTCTTTTATTAAAGTTGCTGAGAAAGCGAGAATTTTATGCATGTCATCAGTCCTTTGTCACTGTGTCTACGGAAAGAAAGAGGCAAAAGTACTAACTAACTCGAAGAGATTAGTGAAGGGAACAGTAATGGATTTGTTGGCCACGGAGCCGAACAAATCAGGGTAATTTATTGGAGCAGATCCAAAACGGAATCTAGAAGTCATGCCTCTCTGTTTCATTTATTTATATATTTTAAATCACAGCACATCTAAGCAACAGCAATTGCAAAATGACTCGTCATACTTTGCTACGTTGTCACTATAAAGATCTTAAATGCAACTTTAAGATGACCCTAAAGTCAAACAGGAAGCTCTCAACAACAGCTCTGATGAAAACTTCCAGGCCTGTGTCCTCTTTGTGTCTTATTGAGCAGGTATTGGCAGGCTTTCAGAGGAGTCAGGCCCTTCAGGTGCGTGCACTCCAATAGTGCTCCATTCCTCTTCATTAATTCGTCATCAATGTGGATCTATCTCGTGTTGATGACGGCACACCTGCACTTTTCTTGCCCCGTTGTACTGCCTTGAACAGCCCTGCCTGAATAAAAATGAAGCTAGTTTTATCCATCGTGGCAGTCATTGTGCCATTTGTTGGGTAAAACACACAGGTCCATTATTGAAGTGTCATGATGCTGTGTGTTTGGAAAGCGACAAATCACTGCAGGGTGTCACCCAAGCAGTTTTGTGGCATTACTCTCAGCAGAGAGGAACGCAGTTAATGCTGACAAACACTGCAGAATGAGGGTCATTTACCACACATCCATTAAGCAGGTGCCAATACTCCAGCAGCAGCAGCAGAGACATCTCTCTCTTTCACAGGGTCGTGTTTGCGTCTAGCTGCCCAGCATGAAATCTTACACTGTTTTGAGGGGTGTGGTTCACAAACTCAGGGACATCGATTCACATATCTTGTTGGAGTGAATAAACATGGTCTATAATATGGTTGGTAGAAAAATAGCTTCTTTTTACCCATCTATCTATTCATTCGTCCCTAAATTTATTGAAGCTTAAAAGACCAATGACAATTCCCAAACAACTCAAAGCCCTTCCAGCCAACATTAGATATTTATCAGGCTAAAAATACCACATATTATTTTTCTGTTTGTTTGTTTTGCCGAAATGCCAATAGAAACCATTCACAGTTGCTGAACTCTTTTCTACGCCGGGTGCAAAACAGACGACAGACGACAGACTTCCCCTTCCAAAGATTTTGCTGAGGGCTGTAGTTAAAGCTCATTAAAAAGTCTAATGAAAATACGGCAGTGGAATAACATGTAAAGTTAATTTGCTAAATATTTTTTTCTTGGTGAGCAAGAGACCATAAAAATATGAACCCTCGTGGCCCCAGCGAAATATTAAAGATACAATCACGGATAACTTCCAAGTAACCGCTCACCTCATTGAAATTCTAAGGAAAATGTAATTTATGGCTTTACTCAGGCCTCCTTTCTTTTCTAATTGTTGATATTGCCAGAAGGCACCTCCTTTGTTGGATTTCTAATTTACGTAAATGGGAGAAAATTATTTTCCCTTTTGTCCCCACCCCTAGCAAGTCAGGTGTGGAGAGAATTTCCTTAGAGAATTGATGCAGCACGACGTGTTTTACATGCATTTAGCTGATAAAACTGGAGTTTAATTTTCCTTTAAAAAAACCAATATCTAAAAAATATGTCCTCTCTACCACTTTGTTGGATCCGGTATGATGGAAGGGGGAGACATTTCAATCCTGACATGAAATATGAATCACTGCAATTGACATTTGCTGACCTGTTCCCATGTGCAGAGTATAAAAGGTCCTCTTTGAATAGACAGCTCGGCTCTCATAAATATGACATAGAAGCACCTATGACCAATTTTGACGCTGGCGCAGGGCACTGAAATAAAACTAACACTGCAAATCTGCACATTTCATGCATCATTAAAACATCACTTCAGAGGACTGAAGAGAAGGTCATCTCAAAGTAGCATGCTGTTACAAACAGTGTGTAATCAACCAATGATTGATCAGTTTAGTCTGGAAAATTCAAATTTGAGGAACATTCTGTACAAATTTGAGATTACTATTGGGACAATCGGTTGCTTTTGAATGAATGTAATTGTACATATGAAATCATGTGTCACCATGTTTCTCACGTGTCATAAGGTCATTTTAACACCATGACTGTTCTTATGATTATAAAAGCTAAAAAAAATTGTACATCATCTTCAAACTGCATTAAATGTTACGTTTAAGCGTAACTTTACAGCTTCTTCTGAATATAATGTGAATGATGTGTTACAGCAGTTTGCATGTGGAGAAAGGAGTGCTGGCACATATGTAAAGAGGTTTGGAAAGGGTTTTTTTTTTTTGACAGCCTCTTTTCAGCCTCAGCATGAATAGAACGCTGACACTGAAGTGCACTTATGAGCCACAAAAGCAGAACTTTCAAGTTACCGGTAACCTGCAATAAGCCTAAAATAAAAGTTTGGCTAATTTCATGTGGTTTACACTACTGATAAAACATAAATAACAAAAACTTGAGGTAAAACTCTGTTACCCTCTTTCATCTTGTGCTATCGTACTGTAAAAACAGTTTCTAGAACTTTGATTTTTTTGAGCATTTCCCTGATTCTTTCTGCCCTGTTTAGCTCTCTAATGCCACCAAGGGGTCACGGAGCTCTTGCACCATTCTTTTTTTTTTGGCTTGTCCACTTTAGCTGACATAGGACAAAAGGTACACCCTGGACAGGCTGCAAATCTATTGCAGGGCTAAAGGCAAAATTATGGTGGAAACATGGGGAGTCCGCTGGCAGTGGGTGGGCTGCTTTGGAGTGGCCGTCTACCTGCCAAAAATATCCAGTAATAAATGGGTGCATTCTCACAGTTCCACATCATCCATATTGGCATTTCGGAGGACTGCTCAGTAGAACGCTTGCTGTGATTGAAAAAGTTTTTCTGTAGGTTCAAAGAAATCCACAAATGGACACAATCAAATTGGCACAAATTAAGCATAACACGCAGAGTCAAATAATGATTCATACTGGCAATCACACCTTTCACAAATACAGTGTTGAAGATATGTTGGAATTAACAGTTCAATCCAATTCATTTTTATTTATAAATCGCCTAACAACAGTTGGCTCAAGGCGCTTTATACTGTAAGGTAAAGACCCTACAATAATACAAAGAAAACTGAGAAAACCCCAACAATCATATGACCCCCTATGAGCAAGTGTTCTGGCGACAGTGGGGAGGAAAACTCCCTTTTAACAGGAAGAGACCTCCGGCAGAACCAGGCTCGTGGAGGGGCGGCCATATGCTGCAACCGGTTGGGATGAGGGAGGAAACATAATATAACATGAAACAAAAGTGAGTATATCAAGCTAGGTTGCATGTTTAGTATCTCAATAAGGTGAGTTGTTCACCGTAACTGAAATAAATTTCATATCTTTCTGGCATGGACCAAATAATTTTTTCGCATTGTCAAGTAAATATGCCCTTATAAAACATTTATTTACAATGTGTGCAATAGAGACTTGTATAAACTGAGTGTAATGTTTGTTGACATTCCAGTAAATATTAGGGGTGCAACGATACACAAAATTCATGGTTCGGTTCGATACTTTGGTGTCACGGTTCGATATTTTTTCGCTGCAAAAAAATGTTCATGCTTTTTTAATTTGTCATTTATTAAAATTATAAATATATATTTTAACTCAAACATACAGTTTTTAAATTTAATGTTGCTGAAACAACAAAGGGATAAAATAATAAATCTATCTGATTGAGGAATCACTCATCTTTGGAAAAGACAGTTTATTACAGAGAAATGGCTCTTTCCAAAATAAAAGCTATACTATCCGCTTCTTCTGGGCTATATTCTCAGCAGCATATTAAACATATCAGGTCCCCATAAGGAGAATCATGTGCTAACGGCTGTCTAAATGACTCAGGTAAAGTTTGTAGCATGCGTGCTTGTTGTTTTTGTCTGCTTCCACTTGTCTTTGCACTAGGATGATGTCGGCGTAAATGTGCAGTCATATTCGTTGTGTTCCCACTAGTGCTGTCAGCATTAATCTGAAAAGACGTTAACGCCACAACACGGCAAATCTCCGTTAACGAGCTACCGCGGATCACCCCATGCGTGGGGCTGGACGGCGTCAACACATTAACGAGCAAACTGCACTAACGCAGTAGTTCCCACCCATGTAATTGAGCATTGCGTGGCACATCCGACATACTGCTTTACTTTTGTCCATGATGCTCTTACCATCAGGGTCATACGTCACATGAAAACCAAAATAGTTCCAAAGGCCAGATCTGAATGAGGGTGGGGGAGGTTAAATTTGCCATGTTGCAACGAGCTTAGCTTCTGTCTTGCTAGCTTGCGCTGCGCTCAGTGGATCTGCGCTCGACAGTGCAGCCTAGGCGGAGTAGTCGAACGCAGATCCACTGAGCTCTCAACACAGACAGCATCGTCAGAAGAAAAGTTGATAAAATAAATAAAATTTTTTGTATTGTTCGATACATATGCTTACCGAACCGAAAGCACTGTATCGAACGGTTCAATATCGATACGAGTATCGTTGCACCCCTAGTAAATATGTACTGTTGCATTATTGGCAGTATATTTAATATGTTTTATTGTTATGCTTGCATTGCTGATACCATATAATACATTCTACGGTAATAACCTTTCATGTTACCCTCCATGTTATCATAGCTTCTCATCGGAGGCCCTAGGGTGAAATAGGCATGTGTTACACCGGCGCCTTACCTTAAAGATTTTTTGTTGTTGTTATAGCCACTTGAACTCACAGAGGAAGCCTTCAGACTGTGGATTATACTATACAGCACCTCAGCCACTGTTTCATGTATTAATTCCAAACTTTTCATTTGAACATTATGGTGGCGCTGCAATCAGCAAAAACATATTTTCTCCTTTCAATTCATGCAGCCATGCTTTCAACATAATCAGATCAAGTTGCCATGGTGACTGTACCTTGCTGAACTGCTGGGCCTCTTCATTGCTGCTTGAAGGTTTATTATTTGGAAAGCTTTTACAATCCTAATTCATGACATTGCTTATAGAGGAAGCCTTTTGGGAACCACACACTTGGTTTACCCAGCCTGGCCAATAAGTTACTGTGTCTCTACACTGTGCTGTGGCTTTACTACACCATAAGATTTTGACGTAGCTATCTTTTATTAGGAATTGCGGCACAGCTTTTGGACAATGACATCTTCCAGAATCCTCAGAAAATAAACACATTTTTACCATTGAATTGTATCAACAGCTAAAATTGTAGCAGAGCCAACTGAAGACAAGAAAGTTTAGACGTGTGCAATTAGAAAGGCACTAAATGAAGCGAGCCCGCAGCCCAGGAGAAAAAAAAACAAACTTCAAAAGTACCACATTCTCTGAAGTTTTCAAGTAAGGAGACAGACATGTTTATCATATTGAATTTTTAGCTTTTTATAGTTAAGTGGGGGTGGAACATCAGGTGGGCTCTTGCAGACACTACAATTAAAAACAGTGCAAAAAAATTTGCATAGCATAAGCATATCATTAACACTCAGGGAAATAGAAACAATGTATTCTCTAGGGTGGCATCCAAAGATAGGCCTCAAATCCACCCTATGTAGGTGGTTGCTGCAGCAGGCTCCTCGAGCTAATAATCCACCCAGTATTTACCGCGTTCTAAACATAGATATCCAATCCCACAATGTTTGCAATTTCAATGCAATGCCTTTGAAAATCATGCAAGATATTAGGACGTGGATTTGGATGAATTTGTGCGGACAATGTGCAATTAGAGATGTAAACTGCGTGAATCATTTCTGTATATAGACCTACGTCACATTACACTTTAAATCAGTGTCACTGCAGATTGTTGCCTGTTCACAATAAGACCCCCCATGAAGTTAGTAAAAGCTGAGAAAAACAGGATTATGTTGAAACAGCTCTCTCTTTTTTTCCTTTACTTTTTGTAAGCACAAAGATAATTACGCTCTTTTTCAGCACAACAGTTTACATTCATTGTAAACTGTTGCCGTCGAAATTCTCCTATTGCAGGAAACACACAATAAAATACACACAAGGGTAATTTGCTCTTGTTTAATTTACTTCAAAATGACAGCCATCACAATTCACCTGGAATTATTTCACATTCTCTTGATATGTTTGATGCTACAGGCTTGAGCGTGAAGACCACATCTGTCAACTGAAAGAGCTGTACTCGCCTCATCTGCAGAACTGAAGGCCTTATTTCAAATCTATCACTTCAAATTGAGGTAGTGTTAACCACTGTGATTTGTAAGGGTCACAGTCCTGAGCTACGCCTATGGTCCACCTAAGGCCGGGAATTCATCATTCTTTTATTACCCTGTTTCACTGAGGCATGTGTAATATCTCCTGATGAATCTCGTTTCTGAATCGTCTCCTTCTTCCTAACCCAAAACCCAAAGCAGACAAATCTGCTTAAGAATTGTTTGCAGATTCAGTCGTGCAAATCTTGCAATGAAGAAGACAATGAAAGCCAGTTTAAAAGTAAAAACATATTATTTGATGCTGGAGGTGGAGTAGAAATAAAAATAAAAATAAAAATAAAAATAATAATAATGCGATGACTCCTTGTGCAATTTATGGTCCAATACAAGAGTTACAAAATGTCAGTTTTCCTAAAGACAATAGAATACCTGTCTACGCACCGTCACTGAAAACCTGGCATACATGTAAAGAGCAGAGTCCAGGGAAAGTGGTGCTGGATATCATCTGCAAGTTGTGTGAAGGGGGATTGGTGATTTGGGAGGAAGGATGTAAACCAAGCAGTTTAAGTTTATGTTGACTGTGTGACAGGCATATTAACATCTTTCACTTTAAAGACTACATTGACCTACATTCATTTCATGAAGATTTACTCATACTTTATATAAGACACCATACCTAGCCCTGTAGACCTCAGACTGTTGGAGAGAGGACACTCGAACGCGACCTGAGCAGCCGTCCAAAAGCTTTAAGGGAGAGTTGGCACTGATGGTGCCATGACCAGAAGCTAAAGGCAGTTGCTGAGAGTGTTACCTCAGCCATAACAATAAGCAGGCCAGGCTGTCCCCCAGAAAGCACATAACATTTGTCAAGGCAGGAGAGTGACTAAAACCACAGCCTAGAACTGCTGCAGGTCCTTTCCACTGCTAAGGAACGGCAGATATGGTAAACCTGGGAAAGTAACTTAAGTTTCCAGCACATATCACAGCAGCATCATTGCAACTAGACATTGTCATTCTGCCCTGATAGATCGCACTGTGCCCTGAGAAGATCTTAAAGAGGAAGTTGTTGAAAGGAAGCTGGCCAAATACAGGCTTCTGGAGTAGAAAGTGATGGCAAGCATCTATCCAGTGGAAATCTGTCTTTACAGAGCCTATACCCTACTCAGAAAGTAAGTCATTAAGATTGGTCAGTAAAAACACAGTGGATCAAGCGCTGCGGCTCTGTGCTGCTACGACCCAAAAAGCCTCACGAACCCCGGAAACATCATGGAGGCCACATCCCAGCACATCAGTAGGATGTATCTTTCCCCCTACTTCAAAGATAAAGTGATTACTCACACAATGTAATTATTGCCATTTCATGTAAACCATAATTTAGCTACATATAAATGAAGATGGATAACAGCTCATTAGACCAATCACTGTACACTAAATTTAAACTGTGCAAAATAAACCTACAGTCCTCATCAAAAAAGTATCTCATTTTCTATTGCTTATGCACGTTTATGCATGATTCAGAACTGAATCATTAATAGCGGTCTCTGACAAACACTGCCTTACATGCCTTACACCCTCTCCTAAACATTGTTTTCTGGTTGGCTGCTCCTCATAAACAGAAGGCCTGAATAGCAGTTGGATTGGCCTGAACTGTGTGTGAGATGGCTACGTTAAGGAGGATGCATATATTCTTTAACACGATGCAGAGCCAGAGTGTTTACACTGGTCGAATCCTCATAACGACGATTGATTACTGAATAATCATCTGAAACTTTGGCCAAGTTTAACATGTGTTCATGATTGTAATATAATATAAGAGAGCAAATAAGGAAGAATTCTGCTTTAAATGCATTGAGACAGAGAAATGTCAATAACACATATAACACTTTTATACAAACATGACCAGAATCTCTGGTGGGATGGAAGGTTTTCAATCATGTGGGTGAGTTTGGCTAACATCTTTACTCTACTGTCACAAGTCTAACAGTATCACTCATATATGAAAAACATGGGGAAAGTGGACTGGATCAGCTGCTGTTGTTTTTAAATGAGCAGTGTAAATAAACTTGACTAATATTAATTTACAGTGTAAGACAAGCTTCATTATCTCTATTTTGCCGTCACTTTGTCTATAACACACCGAGAACTTGAAGGCAGACTGCTACTTAATTCACTAACAATTAATACTGTAATAATGGCCTCTCCTAAAAGGATGACCTTCATTGATTCACTTCACCAAGCTTCAAGAAGGCGTGTCCTGTTGAATATCAGCCAATCAGAGGACTTTTACCTAATTAACTAAAAATAGGGGGTGGGGGGGTGGGGGGTGGGTTCCAAGATATCTAAAGAAATAAGTAAATAAAAATGAAGCAAGACGTTCCCAAGTCTGGCTGGATGGTAAGATGCTGAGAGTCAGCAGAATGGCACAAGTTTTTAGTTTATGATAAATGGTTACTCTGTTTCAGCGACGTCGCCACAGCTCGCCAGAGAAGATCTAACCCTCTCAGCCAGCTACTCCACTAAACACTCAATTCTCCACAGCATTCCTTACTGCATCACCCATGAAAAATGCAGACATTTACACCACCTTTCCTAGTATGGTTAAAACACCAAGCAAGTGCATTGACTGGAACAAATTCCACTGGGTTGTAGTTTTCATTTTGGTTGAAAGTCTTAGGGAATGGAAACGAAAGTCATGAGTGCAGATGCCCTGGATATGACGGAATAGTTACAGGATTAGCAGATGCATGGTTTTGTTAAAACAATTAAAAATCAAATTGCAGACAAGTTTTCTTCTTTGCTGTTGTGAAAATATGGCAGAAGGAGAAGCTTTAATGGTGGGAATATCTACCACAATTTAATATTATACAGCTGTTTTAAAACAAAAGACATGGAAAGAATGTGTATGCAAACACTTTGTGCATCCAGGCTACTGGATGCAAAATATAAAAAGTTAGTTCCCAAAGCAGAAAAGTGACTCATTTATTAGTAGTGCTGCCTCACAGCAAGAAGTTCCTGTATTCAAATTATAGCGTTGGTGGTACTTTCAGGACTTTGATGGACGCTGAGTGAAGGAAATATTAGTCTAGGAGAAAGCATCCTAGGGAGTAATAATAATCATAATCTGGACCATTTTTGATTGGAGATTTTTATGCTGTAGCCTTGTGAATTCATGTGATTCTACACATGTGAGCTAAGAGTTTGCTCCATAGGCTACATGCTGGCTGATAAGCAGTCCTTCATTTTCAACATCAATGAGCAGAAAAAAACTGTTTTTGGACAACACAGAAAACCTGCCACTTATATAAATGTTCAAACACAAAACCCGTAGTATATACTGATCATGTAGGTCTATTCAGATAACGTTGGTCTTACCCTCCTTAAAACCTGCTGTTCTATTATCATTGAGGACCTTTTTTGGTTTTTTTAAATGGTAAATGGCCTGTATAGCGCTTTACTAGTCCCTAAGGACCCCAAAGCGCTTTACACAACCAGTCATCCACATACTGGTGATGGCAAGCTACATTGTAGCCACAGCCACCCTGGGGCGCACTGACAGAGGCGAGGCTGGCGCTACCAGGCCCTCTGACCACCACCAGTAGGCAACGGGTGAAGGCTTGGACGACCGAGACTGTGCAAGCCGGGGCTCGAACCGGCAACCTTCCAAGGACAAGGCGAACTCCAAACTCTTGAGCCACGATCGCCCTTTTTTAGTTATACTGAAACATTCCCATTTTGTTAGACTTTAGCTGTTTGAACCAAAGAAGTTTTACCTTGGCTTTTGCAATCGATTTCGAATGTGATGATGGTGATACGTAAACAGTTGGAAAGGAGGAAAATTAGGTGAATTAGCAAACTGTCATGTGTGAAAAATGGTGTAACAGCAATAAAAAATATGAGCTGGAGAGAACAGCTTTTGAACCTCTAAGTGAGCCCAACATGGGCGCCTTAAAAATAAAATATGAATGCATTGGAAGGATGCCTTTGAACCTCCCTTCTAATGTGAGAAACTATACGTCAATTTCAATTGTGAAGCCTGTGCGGGTTCAACTCTGTGTTCATCTTCTGATCTGAGTGAGAAGCAGTTCTATAAAACTCAAGCAGTGTTTTTGTGTGTAAATTTGGACAGAGATAAAAAGGAAAATATGAGGAGAGGAAAACAAAGAGAATGATCTTATGTTTAATTTTGGGGTTTTCACTTTGCGTGCGCGACCTGACTTTGTCATCTGACCTTACTTGTTTTCACCTCGGCTGAACTGTGTGGGAGGAAGAATGAATGACTCATATGTGCATTATAGTTTTGATTGGTGGTTGGCTATACTGGGTGGTTTTGCTT
Source organism: Copadichromis virginalis (assembly GCF_057382275.1). Taxonomy (NCBI): domain Eukaryota; kingdom Metazoa; phylum Chordata; class Actinopteri; order Cichliformes; family Cichlidae; genus Copadichromis; species Copadichromis virginalis. Next base: position 47,571,962 of record NC_140620.1, read on the forward strand.
TTCTTCATAATAGTTATGCATCAACTCAACAGAGCATAGGAAAATACTTTTCTTGTCTGAAAAAATATATATAAAAAAACCCATCAAGTGGAACGTCGCTCGGATAGTGTTTATGGAACAGACATTAGCTTCGATCTGCTTCTCCAGTCACAGGCGCCGCATTGGTAAAAAGTGAAATGGAGGCACTCGACTCGAGGTGCGCACACACTGACAAAGTATAAAAATATAAAAGCGTTGTGATTACTTAGCAATCACACATTGATCTGCTTCTTTATAGTCGGTTTATGAATAGAACTGTTAAGCTATAGAGGGAAAATGGGACCACTGTCACAGTCAGTTAGAACATTTTAAATTATGCGTGCTTATACATTGCTGAGTAGTTTTATGAAGATGGTGATGTGCGCTGCCAAATTCGACTTGAGGTATCTTTTTAATAATCACTGAGCTTAGATCAGGGAGCATGTCTTATCTTCAAAGAGCGTGCAACAGACTCGCATCTGCAAAAATACAGACGGTGCTGCCTCGCCACCAAACACATCACTGCACACTGCTGCTTAAATTCACAGATATGAAGTCATTCGAATGTCCACACTGGAAGAATAAGCATGCACTGATGTTCATCCGATTCTCATTAATAAACGAAGGCAGGTCTGTACATAAAAGTGTATTTTTCTAAGCAGCTGTTCAAACATTATTTTACAATTTCGGGATGAATTTATAGGAAACCAGAAAATAAAGCAGTTTGAGCAATGAGCACTTCTTGAGTATAAACTGAGAAATAAATTCGGGGCAACGGTGGTTCAGGGGGTTGGGAAGCTCATCTTATAACCAGAAGGTTGCTGGTTTGATCCCCAGCTCTGTCTGTCTTGGTCGTTGTGTCCTTGAGCAAGAGAATTTCTGCCGATATGGCAGCCTTGCTTCTGTCAGTCTGCCCCAGCTGTGCGCCAGCTGTGGCTACACCAGTGTGTGAATAAATAGTGGAATTGTAAAGCGCTTTGATGGTCTTGAAAAGCGCTACATATAAATGCAATCCATTAAGACTAAAACCACTCGATAGCTGCTCTGTTCAAACCATCATCAAGTTCAAACTGAGCACACAGGCACAAAAAACACAAGAAAAAAACCTTGCCAACAATCATCTAAAGAGTGGGACTGTTGTAGCCGTGACTCAAAACCTGTGGTTCCCTGTAAGTACTGCAAGTCATATCTTTAAACAAGGGAACAGTGTCTGAGGTTTGGCCAAGAGAAGTCATCTTTACCAAAAAACAGAATGGGTATTCCCCAAGGATCTCAGCTCACCGCTGTTAGTGTTTGTCTACGACCTGCCTGTCAGCGTCTCAACACTGGCTGTAAGCTTTATGCAGATGATGCACACATATATGATGTGTACTTGTTCCTAGTAAGGCAGCGGCAACTGTAACTGCATATTTGGATGATGTCCACCGATTGCTACAGAATAATTATCTTGAATGTAATTTGAATAAAACAAAACAAACGAAAAAGTTTTCTCCATTAGAAACAGAGCCCACTTCAGGGTTTTAAAATTAACTTAAGAATGAAGAATTAAAAGTTAAGATTCATAGTTCATAGAAATAAATTAAGACAACTCAAATATGATAAGTGCGTGAAGTTGCTTTTAAATATGGTTGAGAATTTGCAACATAAGGTGATCTACACTAATGTGACACCACACGTTCGCTCCAGCAGCACAGCTATTTAGACATCCCCATGATATTTTCTAATTTTTCATATTGTGTGACAGCATGGGCTCACCGTCTACAATTAAGCACCTGGCATCCTTACACAGCCAGTCTGAAAATAATGACTCAAAAGCCTGTTTGGTGGCATCGGAGCCCATTTGTTTGTCACATTGTCAGATATAAATGTCAAATCCAAAATATTTATCTTTGAGAGTTTTTATTAGTTTTCAAATATATAAACAGCTTTGCTGCAGAGAGCCTTTTTCCATTTACAGACAAGATAGTGATGGCATCACACCGAGCATGGTGATTGTGAAATACCACGCTGTAGCTCTGAAATAGGATAATTGGCGTTATCCATAGGAAGCCTGTCTGTGGAACACACGTCCAGCAGAAATCAAATTAATCACAGATGTTAAATCCTTGTAAGCAAAGGTCAAGGACTGGCCAGATCAGAGATGTGTAAAGTAATTATACTATAATTCCATAATGTAATGTACTTAAATGTATATGTATCTTTTCTATATGTGTTTCATTACATTAATGTATTTTCCTAAGTATTGGGGGTAGTAGTCTTGTCTCTATACTATATTGTGGTTTTATGCAACAAATGCATGGTCTATCTGTGTGTTGTGGATGTAAAAGTCAACTAGGGAAGAGACGTGGAAATGAGTAATAGCTATAAACACTGTCCTCTTTACTCTTTAGTCAGGGTTAGGGTTTAGGTAAGGTAACGTTACACCGTGCGTCGTCAAATATCAGACACATTTGATTGTTTTACATTTTCGTTTTAAGGACCATATAAGTGCCTTCAGCGATTTCTGTTATTTTAAGTGCACCAGAGTGATTTCAGATTACATTTGGCAGTGAAGGTCTTAACTGCATATTAATGCAGTAATGATGTGAAGAGCCATGTCATCGCCATTTAAAATCAAAGGCTCAGGTTAACTTAAGGATTCTCCAGTTGAGGGAAAGAGCTTGTCATGGTCCTGGGTCATTTTGGCCCAGCGTTTTGTGTTTCCTTGAAGTTCATTTTTGTGCTTTGTGTTTATTCTGATTTTGTATTGGTTTAGGGTTGAACCTGTAGTTTGGTGTGTGTATTCAGCCCTACCTGTGTCTGTCCTTGGTGCTCTGTTCATGTCCCCGTGTTGTGTTGTAAATCAGTCTGTGTGTTCCTGCTTTACTTTGAAGGCTCATGTTCTGGATTTCCTATTCTATTTTGAAGGTCTGTGTCTGTTGTCATTGTGTTCAGCTTGTGTCCTCCGGTCCTCATGTGTATTAGGTTCAGCTGTTCTTCCCTCCTGTGTGTGATTACCTGATTACCTTGTGTGTGTATATTTAGTGGGTGTCGGTCTGTGTTCATTGTCGGCTCGTCTGCGTTCTATGGTGTTCCTGTCTCTGCGTCTCTCTGCCCCGCACCCCTTTTGTATGGTCTCAGGTTTGTCATTTAGTTCTCCCAGTTTAGGTTTCTTCAGTTGTTTTGTCATGCCTCACTGCCTGTTTCTGCCATTGTCACTTTGTAAATAAACATCACTCGTATCATCAGTCACTGCTGCATTTTGGGTCCTCCCTTTCCTCCACACCACACGGCTCACTCCGCCAGCCGTGACAGAGCTGCCATGACATACAGTGATTAAATTAAATGATTATGTTTTGCAGAAATCCCACTGACAAATGTATCTTTTATTATTTTTAATATCACAGCACAGCAGTGACGTGGACATAAGATGATGATGAAAAAATGACAGGAAAACATTAATAAGAAAAGTTTTTAATATCTGGGTTGTTATATTTTACCCTTTGGGATAATTAGTCATTACTTGTGATTCTGAGTAATGACTGAATGAATGACCTAGTTGGAAAGACAGTTATGAAGTGATGAAATCATTAGGTGCAGACTGTGCCAATGTTATACCCAGAGCAGGCAGCTAGCCCTCTCAGTAGTGCTAATTACGCCAAACACGTGGTTAACTCATTCAAGTTTTAATGTAAACACCTTGATAACCACATTTATTTGAATACACTTTAGTACAATGTTTAAAACCACACATTGGGCATCGAAAAACTGCCCGTTACTTAAAAGAACAGTCCAAGTCCCCATTTTTATTGTGCTGTTTTTCAAACTCATCGAATACTGTGGTACACCACAATACAACCAAATACTGGCAAATACATTGAAACTGGTTTTATTTCATTATTATTTTTTGAAAATAGGAAGAAAGGAAACTTGTGGATGGGTAAAGATACAACAAAAGTCAAAACTGCAAATTCAAAGACAACATTAGGGAGAGGCAAGTTCTAAAGAGCAAAGGCTGACGTGGTGGGGTTGTGCTGGGTTGTCTGTGTACGTGGGTGGCAGTAGCGGTGGAGCGACAACAAGAGAAGAGGTAAAATAAGGAACAACACAGACAAGGCTGTTTGACATAGATAAATTCTGCTTATTCAGAGTAACTGGAGAGTGAGGAGCAAAAATAATAGGGCCATTTGCTGGATGGAAGGTTGCCAGATCTTATTGTTGTTGAGCAGCTGCAAAAGCAAAATTGCATTGGGAAAGCTGACATACATATGCCAATATGTCATTTAGTCTGTATTTTTATTCTGTTTTTTATTTGGTTTTCAGAGTCAATGCAAAGCATGGAAACAGGTCCTTTAGCTCCTTTAACTCATCGATAAACCTTTACAGCTCCCTATGTTCTGATTCTCCTCAGTGATGTTACTGCTTCTGTATCCAAACCTTTTTCTACTTGCATGTGAATCAGCTGATGTGTAGATCATTGTTAAGCTAGACCTTCACAGGTCACCAGTGAAGTGTTATAGTATAATAAATAACTTCCTTTCAAAGGACCCTCGTAAAGATCCATCACATGCAAAGATCCAAGATGACCCCCTGAACCAGTTTTATCAGCTTTCACATGAAGCTTAAAAACATCTAGTTGGACAAACTAGATCAAAGCGTTTTCTAAAGACCTGCTCAGAGATTCGAGCTTAGGGGCATAATGTGGTTTGATTATTATGTTGCAGCTGTGTTATTTGGTGCTTTATTTCATCCCCAAACATTAGCTGAGCTTTTAGCTGACACTGCCAACATCCATTGTGACAGCTAACTCAGACAAGTCAGAATGGATGATGCTTGGCCCTAAATCAGCACAAGAATCCATGTTTTTGATCCAACAAAGCAAAGCTTTGTTCAAAGAAGAGAGTAACAAGAACCAATTATTATTCATGCTTGAATTAGTGTGTAATTTTTATCCCTTCATGCCATCATACTGCTTTGCCACTTACCATGGAGTACATGGCTATGACTGTGTGGGGAAAAAAGAGAGAAAAAAAATAAACAAAATGAAAAGGCTGAGATCCTGGTAGATGACGGATTCTGTCATATTTAGGGATGTGAGTGTATGGCTAAATAAATTTATTAAACCTTACCAGAAATATGAGTCCTGACAGCTTCTGGTTATGACCTATAATGGTTACTGTAATCCAGGAGGGTGTAATGTGGACAGATGACATAGTAAACGCTGTGATGTCCACCATTACAAAAAAAAGTGTTGTATAAGCTATATACGCAGCTAATCAACGTGGTTGACAGGCTATGACAGCGTCCTTATGTGCCGACACCGCTGTTTTAGCTGGCAAAGCGGCGTGGCTGATGTGGAGTGAAGCCACGTTAATGACAACGTGTACAACCACTGGAGATGTGAGCAGGACAGACGGAACAGTTATGATAAAAATATTTGCAATGTTTGGTTTTCTTCCTGAATACTATCGTTGTTTATATTTACTGCGGGAAGAAACGGTAAAAAGGGCGTTTTATAAGGAAAGCGCTTGAAAGCACTCTCCACCTGTGAGCAAAAACAAAAAACAAAACCAAATAAACCCCCACCCTTTCCAATTGGGCGAAAAATGTACCATATCGACCAATCAAAAAATGATATAGCAACACGGCAGCATTTAGTTGTTAAGAAACGGGGGGAAGTTTTAGGAGTGACGGCGGTGGTTTGAGATGTGAGAGATTTGCCACGTTTAGCGCAAATCTTGTGTAGTTAGTGTGTAGTGTAGTCAGTAGTTTTGTTGTGTGTGTCAGAACAATGAGGCGACTGCTGAATGTTACAGGTGTTACAGGAGTGATACATCCTGTTGTTCTCCTTTATCTCATATATGAGATAAAGGAGAACAACAGGAGTGGCACAAATAATTTGTGTGGCATCAGATTTGATGCAGAACAGCTGATTGTTCTGTAAATAGTTTTAATAGTTTTTAGGTAAACAGCTGCAAAAAACTTTGTTTGCAAAACTCAGTTACTTTTTTTGAAGAAGTAACTATATAATTAATTGCCCAGCATTGGTCATTATATACTGTATTTTGCAGACAGAGATAAAGGACTCTCTCCCAGACCACAGACTCATAATACAAGTCAGATCTTTATAAAAAAAAAAAAAAAGAAAGAAAGAAAGAAAGTTGTGTTTTCAAAATTGGAGTTCAAGTTATTTTTTTACTTCCAATAGTGTTAACATACTACACAAGTCATGAACAAGATTTTTTAAAATTTTCATTGTATGTGGGCTAAAGCAGTTAATGAAAAGTAGTCTAACATAAATGCTGTAATTTGATTATTTTAATAAACCATTAACTTGGATGGATTCGATGCTGGCGTGACCACAGTGCACACGTCTGCTGTTGCTCACAGTGGTCCAAGGGACCGCTCAGGGAGTTTGTGTGTTCGCTCAGACACATGAAAAATTAGAGGGAACATTGATGACAGCCATCTTTCACAGCTCGCTGAGCTCAGCTGGCCTCATCTGCCGGTAGAGAATGACCCCTGTTGGTTTAAGCTATGCAGTGCACTACAAAAAATGAAGTCAATACAGTGTCTCCAAGTCACTTTACTGTCAAAAGGAGCATCTGTTTTATTGACTGCATTAAAAACAATACCATCCAGATACCCTGGTAGACCGTGAGACATGGATATCAGCCAAGCTAATTACAAAGTTGCAAAAGAACCAACATAGTTGCATTTTTATTCTTATTCTTATTCCGTGTTATAATTCCTTTTTCAATTTTGCAACATTGTGTTCCCAGATAAACTTTTAATTTACACCATGACACTCAGATGGAAATTAAACCAAAACCACACACGCACACAAAGAAAGGGGGAAAAAACAGAGGCCAGAACATCTGTTTAAGTCGTCTGCTTATGATCAGATTTGCACTGTTTTTAGCAGTCACTAAACCTGACTGAGGTTTCTGTGTGTTTTCATTATTTAATCCATTTGTCTTTACAAACTAAGTTCTTGGTTGCTGGAATGTCAGAAAACTGGAGCTTTATTTATGCATCACAGATGGTTGGGGGAATATGAAATAAGCCATGTCTTGCCATGTCTTCTATGCAATATGGTCACACAGCTGTGGATCTTGGTCTCATTGTTGGGTAAATCCAAATTTAGCTGTCCAGTTGGCTCCTGAAAGCTAGCCTGCAGCATAATTCTCTCACTAAGAAGCCAAAATGCTAAGGAATGTTGTACACCGATTATGTTATAAGCCTGATGAAATTTAACAATGAAACCCAGTTTAATGTCGATAAAGGAAGAACACGACTTGCCTTGTTTTGCAACCTGTACATTTCTCAGGTTGTTCCACTTGATGTTGACTCCCGTTGGTCGACTGAACGCTAAACTCTAAGTCAGAATACAAAAGCCTTTTTTCTCTGTTCCTTTCATTGCTCAAACATCTTTAGCGTCAAATAAAAAAATATCCCTTTTGTAGCTCGCTCTCTTTCCAGTTCCAAACTTCTTGCCAAAGTGCATTGAATTGATGCACATTTTAGGGTTGATTGAAAAACCAAACATGTCTATAAAACATTTCTATTGTCAAAATCTCTGTTATTGATGGACTGAAATGCCCCGAGCTATGTTTATTCTTCTTTTGTACTCGCTTTAGGTGTTTCTTGGGGAAAAAAACAACCCCTTTTCTTCTTTTAAGGAAACTGTAAGAAAAACTTAAATCAACAGCAAGTGAAATTTAAAAAATACCTCCAAGAGAACTCTGCTAAATATATAATGTGGCACAGACGGCAGAGGGAAGGAGGGAGGGGAAGATCTCTCTCTAAGGATCATTACTCTCCTCATAGAATGCCAAGTGCTGACCTAGCAGCATCCCAGCTCTCTACCCTCTTCTTGCCCTTCAACCCCCTCCCCTGGCAGGTGAGGGAGTCACATGCTGTCGGGCCCACCCGCCGTCATTCCATTTGGTCGGTGACACCCATAAAGCAGTTCAGGACGGTAGCGTTCCAAGAGCTTTTAAAGCAGCCAATGGCTACATTAATGATGGAAACACTATTCGGCTTAATTCATGCTCCGTTCGAGCCTCACAGGGAGGATCTGACCTCTCTTAGGTTAAATAATGGTCCCAGCATAGATGGGTTGGTTGGGGGGCAAGGAGGAGATAAATGCACTGTGACGTTCAGCTCACTCCAGCGTCCCCTAATGTGTGATTTGAGATCAGTCTATTAGGCACACGCTTTGCTTAAACATGGGAAGAGTTATTAGACGGGGCAGCGGTGACTGGGGGCTGCGCATAAAGCAGCATTTGAGCAGAGAAACGGGGTGGAGTTTGACAGCCATTTATCACAGCAAATCTGAGAAAGAGATGCAAGAATCCATGCAGAGGTAGTATGAGAAATTCAAGGCTACAGCAAACTCACAGTCCATTAAGAAGATTTCACCATTCACAAGGTTTATTGTGGTCCGGAAACACTCATAGCATATTTTAGCTGATAAACACGCACCTCAACAACTTCAACAACAACATCTTCAATGAAAAATTGTTTAAGTTATCTATCAGATATAATCTAGCTATTCTGCTTTGTGTTGTGCACTTGTTCTTTAAAGCCATCACCTAAAGTTAATGGAAATTATTGGCGGCGTTGGCACTTAACCCCTGTGAAACCCAACGCACATACTCAAACAGCACTGTAAGAAATGTTATCTCTGGCTCAGGTAACATTAAAAAACTAAAAATGGTTTCAGAAAAGTTTATATAAGAGCATTTTAAAGTTATTTAATACAGTCTGGATGTTCGCTGACCACAACCCCAAGAGAGAACAGAAGGGTCAGTCAGTGAACGAGCACGGCACTTAGGATATTTGATCATCTTGGGGATTTTTTCACCTTCAGTGGCATGGAATGTGAAACAACCTTTAGAGCACCGCTGGGATGGAAAGACCAGCGATAACTTGACAAATTGATTTTCAAATGCAAAGCATGTTCACTTATTAACATTACAAGGGTGCCTTAGCATCAGTGGCTGAGAGAGCTCATTGGACTGTAACCTTAAACAAAATAAACATGCACATAGAGAAATCATGTTTTTATCAGTCTAAGAAAACATAGGCTGGAAGTCCCATAATCAGAGCTGATAAATTTAGAGCACATTGTGATTTTGGTAATTAAACTACTGCTTCTGGATAACAAATATGTATAGTGAGGATACAGCAAAATAATGATGACAGAAACCAATATATGCCAATTTCCTGACATATGTGTATATTTCCGTACTTCAGCAAAAGAGCCTTAACCAAGTCTATGACTCAGATTTACTATATAGTATTGTGCAAAAGTCTTGAGCCACCCCATTTCAGTTTATTTTGCATCCAAAGAGTCAAAGTTTCTTGATATTTTTTGAAGCTGTCTTGAGCAATAGCACTCCCAGATATCGTTTTTTCTTTGGATATTGTTTGTTTTTAATTCATTTTCAGTCCCATCCTTGTAGCTGACCAAATTTTGGGGGGATTTGTTAATCCACTTACTACCGACCTATGAATCAAGCATAACAAAAAGCACAAAATTCGAGGATCTGTCAGGCGTCGTGTGGAGGCGAGGAAGAAGGAACCCAAACGCAGGACTCGCAGGTAGGTGCAGATTTATTATGAGGAGTGGATGAACAGAACAAAGGGAGAAAATGGCTGGCTGGCTGGACAACTGACTGGAAGGCTGAATGGCTGGCTGGCTGAACGCAGGCGGAAACGACAACAGAACATCACATGAACATCAACATCAATGACACGACAGAGAACTGGTGAAACCGAGGAACTTAAATACACAGGTGAATGATGACAATGATTGGAAACAGGTGAGTACAGGGCTGAACATAATCTGACTAATGACACGGGAGACAAGCTGACACGGGAAAAAACAGGAAGTGAGAACATTAATGTGGCGAACCAAACTGAACATGAACAAACTGAAATCACTGGGTCAACGACCCAGGAACCCTGACAGTACCCCCCCCTCCAAAGGCCGGCACCCGACGGCAAAAGGAGAAAGAAAAAAAACCAGAACAGGGTGGGCGGAGGGGGCCCAGGACGGAGGGACGGAGTCCACACCAAGACAGTTCAGGTGGGCGCCCCCGTGGCCCGTGGCCGAGACGAGACAGTTCAGGTGGGCGTCCACGCGGCCCGTGGCCGAGACGAGACAGTTCAGGGGGCCGACCGTGCGGACGGCAACGGCGACAGCACTGGTCCGGGGGCCGACCGCGTGGAAGGCGACGGCGGCCACTCAGGCGAAGGCGGTCCGGGGGCCGGCCGCGCGGAAGGCGACGGCGGCCACTCAAGCGAAGGCGGTCCGGGGGCCGGCCGCGCGGAAGGCGACGGCGGCCACTCAGGCGAAGGCGGTCCGGGGGCCGGCCGTGCGGAAGGCGACGGCGGCCACTCAGGCGAAGAGGGTCTGTGGGCCGCCCACGACGGCGATGGCGCCCGGCCAGTGGCCTAGCCAGCGGTCTAGAAAATGGCCGTTTAGCTCCAGACCCAAACGAGGCTGGGCCAGGCGAGGCTGAAGGCTCTGAGGCTGCAGCAGACGAAGGCTCTGAGGCAGAGGCCGGGCCGGGCGTGGGTGCAGCTGAGGCAGAGGCTGGGCCGGGCGTGGGTGCAGCTGAGGCAGAGGCCTGACCAGGCGATGCAGGCGCGGAGGCCTCTGGCCGGAGACAGGCAGGGCCAGTAGGCGCGGAGGCCCCTGGCTGAGGAGCGGCCGGGCCAGCGGGTGCGGAAACCCCTGGCTGAGAAGCAGGACGGCTCACAGCTGGCTCTGGGTGCTGTGGCTGCAGGTCCGGGAACTGGACGGGATGGTGGACAGGTGACTGGGAAACAGGAGCAGACTGGACAGGGGACCGAGCTACAGGAGGTGACTGGAGGACAGGAGGAGACTGAGCTACAGGAGGTGACTGGAGGACAGCAGGAGACTGGACAGCAGGAGAGTGAACTGACTGGAGGGAAAGCTGAACAGCAGGTGAGGGAACTGACTGGAGTGGAGATGCTAAGGGATGAACAGGGGTAGGTGAGGCTGCTGGCTGAGCTACAGATTGAGCTAGTGACGGAGATAAAATTACGGCTTGGGCTAGTAAGGCTGGTGCCTGGGCAGGGGACAGTTCAGCTAACCTAACTAGGGATAGTGCGAGGGCGTGAAAGGCTGGGTCAGGAGGTGGATGAAGTGGTGACGTAGCAGGTGAACCGGTTAGCTCTCCCAAGTCTCTAGGGAGGTCAGGCTGGGTTCTGGCTGCCCTCAGCCTGGGCGCTGGGACGGGCACGGAAGGCAGCTGGACACCAGTCACCCCCACCTGAGAAACAGAAGCGGGTGTGGAGTTAGACCGGGTCGCAGCTGCCCTCCTCCTGGGAGCTGGCACTGGTGTGGGCGTAGACTGGGCCCCCATGCTGGTGGGCAATGGCTCAATAATGGGTGTGGAAATAGTGACGGTGTGTGTGTTACTGGCCGGTGTATGGGAGAATGTTCGGGTTTTCCTGCCACCACTATCTACAGTCTTTGGAGGAGCAGAGCAGAAAAACTCTTCCCAGTCCACTTCCTCCTCTAGGAGGGAAACGTCCCATGAATCAAAGACGGGTTTATTATTGGGTTGAAGTGGAGAGTCAAACGAGGGTGGAAAACAGTCGCTGGAACTCACCACCGGGAATTGCTGAAAATAGTCCATTTTATGGCGGCGTGTGCGCCGCTTTCTCCGGGAAGAGGAAGCGGCCGGGATAAACAGCTGAGCCTCTGGCGCGGTAGCCTCCGTCGAGCTGAGGTGGGAGGCGTAGCCGTTGTGCCGCGGCGATGGTGGAGGTTCGGCGGATGAGGCGGCGGGTGTGGGAGCGAGGAGCGGAGTGGCGAGAGAGGGAGTGGCCGAAGCGCGGCGTGGAACGTCCACTCTCCCCGGCAAATGCTCCGGTACAGGTGAGGCAGCAGGTGGGGGAACGCGGCGTCTCCGAGGCCCGCCCAGAGCCAAGCGAGTGCCCTCGAAGACGTGCTCAGATGAAGTCAGGAGAGAGGCACAACAGTGGACAGGGATCTGTTTAGCATGGTAGAGACTCAGCCATTGAGACTGCATTTAAGCCAGAGGTGGTGATTAACAAACTTGATGAAATTATACCAGTAAAATCTTTGCCATCAGATTTTGATCCACCATAGAAAATAATCTGGAAAGCATCTGATTAGCAAGAGCGTCATTTTTCAGCATGGCAGTGATCGTCATACCAAATAAACCTCATTAGAACTGTACAAACTAGGTTTTTTTTTTATACACTGAATACATGCATCTTTACAAGTGTTTCCTAAATCTCCGCATGCATTAAATAGAAGGAAGTGGGGGGTGGCTCAAGACTTTTGCACAGTATTGTTTAATGTCTGTCTGGGTCAAATATCAGAATTCCTGTTTCATTTTTTTCCTATTTTCCTTGCAAAAAATAAAGAAATGATTTAGAAGTGCACAGTATCCACCCACTTCCTCATGAGCCGTCTATGTTGAATCAACAGGTTAAACCAAACTTATCACTGATACTCTGCTCGGGCACAGTTACTCTCCTGCCAGCAGTACTGTGACTCCAAGGACAAACAACATTATTGGTGATAGGACCAGATCATCTGTCAGCTGCTTGCTGGAAAGAACTGCTGGTGCCACAAACCTCATGAAAGTTGAGTGATTTTCCCTTATACTGCAAAAACATGTCATTCAGTGAAGTACTGGACCTTAGATTTGACATCTACTTAAAATCATTTCTTTATCAGTGTCCCCAGTTTGAAGAAGCTCATTGAGCTAAGTGATACCATTCCCACATCCCCCAATGTTACAAGACTTGCATGGAAATCTGAATCGGTATCATCTAAATATTTATCATTAGCTGACAATTATAAGCAGTGGAGGAATTTTATAGAACTATTCCATCAGTAGATGTACTAATAAAAAACCTCTCGGATAAGAGGTGAAACTTTTGAAATTAATTAATTTAAAAGATACGTATACTTCTAAATGGTTGATTAAATTTTATGTCATCAGTGGCATCACTGGTTTGATGGTTAGAGTATAGTTTTAAATCTAACTGGTGTCTGATTACACTTAGTGTGCTGATAAATTATAGTACAGCAAACTGAAATTATAAAGCTCTTGTGCTTATTTTCTGCAAATAATTACTGGCATTTTATGCCACGGTCAGGATGTAGGCCTGCAAGACCTGGTAAATCATAAGTGAGGAGGGATTAAATGAGTGACCCATGAGGGACAAATTACACGTTATTCATCACTCTGCTTTTATTCAACTCTAGAATGTGTTCATCTTCACCCCGCGGGGGTCGAGAGGACTCTGTTGCTTTAGATGAAGGTTAGCACGGGGATGTGTTTAAGGGTCAGGGCGAGTTTGGCCATGCTGTCTCTCTCCATCTTTCTCATGGCGAACATCCTAACATCCGCCCCCATCTGCATATTCCCAGAGTGACAAAACTAGTTAGCTGAGTAATAAATCAAAGCTCGGCTGCCCAATTTGGTTTCCTAATGTAATTAATAAGTGCTAAAAGCATTTAACCAGCTGTAATTTGCGGATGCCACTTTGAAGTGACTATTTAAGGAAAACTTTGTGTGAACAGGAAGGAAAAATATTAGTTTGCCAAGAGATAGGAACGCAAAAAGCTGTATGTAATAATGCAGAACTCAGACATCTGGAAATTGCTGAAAAAAAAGAAAAAACTAATTCTAGATCTGTTAATATTTGTCTGATCATTTGGGGGAAATAAAGGATTATCTTTAGCGATTATAATCAGTTCTTGTTTAACATTTCTTTCCAGTGATTTGCCCACTGGATCAGATTTTAAGATTCATAACCTTATTGTACATACATTTGAAAGTGCCTTTACTGATTCTGACATTTTATTAAATGCTTTGCTTATAAAGTGTTATTCTCAGTACAACCAGAAACTCCACTCCTGCCTATCAGAAAGATTGACTCCCTCAGAAAGGATCTATCAATTAATCTCTTTTACATTGAAACCAATCCTTGCAGTCACTTCCAGACTTGCTTAATCCCCATCTTTACTTTCTCTTAGCAGCAAACCATTGAGAGGATGCTACAGACAGAAGTGAACAGAATGACGAAGCAGAGAGGGGTGATTTGCCGAGGAGCAGAGCTTGTCATGAGTGGATTTATGGCTAGGGAGACAGCGGCGGGAGGTGGGCGAATTGATGGGTGACACATAATCAGCCTCCTTATCGCAGCCCCGCAAAACTGGATTGCATCCAGAGGCTTGTGATCCGTCCGGATTTGGCTAATGTCTCCCACTCCTGTCCTGAGCCCCGACAGCTCTCCGTTATCAGGGTCTGGCCTGCGCTTGCTTTCCTTTCCCCTGACTGCTATTCCTCCAGCCCTCCATCTTCAGCCTCCTCCATGTTGCCTGTATCGTGACAGTGTCAGGTGAAGAGGAAACTAAGGGTTTGTTGACCAGCTCTGTCCGTCCACCTCTACTGTTGCCTCATTTTCACTCTTCAGCACTATTTTAGCTTTCTTCTCTCTGCTTCTTCCTCTCCCAGCAATGTTTCTCTAAACATCACACACTTGAGATAAATCTCTAAATTTTCCTCTTGAATCAGTACCAGCTGTTTACAGCATTGTTGGCAGAAATGGAACCAGACCTCCAATGTGTCACTGCTGTTGAAAACAACTAAATTAGCCTCTATAAACTCCTATTGTTTGCATTTTGTAAGCCAACATGTCAGTTTTTGTCAGAGATGTTTATTGTTTCGTGACTGGAGTTGCAAAAGCAACAGCTTAAGGAAGGAGTGAATCACAGCTTCCAGAGTGGTTATGTTCACAAAGTGGTTTTGGGGGGGAAATGGAACTATGCTGTGATATAATGCTCCGGTTTACTCACACGATCTCCAGAAAATTATCCAAAAAACATAAAATCATGAAATAGATGGCAAAATGTTTTTGGTACTTCTACTATGTCAGTAGAAGAACTAACTGGGATAAAACTACTTTCAGCTGCTTCCTTGTCACAACAGGTTACTCTGCAAGTTTGATTTGGCAGAGTTTCACACTGAATGGCTGTCCTGGTGCAACCCTAAAGAATAGCAATCTTTTGGTTGTCAAATGAAACATGTTAAACACTATACTATGGAGGCGCGCTAGCAAAAAAACAAGCATCACATTCAGAATCTCATCCTACTTAAACATCTACTGGATTCAGCAAAGTACAGACCTTCTTACGTGAAGTAGATTTTTCATACAAGATAAGATAAGATAACTCTTTATTGTCATTGCACAGTCATACATAGTACAGTAGTACAATGAAATTGGAAAACTGTCCTACGTCAGCACTACATATAACACAACACGACACGATATGACACATCACAACGCAACACAAACAACACAACACAGTATATTAACTTAGTAATAAAAAAAAGAAGAAGAAGTGTATTTGTATTGCACACTGTTACACAGGGTGAGTGTGCAAAACAATTGTTAACATGATGTTAACATTCCATATAGTAAACTATAGTGTTCTGTTAGGGCAAGCAAGATAATTAAAAGCTGTTTATTTAGCGAGATTTTGCGATATGAGGTCCTCACAGGACAAGAAAGCCTTTGGACTTCTTTAGGTTTCGTGCATAAGTTTCACCTCTCACCTAAGAGGTGTTTTATCAGTACTTTTCCTGAAGGAATAGTTCTATAAAGGTCCTCCACCACTCATCATTGTTAAGTAATAATAAATATTTAGATGATACCTGCAGAAGTAATAATAATTTACAAATCTTCAACCAGGAATGATGGCAGAAAGGCAATGACCTCCATGCAGAGTATAGCAAGATGAAGGAGAAGGTCAGCATAAAAAATAAAGACAGGCAGCACAAAAAAGTATGTTTTGACGTGGTTCGGGTGGTCTTGTAAGCCTTGTAACAGTGGGGGATTGAGGATTGGTATCACTGAGCTCTATAAGATTCTTCAAACTGGGGAAACTGATTGCAGTTTGAGGGAAAATCACTCAACTTTCACGAGGTTTGTGGCACCAGCAGTTCTTTCTTGCTAGTAGCTGACAGATGATCTGCGCCTATCACCAATAATGTTGTTTGTCCTTGAAGTCACAGTACTGCTGGTAGGAGGGCAAATGTGCCCATCAGACAGACATTATACAGTATTGTTCTAGTCTTAAGCGAAAGCAGCCAATGCCCAAAAACAAAATTTGAAAGACCTTCAGGCCAGAATATTGCCCAAGGAGCCAGAATGGACTTGGGTAACTGTCCAAGTCCATTGGACACACCATCCGAGGCTCAAGAGCTTTGCACAGTAGTATATCTCAGTTGTTTGTTTGATTTTCTGAAACAAGATAAAGCTAAGTATGCATTTTCTGAAACAATGTAAATGTGTTTCTCTTCATAAAATACATTTTAAAAAAACATAAAGCAAAAAAGTCTATTAGGAAGCTACAGGAGCTACAAATATAACAGACTTTAGACTGGAACAAGTTGAATTTCAGGCCCATTTTGGATGATTTTTAAGTTTTGCTTTAACTCACTACATCCTTTTTCACTAGTTGTTTGGTTAGCATTAGTCACCAAATTAGCTTGGCAAGTTAGCATGTTTATCTATAACACACGTGCATTTTAAGTATACAACTTCACTCTCTTAATCTTAAGATTGTTTGAAACTGAACAAAAAAATTAGTGCTGCCAGCGTTAATCTCGTTAAAATGACGTGGGGCTGCACGACGCTAACACGTTAACGAGCTAACCGAGCTAACGCACTGACACTGTGCACCCCCACACAGGGGCGATCCATGCTAACTCACTAACGGAGATTTGCCGCGTTAATGCAGTTATGGCGTTAACGTCGTTTTAACGAGATTAAGAGCACTAATAATAAAAAACAGTAGGTCATAATAACAGCTTTGACTAATGACCCTTGGAGAAGGACAGTCTCTGATACCACTATTAAAAGGGGCAAGTCAGTATGACTTAAACTACAAACAAGTTTTAAAAAGTCAGCAGGTATCATCCACCTATGTTATTCCATGTAGTTATGTTTGCTTTATATAAAATAACACAGAAATAGGAGCTGTGAACACAGCTCGTGCAATCAATCGTGTTTGTATGCAAAGCAGCCCTGACTTCACTATTTAAAATTCTCCCTGCACTGTCTGCAGTAAATGTAGTTATTGATATCAGAATTTTTACCCACTAAAAGTCAATACAGTCATCACGCTATGTGTTCCTGTAACAGCTCGGCTAATACACCACCCCGCTTTACTAGCAGTCGTTCCTTACATCTAAAATATGTCGTTTTTTATTTGCATTTTTTCCTGTTAGACATTTTATCGCACTTGTGAAAAACACCACATAGACAGAACTCTGCTAAAACGAAATGGCAAAAGTATACCAGGTATTACTTTAATATTGCTGTCATGAGCAAAGACATTAAGTGGTCGATGTGCGCCTACATTTTGCTGACACCTTCAATCTCCATTTTCACTTTTGTACAAAGTGAGAATATTACCATAAGAAATGTCACAGCTCTGTGGCGTTTTCTGCACTCCTGTGTTGGCAAGCAAAATGAAGACACAATAATGAGCTTAATTGCTTTGCTTTACAGTTAACATAAGGCTGTGTTGCCAGGCTCCTGGATTAAAAACATTTAAAACACTGCCTGAGTGAGCCTCCCTTTATAAAAGACAAAACACCAAGATCAAGCTAGTTAACAGATGAAAATGCGTCTTTAAATCTCTTGTGTGTTCTATCACTGTAATAACGTTAATAGCATTTGAACCTTAGTTATGAATTGGATGAAAGGACAACGCCATAAAGAACAATACAGTGATAACTGATGATACTTCAGGCAAACGTGCACAGTACCTGCTATGATCTAAAGAATGCACATTTACTAATCACAACTCTTTCACTTTTTATCACACCTATTCGCTGCAAAGTGCTGACACAAGAGTTCGACATGCATCATGGATCATTTACGCATTGTACAACCACAAGGGACACACACACACACATACGCACACACTGCATAAAGGTATCATTCCAAACAGTTTTCATCTACTTTAGCTGACTTTTCAATTAGGTGTATTGATGACATTACAAATAATCCACACTTTTAAACAGCACATGTTGGCACAATGCTTTGCAACTCACAGCCACCGAAGGAAACTGTTGTGTGAACTGAATGCTAACAAACATAATCCCCCTTTATGTTCACCCCTTTATGTTCAGCACTGCTAGCTCTTGTCATAGATTTAAGGCCAACGCAGAGCGCACAATGCAAATCTCTGACCATCTTGAAGAACAGGAATAATAAGGTACCGATATTGATTTCGGTTCTCATTCCGAATGACACAAAACAACACCAGTCAGTGCTGACATAATACAATAAGCTCATTACACAGAAAATATTACATTTGCATATAAATTGAGTTAAGTCGCAGCTCACTCTGTTGTTGCTTTAGATTATTCGGGCTTATCGGTAAAGAAGTTTGGTGATTTAAAAAGAAAAAAAAGAAGTGTGTTGACATTGCATTAAAACAGGGACAAAAGTGCTATTCTTTCTCTGGAGAACTCTGATAGCTGCACTAACCAAGTCTGTTCGGTGAATGCCCTTTAAGTACAGCTGTTATGCTGGCATGCATTAATGAAGCATCGTGTGAGTCTATCCATTTATACTACCTGAATGTCTCCAGTCAACTAGAGTCTTAGTGGGGCTGCCAAAACATAAAATAAATGCTCAGGTTGTCAATTATTTTGAAAAATAACACTGAAATACCAAAGCACACATAATTATAGACCCTTCAGGCTGTGAGAGCCCCTGCAGTCTGCCAAACTCACATTAAAATTAAGAGGTAATGGCCATGGTAGTTAACCAATATGACAAATCACCATTTCATGGTGGTGCTAGAGGTAAAGTCAGGAGATCACCAGAGTCATTAGGATTTATTTTCTGGACACTTCTTTTATGTCGGGCCATTTAATGGCTTCAGATATTTCCATCTGGACCAACATGGTGGCTGACCAACATCGCCATACTTGCAGCCATTAGTTTGTATGGTGGCCTGAGGTAGAGAAAAAGGAAAATAGCAAAGCAGCATGCAGTCATGAGAAAAAGAAAGCTTTCACAGGGCTCCCCTGAAAAACTGACTGCTGTTAAGGTCTAACCACCTTAGCAGCAAGAAGTTGTAGTAATCATTTTCTGCATGACTTTATAAGTCACTCAATAATTTTTGCCCTCTCGTCTTTACCATGTGGCCTCAGTTCATTGAGATTTGCGAGATTTGTTCATGCACAGCCCTCTTAGGTTCCCACCACTGCATTTCAGTCAGGTTGAGGTCTGAACTTTGATTTGATCAATGCGCCTTGATTCTTTTCTTTTCTACTGTTCACTTTTGGATTTGCTGCTGTTCTTGGGCTCACCATCCAGTTTCATGACCAAATTTCAGCCAATCTTTAGCTGCTGGACAGATTGGAGTTCATGGCCGAATTAAAGATCGCAAGTTGTCAAGGTCCTCTGGCTGCAAAACAAGCCCAAATCATCACCCTTCTTCCATCCTGCTTGATATGAGATGTTTGTGTCAATATGCTGTGTTTGGTTTATGCCATACTTGTTCTGCGCATTATGGTTAAATATCTGCACTTTAGTCCAAAAGGCATTGTTCTAGAAGTCTTGGGGTCTGTTCAGATGCAACTTTGCAAATGTAAGCTATGCTGCCACGTTCTTTTAAGAGGGAAGAAACTTTCTCTTGGGAAACCTTCCAAACAAGCCACAATTGGTTTGGTTTTCTAACTGTAATGTTATGATCTACTGTACTGTGTATGTTTCAGTTTTTCACTTCTATAGTTAATCAAGTGGATTTACCAACACAGACAAATAAAATAATAGCAGGCTGCAAAATTAGAAATGATCTATCCATACTGTGTTACAAATATCTGATAGATTTAACTCTATAGTCAACTGAAATGGAAAAAAAGGCTTTTATTTACCCAGTCTTTCTTGTAGACTAATGCCCATGGCCTTTAATTGAAGAATAATGATAAGGATAACTACTTTCTGGTTCAGGTCCACCTTATTCCCCCTGATGTCAATAGCTGAAAGAGATTACACGACGCTAACAGTGATTATTAGGAGGAAAGATGCGTGGGAAGACGTTCACTGCCAGTATGAGTCCTGAGCTACTGGATCCTCTTTAATGACTCTGAAAAGTGGCCATTTACAAAAGGTTGCTACGTGATTCTGTTTGCTATCTCTCTGTCTTTCTTCATTGCCTTCTTTTCCTGTAGGGCTGCAATTTTCCCAAGATGCAACAGCGGGATGACAAATGGTTGCATAAAAAGCAGTTTAAGAGGATTACTGTCTGTGTCTGTGATGTGCATGTGTGAATATATGAGAGCGTGAGCGAGAGGAACGAGAGGGCAAATAACATCAGCCCACCACTACTGATTTATTGTTTGTGCAACTGTACAAGGAAAACATTTACTTTGGTGAGAAGCTAGAAGAAGGAGGGGCATGATGATTTACTTTATCACCTAAAAGCAACAATTTTTATGACAGAAAAGGGGGCCAAAAAGAGCCACAAAAACGTCTCTATTTAGCCCGTTAAGGCCATAATCTTTTCTTCTGTTGCCCAAGTAGGAAATGGTCCAAACTCAGTGTTTTTGTTGCTAACAGTAGCAAAATGCACTTATTCTTTTCAACATGCATCATGGTTTGCCTTCAATGAAGTCTATTTGGTACAAACTCGGAATCTGTCAACTAGTCTACTAGACCGATGGCTTAGACAACAAGAGAACTACAAACAGAAACCAGAAAGCTAATAAAAATCGTCTCCTTTGCTTACGGCTATCCGCATGAGCAGCTTCAGTTTGCCCCCCACTAGGCCTATGCACTGGGGGTTTTCATTTTCTGTTTTAGGCAAAAGCTGCTACAGGTGTTAGTAGAACTGAATTCTACAGGTACTGGTACTAGCTACTAAACCTCTGGTATTGTGGCTTTCATAAAAGCTACAATTGTTAAGTAAGCAAAAATTATGGTAACTTCCAGCTCTATATTTTTTTCTTGAACTTCAGAGGAGTAGCTTTGGTTAGTTCAAATATTTCCTATTCATCGTATGTCCGAAACAAGTTCTCTCCCTATTAGGTCAAAGGAATTGCTTGAGCTTATTATCTGAAACTTTGTTCATGATTAATATAAACATTTACCATTGTAACAGTATGACAGAAAATAAGGAAACCATAACAGGTACACATTCCCCCCCCAAGGATGAAAAATGACTGAATTCTGTTGTTTCAGGGTTGGAGAATGGGCTTTCATTTTCTTGAATGAGTGCCCCATGACAGTCATTTGTTATCGCATAGCACCATCCCATATTGATCACTTGGAGTGTTGAGGCTATCTGATATCCCCTCGTCTCAGCTATCCGCTATGGAGAAATCCAACATCTCCTCTACATCAACAGGAGAAAAAACTGGTATGAAGAGCACATATCATGTGTAACGGCCCTTCATGTCAAAACACAACATTCAGAATATAATGATAGATAATTTTACCACTTGACAAAGTATGGTATGGACAGAAAAAGAACTGAAATCCAACTCTTTATAACATGTACCCCACACATAGTTATAATATTATAATGAATGTTTGATCTTGATCATGGGAACTACTTGTATGTATGACAAATAGCAGGCCTGTGCTCACTGGAGAGCAGTCATGTTGTTCTTGTGGTTTGCTTGGCAAGTATGTCTTGAGGTTTGGAAGTTACAGTGTTGTATGTGGTCAACTGGTCCGATATATCTGGAATTTCATGGTCTTACTATTCCACTTCCTGCAGACTCAAAGTGTGTTCTTTAAACTAAAACAACACACTTCTAAGACAGCCTGCAGCAAAAGCCATGATTGAATAAAATCATGATAAAATCCTGTGCAGACCAAAGCCCCTAATCTCTCTGATGGACTTCCATGGAAATGTGCAAGTGCATGGTTAAAAGGTTACTGGAAATGAAATCAGTGGTTATTATAGGCTTATATCAGACTGTCACAGAAATATCAATAAGTCATATGGTGTCTGATGGCCTGTGAGGCTTTCAGACATTCAGGTCATGGTTGAAGCCAACTGAACTCCTTTTTTTATATTCCTGAAGATGTTTCGTCACTCATCCGAAAGGCTTCTTCAGTTCCAAAACCTGATAGGGAGTTCAAGGTATTTAAATTCTGGTGTCAATAGGTTACAGTATTGCAGTATTTTAGCATTTGGCTAGCGCTAGATGCTAAAATACTGCGAAAGAGAGGTGAGGAGCGAGAAAGCGTAAAGGGCGTAATGTTTTTCAAGTTGCAGGTTATTTCAAACGTAGAGTTTCTATCAGCTCAACAAACATCAGCAAACACAAACTTTGTGTGCAGTTTTCTCGCACAACATAGTAGCTAGCTGTGTTGCTAGCTAAGCGTCCAGATGCTATTTTTCACAAGGAGAGAAAAGGAGGAGAGCTAACTTCACTCAGAGATGTGAACAGTGTGAACACAGCATAAACAGTGTCCTGTCGATGTAGATGATGGAAAACAGCCAGGACAACTCATAAAACACCAGCTTACATCTTGTTAAATTCAGATGTGTAAATCGACAAAGAGGAATAAACCTCAGAGCACCAGCAGCCCAGATCAGCTGATCACAGCCTGTACACAAAGAAAAACTACCAGAGCTCTGAATAGAAATTGAGATTCTTTACCTCTTGCTGAGCCACAACGACCGATTTTAGAGTTCCCCCACCTGCTCAATCCCACTTTAAACCATTGCCTACTCATTTTCTGTTTAGAGGCAAAGTCACCCTCGACAATGTTGGCAACAGAAAATAGAGATATTTTAAAATTTTCCTTCTTTTTCTCTGCTCATTTTCTACTTAACAGATTCAAGTGGATTACATTCATTAGAAATCAATTTTAAACTGAAGTAAAGTTTGTATTCTCATTTATTAATATTATTTTATTATCAAACCAATATTGTACAAGGTTCAGTTAGTTTTGCAAAAAAAATGGCTGGCAGAAAAATCCAAAGAGCTATCTTTTTACTTTGTTACTTTGAGTACATATTGAGTACTGTACTTCTGCTTTAGTACATAATGCCTTTACTTTTGCCACCTCTGGATGTCACTTTGGTTGGTCGTGCAATAGATGGAGAACAGCTAAACTAACTGGTTGAACTCACACCGAAAACACACCAACTAAATAGCTACAAAATATGAAATAGACTGCACATATTTATCACCTTTCACCCACCTTGGTTCTGTTTTTTTTAGTTGTACATAACTCATAGAGTAAAATCCAAAGGGCTCTTCTCTGAGGTTAAGCTAAAGTCTTTTTCAAATACAAACATTGGAAGACAGCTTTGTTAATTGCAGAGGAATCAAGGATGAACTGTTGCTCTATCCAAAAATTGTGTATGTGGACCAAAAGTTTAAAAAAAAGGGCTGCACTAAAAGATCAGACTAATAAAACTGCTCATGCATCTGCAGGCAATGTTCCCTTTGTAAAGTCACAGTTTATCTGGAAATGTGCACGTGGAGCCCTGAGGAATGTTGATGTATATTGAACCTACTCATCGGTGGTTCTTTTTATTCACCTCTGTCAGAGTCAGTGCATCCATCATGCAACATTACCTGCACAGCATTTATAAGTTTACAGCAATTAGGCTGATTATTTCACAACTTGCCAAAATGAGATAGATAATCAGCGATATCTCCGACCCTGGGATATCATTTAGGAATGGAATATGATAAGTGAAGGAAATAAATTTGTTTGAGTTTGGTGATGTGAACCTGGGCTGAATCGTGATTGGGACTCTTAATGAGGATATGAAGTGTAATGAGACCTGTCACTTTATGTTAGGCATTACTTCCAGAGTTTGTTCATTTAGACAATCCATATGTGCAGGCGGTGAAAATGTGCCAGATGAAGTGACTGCATGAGGCAGCACATGCATCTCCAGTGCCAGCAAACATACAGTCTGCTTCAATGCAGGGATTTTACACATGAAAAATACAAGAAATTTACACCATATCATTGTACTGTATTGGTTACTTGTTTTTTTTTTCAATATTACGTTTTCATTTTTCTGTGATCTATAAATGATAGCATACACGATCATTTTGTAATAGTCGTAGTGTCTTTACTTGCTCAGTGACACTAGAGGTAAATTAGAATGGCAGCTTACGTGCGACTAAGGAAAATTGGTGGTTGCTCAGTCTATCACAGTCTGGCGGTGGCAGACTGTATTAATTGTGAAGAGTGGACCCAAAATGCAGACACGAAGGAACTTGGACCAAAGCTTGAGTATTAACAAAAAGCAAGCCGTTTAATAAGGCTGGTAAAAAGGTACAAAGAAAGGGCAAGGCAAACTGAAGTAAACTAATATCAACCTAAACTGGGAGAACTAAATAAACAACAAGAAAAACCTAGACATGAAACATGACATGGAAACCTTGGCGTGAACAACAGACGACCTGACAATGACACACTGAAAACAGAGGACTTAAATACACAGGAGGTGATTAGGGGAAGTGGGAACACATGGAGGAACAGCTGACTGACATGAGCCTAATGACAGGACAAGGGAAGTGAAACTCCACAAAGAACACACGAAACAGGAAACATGAGACAGACATGATAATACAAACTTGATAACATAAGACACGCAGCATGAAACACAAAGGGTGAGGGAACTTAAATACAGGGGTAGAAAAACACAAAGAGAAACTAATAAACAAATGAACTTAGCTACCCTAAAGAACTTAAAACAACCTAAAACTCAAAACGCTGGGTCAATAGACCCAGGAATGTGACACAGTCATGGCGTTGAGTTTTTTTTCCTGTTGGAGGTCGATTGCAAGTACTTCCTAGTAAGTAAAGCAAGTGCTTTCTCAAAGTAGAATTACTGTACCACTGTGTTCAGTCATGTGTGGTACTCCAGACGGTCTCTTTTGATATCAGTTTGTTGGTTTACATGGCATTAATACTAAGCGGAAAAGAATAGGATATCTGAAACTAATTGGACACTCACTGCCATTTTGATTCAACCAGCAGCTCCGTTGAAGTATCCTCACTATTTGATGTTATATTGAATTTCTAGAGTTCAGGAAAAAATTTTTTTTTACAACTGTTAGTCTAATTATGGTGGGCTGAAAGCACTGCACACTTGCTTAATGACTGAGAAAGATAAACCAGCCACATCCTGGCATCATCCTACCATTTCAGCTGTGGCATACTTTACAAACGACTGCACATGTCAGCAGGACACAGTCTGGCATTCTCTTCAGGATTCGGGAACTTGATGGTGAGACTGCACTGATGAAATGCTGAGTAAAATTTGATGTGAGATTTGAGTTTATCTCCAAGCTTGTTTGTGGAACAGTTATGGCTCACTGGAGAATAGGCACAAGTAACGATGCCTGTTTGAATGTTTGTAAAAGTGAGGATCAGACACTGATTACAAATAGATAAAATAATTCCCCGGTCTTGGTGCTTTGGTGCCTTAACGCTGCTCAGATTGGTTTGCATTACACAGAAAAGACCATAAAAGAAAAAGAAGAAAAGAAAGCTGCTTCAGGGTTCATAAAGAGGGTTTTTACTGATTGTGGTCAATAATGTAGTTGGTTGTTTTTTTAAGCAATCTGCACTTTTAACCTCAGCTCAGTAAAGTGCTTTAAAGCATGTCTGCCATTCAACCATTCACGTACAGACTTTCACGTCTGACGACACAGTTGTCGTTCAAAATGCTCAGCCGCCATCGGGAGCAACTAGGGGGTTAGCGTCTCAAATGCTGGGGGTGCACTTTGGTGTGTGGAGGGCCTGGAGATTGATCAGCTCCACCTATTGGTACTCAGAGATGACAATGGCGTGGTATTTAAGGTGCTAAAAGGCAACACACCCACACAGCACTCACGCTCATGCAACACTTATCACACACAATCACATCCTAACATCTACCTGTTCTATTGTTGTTGTTTATTTTTTACCAATTTATGTTGTTTCTGCCCTGATGTTCCTTTTTCTATCACTGTTGTGGTTTTTGGAACTAATGGTTAAAAAGAACGACAGCATTGCCAAAATCGTTGTTTGTATGTAATCATTTATTCACCTTGATGATCCGGCTTTAGATAAAGTTGGCATCAGCCCAACCATTTTGCATGAATCATGACTCTGTTCCCATACATTGCAACGGAAGAGCATATAACAGCAAAGACATTTCCCTGTGGTTTCATGAGATAGAAATTGATTAATTGATGAATATACGCTAAACAAATTAGCAGCTTAGGGGGAAAACAGAACACAGCTTTAAATAAAGCTTTGAAAATCTACATTGTTCCATTTCAGGACACTCGCTGATAGAAAAACCTGTCCGACAATAATAAATTGAGGTGAAAAGAGGAGAGAGCATGGAAAACGTCCTTTGTGACACTGCCGCTCACTCTGGTGAACACGCATTGAAGTGCTCCCTCCCTCTCTGATCTATGGACTGTCAAGATGGATATTTGCAGAAATACTTTATCCCGTTTCTGCCGCACCAATATGAACTGCCTCTGACACTTGGTGCAGGAAAGAGGGAGTTAGAGAAACCACACAACTCTTCTTTTTTTCGACTGTGTATAAATTAAATCTTTTGGTGAGGGCGCATAAATGGAAAAGGGGAAGTGAACGAGTATCAGCCGGGTGTAAATGACCGAATGGTAGGGTTTTTTTGTTTTTTTCCAAGTGCATGTTTGGATGATTGTGTGATCGTTGTATTGGAAAAGATGATTCATATAGTGGATACTGGCTATACAAGGCTAACCTCAGAGTACATCCTTAAAGCAGACTGCCACTTTATCTGTTTGTTCCACTCAGGAAAGTACAGAGATATCTAGTGGTTAGCTTGTGCCTTTGGAGTAATGTGTGCAACGCAGCCGCATTTTCTTCACAAATCACACAGCAGTCATTCCCCTCGTCTTTGTCTGCACTCTAACAGCAGCTACTAGTGTCAGCCTTGTGCTGATTTGTCGTTTTTGTCAGCCTGACATGATCATTAAACAGTGGCCACTCTGTTTACCACACTACCCGACTATAGTGGTCAACAGTAATAATATCTTCCTGATGTGACATGTTTATTTACAGCGAGCACTAAACACTGAGGAACCCGACACTACTTGAATATCTGCCAGGTCCTCTTTGGATGATGTTCGTGAGACCGTAAATAAAAAGTCAACTTCTGCAGTCCGGTGTGTCCACGCCAGTGTTGCTTTTGATGAAGACAAGAAAATCGAAGACATTCTTCGACTGCACCACTGAAGCCTCTCTGGTCTAACCTATGTATCTGACTGCAATATATTTCCTCTCTGGATCTACATAGATGTATGTATCTTAGTAATAGCCTAACCTACAAAGTCTCAGTAGAACTTGCAACGATGACTTGAGTTAGTTTTGCAGTAAAAACAATTAAATATGGGTTGAAACGTAGATATTTCACTTCTAAAGAAATGCATGCTTCCTCTCGGGCAGGGTATATGTACATAGGTTTAATTTAAGAGCTCTTTGAGAACCCACGACAGCTCCAAAAACATTAACATTTTCATTCCCCTCATCACTAACAGCCCCAGGGAGACCCAACCATGCGTATTCTATTAACAAAAGGCACGCCCAGTGCTCCCAAGTCTCAGTCTCAAGTCGTACACATCCACAAATCCCTTGACAAAAGCTGTTTGTGTTCACTAGAGCCTGCAAGAGGGACACAAAAACACAAAGACAAAGACAGAAAATGGAGAGAGAGAGAAAGATGTAAGGAAAAGAAGCTGAAGAACAGAACCTTTAAAATAATGTCACTTTTTGTAACAGTACACAGCCTCTGGCTGAACGTCTTTATGTTCATCTTGGTAAAAACCACTGTTTTACCTGTCGGGGCTCGGACCTGGCACCTTCATTAACTGCCAGGGCCACACAAGAGTAACAGAACCTCACTGCTCAAGAGATAAAACTCAGTAGAGGCATTAGTATTTGGCACTATGGAACGCTACCACATGCTTTCATGTAATGGAACCTCAAGAACAATGTTAAAAGTTAAGATTTACAATGTTAAGAACTTTGATGTACTTTTTTTTATACTTTCTAATCCTCTTGGCTTTAATTTGTGCTCACACTTTAACCACTAACACACACATAAGGTTTAAAGTTCAAATGTAGTGTATGATATCACTCATTTCCAAGTATATTGTACATTTTGTGGAAAAAAACAGGGTTGGTTGGGCTATTTAATTATTAATAAACTTAAACACACTGATAAAACAAACCTTTATTGTCTATACTGAGGATATAATTCTTTTATTTTGACAGTATATGTTCTTTGTGAGAACATGAATACTCATTTGAAAATTGGGTGTTGTGTTACCCTGTTACCTTCCTGCTGACTGATTATTGGATTGCATTCAGTTCAAAGAGGAAAGCTCATTTGAAAGAACTTATTTTATTGAAGAACTGAGTTTAAAAATTAAACAATTTGGTGATTAAACTTTGATGAAGCTCTGTTACAAACCAGATGTTGTCCAACGATGGTAGGAAGTATCACAGAACCCCCTGAAATCCACTTGCTGGCAGTGGCAAGTGGCAGAGTCTTGGAAAAGGTCTCTAACTGGCCAGGATGGGGTACAGATGTGAAGGACGTGGGTTGTATTGAGCAAGAGTCTAAAAGGCAGAATGACAGAAGAGCACTGAGACACAAAGCACATGGAATAGAGGCTAATTATAGTGGGGGGCTGTAGCTCCGGAGGTAGGTTATTTATTAATCACAAGGTTGGTGGTTCAATCCACAAGTTGCTCTGCAATGCATCTGTCAAAGTGTGAACCTTCGATAGGAAACACTTGCTCTAAAGCATATAAAATGAGGCAAGTTATATAAAGCAGGTAGAGTAGAAAAGAAGCAGTCCGTTTACCATTGGATGAGGAATTGACTGGGGCAGTGCAATGATGATAGATATGAGAAAGTGTGAAACATCAGTGAATTAAAATGTATTTCTATTGGGTTGTTCACAGGAGACCTCGCTCCTTTTAACAAGAAACTAGTCACAAAGTGCATCGCATTGAAAAACAACACAAACACAAAAACATTCCATGCCTCTCTTAATAGGTAAGATTTAAGATGTTTTTTAAAGCATGCCACGGAGTCCAGGCTATGAAGGGACAGCTTTAAGGTTTGGTATCCATTGGATTTAAAGAGGACCTTGATCCTCAGGATCTGGCTTGCAGAGAGCAAAAGTGATATAAAGAATAGGCCAGCAGCCCAAACACTTGAGAATGTAGGCAGCTGAGTAGCTACAGATCAGCCTTATTAAACTTATGCACTGGCTTCATAATCATTAGTTCTTTCTTTTAAAATTTACATGTCAAAGACACATTAAGGCTTTATATTCCTCTATAATGTAACAGAGTGGGAACGTTGTTGCTTAAAACCTCCCTTCTCACCCTAGGAACACAAACTATATCATACCTATGGTTTGAATTAGTTCCTTGAGTTAAAGCATTAGTTGATTTAACCATCAGTGGCTATTTTTACAACAAAGATCTTTGGCCATGCACCTGCGAAAACCTGTATAGGAAGTGTATTCGAAATGATGTCATTGTTGGCAACGTGCGAAGAGGTCATAAAGATGTGCAAATAATGTCTGCAAGTGGCAAAATGTTCATTCGAGGATTTGATAACAGCTGACAGGTGAGTCGGATTTATCGTGTTCATCAACCGGGGGATGAATATTATGTTTGACAGGAACCTAGTTTGCTTCTTTGCACACCTTTGCAACTTTTTCCTGCACTCACAGCACATGAACTGCTGGAATCACTTTCTCTTCTAATAGAAATTGAATGCATAGTTAATCTCACAGTAGGTACAAGCAGAGCCTTGTTGAATTGTTGATGGTGGAAGTTCTTCACCCAGCAGGTAAACAGAACATCACTATCTATTCATTTGCTCATGGTCATGAGCCTGCTGAGATTTAGACCAGTGAGGGTAATAAAATGGTCTCCACGGTGGCCAAAGAGCCAATCACACTTAAAAGCTGGTGTCTCTCTCTCTCGGGGAGTAATGGCATATGCGTGGTCATGGTCTAAACATTTCACATTTTTGAAATTGTCTGGCATATTCCAGGCCCCCAAAAAACAAAACAAAAAATCCAGGTGCTTTTAGATGGTCCTTCTCTAAATGTGTATCATTTGATCATTAGGGTCCTCCAATCACAAAAATGCACTCCTATTATTGTTGTTACCAGAGTAAATTTCAAAGAGTATATAACAGGAGCTTGATGTGTTCACAGCGCGTTAAATGCGAATTTGATTTTAGGTCCATGCGTGATTCTATTTAAGTTAGTTACAGAATCAGTCCAACAAGTTTCCTGTTGCTATTTCTGAGTCCAACTTTCTTGGACTCCGAGTACTGCACTGCGCCTGGGTTCTGATAGTGAAAGGTGTTTATCATGTAATGGTATCCACAGTGGAGCCACTGCAGGGTGCAGATAGCAAGCTGCTGTTTTCAGATCAGTTCTGTTCCAGCAGTCATAATGGTTGTTGTTGTGATTAAAGATGGGAGAGACGGTTCTTGGACCTTCATCTTGCTCCCTCTAGGACAAGTTAGGACGGCGGCGATTCATTGCTCGAGTCACGTGGAAACACATTCAAATGCAATTGTCCTTTTTCAAAAAAGTCCCTTTTTCAAAATCGAAAACTTTCTGGTTTTCTCTAGAGGTCCAAACCCCCCTTCTTTTTCTCTTTTTTCGCCACTACTTTTTTGTGGTTTTCCTTAAAAAGTAACACATATTTAAAATAAAGCATGAGAGAAAATCTGGGGGGCTGTCGCAAGCTTCAGCGCTACGTGAAATTACTAAATACCGGATGCACATCCTGAATACATGTATGCACGCGTTTTGCCTCCATCTGTCTGAAACCTCATCTTACCTCAGTGGGGTCAGACATCCCTCTCATCACATACTCTAAAGATGTTGAAGTCAGGGGGAGACTCACTATTTCCCTCTCACCAACAGCGAGGGCCAACCAATATGGTAATATGAAAATGAAATCCAGCAGCATGCTTCTGTGTATATCACTGCAACTGTAATTGTGAGTTGAGACAAGGAAAGACAACACTGCCCCCCAGGTGTAGAAAATGTAATAACAAGCTGGAGGAATAAAGAAGGGTGAGAGGGAGGAGATCTCAGCAGGCAAGTATACCTACAGAGACCTATAATAATCCACTTCTGTTGCCTTTGTTTTAATTAATAGCGCCTACCATTTAATCAGCGCTGATTAACGATATTGTGGTCTTTACTGAACTTGATCTAGCGTTCCAAATAGTGGCAAATCTTTAATTAATTTTAGCAGCACAACAAAGGAAAAAGCAAACAGTGATTTCATAACTCGAGACAAGTGCTTTTAGATATAACTTCAAAGGAAAGGTGACTTTGATGTAAATGAAAGCGACACAGGCTAATGAGAGGAAAAAGAAAGAAAAGGTCGAACATTCATTCACTGCCACAACTTTTCCTAGATTCGTGTCGTTAGATTTAAGACATTCTCCACCTTACATTGTTATAGAAACAGCTCAACAGGGCTCCAAATGGATGTTGGGCAACTATCTCCATCAAAGCATGCAGCAAAACCCATCAACAGCACCTCGAATCCCCTCCCTCCTCTTTTCACACTCTCTCGCGCTCTCATATGCAGTGGAGCTCGTTGCGGCGCCTGGCTGTAGCTAATCTGGCTGTAAGCAGTGTGGGCGGCAGTGGGCAAGGGCACAAAGGGGCTGCTGGGTAAAAAAAAAAAAAAAAAAACTATGGGGAGACAGCAGTGATTGACGGCTATAATTAGCTTGCTGAAGTTGTGCCGACGGAACGAACTCCCTCCCCCCTTCATTTTTGCAAACAAATGTCACATATATGGACATAAAGTACACACTTGTGAAATGGTTTCTTAAATATCCCCACACACAAAAATCCAATACAACTACTACTACTTTTAGTTAAATAAGACTTTAACTTCTTCTCTTTCTTCCTGCAAAGAAATTAATAAAATCATTAACACAAACATGAGGTATAAATGGTCAAATACTTAGAGACACGGGGAAAAGGTTCCTCATTAAGTTTCGCAAGTGTCAGTCGTACTTGTAGTGGCTACGGCCTCAGTGGTTGGGACCCATTTTTCATATAAAGATCCAGGAAACCTCACAGCAAAGCGTGTTGCACTTAAACGCAGAATCTGAGCATTAGCCAAATCTAAACTGGGGGGAAAACAGACAAGGCGATAATGGGCAACCCTGTCAAGGCCTCGAAGCAACACAACTTCTGATCACTTTAATGGAAGTTTTGCACCCGGTCTCGCTCCTCTTGGCTCCTTTTATGTGGAATATCATGTCACTGTCAGCGTGGCCATTAAGGCAGAACGAGGAAAAGAGGGGTGCAACTCTCTGCCAAATGGTCCAGAGAAATGAGGATTCCATCGGGCTGACAGACCCCTTGCTGGCTTTCTGAAAAGGTGTCATTTGCTTTAATTTGATTGTTTTTTTTGTGTGTGTGTTTTTTTGTTGCCAATAATATGACTTTTATTTAGCCCACCTGCAGATCTTCCTCTTTTGTCCTTTAGCAAATACACTTATGTGTACCTGCATGCATTTAATATTCAGACCATTTAATATTCAGAGTTATATGCAGTGCATCAGAGATTTCCTGACATGTAATGACCATCTAAATTATTTTCTGCGCAGATAAATAATTAATATTGATAATAATGTAAATTTGATCATGGAACATTTTGCTTGTGTTTTTTATAATAATATAGTCATTATTACTCTGCACTCCTCAAGAATCTGTTTTATGGTGCAGTTAAAAATTGAAAAAAACTGATAAAATATGCTGCAATAATTCAGAATTTGGATGTTCATTGAGGAAATATTAAAAGGGGAACACAACCACTCACACATATGAGCTCTTGGTAACTACATATAAAGTAAATATAAAGTAAAGTTGCATAAACCCTTTTGTGGCTCCACAAAGTCTGATAGACTGCCTCAAGTGATACTGGCAATGAATGGAGTATGTAGTTTGAAAAAGAACACATCTCTGAGTGTGGAGCTATGAAGAAATGGGTTTACCAGACCTCTGCAGCCTCTCCCTTTTTCTCTGCTGGAGGCTAGTAGCTTTGACCACATTAGCTGCTACTAGCATTACACACCTGAAACTCCAATCAAAGTGCCAGAAATCCATTTCCATCGTGGGTAACACAGGTGCAAGGCTTCCTAAGAAAGTATGTGTGAAATAAAATAAACAGACATACTTAGTTTTGCTGCATGCACACTGGTACTTTTTAATGGCTGTCTGACAATGATGTAGCTACAGCGGATTTAGGAATCACCAATCAACATAAAATGCATGAGTCTGTAAGGAAGCTGGATTACCCAGAAAGCAAATCCACACAGACACCGAAAGATCATTGTCACCCTAATCTAATCAGCTAATAATATGCCAGCAATGTGAAGCATTTATGGATGTAGACATGGTCAAGACAGTCTGCTGACATTAAAAGGAAGCATTAGAGTGGCAAAAAATGGTATATATTAATAACCAGTTGTTGCAACGAAGGTATGCAGAAGAGTATCTCTGAATGCACATTAAGCCTTGAAGCAGAAGACCACATCAGATACCACTCATATCACCTAAGAACAGGAAACTGGAGCTACAAATGCATGGTCTCACCAGAGTTGGATAATAGAAGAATGCGCAAACACTGCCCAGTCTGATGAGTCTCAATTTCAGCTGGTTGTGTCACAATTAGCTCAGCTGACCAGTAAATATAAACTGAGGAACATTGACACTACACAACTTTTTCATGCCTATCCCTTTATAACTTAAATATATTTCTAATGACTACTTCCCGAAGAATTACATCATATTACAAAGCTAATATGATCTCAGACCGGTTTCCTGTCAATTAGTTCAGAGTCACTACTTCTCAATGCAACGCCTCCAGCATGTGGTGGGTCAGGAAAACCCCATCATGAAGGTGAGACTCACAAATGTGCTCAATGCTAATAAAGCCATATTGTTGGCCTACTATAGATGCATTGTTATGCCCCAGAATTAAAAAAAATTATGGAAGAAGTGCCTGACAGCAAGTGTATAGTAAAGATAGCTGCTTTAATGTCCTAGTTTATGCAATGAATGGAAAGTTAAGAAACAGTGACTATGGCGCATTTTATATATGTATATGCTTAAATATCTAAAGATATATGGAGTAGAATTTCTAGCCCATTGCTATCAGCACTAAAACAATTGCATTAAAGGCAGATCAGCCCAGTGCTACCAAGCAGGAACTAATAATGTGGAAAGCTAGCATGCTGAAATAAGTACACACAAAAAGCTGAACTGACTTTAAATGACAGTTATTTGTCTCAACGCCACAGCTGAATTTTTTTTTTTTTTTTTTCAAAATGGCCAAGTTTATACACTTTGTACTGCCTGGCTCATAAAACCTTGGTACACCAAATCCACTTTTAGTACTCCATATCTTTAAAATTCAATTTCCCCTTAGACAAATGTGCAAGTAAATTGTTCCCTTTACCACTGATGACAAAAACCGATGAGTTTATGTATCCAATTCTGCACAACTGCTATAGTTTCTATAAAAACCTTTCCTATCTATCCTCTCTGCATCGGTGTCGACCAAACGACTCGCAGCAGGTAAGTTAACCATCTGTGCTTTGATTTAGGACGGCTTAGCTGTTACAACTTCCGACACACTCAATTCATAGCTACAACCTTTTATTTTAATAAGGGCCGACTGCTCGGAGCCTGAACTGTAATTCTTGTTCTGTGAGAGTTTTCGGCGCTCTGTCCTAATCCACTGCTGTCCAACTATAATTTCCTTATGTGTCACAGGCTACCATTATTTTAACCTGCTTTTTAAATCAAACATCTAAATGAGCATTATCGTGTGTGCGCGCATTTTGAGACACAAAACTGATCTTTTCCACAAGAAACTGCAAAATTAGTTTAACCCATTGATGGTGTGCTTCAATTCACATGAAAACCACCTGAAAGGTAATTATAATCAAAGCACAATTATGTTTACTCCAATAAAAATAACCACACAGACACAAATTGTTTAACAACATATCACTCGAGGGTGTGTTGCTGCTGTAATTCACAATTTATTGTGCATGGAAGTAGATTACGGCATCACTGCTGGACTGTATTGGAGCATAATACTTTCACGCTTTGATTGACAAGTACTCACTCACAGGAGACCTTGTTGGTACACTCAGGAAATTAGAAAATGAAAACAGATTAGAAAAATGCCACAGGACTCTTTCTATCCATGACAGATAAGATGGCCCCGTAGTATGCCACAACACTCACACGTCAACCGTATCGCCTTCACGCACCTTTCTGAAGCTGCACAGCAATCTCAAAAAAACCCCCACAAACTCTGCTTTCCCGCTGCTCTCCAACTGTGATGGTTCGGCTCGGTGTGTCTAGCCTGCGGCTTGAACTGTTGCGTTATTTGTCTTCTTCTGAAAATGCTCACATACAAGTTAAGTTATTTGCTGTCAAGAAAGCAGGAGGCATGTTATATAGTAAAGATTTGTGGAGAACCTTCAGTGGCTGCGCTGTTTTGGAGATAGAATAGATACCTCTGGGGGCTTTCACGCTGACAGTCCAGCCTGAAACTACAGTCCTCATCAAAATTTAATGCGATACATTCTGCAACATGGGTGCAAACTGCTTTACCAGACACAAGCTGAATATGGACAGTTAGTGTTGTCTGGTTTTTTTTTTTGCATTTTTCAAAACTCTTTCCCCCGTTTTTGATTATTCAAAAATATGCGTTTAAGTGAAGAGTGGTTTTATTATCAGCATGTCAGGTTTTTGGATGCATCTGCTAGAAGAAAAGTCTTTTTTTAAGGAAAAATAAATATAACACTGGGTTGTATGTTCAGAGTGAAGAATCGATCATTTTATCTGTATTTTGTGTAAAACAACAATTAGAGGATACTGCTGGTAAGCAAAATAATCACTGCTACATTCACTGGCATGCTTTCCTAATTAGAGAGAAATAACAGACATAATTCTTTGAAGTTGCCCTCCACACACAGTTAATGCACTAACTCTTTTACAGAGTGACTATCAGTGCTTTTATTCTAATACCTGCCTTAACCGCTGTGTGTGGAAAGAGTTTCCCTTCATCTATGAAAATGGCTTCTCCCTCATGGATAAATGCCCTAAAAACTGACTGTAAGTCTAACATTGTGCAGCTCTTAAACCCACTGTTTACCAGCAGGTTTAATGCAGCAAGCCCTTAATTGCATTCATTATCTAAAGCTCCAGGTCTGAGCCAAGGTTATGGAAAGAGATGGGGGATTTCAGTTATCTCGTGTTTATTCAAAAATACATATAATAATAACCGCCAGTACTGTAGATAATAAGTAATGAGCATATATTTTGAAAATAAATAATGAAAAGGGATTTCCTCTTCACTTTTATCATCCCCATTTTCCACACAGAGAAGAAATAAGGATGTGTAGGCCATCATAGCTTAAGATATATTGAAAGTTTGGAGGAAAATGGAAGTTTCTTTCTGCCAGAGAACACATAATAGAGTCCTCCCCATCGCCTGAGGGGCTATAATTGAAAAGCAGTGCATGAAAATAAAGCTGTATATAAATATATATATATACACACCTAGGAGGAATGTCATGTCGGCTGACACGATACAGAACTTAAGTTAAAAGCAGTTCTGAAAAATAAGCATTGCATTTTACGAGACACGTGCAGACATAATTGTCGTTATTGGTTAATAACTTAGAAGAAACCGACTCTCCAGAATCGCAGGGACTCAGATGTTTATACTGTTTATCCCACAGGGATGTCTGGTGTCATGGCAGTAATCTGGCATAAAAGCAGATTATGCAAAGGCACTGCACTGCATTGCACACAGTGCTAATTATGCTTGTTGTTGAACATTCTCTATACATTCAGAGTTTACATAAATTCTTACCCCGTGTAAGAAAAGTATATCAACACTTTTCTTGTCATTGCAACACATACATAGAAAAAACAACAGTGAGCTACTCCTTAAGTCACTAAGCCCTACCAGACATGTTCTTAGACCTGACAGGGATATTAAATGATATATATAAATTGATTCATTAATAAAATAAGGGAACAAGAGCTCTAATTTTTTAATGAGAATTTTTCCGCCTGCATGCTGCATCTTTTATGCTGTCCTGCTGAATAATGCAACGTCTCACCAGCAACTTTTATAA
This sequence comes from Copadichromis virginalis, assembly GCF_057382275.1. NCBI lineage: Eukaryota > Metazoa > Chordata > Actinopteri > Cichliformes > Cichlidae > Copadichromis > Copadichromis virginalis. Next base: position 47,609,277 of record NC_140620.1, read on the forward strand.
CACAGAAACACACCACACAATAGGATACAAACAGTAATCTAATTCAGTTTTTACCCCTATACACAGGGGAAATTGGGAGCATGCATGTTCTCATTTCCCCAATTATAAGTGCTTCTCCATGTCCCCCCTCAAAGTTTAGTTTTATTTCTGTCGTTCCTTGAAATCTGAGGTTCTCTGAGTTCGGAAAATGTTCCCTCTCCAAACAAATGTCAAGAGTAATTCATGCTAACCTATTCAGGAGATCTTTTTTTATCCAGCCAGTCAACTTTCTTGCGGCTAAATTTGCTCTTACCTTGTCTTCAACTAACCAAACCTGCAAACTAACAGTAATTGCAATGTATAATCCTGTATCACATCAGCTACAATTTGCTCATCTCATGTAACCCTTAGTTTGTGACTGGCTGAATGTGACACAAATCCCCCCCCCCCTCCAAACAATGTCAAAGCACGTATCTGTCCCCAAAAGCAAAATAATGACGTTACAGAATGTTAGCTAGCAACGTAGGGGTAGGAATTAATAAGTATGTTCATACTTCTTCCTACTCCTTTTCAGACCAAACATTGTTACATTATGTCAGACGATTTTGTTTTATTTCATTATATTTTTTTGTTTATCTGAACACATACGTGTGTGTGTGTATATCTACATATATATTCGTATCTGTAAATGAAAATATATGTAGTGTGTATATATTGTTTTTTGTTTTATATGTCTGAAACAAATAAAGATACAATACAATACAATACAATACGTGAAAGCCTTAAACTTGCAATTTGTTCTGCAACACATGGATGATGCGGATCAAAGTATATGTGCGTGAATCCCTGTTTTCCAGCAGAGCATTGCACTGTAAGGCGATGATAAATGCGCAGTATCAGAAAACGTGAGACCACAGGTGCATTAGGGGGTCAGAATCAAAAACTCACACACAAACTACCAGACTGCTAATTTGAAATAGATCGTATCCATGGATGAGCTCTTAAATATCATGCATATTTGACCATTAGCCATTTAAAATCTTAAATGAAGTCTCATTCTGTTAGTGAAATATGTACATCCTCCTCTGAATGAATGTATTCCAGCCACTTGGCAGCAGAGCATGTGCTGATTCAGACTCAGTAAGGTGTAAGCTCCCATCCCAGTAAGTTACATCAGATGACATATGTAGGGGCAGATGGGACGGGTAGTTCTTCCAGGTTTATTTATCAGGGTTGTCGGCAGCATGTTGTACCAACTGATCGAGCCAGGTGCCAAATCTAAAAACCTGATTGATGAAAGCTGCTTTAACAAACAGCCACCTGAACACTGGCAATTGCAATCTGGTTACATGACCCGAAACAGTCATGAAAAACGAATGAGCTTTTACAAAGTAATATGCAGGGATCATAGACAGTGCAGTTCTGAGACATCAAATACTGTGATAATAGAGTGGTACAGTATGCAGTAATGTTAATAGCCATAGTGTTGCATTATTTGATGAGCTGAGCACAAGAGCTCCACATAGTCAGCCCACTGAGACACTGCTGATTTTATATGGACTCCATGTCCACATCCTTTTGCCTCTTTCTTGTAATATTCATTCACTTTCCCTCCTACATTCCCTGTGCCTTCAACTGTATAGATGGCACTCTTCCTAGGGTGCACGGGAGATTTAACAGAATCTCTGGAGACTTTTCTCCATAACTCACTTTCTTTCTCTTACCTTCTTTCTGACACGCGTGCAGTCAGTGAACAGCCTATAAAAAAAAAATACAAAAAATATCCCACACATCCCAGGTGCTCTTGAAATAGAATAACTGTAGGAAGATACCCAGAAATACAGTATGAGTCATGTCACATGTCGTGCTGACCCCTCAGCAAATCAGCGAAACAGAATCAGGGAAGTTATCCACCAACACCATTTACTCTTTTAACCTGGAGTCACAGTAATAAAGTAGTAACAGGGATAATAATAGATAAAAATAAAGCTCTTCCCACGTCAATAATAACTTTCAGTGTGGCAAAGAGAAAGCATGTTCTGTACATGAAACAGCAGTGACAAGAATCGTAAATCAGCTATTCAGGCAATTACAGGGGACTGAACATGAAATCGAATAAAATGAATAGTGGTGGGACAAAATATCAACATCACAATATATTGTAATCAGAAGGGGAAATTGTATGATTATCAATATACTGGCACCAAAGATTGATATTTTTATATCTTTAATATAATATATATTATAATACACAATGTATGCAGTCACTCTAAACAGATTTCCCCACAAACCTCACATGAATGGCGATAAAGTGAACAAAGGTTAACAACAAACGATGCTTAGGAAAATATGGTAAGAGGGAATTTACACAACTTTAAAATGAATAACATGTTAAACACTCAGTAGCACCAGAAGACAGTAAATAAATGATTCCCGCGTTTTGGATTGTAGGGCTACTACCGGATATAAATTCACACTAAATCATTGAGTGCGAAATTTGGAAACAAAGTTGAGTTAGAGCACCCATGTGACGTCACCCATGTGACGTGTTGAAGGACAATAAACACACGTAGGAAAGGCAGCGGCGGTAAGCAAAAAGTAGTCTCAGCTGGGCTTCAACACTCAATGCAGACTTTTGGTAAAATATGTAAAAAAAAAACAAAAAAACTAGAAAACTGGCAACAGCAACCCATATAATCTAAAGAAACACCTCATTAGACACAAAAATAATTCTAAAAGTAGTGCTATGTGGCTGCAAATTAGTATTACTGATACCGATACGTTTAACCTATAAAGGGAGCTTATGTAGGGGAGAGCAGTGTGTCATGATTAATGAGATGAATCATTCTACGATTGCCAAATTCTGAATACATTTTAATGAACACCAACACAGCAGTGTTGTGATTTTAATTAGTTAATGCAGTTTAGTTGACACAGTTTCCTTATATAGTGATACTGTATTTTTTAGAGACCTGTAATGTAAATGTGGATCTCTTTAAAGCAGCGGTCCCCACCCCCCGGGCCTCAGACCGGTAGCGGTCCGTGAGTCGTTTGGTACCGGGCCGCGAGAGTTGAGGCTCAGGTGTGAAATGTATGGTTTTCAGGGTTTTTATCGGTTTTCAGAGTTATTTTGTTATCGTTTTTATCGTTAACTCGGTTTTCCTGGGTCTTTTCGCGTGTGTTATGAATAAACTCCACTAAAAAGGACCTGCTGCTAACTTTTGCATGTTTTTTACCAGCATTTAAAAAGCTGAATTCATGGATGATGATGTTGATGAACTTTTAAATGAGACATCAACATCTTCATTAACAGCTTCATCAAGCAAAGCTAGTCTGTCCAAAACCTTAGTGTTAAACCATAATAAATGAAACAGATACTGTAAGTTATCGAAGGTGATTGTCTTTTAATGTATCGAGAATTGCAGAACATTATGATGTTAGCATTTCATTTCATCACTCTACAAAAATTTCAATCCCAATTTTGCACTTCACCATGAACAATGCAAATTGAGAGACAAGATCCCAAGAAACAGAAGACCAACATAAATTCATACTGACCACTGACAAACAAAATCTTTTTAATTCTCTTTTTAAATATTTCTCGGGTCTGTTTTTCAGTTTTAGTTCGAGCGAGAAATAGAGAAAGAAACAGTCAAGTTATTTCAGGAATAGTGTTGCCACCTTGCTAAATTTATAACCCTTTTTAATATGGCAGAAGATGGCAGGAAGGAACGAGGAAAGGGGAGGACGATTTTTATCTGGGAGAGGAAGAATGACAGTTCCATTACCTGAGAGTCGAAAATGCTTCATGCAATCCAACAAGTAGCCTTTTTTTCCACCCAATGAGTGCTTATCAATACTGAAGGCATACCATTTTGAACCATCAACGGTGAGGGCTTTCATCGATCAGACCCTGAAAAGTCAATCATAGTTGTCACTAATCAAAGACTGCAAAGATTTATGAGTCCTCTTCAGACTGCACTCACATGGGCTTACTGGTGAACCATCATACTGTACCCAATAGAGTGAATCATACCCAGAGGTGTGACAGTGTTGATGGTTTTTCACGGCGTAACCCAAGTCAGTCATGTGATTTTTCAAACAATCTGAAACAAACTTGAATACAGAACCTAATAGCGACACACTGAATAGTAAATTTTGTTACATATTAATATTTTTATGTACATTTTTTAATGTACATGCTTCTCCAGCAGAAGTGGAACATCACAGTCTCTGCTCTCGTTAGTCAAGTATTCGGAAGATTGATGTTCACTCATTTAACAACACTATTATTTTTAGCAGCACATAATCCAATGACCTCTCGGTGGCTGCATTTGGTTTGGACATTTCATCACTGTTTAAAAATATTACACAAGGCAGTATCCATGGTGATAATAATGAAAATCAAATCTTCCTCATGCATTCCTGATATATTTGGATCGCTTTCCGGAAGTCATTTTCTGATCACACGCGCATTTGTAATTTAATGGACCTCAGACTTGCAGAGAGAGCAAACATGAACTTCTGTGTCAAACTGGCCTAACCTTCAAGTCAAGGATAATAAAACTGGTAATGAGAGTTGTGTCTCAGGCATTGACCCAGAGACCAAAGAGCAATCCTCAGTAAAAGATGACACATCAGGTCAGGAGCGTGACCTCGAATGTGCTTGGGCTTTTCTTTGACATTAACTGGGTTAAATGCCTTGAAGTCATCCACCAGCATGCATTTAACTTCAAGTTCTACTGAAAAACAAGAGGGAGAACAATCGCTGCAAATGATTGAAGCATAGCCCTAACAATGGTAGACAGCAAGGTGCTGGTGGAGATGCTGAACAGTTAAGGAACCTGGATGAGGGCCCGGGTAACCAGGACGAGATGGGGATGGTAAGGAAGTGGATGGATGATGGTGTGAAAGTGCAGAATGACAGAAAAGCACTGACATTTACAGCACCTGAAACTGACAGCAGAATTAAGTTTGACAGCATGGGAAAGGGACAAAAAGAATAAACTAGCAGCCTGACCAGGAATCCAGACAGACAAGCAAATACAGATCTTTCTTACTATACATACACAGAGGCTTCATTGTGAATCCACTCACACACTGCATCGAAAACAGACAGGAGTTTGTTTTGGGCTGCATCACCACTATCGTCACTCATGACTCGGAGCAAAAATCCACCACCTTTTACTCCCAGAAGCTTTTTTCTCTTCCCTAATATCAAATTCTTGTCCAAGACTTATGATTTATCAAGTAGGCAATAATCAAGGGTCCTCTTCTCTCTAAAAACAACAGGGCAGCATGGCTTAGGTTTGCAGAGTTGCATCAGAAGACTTCTGGAACAATGTTCTTCAGACTGACAAGATCAAAGTGGGGATGCTTGGCCATAATGCACAGCACCATGTCTGGAGAAAACTATATACATCATATAAGCACAATCACCTCATACCAACTGTCAAGTATGGATGTAGAGGGGTGAGGATTTAGACTATTTTTGCTGTCAAAGGACCTTGAAACCTTGCAGTCATTGAGTCCACCATGACCACCTCTGTATATCAAAGCATACAGAGGGGTTCAGAGTCAGACATGAGGCCATCTGTAACTTGGCTGAAACTACATCAGCCAGCAAATCTATGACAGAATGGCTGAAAAAGAGAAGAAAGCTCTTCTATGAAGGTTCAAGGTTCTGTAATATCCCAGTCAAAATCCAGCGGATTGGAATACTGTGGTGGAACCTAAGAGAGCTGTAATTAAACAAACTCCCGCAAACTTCAACAAACTGAAGCTACATTATTCTGGTTATTATTTCCAAACATGCTTCTACAAGCTACTGAATGGTGTGTACTGAGTTCTTCTTACACTGCTTCGATATGATGGTGTAGTTTTCTTAAAGAAACAAGTAGTAGGTCATGGGCTGTTGTTTATCCAAGGTTGTATTTAAAGGATTTTGTATATGTCATGTCACATAAAAACTCAGAATTGAAAGGTGTATTTTGCCATGACTTTACGGCGACCGTGGCTCAGGGGGTTGGGAACCGCATCTGTAACCAGAAGGTCGCCGGTTCGATCCCCGGGCTCTCTGTCCTGGTCGTTGTGTCATTGGGCAAGACACTTTACTGCCTACTGGTGTTGGCCAGAGGGGCCGATGGCGCGATATGACAGCCTCACTTCTGTCAGTCTGCCCCAGGGCAGCTGTGGCTGCAACTGTAGCTGCCTCCACCAGTGTGTGAATGCGAGAGTGAATGAATAGTGTCATTGTAGAGCGCTTTGGGTGCCTTGAAAAGCGCTATATAAATCCAATCCATTATTATTATGTTCCATTTTGTGCCTAACCCTGTGGAAGGGTTAACACCTGTTACCAACACACAACCTTGGATTGAGTGAATAAGGGTTGTAGAGTTGTTTTTAAGTTGTGGTGTCCTGGGCAGTGCACTGAGCACTTTATGATCTTCCCACAAATACAGTTAAGCCAAGTGTTTGGACGGCATCTAATCGACACTGACCAATTATTACTGTCAAGGCAGCCACTTTAGCACCCATTCTGTTATGATGTCAACAAGGCTAATGGTTATCAAATGGTAATTAAACTTCAAACATGGATCAATTGAGCACATGGAAGCAATCTTCTTGGGGGCAGCAGGGGTTCTAATGTAAACTGGCAGCCAAGCATAAATAATCAATCGGCAAAAATTACGGAATCGGGCGTCACACTGACGCCTGACACATCGAGTTGCTCGACACCAACCTCTTCTCGTTATGCTACCAATGCTGAGCTAGGGGAAGGAAGAAAACGAGCAGCCTGCTCTTAAGGAAGTTATAAAACTGTCTATTATTCACCCCCTATAATTAAATACAAGCACATTCCATTAAACAAGGAGGAAAGTAAAATGTGATTTTAACATCTGCGTTTATATTACACGATGGTGAATGTGTTAGTTTTTTTAAGATGGGGCTGTTTTTTTTAATACTAACCAAAACTCAGTGTGCGATGTTATAATTCAACCCACTGTCATGTGAGCACTGCACATTTCAAGAGCCACAAGACAAAGGGTACAAAGAACCTTGGAACAGTTAAGCTAATATCGTTTAATGTTAATGACCTGTATTTCAAAGCCATATGACTCCATCCCCAAGAGCCAGTGGATTTAAACTTTAATACCGATGAATAATTAAAGCTCTGGGAAAAGACCACTTAGCTGGCCAATAAAGACAAAAGAAGTGCCACGTTAAACGCTGAAATTTTGAATCTCTAGTAAGGCCCTCATTTAAAGTCTTAAATTACACTGACTCCTTTTTTGTCAATAAGGTTAAAAGCCATCAACTGGACTAAGTAATGAAAATGAAACATCCCCGTGGAGAATCTAAATACTGCATGCTTAACATGCTATTTCTAAGTGGAAGCCACCTGTCCTGGCTAAAAATATTTATTTAACTTATTAGCTCGTTAGGGATTGTTTGAGCTTCACAGGGCTTCAGTAATACCAACAGGATTACTGAGCTACAGGATGAGACGGAGCCTGAAAGGCAATGCCTTTGCTGAGCAAGCAATCTCAGAAACTACAAAAACCAAGCATGCAAAAATGTGTGTGTGTGTGTGTGTGTGTGTGTGTGTGTGTGTGTGTGTGTGTGTGTGCACATACTCTTCATTCTGACTGGTGAAGGTTCATCGTGATAACCATAGCCCTCGCAGAGCCGTGCCACACATTTGAAAAGACTAAATGGCGAGAGATAAATGAAATCGCCTCGTCATCGACGACTGATGCCAAGTGCCATTATACACAGCAGGAGGCGAGAATGATAGGTCTTAAAGAAAACAAGTAGCATCTGCACTTTTGGCCTAATGTGAGCACTCCAAGTCATCATTTTTGCAAGCATTAATGACATTTGCCATCACTACTGGGCAAAAACTTCATTACACAGGCATAAATGCATAAAGACTCAAGCTTGGGCCGCTGGGTAAATGTGGCTCTCTTTTTCCAGTAGAATCCATAATGAGTATTTTCAAAGTCATCTACTTTTGCTTGATACATTAAAACATAAAAAAGAGAGCGAGAGAGAAAAAAAACCTACTTAATTTATGTTTTTCTTCTTGGAAAACTACTCTCCTCTGACAGCTCAGCAAATTTCAACCTTAAGCTGAACCTACAGGGTCATACTGATGAGCAGAAAAATAGCGGTGGTCAACACAAACTGGGAAGTGACTTACCCCAGGCCAAGTTCTGTCATGACAAATGCTCACTGCTCTTCTGTGCCTCTTGCTGCCATCTTTGGCTTGCTCTGTCCTTCAGGCTGATGGAGAGGGCAAACAGGCTGAACTTGGGCAGTCGGCCTGCTCGTGATGAATGAGTTTGGGCATGTCGGGTGTTGGGCCATAAGATGCCGCGCTTCAGATAAATGCCTGTGCTTAAGGTTTTAAAGCATTCTCTTCTCCTAATAAAGATGTCTATCATCTGTGAATAAGTAACCTTGTCGGCTCGACGAGCCGGCACTGAGCAAGGGGTGGAGGGTGAGATCAGCAACCCACAAATCAATCACGCATAAACAACGTGACAAGATGAACTCGCCTCCGATAACAATTCCAAGAGAATATTGCAGCATAAAAATGGATAATGAAAGCCAAGAAGCCATGCCAGTAATAGCATCAAGCTAATAAAAGAGATAAGCAATCAAATGGGAAGCTGACTTGCGGTAAGGGGAACAATATCAGTTCTCATTCTTTCTGATGGCACAGAGGGAGTGGGTGGGGTCTAAAGCTGGAGTAACCCAGACTAGAAGAAAGTCTTTTAAAATATCACTAAACTTTAAACTACAAACTAATTATAATCTAACAAACTAAGACAAAGAGTAGAGGACATGTTGTTTTCTATCTAAATGTGGTGTACTGTCAGATACATACAGTCAACGACAGGCTAAACCCTATGCAAAGCTGTGCTTTGCAAAAACAGAGTTTAGTCTATAGAGCAGTGCAATTGACCAAACAGGAAGAAACAAGAAACAAGGCTCAGGAAAAGGGGTGGGAGCTAACGGAGGAAGAGGGAATTGGCAGAAAGGTGCAGGACAGGAGCTGTGTGGCTGGAATCTGCGTCATCCTCCTCACTCCATCAACTCCAATACACACGCTCAGATGATGCATGAAAATCCATTTATGCTATGAGCCAGGAGGGAAGATGTCTCCGAAAAAAAGATGGAGAGATAAACAAAGGGTGGAAAGAAAGATCTCTGCTGGTAGTGTATGAGCAAAACTGGTGGTACAGTACCAGTGAGCATTACATTTTATAGTAAGTGAGGGCAATTCTCTTTGGAGTTCTCAGTAGTAGGCCGGTCTGAGACGCTGCCATATCTCGGCTATCCTGATGACAGTCTGATAGATGGGTGAATAGATGTCTTCCATTAGACTGGCATCGGCATCGTGGTGTGCCACACCATCCCCTCGCAGCATAAAGGTCCTGGGTTCACTGGCTGACTGAGGCCTTTCTGCATGGACTTTCTCCAGGTACTGCAACAGTCATGCATTTGGTATGCAATTGTAATTCCAAATTGAATGGTTGTCTGTCCTAGTCCCACATTAGAGTGGTGACCGGACCACAGTGTAGCCTGCCTCTGCAAGGATGGTCCCACCTCCAGTGACCCAGAATTGCATAAGGGGAAGAACAAAGGAACTTTAATGCTGCAAGGTAATATTTGTTTCACTTTTGTTTTAAAGTCCTGAAACATTAAGGCCAAAATCCCACAGCCGGTGTGTTCACTACGGTGCATCGAGCTCACTTTACCAGTCAATTGCCCGCAACTTTACCTTTTCAAGGTCTGTCTATAGATCGACTTGAGAGAATCTAAACAAAAACAAGTGTAGTCTTGTCTCAAAAGATATTCATTACAGAGACAGCTGTTTGCTCTTTACATTTTTTAGAAACTGCCTTAACAAAGAAGGAATAAATACTTAATCAATACTGAATTCAACATATAAGCATGAAGTACCTTGTACTCCAGTGGACAGTTTTAAAGAGAACCTCAGAAAAGTCCTTTCTTTAGTAAACATGTAGGAGAGGCTCGACCCCCGAGGAAGACTGTGGGCAAACAATCTCCTTTTTTAAGACGACAACCTTTCTTCGTGAAAACTGCAAGCCACTTTCAGATGCTATCATCAGTGGCACATAATGTCATTAAAAGCTTCCGACAATCTGGAGAAATCTCTATATCTGCAAGAGATGAGGAGATGGAAAAAAACCAATACTGAAAACATGTGATGTTCAGTTCGCAGACAGCACTGCATTAAAAACAGATAGGATGCTCGAGTGGAAATCGCTGCATGGGCTGAGGAGCACTTCTGAAAACCATCATCAGTGAACAGTTTGCTAGTGCTTCCGTGAATACGAGCTAAAACTATAGAAAACAATAAAGAATTAAAAAAAAGATATATAAACATCAAGTGAAGCTGCCATCTTTGAGCTCAGACACATTCAGTCAAAATGTCTATTGAATCACAACTCTAGTTCTTTTTGGGTCGGAGATTGTGTCCTCAAGGCTAAAGAAGAACACGCAGATCAAAAGCCAGCATTTGTGATGATAAGCTTAGCATCAGCGGGTTCTATTGTAAAACACTCTTGAGTTATGAATGGAAACACTGTTACAAAACAGACCTCAAACTGTTCTGAATTTCTACATAAAGTGAGAATGGGAAAAATATTTCGCTTACAAAAGTAGCAATTGTTGTCCTCTGCTCCCAAACCCATATCGAGTCTTGTAAAAAAGGAGGCGATGGAACAATATGTGGCTGTGAAAGACATGCAGAGGGTTGGTGTGAGAAGGCGATGCTACAGAGGTGAATGTTTTGCTGTGGCGATCCTGAACAAAGAGGAAAGAGTAAAAGTAAACTTTTTTATGGTGGCTCTGAGAGGTCAAACAAACTGCAAGTTCCAAAAAAACACACCAGCAGATAGAAAAAAACACTGCAAAAGCACATAAAGCACAGCAAAGTTGAATAAAGCACAATGGAAGTGTTTCTGGGGAAATATTAATGTGACGGAACAGCTGCAGAAGCCACAGAACAAAGCAAAACATGCCAAGGACTGACCTGAGATAAGCTTAAAAGAAGCAGAACATTCATCAGCATTGTGAGGGGAAAAAAAGATGCATGTAATGTGTGTAATATGATTCAGTAATGTTGATACATGTACGCTATTAGCCATTTACTGTTAGCTTGTCACTTCCGCAGCTGTTCCGTCACATTATTGTCTCCCCAAAACATTTCTTTTGTTTTTCTGGGAGACAATAACCTGAGACTGCTTGTTACTGTTTTCTAAGCTGCATTTAACCTTTCAAGATTTTATTATCACCATTTTCTATAAAACAGGGTTTATATGACTTACAAATCGCTGATTTCTGTGGATAATATGCAGTGTCTCTCTTTTAAAAATCAGGTTGTATAATGGAAAAGAATGCAGAAGGTAGGTTTGGATAATCCACTGCAAGAATGAACACAATAACATCATCTGAAACAGAATCTATCTCCCCATAATTTGAATTCAAGAAGCAACCTACCTCACGTATACTCTTAATTATTTTTGCACTAAACAGCTTTTATTTTAAAGACAGCTGAAAAGATTCACATGGTGTTCACTCTTGTGTTGAACTGATCTGCCATCAGTGCTTACGGAGAGTACAAGGAAGTGCCGGTGTGAGAGATGCACTTTACAAGCTGGATCTTGTAATCTGGCGAGGCATTCAAGAAAAAAGGAACTTTAATGCATTTACTAGTGCTTGCTGTAAAACACTTCATTGTTAATTCTTAGTACAACTCTTTCTGCAGCAGTCTTTACTGCCCTAAGTCTGCTAATTGTTGGTGTTTATCTGGTTCTAAACACGAGTAATATGTAACTGTAAATGATGAGAGCATCGTCACTGGCTTTTCTCGGCTAAAAACTTCTGACAGACTGTATGAAATAGACCCTGGTGCAGCACTCGTGAATTTAAGCGCTCTTGACAAAATGTCATTTGGGATGTTCTTGAGCTCCCATCTCACTTGTGGACACAGGTGTTGGGCGTCCTCTGTAATTGCCCCCCATGGTTTGCCTGTCTGAAGAACACCTGGACTTCCACAAAGCACACCAACAGTTGCGACTGTCAGAAAAGCATGCGTGCACGTCTCATCTTGAAGAACAGATTTGTTTTTTGACAATCCTTTGAATTCTATTTTTTGACTTTTAAAGTCAATGAACTATATAACTGCTTTGAAAACATTTATTTTTATTTTTTGGTGCTTCTGTTGCTACACAATCATACATAGCCGTGCCATCGCATTTATATGTGTTTTGGACTAATAGTTGGTTTGCAAGGACATTACTGTTTAAGTCAAGTTTTATTATAACTTGATGATGATGACTGATTATCACATGGCAGTTGAGTGAGATGAGAAAATGCAAAAAAACAAAACAAAACATCTGTTTATTAAAGCTGGGCCAGCGTGTGATTTGACTGAGTGTCAAAAGTCCATTTATCTTGCTAAACAAGGTGGCAGAAGCCAGCCAGGATTAAAGAACTGGGTCTCCGGCCGACTCTCACCTTCAGCACTCTCTCAGCTCGGAATGAGAGTGCTCCATCATCCAACGCGCTCCGTGACACCAGCTGGGCAACTAGGTGGAAAGAGCAATGGGGGTGTCGTGCTGTCCACGAGCACCTTGCCTGTGCCACAACAAGGCCTGCTTTGGTTTTCGACTCACGCATCGCCTGCACATGAACAAAGAGGAAGCACCTTGGTGACTGCTCATGATCAAGGCCATTACCACTGCCCACGATAAACAGCACACAGTGTTTTGTCTTTTTGACACCGTAAAGTTACCAAAAAAATTAAATGTTTGTTTACCTGCTGGCTATGATATTATACAATTTTACAGTCTGCACCAACATCATCGTCACTACATACATGACACAGAATATAACTCTGGTTTGGTTAGTGTTGGGGTCGGTACTCCAAACAGTAACATATTACACATTTCTCATTACTTTTTTTTTTAAAGCAATGCAGTTAAGTTACTTAATTACTCACCAGAAAAAAAAAATTCCCTTTACTCCATAAACCTTAACCTTCTCCATGAAATTCTCCCTTTTTTACTGCCTTCTCATTGGAAATTGATGAACCCAGAATCTCCGTTTCTTCCTTCTCTTCTTCAGAAACATCAGGACCAGCTCTTCATCACTTATGTCGACTTCATTTTTTTTGTTCACAGTGTATTTTTTGAGGATAAATTTTCAACAGAATCCCAGCACATTTGGTGCGTGTATACATTACACAAGTTTGGATAAAAAAAAGTTGTTGTCTCTTTTAGCTTTTACAATATGAACACAAAATCGGCAGAGACTTTAAAGCGATCGCTGCAGTGATTCTACTGTACTAACATGAAAACGTAGAAATTGAGGCGTCAAACCTGACTGCTCATCACTGCCTTTGCTACCTGCTAAAGTTCAAACTCTGGCTGCTGGACTAGCTTCCATACAGCTTTAATGACACTCTGGGTTTTCCACTAGCTTTGCATTGGCGTGCTGTTTTTTGCAGATGCATGCAAAGAGCCAAAGTTGTGTTACCAACATAATGCAGTTGTGTGTGTCCTGGACACAGTTTGCATTAAAGAAGAACCTTTATATACAACTTAATTGTATATAACTGTAATGTAATTACTCAATTTAGTACAGTAACACGTTACATTACTGCGTTACAGAAAAATGTAATGTGATTACAGTAACGTGTTACTTTCAACACTGTGAAATGCCCACAGTGTATAAAAAAAAGGTTGTTCTCCACTGGTAACAACATCAGCAATTTTCCTAAAAAGGTTCTATGAATTTATTCAGTGTATAACTAGTGCACAACTAGGATCTTTCCTTAAATTGGATCACATGTTTTTGCCGCCTGTCACAGAAAACAAAAGCGATTACGTGGAACAGTCCCAGAGGGGAGTTGAACCCCAGTCTCCTGGATGAAAGATGAGTTTGTTTCAAGCAACCGCCATGCTATTCACAAACAGGACTGTGCCTGTTTCATTCAACATTACCATCAGGGAATCTGTGTGTCTACCACAATAAAGTTCCTAATTGGCTTTCCATTGGCATTGTTTCCACAGCGCAGTCACATAATGTGTTCTTCCAGAGGCTGTGGTCACTTCCCGTATTTCTGCGAGAGCAGGTTGGGTTTCTAATTTAGCCTCGGTAAAGGCCAGTCTGTTGTTTGACTTTCTCTCCTTCAACTTGTTTTTTAACAAGAAAACGCTTCCTGTTGTTTGCATCACATTCATTTTAATTAGGGGCTGTGGGCATCGCAAGATGACAACATGCATTTTAATTTAATCTAATTACCTGAAAAGCAGGACTCTATCCATAACTGTCACTTTTTAATCACGAGGTTCCTTTACAACAGGAAGAAAATAAGTGAACCAGTTTTTTTTTTGTTAGTTTTTTTTAACCTCTCTCATCACAGCAGCACAACATCGTGGACAACATGAATTCAGTGTGGGGGGATTTGTCAAACCAAGACAAAGAAAGGAAGAAAAAAACTTAAACAGACATAATCTGCATCGTTTCCAGTCAACAGGAAGGTTTGAATCCTTATTAATCGCCCAGCATAACATGCACGCACTTAAAGACATAGAAAAAAAATGTCTATCTGCAATGCATGGGGAGTTCTTTCACATTTGCCCCCAAACAGTCATGCTGAAAATCTAAGGCAAATTTTCATTTTACGGCCCGTCAGCTCCCTGATACAGAGCAAATGAATGCAGCAGCAAACAAATCTATCAAGTCCTACATCAAAACAACTGTGCTCCCTCTCCCTGTGACTTAAGGACACAGACATAGCAGAAAGGAGAAGTGCGGGAGGAGAAAAAGAAGTGTTAGTGAAAGGCACAGAAGGAATCATGGGCTGTGCTGAAAGCAACCTGCTGGCTTCTGAAAGGCCTTCAGCAAGGAAGTCCTTTAGTCACAACAATACTGGATAACAGCAAAACTGTTTGATCAAGAAGAGCGAATTATTGCTCCTAGGGGCTCCGGTGTTTTCCTACACAAGCTGTATGCTTCTTTACTTGGCCTGACTGTTCAAGTACGTTGACAGCCGCTGGGTTTGTTTGTATTTTTGCTATTTAAAATGATTAAAATCCCAAGGTAAGTTTGCATTGTGCCTCCTTTGCTGAAGAAAAGAAACACTTATAAATGGTCATAAAGAGAAGCAACACTTAAAGCGAATATATTAATAGAAACTCGCTAGTGATAATAGCTGTGTGTTGAGGTTAGTATGTTATACACAGCACACTCAAAAAGGGCTCTTCCCAAAGGGTGCAAAGACAGTTTTTCCTTGTGGTACAGTAAATATGTAAAACTGGAGCCCCTGCAGAGACAGACCGGACCAGAGGGATTAGCCAACCACGAAATCATCTCTCTGTTTGCTTTGAATATTTCCAAGCTTCAACCAGTGCTGCTGTGGCAGCTGAGAGGGGGGAACAAGGGTCAGGAAGAAATAGCTTAGCTGAAGAATTCGGAGGAGGATCCAACATGCTGCCAGCTAGGGCAGAAGCAACAGGTTAGATAGACATGAAAGTCTGCAGCTTGTGCTAAAGATAGAAGCTAGGTGTGCGGGAAACACTGGGGTCGTATTTTTTCGCATTTGAAACATTTCTTCTCGGTGAGAGAAAACAACTCAAACGAGTTGAAATCGAAAGGCTGCAATTAGAATATAAAGGTACCCGTGGCATCATTATCCCACCGGTTTGACTGACGTAGCATGATACCTTGCTGCTGACCCAGTGAAATGCGTCTCCCTCCAAAAAGCTCAAAAAAAAAGAAGAAAAAAAAAAAAAAGGAGAAGCGCTTAAGTTGGATGCAGAGCGGGAAAACAATGGGTCTTTTAGAAGCCTTGAGGCGTGAAGATGGCAAATGAAAGTACAGGTTGTGGAACAGCTACCAGCGCACTGATGTATAGGGCAGTAGCAGTTCAGTTCGATGCTTCTCATGAGACATTATGGTGGGCTGAAAATGTCAATTTCATGCCATATAGACTTTGATTAAAGAGCCTAATGGATACCTGTCTGGAACATGACATGTTAATCAGTGTCTTTTCATCGAGCTTTTTGTCTGTCTCTGCTTGAGCGTTCCTTGCCTTCACCGGGAATGGCAAGGAGAGAAATGGAAGAGATGTGCACAAGATGAGACATTAGACCTTTAATTAGAGAACACTTTTGAGCCCCTGCGTCTACCTCAGCGGTTCTACTAAATGCACGCTGCATAATGATGTTCTCGAGGATGCTCCGAGGCGCTCAGATTGTTCTTGGTCCTCCGAGCTTAATGACATAACTGGACCTTTAATTTGAGATGACACCGGTTGATTTAATAATGAGAGAAGCAGCCAGATATTGACGTCACATGCAGCTATGTGGCATCTACAGAGAAGCTAAACCCTGTGCTGTCCATCTATACAAAATACAGTCACTTTTAAATGCCTGAGTTATGGTTTGGGGATTTTTTTTTTAAATATATATTGCTAGCGCTGATGAAAACTACTAAAATTAGACGCTCTTCATCTGAGTTTTTATTTTTCCAGCAAGTCACTGCACTTGAATTGATGACTTTGGAGAAATTAATGTGCTGCTGGGTTACTTTCAAAAGGCTCAGAGTACTGTGAGGGGGAGAAATGCAATCAGTCATCAATGGCCATAAATTTCTCTGCAGAGTGAAAAGAGACTGAAGAATTTGTGCTGACACTGTAAAATAGTTTGACAGAGCGCTGGCTGGTTTTACAGTTATTTTTTCGCAATGAGTCTTTCCATTAGGGAAATATCTACTCCTGGTTTATACCTCCGCAGAGGAGCTGAGAATGTGTGTATGCAACGTATGTGTACGCGCACGCCTCGGTGCATCACAGGTGCAGAAGCACGGAAGCAAGCGGCTAGAGGATGAGGTCATCTCCATTTGATCAGTGCGACTGAAACAATTTAATTGCATAAACCATAATTCACTGTGTCACCAGGACCTATTACTTAGGAACCTGGGTGATAAATTGCACTTTAAAAGGAAATAAACTGTATCAGAAATCAACTTTTTAATGAGCATGTGCACTGAATTACCTGCCACTTCGCAGACACCTATCATAGATAACAGATATACATGATATTATAGAAGTTAGATAGGGTAAACCACCTTATTTTAAGTCATTATCTTTATTTTCTCTCTAGCCAATATTTTCAGCAGAGGCTGAAGTGTAGGAATTCTGTAGCACACCTGCCTGCTCATAATCATAAACTGTATATAAAAGATGGATGTGCCACTGTGACATTACACTTTGGTTTATGAAAACGATGTGCTGGGAGTTTGCTGTTCTCGCCCTGGCTACCCATGGAGCTGGTGAGTAACAGACGTCTCCAAATATGTCAGAACACTTTTGGAAATATGGGATATTTTGACAAATTGACAGATATTTGATGTTTACACAGCTACATTCTCGCCTGAAAATATCTTAAAAGTTTATTTTGTGACCCAGAAAGAGTAATAAGAGTAATATTAAAACTAAGTAGCTGCCGCCATTGTTGGAAACTGGAATTGGCTGGACCGTGCTATGAATTCTCTAATAGGTTAGGCCACGAAGGATAGACCTGTCCCATCCTTCAAATCTGGGGAAAAAGAGGACGCATTTGTTGGCTGCATTTGGAAAAGTCTTGGAATTTGGATCGCCTTCGTCGCGTCGCTCTGGCATAATCAGCCCACAAATGCAGCCTCAGGAGGATGCAGCCTCTGAATTTGGACACAGCTATAGCATCCACAGATGCGGTCATTTTAAAGAAGAAAGACTGTCATCACTGTCTTCATCGTCTGGATGGGGAACTTTCCAGGATAAAAGTCATCAGAGCATTGGATCTGTAGCTGGATCATCTGTATCTGAGAGAGCTGAGGCATGCCCTGGTCATATCGCACATGAAAAAGCCCCGTCTGAGCAGCAGTGACCCTCCCGGGAGTGAGGAAACTTCACCTGCTGACTGTCCACTGCTCGGCTAGAAGAGCAAAGGTGTTACTTTTGCTCCTGAATCACAGACAGGAAGGCAGCAAGTGTTTGCTTCTCCTGTCACAGCCAGCATCCCCTGAGCACAACAGGAGGCAAATTGGCTGTTATAACTGCCCATTGTGTGTGACTAGATTTAGCTACTTTTAGTCCTTTCTGTTCTGGTCTCTGTGCAACCATAGTAAGAGTTTGGTTCCCATTGCCAGCAGTAAGACTGTGTCAAAGATTTTGTTCATATTTATGGACATAATTGTTAGCCGCAGCCAAAGTGTGGAAGGCTGAAGGTAAAGTAGTCTCAAGATCATGTTGCTGTTTTTTTTGCAGATGATGTTGTTCTGTTGCAGTGTTAATTTTGTTGACTAATAACTTGTGTCATAGTTTTAATCAACAACTATTTTTTTCTGGCAAAAACATGACTAATATTGATGACTAATAGATTGATAACTAAATAAAAACGAATGGATGAAGACAAAAACTATGATGAAAAGTATTTACGCTTTCATCAGCGAATAAAAATAAAATGAAAATGTTCCAGAAACAGGAGATCCAATCAGAACAAATTAAGCTGCATAGAAAGGCGGGGCAAGTTGGGAAGTGATCCAATCAGATCCTCCTTGTGCAGTAAGGTTAGACATTTGGTTTCCCAGGTTCCTAGTTACTCATGAAAACGCAGCAAAATGTCAACACTTGGGAGGAAGAGACGAGCAGAAGGCACATTTTGCATTTAACGTCAAGGAAAATAGGACATGTTGCAGACTGTGTTGTGCAACTCTCACCACTCGGTTAAGTTAAATGGTTAATCAAAATCTCCCATAGGCATGAATGTGAGTGTGAATAGCCCTCTGTCACGCTGGCTGGTATTTGTAGGTAAATATAGTTACATAGCAAGTTCCAATAAAATCCCCAAATGAAATATTGAATTTCTATTTAATTACAGGAGAATCGTTCCAATAGTTACAGGACGTATATTTTTTTGGCACACTTTGGACCCTTTGGTATCCACTAAGCATAGCTTAAATGCCACAGTATACCCAAGTGTTGTTGCTGACCATGTCCACCGCTTTATGGCTATGATGTTGCCTGCTTTCAGGGTATGACAATCCTCTGCTTTCATGCTTTCACTAGGGTAACTCACCATGTCACAAAAGTGAGATCATCTTAATCTGGTTCCTTGAACATGAAAATGAGTTTACTGTACTTAATTGACCTCCACAGTCACAAAGTGTCAATCCAACAGAGCATATTAAGGCTATGCCAAGAAATCTGCTGCAAATATGTGACGCTATCATGTCAGTATGGACCAACAGGTCTGAATCCATACCATGCAGAATTAACACAGTTCTGAATGAAAAGGGAATCCAACCCAGTACTAGCAAGGGGTACAGAATAGAGTGGCCAATGAATGTAACCGTATGGAAGCACCTTTGAGTATAACAGCATAAAACACGATTCTATGTAATCGTTTTTAGTAAGACGACAAGGAAGTGACGTGAATACATTCATACAACTTACATAACACAACAGGTTAAGTATATGCTATGTACTTCTCAACTGTACAGCAGGGATTAGTTGAAAAAGCACATTCACAGCATATTCTGTTCCTCATATGTGAAACAGAGTAACACCTATATTGCACCGGCGTTACTCTGTATCAGTATACAAACTATAATGCTGAACTTTATTGGGGGGCGGGGTTACAATCTTGGAGACTGTCACACCATCCTAACTCTCTTCCAAGTTCCCACCATCCAACCCCCACCCCACACGATGCAAACACACACTTTAATCATTTAGATTTCCATTATCACAGCTTCCTCTTCTCATTACTCAACCTAGTTCCCCTCACTACTGAGCCATGAACCAAAATTAATTCATTACCTTGTCTTCACCAGAAGATTGCTATCTTTGAGTTCTCATTTCAAACTCAAACATTTGATTTTTTTTTTTTTTCCTATAGCTTCTCACAAAACCTACCCAGATTAATTAGAATAACGTTGCTCAAAGAGAGAAGAGGCAGCGTACAATCCAACTGCTCGAGGGAGAAATAGCAAAGAGGAGGAAGACTACAGGATGAGTCTGTATCACTGAAGCACTGAAGCAATTTCACAGAGACTGGAAAAGTGTGACTGGGAGGTTCCCATCTACTTGTCAGTCACAGAAACCTGTGCCTAGTGGCTTTGAACACTGTGTGCGACCGTGCTCGTGTTTGTTCTTTTTACTCGTCGCCTCTCCACCCCTCCCACCGCCTATTTCGCTCCTGCTTCAGTGCATTTCATATCTAAGGGAAAACAAACAAGCAATGTCATTCCTCTATTATTTGCCAAGAAGCCCACTACTCAAGCCTTGACACTTGCATAATGAGAAGTAGATGTACACGCAGCCCTTCTCAGATGAGAGCTCAATTAATTGATCTACAGCAACAGCCCAAAGAGTTTGAGGAGTTTAGTGAAGGAGGAAAAACACACAGAGGCAGAAAGTGTGGGGAGTGCAAAGCCGAATGCAGTGTTGCTCTCTGCAGCTGCATGTCATGTGCATTTAAAATTGCTCGACTTGTGGTTTTTAGCAATTGAGACCAATTTGATCACATATAAACTAAGACAGCTGTTTGTATAAATTCCTTGCCACTTTGGCCGGTGTTAAAAAACAGGAGTCTCAAGTTACTCAGATGATCTTTTGATAGCCACATAAAAGAAGGTGAACTCTGGGCTTGGGTGCGATTGGGACTTTGATCAATGACTGGGGAAACTCATTACGAGCGTGGGCCAGTGTGTGAGGCATACCCTAATTGTGTGCCAGTCTGTAATTCTGTGCTGTAATTGACAGCTGGATGAAGCAGGTGTGCCCAGTGACACAGCAACACGATGAGAGAGACAGAGGAGAAAGGGACAAAGAGATCACCAGATGAGGAAACAAGAGTGCTAGTGATTTTAGTTTAAAGATAAAGGGAAACATTTAACATTTCTCAACATGAGGAGATTTAACATGAAAGTAGCTATGTGGATTTGGCTCTGAATATTTCAATTATATAATTGGGTGTTACCAAGAAAACTTTCCCGTGATATTAAACTGAATTAATGAAGTAAAAACTGTGTTAGGAGAGAAACTGTTGAAGCGTGTGGCACCAGGTGCTGTGCAACTAAACATGTTTTATATTATAAAACATGTTTCCGTGTGCTCGCTCTTCCTTCCGTTTCCGCCATCGGTTTCTCATACAACAATTCAGCATCAACGGGAGCTCAGCCACTCTCCTAAGAAGCTCCCGAGATGAGGCTTCATCAGCTGCAGGTGTGTGATGCGCTCCAGGTGCGGCGAGTCCCCCATGGCGGGACACATTCTCCAAGTCTGCTGTCCCAGGAAAACCAGGACACAAGCACAACGCATAACCCTGGCCGGTCACCATGCGGGGACGGCCAGCACAAGATAACCCCAGAAAATGTTTATCAAGCACATGAGTCCTGGGTCCCCAGGCCTGTGACAACCTGATATATTGTTCATTTTCTACTTTACTCCTAGAAACTTTACCTTTGCTGTTAGCAGTAACCAAGTGGTAAACTAAAGCTAGAAAGCTACATCAACAAGTGAGTCATGTCCCATAGTTCCAAAAAGGTCACAAGACGTCAATGAAAACTTTCAAAGAGGATGCCTTGACATGTACACAACAGCTTTAGCAGGGCAGCGCAGGGGTGTAGCACTGTCACCTCACAGAAAGAAGGTTCCTGGTTAAAATCCCAGCTGAACTTTTTCTATGTGGAGTTTGCATGTTCCTCCTGTGTGTGCATGGATCCTCCGGCTTCCACTCACAGTCCAAAGAGATGCATGTTAGCTTAACTGGGGATGGATGTGAGGTAGATAAAGTGAGTGAGTTAACTACAGATCACACTTTAGCTATGCATCCATATAAAAGTGCTTTGAGCGGTCAGTAAGAAAGGTGCTACATAAACGCGAGTTCACTGCCTTTGGTCTTGCAATGTGTTCTAAGCAGTGTTGCCACAGTTACTTTGAAAAAGTAATATATTACGGACTACTGATTACTCCTTCCAAAAGTAACTTAGTTACTTTACTGATTACTTTATTTTTAAAGTAACTAAGTTAGATTACTAGTTACTTTATTAGTTACTTTCAGAAGCTGCCAATAACACTCCCCACTGCCTCAACATAAAAACATCAACCGATTTTGCCAATACTCACTTTATTGGAAGTGTATTTTAACAGTAATGTCAACAATATATCTCCTGACATTTGAAGTTGAACTTAAAACTTTTTTCCTGACAGAAATACTTGTTTGTATGAAAATAAAGACAGTCTTGTTACTTCACTTAACATAAATACTTTTTATAAAAAAACAAACAAACAAACAAAGAGTCTTTCTTGACTTCCCTTAAGATACTTTTTATACCATCCACATGTAAGCACTATTGTCCGCTTTTGTAACTTTGGACTAATCTTATGAAAAAAAAAAAAAAAAAAAGAGACTGCAGGTCCAACTTAAATTGCCTTACTTCCTTGCAGGTAATTGTTTTAAGTTAATCAACTTGAAAACTTTAATAAGTTTATTAAGTGACTTTGATAAACTTAATTCAATTACTTGTAAATAGTTATTTAAATTGGATTCCCCATTCTCTGTTTTTTCAGTATATGTTGTCATCGCATGTTATGGGGGAAACAGTAGAGTGGAGCGAGTAAACCAGTGGTTGTACCTCATTAACAGAAGCTTCTCAAACCTTTTGTCAGAAAGTCGATTTCTTTTAGGCGTGAGCACCAAACCTCCCAGACTAAAAAGTCGCTCCACAGGAGCACTTGATGGGGTTGGAGTGTTATACTTTAAAAAAATTGTCTTTATGCTTGAAAATTTATGCAGAATCTGAAGGTCGTAGCCTGACATCAGGTAGTCCATAACTTCTTTTTCTGCAGAATAGGTCTCCTCCTCTGGCTCTGCCTCAAAAGTGAAAAAGTCCATCTCACCTTGGCTGCTAGATGTAGTAGCACTGGGCACACTGGCAGGGTTTTTTGCCAGAGGAGCAGTGGTGCAACACTCTGCTGTCAGAAGCTGTTTTACTCGCTCCCTCCTTCCTGCATCTCTCAGCCATCGGAGTTTGAATTTTGGACAACTGGCAGCTGCAAGAAGGGCATCTTTGTCATCCAGCACACCGGCGAAACGAGTCTGAATAGCCTAAAAAACATAATTGATATTTTTATGCCTACAATTTATTATGTTATTGAATTATTTGCAAACCATGCCTAATATGAGATCAGTATTATGGATTAATTTTGTTTTAGGTTACTTGTAAACATTTTAATTGTTTTAATCTTATTTTTCAATGATAATTAATATTCTGTTCCATGTTTGTGAATTGTATGAAGCAAAAAATCTGACTAATTTCAAGATAGAGCGTACCTGTACAATGGCATCTGGAAGGCCTGCAGTCATCCTGGAGAGGTCATCTTTCACAGCCTGGGTCTTCTGCATCAGAACTTCAAGTGTTGGTAGTAAAGTTCCATATGGACAGTCGCCTTGTAAAATGTCCAGTGCTGCAGTCAGAGGTTTCATGGCCATGCAGTACTCATGCAGGAACTGGTATTCTTGATCTTTGAAGCACTTCAGTCCTAGCTTTGTGCACACAGTATTCAGCTCACCCATGGGGATTTCTGCAATTCTCTTTACAGCATCAAAAAAGGAATTCCACCTTGTGGATGTTGGTATTAGGAGCTATCTTTTGCTGATTTCTTCCACTGTTTCTGATGCAAGTGTAGATCTACTCGATTTGGTCCAAAGAGCTGTGCATTTTGCTGTGCTGCTCCTATACACAGCCCTGCTCTCTGCATTGGTTGTTAAATGTTTCTCCACATCACGTGTGCAAATTATGTTGATGGTGTGCGAAGCACACCTGCGGTGCGGGGGAAGAGACAGCTGACCATCACTTTCATTCTCAGCCGAGAGGATTTCTGACAGATCAGAAAAAGTGACATCATCGTCTTTGGGGCTGGACTCTTCCTCCTCCGTCTCATCATCGGACTCCGTGACAGGATGATAAACTTGAAACGCCTTAACAAAGTTGGATCCATTATCAGTAACTGTTGCAACTACTTTGTTGAGTAATCCATAAGAGGAGTGGATGTTTTCGATTTCTGTACCAATGACATCATACGTGTGTCTACCACGAATTCGCCTACATGCTAATGCAACCTTGTGGCGCTCTAATGTGGTTCTACTGATCCAGTGGAGCATTACTCCCATATAGCTTCTGTTGTTAGCAGTCCAAATATCCGCGGTAGTTGAAACAAAGTCAATCTCATTCAGTGTGGCCTTCAAATTTCTCTCCATTTCTGTAAACTCCTTCTCCAAGTAAGAAGTAAAAGTCGTTCGGTGAGGCAGCTCGGCATTAACAGAAGTAGGGATCTTTTTTATTATGGCACGAAACGAGGGCGAGTCAACAGTGTTTATAGGTAGCATTTCTTCTACAATATACTGCGCGACCAACTTCTTCAATTCTTCATCACTTACTGGTTTTGCACCAAAGTCCAACTTTTGTTGTTTGGGGGGTGTAGGACCTTCTGCGGAAGTCACGGCTCTCTGCTTCGGACCACTTGGTGGGACTCTCTCTGTGAGTTTGACTGTGCTGTGCTGCGACTCCAAATGTTTCTTTAAGTTTGACGTAGTGTTTTTGAAGGTAGATAACACTTTTTCGCCAACACAGAGTGTACAACGAACCTTAATATTTAAATCTTTAGTTGACAGAAACTCAAAATAGTGACCATATTTCCAGCTAAAGAACGAACATCTCTCTCCCTCCATTGTTGTTTACACTTTTTTACGTCGCTGGCCCCACAAGAGGACCTGGCTGCAGCCACTGTGGAGCTCCACAGTAACCGGAAACACGTGACCTCCATAGTAACCGGAAACACGTGACCTCCACACTCGCCGTAAACACGTAACTTCGGTTAAATCGACTTTGACAGCGACAACTAAATTGCGTTTTTGTTACTATAAAATGGTTTTAAGTGGGGTGTTTTTTTAACACTCTGGGTTTGTTCAAAAAAAATTCACCATCCCCTAACTTGTTCGTGGCCAAAAGTGACACTTGCTGTTTTGCTGATTTATTATTATTTTTACAGTACATCGCGTTGTGCGTTCTGATTGCTGTAGACCATTGTCAATCAATCTAGTCCAGTGTCTCCTGTACAGGAGCGGTCCCTAATAGGCCCACGGACCGGTCCCGGTCCGTGAGTCCTTTGGTACCGTTCCAGGAGAGTTGATCCTCCGGTGTGAAATGTATGGTTGTAGTTTCTGTGTCTTATTTTGAAAGAACTATTTACGCGTTACCATAGCGACCAGAGAGCGTTAAAAAGCAGAGAGGAGGATGTCACTGTCATTGTTGTTGGCGCACAGCTCAAGTCACGTTTATTATTATATTTACAAAATACCACAGTTTCTTTTTTTTATTCTTTTGTTGTATTTATCTGCGACACCTTAAAGGTCGTTCCCTGAAAATATTGTCTGACATTAAAGTGGTCTGTGGTGCAACAAGCTTGGGGACTCCTGCTGTACAGTACAGAATGCGTTTAGCTTGTCGAATTTACATAAATCTTCGATCGCTAGCAGTGTAACTCTGAAGTGCTGTACTGTATGTTTGTAAGTTTTCTCCCAAACAAACACAACAATGCCGACAAAACGTTTTGCACCCTCAAATGCACCTTTAGGTTTCATTCCATAATACTGGACTCATGTTTCTACGAAGGTTTGAACTCTAGGAGTGTTTAAACAAAAGAGAAAAGTGTGAAAATGTTCATGCCTGTCTGAGAAAAGTGTATAAAGCAAGTAGTGAGGGGTTTCACAGTCTTAACATCTATAATAATTGTAAAAAATAAAGTTGGCTACTTCATGGATTTCACCTACCGCGGGTTATTTTTAGAACGTAACACCAGCGATAAACGAGGGGCTGCTGTATTATTGATAGTAGAGTCTGGGACATCTAATTGATTAACATCGACATTGATTATTATGCACTATTATTTTTGTTCAAGGAGAGCCAAAAATATAAAACTCTCTCTCAGCTTGTTTGTTGCCAAAAATGGCCACTTTTTGTGTATGTTCACAAAATGCTATAAAATGTATATTTCTTAAAACATTTTTCTACTTTTACCGACGTGACTCTTTAAAATAGCACCAGTTCTTTTCATCAAAATCAAAATTGTATCTAAATTTTTTACTCTTTATAGCCAGTTAGGTTATATATTACCATTAACTTTTCAGATAAAACGGTGATAAAGTCCTAATGTTTTCATGAAACTTCCTTTTTTTCCCCATCTGAGCATCGGGGAAAAGGCTGTCTTGCAATTGTTGAGGTCACTAGTGTGTGCCCCATTTCTTCCAGGATCACTCTCTTTATAGGTTTTAGTGGAATCCTAGTACTGTGAAGTGGTTTCATGGTACAAAGGGATTGTATTCCAAGATCTGGGAGATTGTAGAAATGAGCAGTGATGCCCTTCCTACCATCTTTCCAGAAAAATAATTGATCTGGAAGCTGTTAGGCTGACTTACAGCAGCAGCACTTTCTGCACCTGCATAAACTCCAGGACACATTTACTAACGGTGTTTGTTGCTGTATGTGCAGCTTTGAATTTTTTAATAATATATATTTTGTTAATATTTCCGCTATGGTGTCTTGTTATGAAATGTACAAGAGTAAAAGTGTTTTTAGCAGGTGCTTCAAAGCTAAGTTTGACTGGGAAACTCAAAGCTCAATAGGCTGTATCAACAGAAATTCACTGCAGCCTATGTAATATTTCATGCGTCATAATTTATTCTACTCTATCTTGCAAATACATATTTGTGTGGCAATGTCATGCACAACACACACAACTATTAGATCCTTAAGATCAAACCCTTGTCATTCTTTTGGTCCACTGCAGTGCAGTAGTCAAAAAAAAGAACAAGTGAAGTGTCCACAGATGGCCAGGATAGAGCCCAGAGTGTTAATGTTTAAAATGTATAAAAATATTATTGATTACAATTCTTTACTATTAATATCAACAATAAGCTTTTTATTTTGAAATTACAAGTTTAAAAAAAAATGCTGTTACACTGTAATCCTTTATTATAAGTATGGACACAGAATAAAGTGAACAACATTTTGAAATAAGTTTAATTGGAATTTTGTACTACGCAAAAAACAAAACAAAAAACAACAACAACATATTAAACAAACAAACAAACACAGCCAGTGCCTTCATTTGTCCATTACATGTCAAACATAGCACTGACCCTTAGCCCCTGCTCATCAGCACATGCTTTCAAAAAGAGCTCCATGTCCTCTGCAAACTGAAAAACAAAGAGGAACAAGTCCCTTGCTCCAGTGTCTTCTTCCTTCCTCAGTGTCTCTTAAGACCCTCTGCTGGTCCCCTTGATTTAAGGACAGATATTTGGGCATTGTTACATGTCCACGGAAAAGTGCCTTATTTTGGACAACCCAGTGCACAGCAGGACGCAGATCTTCAACAACTGCTGGCTCCTGTGTCAGGCAAATGGGAATGAAAACATAGTTATTTCTCTGTTGCAGAACAGTTTTTTAACAGTTATTCAAATGTCACTAACCATGTAATTACACTACTGTTTAAAGTGAATACTGACTTGACTGACTTCCTGGAACTTGCGCTTTTTCAGTCTGAAAATGGGCACGTGTTGTCCTTCAAGCACAGCTTTGGCTTCCTCTCTCCAGTGTGCAAATAGCTTGCCAGAGCTACGAAGAGTAAGGCCACAGTGAGGCATGTCATTTTCATGGACTTTCCATCAGCTGCAGTTTTATTGAACACAGAGGGTAGAGCATATGAATGTTCTAACAAAGACTCAGAAAATGGTTCAGATCCCAAAGACAAAACCTTGGGGGGGAGACGGGGCTCCTCGAAGAGTACTGCCGGAGGAATACGGGTCTCCTCGGAGAGTTCAGCGGGGAGCAGTCCTGATAATGGTGGCTGACTTGGTATTGAAGAATGCTGACAAGACAATAAATGCCTTGCCATATCCCCACGCCGTATGATTGTAAGATTACAGACAGGGCAGTGAAAGTGTCCTGTTGTCCTACAAGGCAGCCTGCACCGGCATATCATTTTATCTGTAAGAGAAAAAAACAAACAAACAAACAAACAGATGTAATTTAAATGTAGTTGTATAGAATGCAATCAATTTGTCTAACAATCAGATTGTACATGTTAACAAAAACATCCAAGCCAACCTCAATAATGAAAGCAAAATGGTATGGATCACAAAACTTATGTCAAGGAAAGTGGTGAAAAGTAAATAAAAATATATTTTATAAAAACACTATTTTTGTTGCAGATGAATGAACTGAACTGTACAATATCAACAGCAACTTTTAAGTCAACAAAGATACTGCAGAAGTGCTTAAAAAAGTGCATATTTATAACTATAAAGTATATTTAATACAAACATACCTTTGAAAGGCAAAGCATTTTTTTATATGCACACTTAGATGCTCCTCAATCTTTGCCCTGACAGTAGGGCTGAAAGTGGGGCACAGAGGGCAGTGAAAGAGTCCTCTGCAACACGTGTTGCATTCCTGCAATTCTGGCTTTAAGCCCGAATTCCAGATTGATAAGTGCATCTAAAACAGAGAGAGAAACAGATAAACATCATATACACATTTAAGTTAAGGTTTTAGCAGAAATAACAATTTACAGTTGACATGTAATAGATTTGGGAAGAAAATCCTTGAAAAAAAACCCACAAATATTTTACAAGACACTTTAATTTGTGAGACATGTTTCTATTGACATATAACAGTCAATTGAACAGAGGCTAACTAAAATCTGGGCAATAAAAAGGCTGTACAGAAAAGAATGACGAATAGAAGTATTGATAAATATCTAAATCTGTTTGTGACGAAATTTACAGTGTTGACGCTAACCAAAGGTGTCACAACTACACACGTTCCTTACTACAGTTTAGATACCTCTGTTTAAAAAGCACCGACTCGACTTTTTAGTCAAGTCGAAGTAAGAAGTACAGGGTCTAAAATATAATTTATGTACAAAATTTTGAAGTAATCTTGCGTCCAAAGCACGCGTGTGGGGGGCTGATTTACAAATGTACGGATTACAAAGTACAGATACGCGTGCTAAAATGTGAGAAGTAGAAGTATAAAGAAGTATACAGTAGGCACAAAAAAGTACAGCAGTAAAGTAAAGATACCAGAAAATTCTACTTAAGTACAGTATTGAAGTATTCGTTATTTCGCATCTCTGACGCCAACAATAAATCATACTCTAATGCAAAATGTGTTTTTTGCTTCTTCTCGCCCACAGAAGCCGTTAATCCAGCTCTCTTACTGAAACCAGGCCCAGGAAAAAGCATATTTGTGTGTTTCTCTGCCATGGAGCACGATGAAAAAACATTAAAATAAGGAGGAATGTTGTTGTAACGCAAAAAAAGTGGCAACATGATCATTGTAAGAAAACTAGACGATTCCTAGAATTATGAAATCACTAACGGCAAATTTATTTAAGAAAGACTTAACCAACCTTTGCGATCAACTTGCAAGACTTCCACGGTATCCATGCGTGTTTACGGCTACTGTGGAGGTCACGTGCTTTCGGCTACTGTGGAGGTCACGTGCTTCCGGCTACTGTGGAGGTCACGTGTTTCCAGTTAGTGTGGAGGTCACGTGTTTCCGGTTAGTGTGGAGCTCCACAGTGGCTGCAGCCAGACCCTTCTCTCGCTCGCTGCTTGTGAGCGGGAAACGTGACCTGTCGCTTATGTGACGTTTCACGACACGTATGCGTTTGTCATCCGCTGAGACGAAAAGAAGAAACCAAATCTTTTTGCTTAAAAAAATAGTAACGCACAGTGGTTTGGACAAGTAACTTTAATCTGACTACTGTTATGGAAATAGTAACGCGTTAGATTAGTCGTTACTGAAAAAGTGGTCATATTCGGAGTAACGCGTTACTAAGCAACGCATTACCGGCATCACTGGTTCTAAGTGTTATTTAATGCTAAATAATTCTAGATGTAGTTATGAGGATCATTTTATGATATGGCAGTAATGACAGTGTTTAACTGCTTTAACGGTTGCATAATAAATCCCAAACAGCTCCAGAATATTCCTGTCAACTTCACTTTCACTCAAATAAAATGATGATGGCTGTTTGTCTTAGGTAAAGTACGACACGATAGTGTTTGACAGCATTAAACCTAATATATATATATATATATATATATATATATATATATATATATATATATATATATAGTAATTTGCACCAGAGGTACACTTCAACTGTGAGAGACAGAATGTGAAAAAAAAAATCCATGAATCCACATGGTAGGATTTGTAAAGAATTTATTCGTAAATTAGGGTGGAAAATAAGTATTTGGTCACCTCAAACAAGGAAAATCTCTGGCTCTCACAGACCTGTAACGTCTTCTGTAAGAAGCTTTTCTGTCCCCCACTCATTACCTGTATGAATGGCACCTGTTTGAACTCATCATCTGTATAAAAGACACCTGTCCACAGCCTCAAACAGTCAGACTCCAAACTCCGCCATGGCCAAGACCAAAGAGCTTTCGAAGGACACCAGGAAAAGTATTGTAGACCTGCACCAGACTGGGAAGAGTGAATCTACAATAGGCAAGCAGCTTGGTGTGAAAAAATCAACTGTGGGAGCAATCATCAGAAAATGGAAGACATACAAGACCACTGATAATCTCCCTCGATCTGGGGCTCCACGCAAGATCTCATCCCGTGGGGTCAAAATGATCATGAGAACGGTGAGCAAAGATCCCAGAACCACACGGGGGGACCTGGTGAATGACCTGCAGAGAGCTGGGACCAAAGTAACAAAGGTCACCATCAGTAACACACTACAACGGCAGGGAATCAAATCCCGCAGTGCCAGACGTGTTCCGCTGCTGAAGCCAGTGCATGTCCAGGCCCGTCTGAAGTTTGCCAGAGAGCACATGGATGATACAGCAGAGGATTGGGAGAATGTCATGTGGTCAGATGAAACCAAAGTAGAACTTTTTGGTATAAACTCAACTCGTCGTGTTTGGAGGAAGAAGAATACTGAGTTGCATCCCAAGAACACCATACCTACTGTGAAGCATGGGGGTGGAAACATCATGCTATGGGGCTGTTTTTCTGCCAGGGGGACAGGACGACTGATCCGTGTTAAGGACAGAACGAATGGGGCCATGTATCGTGAGATTTTGAGCCAAAACCTCCTTCCATCAGTGAGAACTTTGAAGATGAAACGAGGCTGGGTCTTCCAACATGACAATGATCCAAAACACACCGCCCGGGCAACAAAGGAGTGGCTCCGTAAGAAGCATTTGAAAGTCCTGGAGTGGCCTAGCCAGTCTCCAGACCTCAACCCCATAGAAAATCTGTGGCGGGAGTTGAAAGTCCGTGTTGCTTGGCGACAGCCCCAAAACATCACTGCTCTCGAGAAGATCTGCATGGAGGAATGGGCCAAAATACCAGCTACTGTGTGTGCAAACCTGGTAAAGACCTATAGTAAACGTTTGACCTCTGTTATTGCCAACAAAGGTTATGTTACAAAGTATTGAGTTGTATTTTTGTTATTGACCAAATACTTATTTTCCACCCTGATTTACGAATAAATTCTTTACAAATCCTACCATGTGGATTCATGGATTTTTTTTTCACATTCTGTCTCTCACAGTTGAAGTGTACCTCTGGTGCAAATTACTGACCTCTGTCATCATTTTAGGTGGTGGAACTTGCACAATCGGTGGCTGACTAAATACTTTTTTGCCCCACTGTGTGTGTGTGTGTGTGTGTGTGTGTGTGTGTGTGTGTGTATATATATATATATATATATATATATATATATGACATGACACTGTCCTGACTAAACAGATATGTATTTACCTATTCTGTGAAGACAGGTAAAATGAACAGTGTATAAGGGTTCAATTCAATCAGTGTTATTTATATATCACCAAATCACAACAGCAGTCGCCTCAGGGCACTTTACACTGTAAGGTAAAGACCCTGCAATAATAATACCGAGAAAATCCCAGTAAAGCAAGAAACCTCGGGCAGAACCAGTCTAATGGAGGGACAGCCATCTGCCGGTTGGGGGGTGGTTAGATAGTGATGTTGGAATACTATCAATTATGGTTCCATACTTACGATTCAGACAGAGCACCTCATATAATCTGTTAGCTTACTGTTAATAGCCTGCTGATAAGAACTTTTAGTGCAGCCTTTGAAAAAATGCTAAGAATAAACATCCAGCATATACACCTATCTGATTATGTTAAATGGACTGGTTCTTATATAGCACTTTTCTGTTGTAACGTATAATACAACGTGGCTCATTCACCCATTTACACACAACTTCTTCAACTTTTTGTATGCCTGTGACAGACGTGGTAACAAAAGCTGCAGGTCTTTCTGTGAATGTGGCTTTCAGACTATCACTGTTGGTACACTTGTCAGCTTTTAGATATATTATGTGTTTGATGAGGTGTTACCTCACATTACGTGTGTCCAGCTTTGTATTTTGCACTACAAAACCTGCATTTTTGGCTGGCTGCCACTGCTCTTATCTCACAGTAACATCACATGTTACTGTGAGCCCTCTTTTTCCCTCTTCTAGGATGTTAATAGTACTCGCCAAACAGGCATTTTTTACCAGGCCTGCGGCATGTAAGGGACACTCCGTACTCCCCGTACTCTCACAACGTACATTTGATGTCAGACCTGAAACAAGCTCAAACAGAGAATGCTACATTGATTTTGCATGAAAAGGATGTGTAGCAAAATAATCGCTGTATCTGAGATGAAGTGTGTGCAAAATTTCATTCAGATTGGTCCACCAGTTATCAAGGAGACAGGGTACATACAGACATGTATACATACAGTATGAGGGATACAGTTACATGAAAAAAAAGCAAACTCATAACAGCTAAAAATCAGCTTGAAAAGAAACCCAATAGTTCACATCATGATGATTTGTGGTTTTTGGTTTGCACCAGTAAGATTGCCATACATCTACAAACCTCATGACGTTCCTTTATTTCCTTTCCTAAGGTCAGTATGAGTTTGGATGCATGAAATCCAACTCAACGTCTACCTGTGGAGACTCTGCAGTAGGCTAAATGTGCGACATGAGCTACAGTGTGCGGCACACCTAGTAAAAAGCTGTCCCAGAGAAAAGCCTGTTTGTTTGCTTCAAGTGATGCACCAATAAAGGGTAAGCTCTTTGCTATCTTCTGGCAAGCTGTCATAGACCAGGGGCACAGAATGTTGAATTCAATCAAGCACACCATAATTCCTTGCAGTGTATGAGTGGGGCTGACTCACAGGCTTCTAATGGCTGCTCATAATCAAGCACCATGATTAAGCACTTGGGGAAGTGGGCACACACTGAAAATCCTTTGGAGATGTCCTTTCCCTTAGAGCTAAGTACACTCATTACCTCGCAACAGCGGGTACGTGGGTGCTTCATTAGCTTTTATGCCGATTTGCCTGTATTTGCCCATGGTTTTTCTGATTTCCATAGAGTGAAAAGGCACCCGAAGAGCCCTTGACTGTAACAGTTTGAAGTCTGTATGTGGACCAGGAAAGTCTCAAACTGTAGCAATTTCAAGTTTCATGGTCTCACTCCAAGCAAGAAACAGAAGAATGGTTATTTCTCTACCACAACTGTTCATATTAGGGCTCATTTTTACATAATACCCTATAAAATGATTAAAAATGACTTGAAAACTCCATTAAAACATGAATGACCACCGAGCTGATGTGACATTATGCCTTGATGCACTCAAAAACCTCCTCCTTTAACTCTGCCGCCCATTAATATTAAATCAACATGATCCATAGGCATGCATGTTCTGTTCTTGGGATTAAGGAAAACATCTATTCTATTTTTTAAAAGTACTTTCAAGAGGTCGTGCTCAGCACAAACCACGCTGAACCCCTCAGGATGCTTTGATCGTGGACTAATTACAATGTCGACTCTGCCAGTAGAGACTTGACTTGTTGCAAGAGGCCAGACGGTGGATGACATTTTCCACATGGCGAGCGACATTAGATATCCAGACAGATGCTTCAGCCAAACAGACTCATTAGTAAGAGCCATCAAGGTCCTGAACCAATAACCGCAACACTGACCACAGCCATCTGTATTCGAAAAACACCATGAATCCGTTTAAAGAGCATTATTAAGATGAAATAAGTAGAATTTAAAATTTCTCTGTTCTCATCAATAAAGGCGCCATTTTTGAGGATTTTTCCAAACATTGTTCCGCAACGATGCTGTGCAAATTGAGAAAAAGCAAATTTGGGTACACGCATCCCCGCAGACATCCACGGCACTACCTTAAGGCATAGCAGAAGATGGATTGCCACTAAGTGTTTTCTGAATCATATTACAGTCCATAGATTATAACCATTACAGGTAAACCTTCTGGCAAAAAGATTAGTCTAATTAGTTCTCTCTTCAAGTATGCCCATCTTTGGTTGGACACATTCATGATATATTGCCTCTTTAAAAATTTAGAGAAGCAAGTAGAATGCCACTTTAATCGAGTGTTTTACACCTTCCAATCTGTTTACCCTCGTCATTGTAATGAGACTTGAAATGCTTAAATGGCTCTCGAAATGATTTATTGATGATGATTTGCTTAATATTTGTTTGAGAAAGCGTGGCCACAAAGAATACCCAAGAAACAGTTGAACTGCCGCAACTCTTCCATATGAAAGGCATCTTCCATCAACTTTGAGCCGTTTTTCCTCCTCAAAATATAG
This sequence comes from Copadichromis virginalis, assembly GCF_057382275.1. Lineage (NCBI taxonomy): Eukaryota > Metazoa > Chordata > Actinopteri > Cichliformes > Cichlidae > Copadichromis > Copadichromis virginalis. Next base: position 47,644,077 of record NC_140620.1, read on the forward strand.
ATTTGATGATACTCATCTCTCACTGCTAAAATAAGCACAGACAGATGCCTGACAAATGTCCTGATATCTATCAAAGTACTATCTCCTTGTCTTGTTTTTCCCTATCCATGCAGCTGCTGACAATACATCACTGCCTTTGATCCCGACTGTCACAAATGTCTGCTGAATGTCACACGAGTTTTTTTCAGACAGGTTGTCAGGGTGGTGTTTAGACAACGCTGTCTGTGTGTGTGTGTGGACGCAGTGTGCAGGCGCATCGCTGTGTAAAAATACGCACAGATGTGCAAAGAGCACTATATAATTTGTATGTACGCGTGGCTGTATGGGTGCATGTGTGCACACACACACACACATGCTTGAGCACAAGCCTTATCCAGAGAGGGATAAATCCAATCCATTACTTGGCGGGACTCAGGGCAGCTCAATCGATGGCACTCTCAGTGGCTGCTGATGAACTTCCCTTTCTGACAAGGTGTATCATTCAAACCTGTCGCAGAGCAAGAGGCTGTCTGGCATTTCAAAGCATCAGGGAAACTGAAGGCCAGAAATTTTACTTGAGGGAAACTAAGTATGTGTCCACACTACTGAAAGCATGTCCACGGAGCATTCGCGCTTTATAAACGATTCCCGCCTCCCACTCGTAACTTGAACGGCTGCGAGTAGAGCTGCGTGTATTCATCATGTTAGCACAGCGCTCGGCGCTATTGAAGGCATGTATTATCAATTTATGCATGGGCTGAACATAAAGTGTAATTATATTCAATCACGCCAAATAGGAAAACACTGAATAATATGCTTTCGGCATGTCGAATCTGGACTCATCTGCAAGCATGTTTCCTTATCGTCAGGCTGCCACTTCCCTTCAACCTGGGAGGAAAACAAAAACAAAACAAGGGGGATGGAGAGAGATGGTGGAGCAGTCAGTGTGAAGGAGGAGGAGAAGATCAAATGGCAGGGCGGTTATGAGATGTGTGTCTGATGCCTTTTCAGACTGCACTGTTTTGGCCGCCGCACCAGTCAATCACGATTACAATGGCGAGGAGAGATGGGAGCAGTGGTGCAGAAAGAGCAGGAGTGATAATTACAATGCAAGGGACAAGATAATGGGAACACGCTGCACTCTCCCAATCATTTCATGTATCAGCTGCTGACTGACCGACCCCCACCCCGTATCCCCCCAACACGCACGCACACACACACACACACACACACTGACAACCAGCAATCACAGGTCATATTTGTGAAATCCAAAATGAATTAATTTGATGACAGGCAGTGGGGGATGTGATCCGTCCCTGTGCATGCACGTGTTTGCGTGCGTGGTTTTTACTCAAATGTCAACGGATATTTACTTCTCTCTTCCCTTCCTTCTTCCCAGTGAAATAAGCATTATCCTTGTAAGATGGAGAAGAGAGGGGGGCCGCGAGTGCAACACTATAAGCAGCTTTTTTTCTGTATGGATGTCGCAAGGCATGTCAATCCCCGATTTAAAATTGGATTACATTTTGACGTTGTTAGTAATTCACATCACTGTATGTGATGCTAAACTAGCAATGCACACTTCTCGTTGTAAATACTCCTAGCTAATGGTTAACTCCTCGATCGGTTCTTCGAATTGTAATAAACGATCAAGTTATCAGAACTCTCACTACTTTTCTTTTATGTATTTATATCCATCAGTCACGTTCAGTGGTACTTTGAATGCGGCTTGTTTGTAAAGTTGACTGGCAGCTACAACAGGTTGGGGAATGTTAATTTTTTCTTACTGACCAGCAGTTACCCAGTGGTCCTTAGGTTGTCTCAAGGCTTCTGTAACTGGGACTTTTGCAGTAGTTTTCACAGCAACTCTGAGCAAGTTATTGCAACCTATCAGGGAAAAATTTTCCCTGCCAAGCAATGGTTGCCAGATGGTCAGCAAACGGTTTCTAGGCCTACGTAAGATTGCAAGGTGTTTCATAGACTATTTACACGGGTGCACATAAGTGGTCCGCAAGTGCGCATTCGCTGTCAAAATAAAAGACGCGCACCAGATACGATTTTCACGGCATACTCTGCACCACATCTCTGTGCGTCCATCATTTGTTTGAAGCCAGCTCACCTCCTGCCACCACTTTTTGGAGAATACGCGCTTCTTTTGTGGTTCGGACTCCTTCTGACATTTCTTTGGAGGTGGAGGAACACCAAAGTAATTTCTTAAAGGAGCTTGCTTCTTCGACATCTTTAAGAGTTCTAAACAAATGTCTGTCCTCCTCCAGAAAATCTTATGTACGCAAACGCGCGTTGCAACTTCTTATCTCGTGCGCGTCTTTTATTTTGACAGCGAATACGCACCTGCGGACCACTTATGTGCACCCCTGACTATATAGGTGTATTGTACAAGGATGGATACTTTTAAAGTAGCTGCTAAGTAACTTACTGATAAATTCATGAAATTCCACTCACTTTAGAAGGTTTTTAGCCACACATCAAGCCATAATATTTGTATGATAGTTGCATTAAAATGCTGCAAAAGGCACCAACAACACAAACATAGTTGAGAGGTTAAGTTCAGTGCATTAATTAAGTTTAGGTGAAACCTAGCAGAGGGCTAGTGGCTTGGTGCTCCCACCCATCAATGGAAGAGGCCATGCCCCTAATAATGCATAATGCCTCTACACAATTATAGCACTCTGGTTATTACAAAATAACCCATCCCCTGTGCAGGGAAATTAGCAGCCATTAGAGTCTAAAGTCATTTTTTTATGCCAGGCAGGAAGCACGATTCATTTCTTCTCCAAATCTGAATATTTTAAGGTTGTCTGTGAGGGACTGCCTCAAGTGGCATTTTCAGGAACTGCAGTTTTCGAGACCTTGTGTGTGTGTTTTTTCAGACCACGCAATTGCTCCTTGATTTTAACCCAGACTTTAATATCCAAACAAGTAGTTTTAATCCAAAAGGCTACAAAAGCCTAATATGGTTAAATTTACTTTATATATCTTTAATCATTTGATATCATTCAAAAGGTGCATGTCACATAAAAATGCTCCAACAACCAGTCAAATCTTTTTAGGCAACATATTCGTAGTATGAGGTTTTTGGGGGGTTTTTTTCAACACATTTTAACAATTCTATCTTGTGCAGGATTATTACATCTTGCATTACTGCCCATCATGGCACAGTCTGGCTGTTCCTTCACTATGTTGAGAGCAGCACATGCGCTGCTCCTCTTAAGTATACTCAGCTGAGAACATTAATCATAGGATGATCTAAATTAAATTTACCATAAAGCGTAAAGAGGCTTAATGAAAATGAAGTTGTTTATGATGTGCATGATTACAAGGGTATCTTCTCTTTACTGGAAGTACTTGAGATGAGCAATTTTAGTTGGACAACCAAAGGCTTTCAAGCTAAGTACATAGCCACAATCAATCATGGCGCTGTTTAGCAGGGAGTTGTTTGCATTATGTATTTATGTAGTTGATAACTTAGACGTAAAATGATCTCTATTTTACATGCTAACTCTAGGATAAATAAATAAATGCACATGTATTGCATCATCTTGGCCTGATGAGATACGATACACTTTTAAACATAAGGACACATGCCAGTGTAAATAGTGCTTTGCATTTTGTGTAAAGGACATCGAGCTTGATCATCTGCAGCATTCACAGGAAGAAGCAGAACAGAATTTAGTTACTCTGAATACTGAAAGTCTTTGAGAGCATTAATTGTGTCTGCCGGCACAATGTCAATCAACTGATCCTTACAACCAAAGCTGTTCACACAAATACACGAGGAGTGGATGATGGAGATTACAAATTATATGCACCCATGGTCTGTTTAAACAATGTCAATGATAAGGTTGCTTTTCTTCCTTGCTACCAAACAAATGACAAAAGATGCTAAATGCTTTGCAAAACCAAACATGAATAAACGACTGATTGCCCTTTTGACCGAGAGTTCAAGGGTCACGCCTAGCACAACACATTTGCTGCACTGACCTAATTTGCACACGGCGTCTAGACACGCACACGCCTGCGTTTCTGTATGCCGCTTTTTCAGACAAAAAGAAGGAAGGTTGAAGAGGTAGAGACCACACAGCTAAAGCTGCGTGAGGGAGAAGGCAGAGCTAATCCACGGTTATCAACACTTTTAAGCCTGCAGACTTCAGAGCCATTTGCAACCCCCCCTCCCCACCTCACCTCCCGCCTTATTTCTACTCCACATTCCCTTTTCACGAAAAGATACTTGTGTTTCCACCTGAATAGGTGATAGACCGCCTGGAAGTGGCAGCGCAGTAATGGTTTCCAGGGAGACGGCAAAAGGCAACGCTCCTAGATGTATTGGGATACAATGCGTCACGCCGCATTTTTGCTCCCAGGCACAAGCCACTGAGTCCTCTACCCAGCGAGCGCCTTCTTGAACCTGTGTTTACCTCGTCATCTTGGGAAATAAGTGAGGATGATGTTTCTATCTTCTCACGTGTGCCTGTGAGTTATACCGCTGGATGTGGCCATGTTGCAGGCTTTTATGCAGGATTATCACAACATGTCAGTAAATAGGGTAATGATTTAACACTTTAACGTCACCAATGCGGAATGATATATATATATATATTTTTTTAATATTAGGAGGTTCAAAAATAGTGCTTGTACAACCAAGCACAAAGTGTGCCTCTGGGAAATGTTCCTGGCATCAGATTAAATTATAGTTTATGTTGGGGGGAGAAAAAGGGAGAATGTGTTAATAAGTAGTGCTTTAACTTTTTTATCCCGCTATTTTTCAGGTAAGGAAGACTTAAGTCTAACTTAAAATGTAAAATTTGCTGTCACATGTGGTTCATTTGTCAAAGCGATGTTGGTAATGTTAAGTTTCTGAGCAGTTTTGTAAAAAAGATTTTTTAAAAATTAGGCGCACTTCATGATTCAACAGTAGCCTTTAGCAATAAGTTGCGGTAATTGTTTTTATTATGACTTTATCAGTCTGACACATGCTTGTAGAATGATTTTGTCCCCAACTTCTTTACGATTTTGCTTTAGTTCATTGAGGTTTACAAGCATTGTTTTATGCACAGCTCTCTTAAAGTCAGTATATCAATCTGGACTTTGACTGGGCTATTGCAGCATTTTGATTCATTTGGTTTTCAGCCATTCTGTCTCTCTGTGCTTGGGATCATTATCCTGTTGCTTGACCCAATTTCAGACAGCTTTCTAGAATACTTTGGTATACAGATGAGTTCATAGTCGGCTCAGCTGAAAAACAAACCCAAATCATCACACCTCCACCACCGTGCTTGACAGTTGTATGAAGTGTTTGTGCAGATATGCTGTGTTTGTTTTTTACCACACATGGTGCTGTTCAGAGCGGCAGACGTGGTGACAAGGGTTCAAATCCACCATCTGACCATGACTTTCTGTGTGGAGCTTGCATGCTCTCCCACGTGTCTCTCCGTAGGTTCACCAGCTCCTTTCCACAGTCTAAAGACATGCAGTTAGTGTGGTTAGATTAAGTGTTGGTGATTCTTGGCCACAGGTGTGAATGTGATTGTGAAATATTATCTGTCTCTGTGTTGGATGGATGTATCGATGGATGATAGATGGATGAATGGTTGGTCGTTCGTGTGTATTACAGTTAAATGTTTCCACTTTGTTGTCATCTGTCCAAGTCTTGTGCTTTCTTCTTCTGGTTACCCTTCCAAACAAACTGCACTTGTTCAGGCTTTTTCTAAATCTAACTTTAACATGCTAACTGAGCCCTGTAGAGTCTGAGATGGAGGTTTTGGGTTTTTATTTTTTTTATTTTGGCAATTTCTCACTGCATTGCACAATCTGACCTTGAGGTGAATTTTCTGGGACATTCACTCCTGGGAAGATTGTGGTATTGTTTCTTCACACACTTGAACGCTCCAGAGCAGCAAACTGCCAAAACTTGTGTTTTTATAGAGGCGCTCACACCTGCTGATGATCAATTAATCAAATGCATTTGATTAACAGCAGCTGGCTGCTATTTACTCTCATTTCTCCTATGGAAGCATTAAGGCTTTACTTAGTTTTGAAAACTTTCATTTTTGTTAACAAAAACCAAACGTTACTGTTGTTTGAAGAGAGTTAATAAAAGCTGATGGCTTTTCTACTATGTTTGCTTTAGGGTTAGTCCCAAGAGACATGAGACCAGTCCGCCTCCTAACTGCGCGTGTTTGAAGCCAATCTCAATCAATTTTCTTTTACCGAAACGGCTGCTGGTGTCACTTTTTGTGTGAGTACGCAAAGTTTAACATGAACAACTTTGCAGGCTTCGGCGTTTAAAGCAGAGAAAGGATGTGAATAGTTTGCTAAATGAGTTTTTCAAAAACGATCTGCTGGGGTCAAAGCAATAACATGCAATCAGCGTGGCCTCCGCGCAAAGCAGGAAGATTATGGAAGGCAGGGGGAGAAAAAAATTGTTTTCTCAGCTAAAGAAAGGATTAAAATTTTCAAATTGCAATTAAAACCATTCAGAAGTCACTGAGAGGGGGAAAAAGTTTACACTGAGTGCTTATTATTGAAAGACACATGTCAAGTTCAGCCCTCGCCTCCCTCTCGGGTTTTACACTTTTTTTTCTATCATTCTAATCCTTGTAATAGCTTTCGGCGCATTATGGAGTCTGAGCTTCCTTCTTGCATGATATTGATTTGTTGCAGGTGAGAAAAGCCGATAGCATTTGTTGCAGGTTTTGGAGAAACAAACAGCACGCCCGGAGAGAGGACAGCAAAACAAGCACAGTCATAACAGGGGCAGCATGATGATGTCATAGAATCACATCTCTGGCTTGAATTTTACACGCACGGAGGAGGAGGTAAAAGAAAAAAAAGGGGTAATGTGTGAATTTTTAAGAAGAGGGCGATAGCAGAACAACAAAAAGATGTGATGTCTCCGAATGTCAAAAGCATCACACCTCTGTTTACAGGCTTTCTTAAAAACCTCATAATGCGACACCAGAGTGCCGCTTTAATGTGTTTCCTGCTGCTGGCGGTGCACACCTCCTCCACCCCGGCGCAGCCAGATGAACCAAAGCACAACTCTTCCCCGTAAAGTCGTGTTTCTCTCCACAGTGCAATCATTACAGTGATTTTTTTCTCTCTCTCTTTTTTTCTGATGCAGGAGTAAGTGAAAGTGTTGGAAACTGGCAAGTGGGGCTTGAAATAAAAACAATGCGTTAATGCCCCCTAGTGATCAATTGCAGCAATGCCGCGTCAACGGCACGTCCTCTGGGAAATTTTGAACCTTGGTGCTTTGCAATGTTGGCGAAGCTTAACTTTTTATGTCAGAGCTGCGTTCAGGAGGAGGTTTGGAAGTGCAGCGGCATAAATGGGAGATTTTTCCTCGTTGTTTCAGTGTTCTTCCATTGCGTTTCCGAAATATTAGCCGAGAATAACCTTAAATATAGACTATAGGATAAAAGAGAGTTCACAATACTGCCTAAGCAAAACTAAAAAAGTCACTATTTTCCACCTATGCACTTTGCAACTTCTTCTCTCTGTCCTCTATTAAGCTACCCTCTCAAGTCTGAAAATTTCACAAATCCCCGGAACAGACTGCACCCAGCCGGTATACTTCTTCAGCCGTGCTTGCGTTTAGGATTCCGCCAACCTCACGGGGTCCTATTTTTTAAATCTTCCAAAGCAATCAGATTTCACACTTTCTTCTGCCCCAAGAGGGCCTCTACCCGTAATCCTGTTCCTACTGCTTGTCAGGATGACAACAAGAACAGAGGCCCCGTGGGCCGTGTGTGTGCGCGTGCGCACGGCTATGCATTTGCACACAGCTGGGAACACCAGTGGTCTGCTAAAGAAGAAATACAGTCGAGACAGGAGAAATCTGTGGGCTGTGGGTTGTGTTTGTGTGTTTGGGAGGGGTGGGGAGGAAAAAACAGCTGCGGGGGAAATTTTTTGTGAAGCGTTTGAGGGGAAAAAAAGAGCGGGAACTGAAGTAGTGATGTGGCACTTCAAGTTCAGCTGTTTCTAAATAAGTTTCAAAGAAAGCCTGACACAAACTAAAACGTCGGATGTAACAATGAACATCTCGAGTCCCCCTATTGCACAGAGAGCAGAACAAAAACTTCAAAATCATGAGGTCTTTTATGCAGGGCTAGTTGTAATAGTCCTTAAATTGCACTCCTGAGACATCCTGCAGAGACTAAGTGAGTGGCGCTTCTACAGGAAATGAAGAAGCTCACCTTCTTACTCTCTTTCCTCCATGTTTCCCCAACGGTTTAACACATGTAACAGACAAGTTACCTTACAGTCTGAGTTAGATCTGGATCCTTCAGGGCTTTTGGTAGGTTAGTAGCTAACATAGACAAATTCTGAGGAACTCTGGGAAGCCTCTAGTCTAAGTCTGCAATCAATTTTTTTAACCATGCTGGCATGTCTGGCCTTCCACACTTTACTTACACATGCTTGAACGTTGATCCATTGCAGTGTTTCCCGTAAGGTGTGCCGTGGAAGATTATCTGGTTCCACCTGATTTGTACTCTAAGCGACCAGCGTGACTAACGGAAAGAACAGTTACATTCTCTTCCACTAGAGGGCAGTACAACTACCTGCTCTAATTAATTAATTGGGTTGTCAACTGCCAGTAAAACAGAAGAAGAAGAAATTACACGATAGTCACGCTGTGAGACGACGCAGTGCATAATAGCGATAGATAAATATTTGAAAAGAAAAAGTAGTCAATGTGACCTGGGTCCTGGAGAAAATTCCAACCCAGGTGAAGGTCTTAGCATGAGTAGTGGTCAGAAGAAAGCAAAATATTATCAACATGCTTTTTGTGTCAGTTTTGTTTGGTGGCGTGCCGTGTGAATGTTCAAATGTGAAATATACGCTGTGGCTCCAAAAGGTTAGGAAACACCGATCTATTGGAACTACCTGATTTTTTCGTGACCCGACAGAGGAACCGCACTGATCACCTGGTTCGTTAACTGTGTCTGTGTGAAACTACAGCCACACATGACCCTGATGTAGAAAAAAGTGAATGAGACATGTTGTGCAAAGAGCTGCGGCTGCTCAAGTAGAGTAGAAAAAATGTTAAATGAGACCTAATTCATTTACACTGTCAGTGCTCTATCTATACTACATATCTCTACTACTCTACTATCTATACTTTATTCCTTGTGGACGTATATGTGGGTTTGTGTTCTTCAGGGGATTTTCTCATGAGGCTTTAGAGTTAAGTAGTCTCATGATGACCTTGCATGTGAAAGCCCTTGAATTTTGCTTTGTTCTTCCTGGGTTTGAGTCACAACTGTTCTTTAATTACACTTGTCTTCATTTGGTTTTTATAAATTTATACAGTGGCTTTAATTGTGCATCAGTAACGTTAAGCTCCTGGCAGCCTTTACAGTCAGCAGGTGTTTCTAAAACTACAGCTGGCATTGCTTGCAAAGCTTTCCCGCGCTGCATTCACGGAGTCCTCGCCGTCACAGATTTAAAAAGTGTGAACAATGAGCGGCACACCGATCTACAGCAGTGGCTTAATGTAAGACTGTTTCTAATGGCTAGCGCCCTGTAGTCATCTGGATTTATAACAGCGTTCACATCCACCGCACGCTGTTAAACTTCTTAGAAAGATTTCAATAGAATTTATGAAACACCTTAAAATTACTTCAGCACTTGTGAAATCCAAGATACACCCAGAGTGAAAACAATCATATAAAGGCCCCTCAGAAGCTGGCTGAGTGCTGTCGTTGGCGGTCACAGGCTTTATTGAGACTGTAAGGTTTGATGATGGACAGCTTTCAGGAAAAAGCCGGCATCAGGACGGCAAGAAGCCTAAATCTTACACTACAGAGTGAGCGCTAAACTTTTCTAGCCACGCGCTTTCATATTATAAAGATTCGTGATTTTTATAAGTGTTCACACAAAACACCAGCTGTGTGGAAGCTTATTCAAATGCATCGCATCCACGTGGTTTTAAGTGCAGCTTCTGTGTCGCCCGCGTTTTATGTCAGGAATTTAGTGGTAGCTGGTTTTATGTAGGCTAAGCTAAATGCCACGTTCTCCCAACATTTGAAGGAAACTTCAGAGCCTGTATGGAAATTAATTATTTCTCTGGCGGGACATGAAACATTTGAATTTTCTTATGACTCGATGAAAGATACTGAAATGACTGCATTTTGGAGAACTAAGTCCACATCCACGCTACAGAAAAACCCGCCTTTTTTTTAAAGGTGTTAGCATAATAAATGTGTTTGTGCAAAACAAAGGTTATGCTGATTTAAGGAGGAAATAAGACTTTATTTTAAAAGCTGGAGCATCGAGGGCGGCTGATAAAACGAGTTTGGGGAGGAGAGAAGGTGTGGGCCGAGAGCAGGAGGGGGGAAATATGTAGCAAGAGGGGAAAGATTGAGGTAAGTTGACAGTGTGAGAAATCAGGATTAGGATGAAGAATGTGAGCGAGCTTGAGGGACAGTGTGCGAGCGGGGAGGGTGGGCAGAAACACCGAAAGAGAGAGCGCAAAGGGAGGAAAAAGGAGAAAACAGAAGTCTGACTCTGACAGTAGAGCAGTGAGCTCAGCTGATGGCCCCTAATGAAGTACGGCAGCTGCAGAGGAGGAGTTTGCGCTGACAGCCCGAGACCCACTCTGATGGATGGCGGCGAAGACACACACACACACACACACACACACACACACACACACACACACACAGAGCAGAAAGACAGCTAAAATTTAAGCATACCAAAAACTGTGATAGACATGCCATGCAAGGAAGAGCAGAGAACTGAATGGGGAACATTTTCAGGATTCTCTGAATACACTGCAGGATATGAATTTTCCCTGTTTTATCCTCCAGTGAACACAGTGAATTCTTCTCTGGTCTGCGGCTGTCATTTGAAAGAGGCCATAATACTGCTCGTCTACTGATTCTCGGTTAATTTGAGTTTTTAGACACAGAATACATGATGGTTTTTTTTCTCTTCTTCTTTAGTGACTCGTTTACGTTGCTTTCCTCAGTTGACACAGCGATCTGCTTTGTTTTAGGACATGGCAAGCTTCATCCAAGGAGTTATGCATATATGTTACATAATGACATAGAGAAGTCACATAGAGAAAAAGTCTGACTGCTTACAAGGAGAGTAAGATAGTTTAGGAGCAGGTCTTTTGTGTTGCATATAGCTCCCTCTGGTGGGGCTTTATAGGTTTGCATTTTTGACATATAGAAGCTAAACAAAAACAAAAGGCTATACTTCACAAAAGAGCTAAAAATGGGTACCACACACTGATACACAACTCCAACCACACCTACCCATCTGACTAGCTCTTGAGTTCCTATCTAGTAAATTTGGATCTAGAAGCAAATGAACTAGTGGGGAACAGTGAATCAATGAGCTGGCTGATCTCCTGGGGAGATCACCTCGCTTTTTGTCATTTATGTTTAGTCACTGAACATGTTGTTGCCTTCGACTTGTTTTAAGACAAGATTGAAGTGTTTTTAGTGTCCAGAGAGACCAATGGTGACTTGGAGTTTGGAGCTATGAACTGAAACATGACAAACATAGTACTCCGTGAATTTGGTACACATGTTGAGGTTACAAAGGAAAGATTTTGACGAAACAGCCAGTTTGAATGCAGTAATAGTTTTTAAATCAGCCCGCATCTTGCTAATTGTCTGACACACATCACAGCACAGGTCACTAATTAGACACGTTGCCTTATGTTGTAAATATGGACTAAATATGGTTGTTTTCAAACCATCAAAATGTAACATTTGTCCACATCGAGAAATGAAGAGCATCACAGCAGCAAGTATGAACAAACATATTGACCATATGTTTGTTCATACTCGCTGCTGTGATGCTCTTCATTTGACGAGTGTAACGAAACAATTTTCTGTTTTGTTGTTAGCTGTGTAATGTTTGAAAACATAGGCTTTAACATCTCTGCACTGGTACAATACATCGCATATATACAGTGGGGCAAAAAAGTATTTAGTCAGCCACCGATTGTGCAAGTTCCCCCACTTAAAATGATGACAGAGGTCAGTAATTTGCACCAGAGGTACACTTCAACTGTGAGAGACAGAATGTGAAAAAAAAATCCATGAATTCACATGGTAGGATTTGTAAAGAATTTATTCGTAAATCAGGGTGGAAAATAAGTATTTGGTCACCTCAACCAAGGAAAATCTCTGGCTCTCACAGACCTGTAACGTCTTCTGTAAGAAGCTTTTCTGTCCCCCACTCGTTACCTGTATGAATGGCACCTGTTTGAACTCATCATCTGTATAAAAGACACCTGTCCACATCCTCACACAGTCAGACTCCAAACTCCGCCATGGCCAAGACCAAAGAGCTTTCGAAGGACACCAGGAAAAGTATTGTAGACCTGCACCAGACTGGGAAGAGTGAATCTACAATAGGCAAGCAGCTTGGTGTGAAAAAATCAACTGTGGGAGCAATCATCAGAAAATGGAAGACATACAAGACCACTGATAATCTCCCACGATCTGGGGCTCCACGCAAGATCTCATCCCGTGGGGTCAAAATGATCATGAGAACGGTGAGCAAAGATCCCAGAACCACACGGGGGGACCTGGTGAATGACCTGCAGAGAGCTGGGACCAAAGTAACAAAGGTCACCATCAGTAACACACTACAACGGCAGGGAATCAAATCCCGCAGTGCCAGACGTGTTCCACTGCTGAAGCCAGTGCATGTCCAGGCCCGTCTGAAGTTTGCCAGAGAGCACATGGATGATACAGCAGAGGATTGGGAGAATGTCATGTGGTCAGATGAAACCAAAGTAGAACTTTTTGGTATAAACTCAACTCGTCGTGTTTGGAGGAAGAAGGATACTGAGTTGCATCCCAAGAACACCATACCTACTGTGAAGCATGGGGGTGGAAACATCATGCTATGGGGCTGTTTTTCTGCCAAGGGGACAGGACGACTGATCCGTGTTAAGGACAGAATGAATGGGGCCATGTATCGTGAGATTTTGAGCCAAAACCTCCTTCCATCAGTGAGAACTTTGAAGATGAAACGAGGCTGGGTCTTCCAACATGACAATGATCCAAAACACACCGCCCGGGCAACAAAGGAGTGGCTCCGTAAGAAGCATTTGAAAGTCCTGGAGTGGCCTAGCCAGTCTCCAGACCTCAACCCCATAGAAAATCTGTGGCGGGAGTTGAAAGTCCGTGTTGCTCGGCGACAGCCCCAAAACATCACTGCTCTCGAGAAGATCTGCATGGAGGAATGGGCCAAAATACCAGCTACTGTGTGTGCAAACCTGGTAAAGACCTATAGTAAACGTTTGACCTCTGTTATTGCCAACAAAGGTTATGTTACAAAGTATTGAGTTGTATTTTTGTTATTGACCAAATACTTATTTTCCACCCTGATTTACGAATAAATTCTTTACAAATCCTACCATGTGGATTCATGGATTTTTTTTTCACATTCTGTGTCTCACAGTTGAAGTGTACCTCTGGTGCAAATTACTGACCTCTGTCATCATTTTAGGTGGGGGAACTTGCACAATCGGTGGCTGACTAAATACTTTTTTGCCCCACTGTAAATACATGGATAATCAATAATATGACACAGTAACAGCACATGTAAGTGTGGTTGTGTTAAACAGCAGCACGGACTCACTTCAATCAATATTTCTAAGATTCTCGGCCATTTGTTTTGTGTCATTTTTTAGGACCGTGTGGGCTGGACTGAGGTGGTCCGTGGGCCGGTCCTGTTTTTTTGCCCATGTCTATTTTAAGACATCTGCAGCACTCCAGAGGAGACAAATCCTGAAATATTTTTGATTAATCTTTATTGTTTCTGTGTTGCATGTTGAGGTCAGTGTACTGGAAGATTAAAATATTGTGCAAAAAGCAATTATGACTTTAATAATGGATTTTTTTCCTCTCCTTTCCAACTAGAAATCCTGTAAACAAGGAAAAGACTGAGAACAGAATAAATACAAAAAAAATCGGTAATACCGTTCAGCAAATCGCAGGCAGGCATGGTGATGAAATCAAGTGGAAGTTAGGGTGCAGATAGTGGTGCATGCCTAAATCTAGCTGCACGATGATTACAAAGTCCTCTACTCCCCTCTTCAGGATAAAAAAAACAAAATTAAAATAAATCTATCTTTATGTATATGTTCATATAATTAATGCAAACAAATAGACGCTGCAGGTAGCGTTAGAATACTTGTATAACACTCCCTTTGGATGGGTTTATATAATACTTTCCCATCTCCCGTCGAGGTATCAATTTTCCCCATTTATTATTTATTGAGGCTGTTCAATGACATACAAGCTGTAACTTGGATTCTACAGTCACGACCATTTTATTACTTACATTCTGCATAGATTCACCAAGGAAACGTTCCTCTGACGTGTTCATCCATACTGACTTGTCATCGCAATTCCTGCAGGTTTGTTGGCTGCATATCCATGATATGAATCTTTTGTCTAATTAGATGTTCTGCCTGAAACCTCAGTATGGAACCACAATCAATAGGACTAACGTCACTATTTAACCACCTCCAACCAGTCAGAGCACATGTTACCCCTCCCTGAACCTGGTTCTGCTGGAGGTTTCTTTCTGTTAAAAAGGTGGGGGGTTTCTCCCCACTGTCGCCAAGTTCTTGTTCAAGTGGGATTGTTGGATTGTTTACAATATAAAATGATAAAATGCCTTGAGGAAAACTAAACTGAAATATTTGTACACCCATTACCTAATAAAAATGGGCAGTTGCTCTCTCTGATGCCTTTCGCTCTGTGAGAATTAAACCATACTGGTCACTGATGTATCTTGAGAGAGTTCTGTGCTTTGGTGAAAACTAGAGGGTTCCACAGAGGAGGGAAACTACAAAATTATTACAAAATGTTTTTAATAATATCAGTCCATGTGTGCTAAAGGGGGCACCTTGATAAAGCAAGGTAAAAAAAAAATTTTTTGTTTTATTAATTTGGAAATAGCGTTATTTAAAACACTTTAAAAATTGATTTCAATGGAAAAATCAAAATCATAAAACTGTATATTTGTAGTTGGGTAGCTGTTATATGATATGAAAAAGTGCATTCAAGACACACGACTGCAGGTGGCAGCAAAACCCCACATTTCCCACCAGCTGCCTTGCACAGCGACGTCCATGCTCCAGCCAAAAGGCAACATTTATCATCATGGAGAGTTTATTTGGATAATTTGATTTCTCCTCAAATCCCTGTTCTAAGCTTTGCTTCCCCGAAAGCAAGAGCTGACACGAAGATATGGTTAAGTAGAGCTGTTTATTTGACAACTGTTCAATAAAAATAAAATTAAAACGCTACAAAAATTCTTTAAAATCAAATTGTACAAACCATGGCTTCGATTTAATCTCGCCTCAACACAGAAAAATACAAAAGGCACTGCGTATTAGTCTGCTGAATATATATATATATAAAACATCTGAACCAAAAACAGTAAACCAGTGAAAGTCACAACACATTATTAGTAACTCCCTTCATAAAAAAAAAAAAAAAAAAAAAGCAAAAGCCATATCTGATCACCAGATGACACAATTAAATCATCTCGTGTCCTCCAAGTGCAGACGTGCTGCTCACAGAAGCTATCGAAGAATCAAGTGACCAAAATCCAAAGAAATTATTCTTCTAAAGAGAAAAATAACAGAACCAAGGAGTGTGAAAAGAAAAAAATAAACAAGGAAAACAGTGCAAAGACATACATATATATATTTTTTTTTTTTTAAGGAAAAGAAAATTCCGTAAAGATGATGGGATATGTGCAGGTGTCAATGAGGAGTAAGGATCTGACGCAGGCTTCTACCAACAGGCAATCAATTTAACACATTGACCCATCACCTTTTAAACCCACTCCAACACCCCTCCCTCACTCTTGAACAGTTATTTTGGTATACCAAACCTCTCACGAGTGTCTGACAGAGGCAGAGAAGGAAGAAAGTCCAACGCTGGTTATTTGCACAAGTTCACGCGCAAACAAGGACCCGAGTCTGTTGGCTTTACGGATTGTGCAAAGATGTCTCATCAGCTAAAACCTAATGTGGATGTCGTGGAGATTCACATTCATACGGATCCTTGGGATCCATTTTTTAAGTCGTGCCAAAAGCATATCTAGAGATTTCTGACCACAACTGGAACCTTTCCTTCTAAAACCCCCTGACAGGCAGGTATAACTGACAGAATTGGGGCAGACACCTCAGTCATAACACTGAAAAGAGAATAGTTAAACAAATAAGGGCATTCCACAGGATGTGCAGGAAGAGTGCGACTAGGAGGCATAAACAAAGAAAGAAATCACTTCATCTGCTGTTTAGTAAGTTGGTTTTACGTGACACATTCTTTACCTTCCCAACCCCTCTGCGTCCACAAATCCAGCAAAATATTTTTAGGCATAATTCTGTTTGTACCTTTCTGCTGTGCAAATTCACTGTTCAAAGCTTTTTAGTAGCTAGAAAGCTAATTAAAGACACCTGACTTTTTTTTTTTTTTTAGTACAATCTCTTTGGCATCCAGTTTCATGTCCAACTAGCTGTTATGACAAGTACAAGAGAAAATACCTCTCCACATACGAGTCAATCTGTAGCAGTCGCAGTGCTTAACAATTCCTGTTGGCATCCAGCCATCAGAATCATTCAGTCCATAAAAATCATAGGAAACCATGCTCATCAAGACCCTTCGGAGTAACTGGATTCCACTTCGCAAAAGTCTTAGGAGTGGAAATGCCTGGAAAAACAAAAGCCAGAGAATCAGTCAGAGATTTAAACCAAACAGGTGCATGTGAGGTCTTAATAAAAGTGCGCTGTGCTTTTGCATACCTGATTCTGTTCTGCTTTTGGAAGGTTCTAGTGTTTGAACATCTGTCAAAGGGTGCCCCCTCCCTTCGACATCGCTCTCCCCTGATGACGTATGGTCCTGTGCTCTCACGTACACGGCAGGCCTCTTGTGGTATTTGGCCCGGTAAGTATCTGTCATACAGTTATCCACTGAAAAGTAAGTGGTGGGAAGAACTCGATCTGTCAGAGTTTGAGAGTCTGTACCATCATCGTGTCTGGACTTTGGACTGGGTAACCTCTCGTCGCTCTCGCTGGCCGACAGATCGTTCCTCTCCTGGTCTGACGACCCCGACTTGGAGCTGGCATCTGATGAAAGCCTGTGCTCGGCAGGCGTCTCGATCCACCGCCGGAGGCTTGTGTGCGAGTGGGGAGACGAGCCATTTTTAGGTTCGCTTCGGGAGCTAAACCACTCTGGCACCTCTGGTGGTAAGGAGTGGATGCCAGATGGGTCTGTGCGACTGTTGCCAAAAGTCTTGAGAGGTAAAGGTAGAGGAAAGCTGTGAGACAGAGAGTCTGCAGGGCCAGAGCCATTCTCTTCTTGCTCCGAAAACTGTCCAACAAGGTCATCTGAGCTGTTCCACTCAGAGCTGCTGGTCTTTGCTAAGTAGGGAGGCACAGGGCTGCTGTCCACATTCTTCTCTCGCTCGTCGTCCAGGCCATTGTTCTTTTCCAAGATCCCGGGTGTGTACCGGAGGGCTCTTCTTCTGCTTGAGCGCAAAAACAGAAACATTTATATTTCACTTAAACTTGTGAAAAGTCAAGTGAAGCATTTCGCTAACAATGTGCACTGCTGAATAACCTTTTTTACCTTTGTAACAGCTGATCAGACAACATGTTGGACTCTTGGAGTTCAGGAGATTTTCTCCCTGGTTCATCTACACAAAAAAAATACATTTTCATCAGTACTTTATAACACAAGACCCTAATTTTGTAAAGTTATCACAAACAGATGGTCCAAAATAAGAGCCAGGTAGCATCTGTCACGGGTTTCCATTTGAATATTGCTACAATATCTACTTTATTTTTTTCCTGTCTCTCTCCTGCAGAGACATGTTATCTAACAGGGGTCATGGTAAGGCCTTTTGCCTGGTGCTGCGAGAGGAAGTATCAAAGCAGCTAGTCTGGCAGAGCGCCCTCAAGGCCCCAGTGTACCACTCTGACTGTCTGATCCAGCCAAAGAACATGGGCCCTCAAAGGGAATCTGGGTTCATATCCAGGCCTGTTAAGTTCGAGCCAACAGTCCTAATAAAACAATAAGGACCTTGATTGAACTCTAACTGGTTCATAAATTCAGTCTAAAAACTAATGAATACAACAACAGACGAAAGTAACAGTCTTTTAACCTATAGGCCAAACATATTCCAGTGAGATGAGCCTGAGTTATGCTGCTAGTACTTGGGGCTGATGGTTGATTTTAGCCATGAGATCAGCACAAACACATGTTTAGAAGCAGGTCCCTGCACGGGGTCGGGTGTGGAGCTTTGCCAAGTTAGCTGGGCGTGTGTGATTTACTTGGCCTGCGCCAGACAACAGCTGACTAACAGGACAAGGAAGGGAGTGAGCGGCTGAGGACCATCTGTGATGTGTCAGCATACCCCCTCACCCCCACCCCCCACCGCTCTCTCAAAGCATTAGTGGCTAAATCCTTTGTGCTGGCATGCAATTACGCCGGGGTCAGACTCCAGACTTTACATACACTATTGCGTTTTTAAGCCGCTAAGACCATGCGACAATTCCCAATTTGATGCTGCTGCTGATTTGTGATGTTGGCAAGCAACCGTAACAATATCAGTCTTGATAACAAAAAGGGATGCAGTTGACGATGATTTTCTCTGTAGAAAATCCCCTCTCCGTCTTTAACGTCACGTGCAACAATGCAGAGAGAAAACTTGAACTTTAGCACTTAGCTGGTAAATCCTCCAGGTTCTGTGATTGATCTAATAACATTTCCAATTTTTCAATATAAACTTGAAAGTATGAATTAAAGTGCTTAAAAATGTGAACACCACAAAGAGAATGAGAAAGCATGAGAAAAAAATCAGTTTGAAAGAAAAGAAAAGGAGCTTTGAAAGTTTAAAACATTTAAACGAGGGTCATCAAGAACTGATCTGGTATCATTTTAATTTGCTGAAGTTTCGTTGACCTTTTTTGACTATTACAAAAAATAGAAAATAAATAGCACACAATGTAGCTTTAAGGCAGTCAAGTCATGATTCCAGCCTTGTGTTGTCTGATGTACTTAAAACATCTGGAACATCAATCAGAAGGGGATGCAGGTTTGCAACTCCAAGTTTCCAAGCAGGGAAACTGAACAAGAAATATCACATAAGTGAATCACAAAAAGTTGGGAAATGGCACGGCTTTTTTATGTTTCAGTGTAGCATGGTAATGGCACGGCAGTAGGTCAAAAGCCGTGGCGTACATGTGTACTCATTAGCATCATTCACTGGCTTGTTAAGTGGCATTAATGAGCCAAGCAACTGGCTCTTAACGTGCTACATCATGGACACAAATAAACAGCTATAAAAGATGTATGCAAACAGAATGTAGAAGGCATCCATGTAATGGTATAAAGGATGAAATTCAGTGACATTTAACCTTTTCTGATTGTCATGTCAGTTTGGGGTTTTTTTTTTTTAACTAGATCAGAAAGCATCATAGTTGACTTTTGGCAACTATGATGATGATGACAAACAGCTGTAACAGCTTCAAAAGTGTATTTCTGTAGATAACTAGTGAGGTCTGCAGAAGCCAGTAAAGGAAAAGTGAGACAAACGCATCAGGTTCAAGTGTCCGTCCAATATGCTGGCAGGCGGGCAGGACGTACGATTTCACAGCGTGTCAAAAGTTCTGTCATTAAGGTGGCAAAAAAGGCCCCGACTCGAATCTCTTTCCTAGTGCAACAAGCCATCAGAAGAACGAA